>NC_135037.1:9375000-10000000 GCF_051020975.1 Osmia lignaria lignaria | reverse complement strand
ACTTTCATCCTCGATACCAGTACATTTACATTTTTTTCATCCATTCGAAAAATGTCTAGTTTTTTTTTCTTTTTTTTTAAAATAATACTTAAACGAGAATTTCATGGAGCTCGAAGGGAAGAAGTATCGATTTGGAAATAAAATCTAAGGACGTCGATTCGTGTTTCCCCGTTTCCGGGAAATACGATCTCGAGGTTGCTCTCGAAAGCACATCCAAGCGACTCGAGATGATTCAACGACGGGGATGAACGAGGAAAATGGCACCCTCATGATTTTTTAACGTTGAACGCTTTCACGGCCGTATGGCGCGAGCTCGTGCCCCGTTTTCGTGTTATTTTTCAAGGGGTGACTCCGAGCACTTCTTTTTTTTTTTTTTATGAATCCACCAGGAATATTTCCTTTCTCCGAACACCATCAAACACCGCTACTTTATCTGAACAGTGGTGATCTACCTTTATCGCGAAAGAAGACTTTTCCAAAAAAAAACCAACACATTATTTTCTTGCGCGTTATATTTCTGAATTCGCGGTTACCCCAAGGAATTGTTTCGTCTTCTTCTAAGGGTACAATTTTTCCGATTTTCTTTTTTCTCCAACAACCAGAAGCGTTCTTATTTTTCTCTTTCTCCGGGAATAGTCAGCATTCCAAATGGCCTGTTCCAACGTGTCAACCTAATGTATATCCTGCATAGCGAGGGTGCGGTTGATTCATTTCGTCGAGGGGGTTGCTCGTCAGGTCGAATTCTCCACGCATTTCAAGAGCGTACTATTTTTTTCCCCTGAAAATCCACCCCGCAAGACTTTACACGAGCGTCATAAGCCGGTGCACTTAATTTAAAGATCATCGAACGACGAAAAGTCGGTGGGACAAAGAGGGTGCTTCCACCCTCTCAGTTTTCTTCCTTTTCCATCACACTCCTCCTCCTTTTTTCCTCGTGAGTTCATGGATTTCTGCGGGGACGAGCTTTACAGTTCGTGCATTCCGGCTTTACAGTTCATTTCACTTTTCCTACCGGCCGTTTTTCCCCGCAGTTACCTCCCCGTCCTCGGTCAGCTCCTTTAATTTTTATTCTTTACCCTCGGGCACGAATCGTACCTTCCGTTTTCCACTTAATCGTTTATTTATCGATTAAAGACCTTCGAACGATTTATTTGTCCGTTTCGAGAACTCCTTACTCCGGAGAGCTTTCAGGATACGACTTGAATTCAGCAGCATTTTTATCGGTCTTTCAAGTTCGCTGCAATTTCGCTGCAAAATCTATTGCTTCGAGCGACTAGAACGACCCGACACGATAAGTATCCATTTTTGGAAGACGTATTATGCACGCTTTTCAAAACGAATCGCGTTGGCTGATTAATGCGAACCGTCAACGGTCATCGAGATCGCGTTCGATCTTGAACAGATCGGCGTCCGAGGAGTTTCAGGAATCGCGGACGATTCGGTTGGCGTTGACACAGAGGAGAAAGGGAGGCAGCTACGTAGGCATGTGGCAAATTGCCGGTGCTGCCAACTCGGAGGAGACTTTTCTCTGTCTTTCTCTGTTCCTTCGTTCGCGGAGGTGGAAGCGCCTGCAAAGAGAAGGTGGAGCAAGAAAAGGAAGGACGAACTGGAAGAGCGGACGCGAAGACAAGAAGCTCGCAGGACGAGGTGGAAGGAAGGCGGCGGGTAATCTGTGATTCAAAGAGAGCGATCCATCTTGCGAGATGCCAACATTCAATCGTCGGCATTTGTTTGTGAAATCAGTCCCGAAGGACTCATCCCTCGACCTTGTTCCGTCTACGATCATTCTACTTCGTTTCGTCCACGCGGAAAACGCGGCCGTGAAAATTTTCGGATTATTCTTCATGGTTTCCGCGAGCCATCAGCTGACGTCATCCGGATGCAAAGAGGATCCGATAAAGGGAAGAAAGGCATGATCGAAGGCAAGCAGGGCTAATCAGGCCATATATATTTATTCAGGGATGCGAGGGCGGACTCGGCGTCCCCAGGCTGTTCGTCGAGAGGACGAATGCAAAGAGCCGAAACGGGACGCGGAGAAACGTGGCTTAGCTATTCGGAAAAACCGGAATACTAGGGATAGATTCGTGCCTCTGATCCGTGCCAGATCCCATAAAATGACCCCAGCACGATCGAGTGCTCCTGCTCGAGGCGCGGGGAAAAGAAACGAGAAACAGAGACAGAGAGAAATAAGCAACCCCTAGAAAATTATTGCTCTCCTTATACATTCGTCCATCGAATTGGGGCCGCGACGAATAAACTGGTGCCCTTTTGGACCCGACACCGGGGGCCGAAAAAACTAATGGAAATAGAGTAAGAAAAATAGCAAAGGGAAAAGAGAAGAAAAACTGTTGTCGATTATCGTCTATGCTTTAGATTTTCCTGAAATTCAGAGAATAATATATTTTAGTTGTTTTAGAAATTTTATTAAAATCTTCACATCGAGTCACTCTTTGTCTTCGAGCGCTCTTTTCGAAATGTAATGGTAGTCGATAAACCTGTAACCTTGTGCGATCTGTGCGAAGCAATTGACGAAGTGGCACGCGAACAGCAACAAATTTCGTGGCTGCACCTTGACGGCGAACCTCATGAATACCATGGAATAAAGTGTCAATGCTAAAAATCAGAGAAAATTAAAAAAAGGAAATTTTGCTTTCAAGGACGAGATAGAACCGCGTGCCGGTAACGAGAAAGAGTGGAGAACTCATTAAGAGATAAACGGTTCGAGCGGCAATTATTTTATGGATCCTTTCTCTGCCTCTTGTTCTTCTGTCCCTCTCACCCTCGCCACGTCCGCGTTCTCTTGTCCCAGTCGTCGCGATACATGATTATTAAGAGCGGTGAATTCCCCGAAAGGTCCACGACGCCGACGACAATGGGGACGAGGACGATGAAGACGACGCTGAGAACTCACCCAAAGTCATTTTGCCGCTAATGATCCTCGGATGCTTTTGCGTGTCGGCTATGGTCGCTATGGGTATCATCCAGTTGAACACTGGTCCCCAGAAGTGGGTGCTTAAAAAGTAGTACGTTTTCCATAAATTATTCCTTTTTGTAATAAAATACGTGTTTGTGTATTCGATTGGACCGAGGGCAAGGTGAAAACGGCGCACCTCGTCTTTCTCGGTGAACGTGAATAGAAAGGAAAAGAAAAGAGAGGGAAAATGAAAATGGGATATGTATGAGGAAATTCGAGGATCCGAGATTACAAGCGCGACAGAATCGCTTTCATGGTTTCCCTGACGATAATAAAGATTTTTATGACGTAACTAGAGTCCTTCTTACTCTTTGTCCCTTGCTTTTATTCCCTTTCACTATCTCGTTTCGCTAACAATGCAAACATCGTATTTTTCCACGATGGAGGATTAACTTCCTTCTCGGATCGGTACCGATCGTGACGATTACCTCATCAAATAATTCCTCGTCTCTTTACTGAACAGTCCATTGGGCGAGCGTTTTGCCATTTTTAGTGTACTTTCAAAGGTTGTGTCTTTTAACCTCTTCTTACGATACTTGTTTGTCGAGGGGTAGTTTTGCGGACGATAAAGAAGCGGTAGTCAATGACTTTTCTTTTGATAATTAGTTTCAATTCATTCTTTATAGATAGATTAGGAAATTAAAATTAAAAAGTGCACATACATATTACAAAAGGTGTGTAGTAATGTAATGAATCTAGCTTCAATTATTTTTTTGATACTCGACGAATTTCAGAAAACTCCAAATAATATCAATTCACGTGCTCGAAGCAGGCTCGGCTCACAGTACACAGTACTCGACCGAAGCGTTTGAAGAACTGGAAACAACTGAGCTCCGGCCCTGCGTCGAGCGCGTGAATTTGTAAACCCTATTGGCTAATCAAATAATTAATTTCTTGTCAATGTTATTTTTCTGTTGAAGATTCTTTTTCGAAAGCGATCCATCATCTTCAGCGATCACTCACCCTCGACACCAATTGATTTGCATAACAGTTTACACGCATAATTTATCATCACCCTGTCGTTGGTATCTCCTTCCCTTTTTTTTACAAACCTCTCGAACGACCACCCTCCTCATAATAAATGCACAGGTTATTATTTCGCGCGTATAATATTGATGGCGCTATGAATGTTGCATGGAGGGGTGCAAGGAGCGTAGTTCATCTGGGGGGTGGAAACCAGCTCGCTTATGGGGGATGTTACGTCGCACATGCGCCGAAAACGGGAATGGTATTATTGATCTGAGATGGGGGCGGACTATACAGCCCTCGGAGTCTCAGCAACGTGTCGCGATCATGCTGGCACCCTCGTTCAAACGAATATCAAAAGAACTTTTAAGCAAACTACTACACCATAAAGCACCCAATGGTAATAAAGAATTTGAAATCCTTTTCGTATACACAACAGGATTATCATTCATAATTTAAAATAAAATTTTCGTATTTAGAAAATTATGTAAATTAGAACATGATTATTAGTCTGCAAATATTTTGCAATATAAATAAATGCATAAACATTTTTCAGTTTAATGATTATGAATATGATTATTGAATTGAAATATTCAGTTCATTAGTGATGCATGATTTTGATAGCTGTGAATTGATTTTTTTACAGGGTCGTATAAAATTTCAGGCACATGAAAAATTAATATTTTATAGAGGTGAATGTTCGATGTGAGAAATTCGAGAGTTTTTATGAGGAGCCCAATAAGCACCAGGAATTGACGTACCTGCGATCGCTATTCCCTGCATATGCATTCCCGCATGTGCCACTCGCACGAGCATTTCCCCTTGGAGCAAATCCTTATCCCGTAGGTCCCCCAGGCCACCATTCCAGCCACTCAACAGTATTGCTGCTATTTTCCGTCTCGCGTATTATGGTCGGTGTATTTCCCGATTCCACTACACTGTCGTTCGAACGTATCTCTTTTTTAGCAGCAATATTCATTTAAATACAAAAGTACCATAAAATGTCACCTGTACTATATACCATTTTAGAATAAAAAATTTGCAATAAATTCTTTATAAAATTAGTTCACAGTTCAATTCTTGTATTATTTTCCTGTTCCTTTCCTTATCGAAGGTATCAACAAGCAACGGATACAATGGCACGTATGTATGTACCTACGTACAGTTTCATTAGTATTCGAGCGGAGGAAATGGCACGGACTTTGATGTTTCTTGCTGACGCGTCCCAAAAAACCTTTTCTATACGTCCCGCCGTTCTCCTTCTGAGACTGATCTGAATGCGTCCTACGTATTTGCCAACCCCTCTGGACCTCTTTTACCAGAATACCCGTCGACAGCTACAGTCACCCCTTGATACACGTTTCCTTTTTCCCTTCGCGGGTAAAAAGTCGCGTAGTGTGCTGGAATAAACTCTACGACCCCTTTTCTATGTTAAAATACACTCTCAGAATGAACAATGTCACGAATGATATTTTGGCAATTAAATTCAGAATTTTTCACGCGTTTCGTTTCGAATTCAATCGAATTGAAAAATTACCATAAATACTTAAGGGATCGGCAGAGAAATATTTTCTCAACGCCTGTGTTTCTTCGATTCTTGGCGAAAGGCGTCGCGAGCGGTCACAAAGGGCCGTCGTCGAGTAGCAAGCTTTTGTCCGCGTTTCATCGTGCCAGTCGATGCAAATCAGTCAGCAGCACTCAAGAAGAGAGCATCGACGGCCGCTCTTTATGTCCGACCGTTTCTCTTCCTCCTTATTTATGCACTCGCTTTCGGAGTAATTGTTTCCTTCGGATGCTACCGCCCGTAGAAAGATAGTCTCGCCTTGATGCACCGCCAGCAGGAACCTGGCTTCCACGCATTCACGGATACGCGCGTGTCACCTTTACTCTCCCCCATCAGGATCACGTCAACTTCTTTGCTCCCTCTATCGTTTCCCGCGCGGAATCCGCTCCGGATTCCACGGGCACGGTTTTAATTGCCGGTTTCGGTTGAATTCAATCGACGATCACCCTTACGGGGATCAATCGTGCCCAAGGAATCCGAGGGGAACGCTTGTATAATTGCCGCGATATGATCGTCGACACGCTCCTTGATGACGATCCAAAATCATTAACGCTTTTTTGTTTCCTTGTTTTCGAAATAATCTTGAAAATTTTCAGATAAACAAAATGCTATAATTTTCAGATGAAAGGGACAGTCTTTCTCCGTTCATAATTATTAAACCATTATATTTTTATTGTTTCGTTACGTAAATTGTGCGACGCAACGTCTCCTGTGTAATCAAGATTGATTTAGATCGCAGTTTGTAATTACGAATCGGTCCCGGCCACGAAAGCGGAGCGTTCAGTGTCTTCTCTCTCGCGGTCTCTCCTCTTTTTCGTCTCCTTTTGCGCCTTGTACCTCGGCTTTTGTACTCTGACAATGCTTTTAATTACCCGCTCTACAGTCCACGGAACGATCCGGACCAGATCGTTTCGCTGATTGGTGTCTGGCCCGATGAGACTTTATTACGGGACGTAATTATCCTGATAAAATATTCTTCGTCGCACCGCGCGTAATTGCTTCTAATTAAGTCGACCAAAGGTGATTAGATACGGGATGATAATTAACGAATTACCGTGCGATTATGTAAAAGAATATAATAAATATTCCCTGATAAAATAATAATTGCAAATTCGTCTCGGATATTCTTACAAAATGACGATAACACCAAAGAATTTTCTTCTTGATATTTTTCTCGTTACGTTAAGAGAATCTGACATTATTGCAAACCTCCTGTTCATATATCACTATCACTTTGAGTCAAGAAAATTCCTTTCAACAATTTTTCTCGAGAGATAAATTTCTATCTTGGATGCACGGAAATTTCCTGATTTATAATTCACGAGGAGCGTCTTCTTTTTCCCTTACTCATTTTCTACATCCTTTTTTTTTTTTTTTTTGGAAAAATAATAGATCAAAAACATATTTGCGTGACAGGAAACGATGCAAAATGTCAAGTATTCGATTGACGATGGAGCCACGTGCAATCTCCGAAAAGTGCAATGGGAGAGAGTTATGAGCGGAGAAGACTGTCAATACGGGCCATTATTCCGCACGATAAAGCAATTTCCTTGCACTCAGGGAATTATGTTTCTACTATTTAGCATCGGCCAGACGTCGTCGCGACGAGGGACGAAGAATTCACATGGAGAGTTACGCGATAGGAGGTCGAAGACGGCACGCGCTTAGGGAAACGATAGAACGAGTGGAAATGGAAACTTCGTCGATAAGATCGTTCCTTCCGGTGCTACGAAACGATTCGTTACCGTCACCGATCGATCACGCTCTTCATTTTCCGCATCGACTTTAATCCGATTTCCGCGAGTTAGTCTCAACCATCTCCATCAGCTCGAATTTCTGGATATTTTGAAATTTTTTTCTTTTTTATTTTAAAATACAGAAAAATGAAAGTGAAAAGTTTAAGAAGATTCCGAAGTATACGTATCCCAGATATTTACTAACAACCCTATACGAAAGAGTAGTGCTTTCTTTTCCCATTGACCGGACCACCTTCCATCTTTCTTCCCCATCCTCTTTTAGAAGTAATCACAATATGTATGAGAGGCGAGAAGACAGAAATCCGTCGAGATGCGAGCTCACCTCACCTAGCACTCAGTTTTCTCATTGGAATTGCAAGTAGCCTGTTTCCACCGCGAACTACATACATTATTCCGCTCTCACCCGGTATAATTTTACGCAAAAAACGACACATCAGTTGGCCTCGCGTAACTTTTCATTCGTCTAACGAAGAATTTTTCCACGACCTTCCATTCGATTGAAAAATTCTCAACAAGATTCATCGATGACTCTTCATCAAAGCACACGATTAATTAATCCTCTAATGGAGAATGTTGAATCATTAATTTCTTTGAAAAAAGAATAACATTCTCTCTGTTATTTCAATCGTTTCTTTTTATTTTTCAAAGATAACACAATGGTTCAGTTGAACTTATCATTTTCCATTAAGCTCCACCCCCATAAATATGGAGTTCGATTTAAGGGTGGTCTAGGTGGGACGAATAATATCCAGGGTGTTTTCCTTAGCTTCGTTGAATTATTATACGATTCATGTTTCGAATTGACTTACAAAATACAAAAGCGGAAGGAGAGGAATGTTATTGTACCACGGGGACCATCAATGCGAGGATAGAGAAGCTGAGGTAAAACCTTGTATTTTTACAGGATTGCGTTCGACTTTTACGTCCACGGGGATGAATATCGTACGAAAGTGTATCTTCAATGAAGCACCGTTGCTTTTTCTTTTCATCTCGAGAACATTTATGATTTTTACCAATCTGACTTAAGTTACAATAAAAAATGCTTAAAATAGTCTATGATACTTTTCTATAGGGGATGAAATTCAGCCTGTTACGAGGCGGACGCGAAATGTTTCAGCGAAAAGAATCGATTTTATCACGGAGAAATATAATCAACGTTTTAGTGTAATCGTCGAAATAGGGTCGTTCCGTCTCGTCTTACCACTCCAACGATCCTCATTATCCTTATAGCATAGAGAAACACAGAGACAAAGGCGAAAGAGGGTGGTTGTGTTTCAACGACACAGCTCAAGGAATTCCGGAGTCAAATTACCTTCTCTTCCACTCGATGCTGCCCTCTCCTCTCGGCTATATTGGATTCTTAAACGGTGACATTTTGGAGAAAAGTACCCGGGGCGAATGCGCCACTTTCGGTTACCGAGTTATTCTACGCCCCTGCCAAATTGTCCACCTTATCGTCTTAATCATTCGGATTCGAATCTTTGTTTGGTATCCAAGTACTCGTATATCGTGTTCGATGGAAAATAACCCTTCATTAATTAAAATTAATTAAGTCCTAGATAGCAGATTAAAATTTTGAGTTTAGGTTCTTTATAATTTTTAAAATTTTAAATCATTCCTTTAATAAATTCGAAAATGTTCTTTTCCCTAACTCCAAAAGAAGAAACCGAATTATCCAACCCTCGAAATTAGCGGTTTGCGTTGATTAAGATCGGTAAACGAGCACACGGTTACATACGAGATCAGATTCATCGATCCTTCGCCACGGTCGATTTGTCGAATTTCAAGTAAAGACGGGAAGCTGGAACCAATAAAAATGCCCGACATTCCCCGGTTCCTCTTTTGGAGCCCAGCACGCGTCCGGACGGTCCGTTTCCACCCCTTCGTGTTCCACCCTGTCGAAGCTTCTTCTCGTCGAAAGAAGCGTCGGTATCCTCTGCTTGTACTTTCTCGAAGCCCATCAAAGACTAACCAAATATTTGCCGAGGTCCTTGCTGACCCGTCCCACGACGAAAGGGGGTTGGTGTCCCTCGTTTTAAACGTAACCGGGTGACCCGGGGATCCTCGTGGGTCGCGCTGGGACGAGCTCGAAACTCTTTTGTAACGAATCGAAAGCATCGCGAGGAGTAGATCCAACCGGTGATGCTTCGTCAGTGTCAGCCAGGATTCTTTAATTTCTGTAATTGTACTGCGATGGGGGTTGAAGAAGGTCGGTGAAAAGCGTGCGCTGGGGAGAGGTCCGTTCGATTAGGAGATTTCTTGTTTCCTTTCTTTCGAATCTGTTACGTTGGACAGGGGGATAAAAGTCAAACAAGATGGGACCTTTTTCTCGTTACAAGGGATGTTAGCTTTGGACGAATTATGTAACAGTATTTTGGTAGTTTGTTTTCGGATCAGATGGGATGTTTTTTTACTCGTAATTCGATGTATCAATTATCCAAATAATCGATTTGAAAATGTCTAATTTCTAGAACGATCAGATTCTACGTTACTCGGTGTTCTGTCCGGCAGCTCGTTGGCTCGCTTTTCTTCGAGATTCCATGAAGACCGCCATTGATTGATTCCTTGTTAATTAAAGAGCCTTAGGAACGTGCAGCAGTGGCTGTCGCTTGTGGTGGGTGGGGAATACGGGGAATCGATGCTGGAACAAGAAACTCTTCTGATCGGGGGAAAAACACGAAACGTAGAGCGTGCCTGCTCGATCTCGATCGTTTCACCCTCTTCGTTTCTCCGCACCCCTTTTGCTGCTCTCCTTTCCTGCTCTCCTTTTCTGCATAAGTGCAGTGCATACATGAATATTCATGGGAACGATCGATGGGAAGAAAGAAAAGGGCTCGATGCAGACTGGAATCCGTCGAGAAGAAATCGGATCGCGAAACTTTCGATTTCTTCCGATCTTCAGGGCTGTCCCATCGGCGACTCATTCGTCGTGGTCGCACGACCAGTGAGAGGATCGGGACGATTTTAATAGCTGCCGAGAATTTCACGTTCGATAATACCGTTCGGTGCAAATGCGATCGATCCTGCACCGTGGAATTCCACTGGCGATCGTTAATGAATCATTGCTCGGATTCTCGGCACGTTTCGATCCGATTTCTTTCCCTCTTCTTCGCTCGTTACATTTTTGACCACGATTATTGGATTATCGTGCAATTGCACAGGGTGTCGTGGCTTACATTACACCATTATTAAAAATTCACAAAAATCAAATTGAATTTTAAATATTAACTCGACGAACGGTGAGACGAGAATTCATTATTATCAGAGTTTTTTCTACTCGAAGCTTATATAAACGTAGTTCTTTGCGCTTAGAACGCATCGATAATTAATGGAGAACGCACGATGACGAACCGTTCATGCGGATGAATAATTCACCAATCGTTTCTGTACCAGTGCAACACTTGGTACCACGGCATTGTTCGCTGCTTCGTCGATTCCCACGTTACGTAAAATACGGTGAATTTAATGATGAGAAAGGAGATAAATCCGTCGTTGAAAAATTTTCACCCATCTCACTCTTTCTTTCGTTCTACCTTTCTCGATCACCTTCTCTCCGTTCGTCGTCGAGGTTACAACGTTGATCGAGGAACAATCGTTCGCTGAGACTCGCAGTGAACTATCCGTTGCAATCGATGGAATTCATTCGATGCACTTATTCGGTAGTTAGACTGTTCTATACAGTCATACCACTTTTACGATCACTTACCAATGTCTTTGCTTTCGATGCACTTGTTTCAATAATTGGATAAGTGTTTTCGTGTTGTCGAAGATTTAGGAAAATTAAACAATGATTCATTGATCGATGATTTTTGGTAATTTGCCATTTGATTTGGATATGTTAATGAGAGTAAATTAACATAAAAGGGAATAAATTTTCCTCGTGAAATTTGAATGTCAAGTTCCTTCGTTTGTCAGAACAATCAGCTCGTATAATACGCCGAGATTCCAGCGCAAGTACGAGAAGAAATGCGAACGACCTGCTCGTCATCTCGTTTGCTCAACGATCCGGCCGTGAACTGGCTAAAAACGATATTACCCAGGTGATAATAATTCCACGAAGGGAACAATGACGACGATCTCGTTCAGATTTAATCGTCGCGCGTGGATATGAAATCTAATGTGGCCTCTAGGTATCGTTTGAAAGCACGGCTTGTATATTAATCATGGTTAAACGCGTCGCATCGTGACCATAGTTTCAAACGATTTCATAAGAAGAATGAAAAAAAGGAATGAAACCAGAACGATTTTCTTCACTGTTACGAAGAAGCAAGATCAAGAAGAGGACTCGTATTTAATCGTAGACGTTTCGCTGTGAACCAGTCACTTTCTGAGAAATACAAACAGAGGACATTTTTATACCTTTTATAAAAATAAAAGGGCGATATTCAGTGGAAGACAACGATGGAAGAGTATTTTATAATTAAACGACACTTACTATAATTTTAATTAAAAAAAAAAAAATATCTCCAAGATTGAACAATTAGAGGATTCTTAGTACTCTTCCTCTTGAAGAGCGTAAGTTACTCTTCGTATCAGTTGCAGCGTATCGCTTTTCCTCTCGCAAAACTCGTAATGAGGGATCACGTCTTCCTCTTCCCTTTCTTCCTGTTCCTTTCATCCTTAGATTTCTCTCACCCGACCACGCCCGTTCGTCTCTTTGTGCCTCCTTGTTCTCCTCTTCTTCGTCGTCGAGAGTTTGTGCAAGTGGTCGGGATTCACGACAGAGGGTCCGTTAATGAGCAAATATAGGGTGTCCATTAAGTCGTCGACAATCGTCGATTTCTTCGATCCACCGTCTGTCTGGAATTCTTCCATTTAGACAAATTTCTCGCCTCGAGAGACTATGGCGTCGCCATGGTTTACACTTCGCCGCCTTCTAACGTTTTATTCTTCGTACGAGTACGTTAAAAGGGTGATTATGTCTTAGAAGAGACAATTGTCTGTAATTGAAACGAAGACACGTTCGCAGCTACAAAATCCATATTCTGTGAATAACAACACGAATCGCGTGACATTTTATTCGGAAAGAATAAGAGTTTTGAAAAATGAAAAGAAAAACAAACGATTCTTTCAACTGCTTAGCTTCTTTCTTTATTTTTTTTAACTTAGAAGGCGGTTCTTTGACTTTATAGCCGGCGCGAATTCGATCGGCTACGATTCGAGGCGCATTCAATTCGCTAACGAGCGGTCGTGATTAACCGGCCACTGTCCAAGGGTTGGATATCCTCCCTCCGTTCACCCTCTCATTACCCCTGGTAATTTCACGGAACAGTCGGTCGAAATTAGCCCGGCCTGTTTGTACGTTCCAGGCATTTCCAGCTAAACCTGAAAAGCCGTCAACCGAGCGTCTCTCCCTCGATCGTGCGTTCAAATTTCTTTCGTCGTTCCTTGAATCGTCCATAGAGAACGATTCTTTACGGCGAGACTGGCGACCAGTCAGCTCGATCGTTGCTAAGCCCATTCAGAGCCTCGAAACGGATCAATTAGGACGATATTTAACGACGTATTGCACTGGATTTGTTTGTTACCTGGCTACCCCCGCGATTGTTTATTCCGTGGGATCTTTACCTCCCTTGTGAATCGTGGACGATTGCTTTTGTTCACTCGGTTCTCGAAAAAGTACGAATTACACCTTTGGTCGGTGTATTTTATAACAAAAATAATTGTAACAAAACACGTGTATATACGTTTGACGTATTATTACGATGACGGTTTTAGGAGCAACAATCTACCTGTTACACGGGGGCAGTGGCCGTGAAACGCATTACAAAGGGGAACACAAGTTAACCCTTTATGCTAATACCATAAGGGTGAGCACGGTGCAAGGGGTGATTTTTATCGGGCACTTTAAAGCCCATTTGCTTAATGAGCCGCGATATAAGCTTTCACTGTCAGTGGAGGACGCGAAGCGTGGCCTGTCCCTGCGAGCCGTGAAGAGGCTATCAACGGATTAACTCGTTACCTGTTCAGGTCCCCTGTATTTTCACCTGCTTCGACGCTCGCATTATGTAAATCCCGTTTAACGTACGTTTCACGTGTACTTTCGTACTGATCTTTAATTAAAATCTTATCCAGAAAGTGGAGAGCAACACGTTTCATATTCAATTATAACGTTACCACGGCATACAACCGTTATCTTTGTATTAATATCGTTAGCGAATATTACAATTGAATATTCATTAATATTTTAATTAATAAATTAAATGAATACCCGTAATCAGCGATCCGATCGTTAATTATAACATTAACCAACAAATTGGAAAGAGAATTTTGAAGAACGTGTAAAAATCGAGCGATGATCGTGCCGAGTGGAGTTTTAGCAAAAGCCAACCAGAGATCGCGGCTTTAGGGGTGGTCGGAACAGCTAACTGACGGGGGTTGGACTGCTGGCGAACGCTGATAACGCGTGCCTGTCGGCTGTTATGTCCTGGGAGTCCCGTTTTCGGTGGAGAGCGGGTAGAGGAAAAGGAAGAGGAATGGTACCGAGGGGTGGGAGCAGTTTAATTAAAAGAAATCTCCTCGTTCGACGCCGTGAGATCGCTCGAACTCGAGTTACTCCGGGGGTTGTTGGCGGTCTTTATGACGGGACCAACCCTCGCTGTTCCTCCTATACATCTGTGCTCGCGAGATAGGCCTAATGGTCTGCTCAGATTATTAAGCAATACGAAACTGCCTGTTTTTTAATTTACTACAAATAAAACCAGTCATCTATTATAGATAATATTGTATCGTTAAAAAAAGATTACCCGAATGTGTCGAAACTTTCTTAAGAAAGTTTCCTGAAGAAAATTCCCTGAAACATTCTATCGTTACGAACAGCAATAAAGCGTCGGACAAAATCGTCCATCTGGTTAGGAAAGTTGGCGAAATGCAAAACTTCGCGTCGACGAAACGCTATGAGAAGAATCGTGTTGCGGAAGAAACGAGGACGGTTTTCGCGCGTACCTCGCAAATCATCCCTTAATCGAGAAAGTTGGCGCATGTAGCATGGCCGTGTATCTTGTTGACCGTGTGTGGAACCGCGTTACTGGTGTAAAGCTCGTCATGCGTGTTGAATAAACGGCAAGGATCGCGGGGAAAGATTGCAAAACTTGCGACCAACTCTCGTGAACATAATTTTTCTATTGTTTGCGGCGGGCTATTATGGATTCCGGAAGAAACATCGGAAGGCCACAGTACGCTATACCAGTGTCGTAATAACCGAAACGATGGCCGGTTCTCACGAAGGAAATTCACCGAAATCGAATTCTTTCTCTCTCGTCCAGTTTGAACTGATTTTCTAATAGGATCCCATTGTGCAATCCTTTTATCATCTTTGTTCTATAACAAGGATTAATTCATTGCTTAAGATAATAATTCGAAAGGAGAAGACCTTTCAAAAAGTGATGAAACTATCAGTGGTCGAGCGTTTATCGCCGCGGCAGACGCGCGACAATTTTATGGGAGCAGACCAGGTGAAGAAATAAAAAAGAAGAACGGGTCGAAGCATAGATGAGGAGAGAAGTTAGGTAGCCGGTGTCACATTGGACGCTCGTAACAGACCGACCAGCAGCCACATCTTCGTCCTTCTTCATCCTCAGCGAAATTACTTATAATATCTGTCAACGAACAGACACGCTTCGCTAGCGCTGTTACTGTCGCGCTACAATCCCTTGGAGAAATGCCCTCTTTATTATCTATCAGAAGCAATCTACCGAACACTTTTCCCCCTCCTACGATCTCCTATGGTGTCCGTTTGTTCCTCATTTTCCATGATTCGTCGCATCCTTCGTCTTCTCCAGGCTTAACATTCGAGTAATTTTGCAGAGAAAAATTATAAGAGTTCTCCAAGCGACTAAATATTATTTCTTTCGAGTCCCGAGTATTTTTTTTCTCTAGGAAGTTTCCAGCGCTGATTTCCTTTCTTTTCTTTTCTTTTCTTTTGTTAACGCGTAGCACACGTTCGTTTGGCCCTGTTGTCCATGACTTCTGGCGATTGCGCCGAATTACCAGTTGCCGACAACTGCGTTCAATCGTTCGGAATAATGATGACCAGGCCACGGGGAAAAAAAACGGTCAGCACGTACGATTCATTCGTCACGACGCCGAGGAAAATAATTCATTTCCTGCCTTTTTCACAGTGCACGGATCCGATCGAATTTGCTGGTAAAATAAGATATTCGAAGGAAAATTCTATTTTTTTCTCTCTCTTCGAGTAGACACTGTTCTAATCAAAATACTTGCTCGGTCAGATAAAAGCGCAGGAGGATTCAACGATTTCGTCGAGGGTTAAGAATCGACCGAGCGATTTCATTCTCGTAATCCGTTCTTAAGCAGTATCCTCCCTCTTTTTTTACGAGGCCCCGGCCTTCGTTCACGCTACCCGGTCGAGATAACGCGAGCTTTATTATAGATTGACCCCCGCACTCGACCCCTCGTTTCGTTCCGCTAAACCTTCTTCGCCCCTTTTGTCTCTGCCTCCAATCCCGAGGATTCTCTCGCTTGTCCCGCACTCCGACTACCCTTTGGATCATTTATCTGAATAGTTTGCATCGAACGGAATGATCGATCTTGTCGTGAAACCACCAAAGAGGATTTTTAACAAATAAATTAAACATAGATTCTCAGTGTTAATAAATAAATTTATCAACGAACAAAGTGATTGGAGCAATCTTCCTTTCGTTATCCAATTGATTGGCCGATCATTCGGTCGCTCCCATCACTTATCGAGCGTTCAATTTTACTGGACTTTCACGAGCACGTTAGTCGAAACGTTACACTCGAGAAATAATCATTCGAAGGCGAGCCAGTAACGGGGGAGAGAGATAGAGAGAGAAATGTAGCTGAGGAAACGAGTCGGTAGGGGTGAAAGACGCGGGAGAAGGGTGGAAAACCGACGGTTCCTTTTGGGGGGGTGAATGGTTAGAGAGGCAAGGGAGGGAACTCGGGCAAGCTTGGTGGGAGTTTCCGTGTGGCAATCAATGCCGTTGAATTAACGCCTGGCTGGCCGTTTGCGGGAAAAGTAAGATTAAAAGAAAGAAGAAATGGACGCCAACTACCCCGAAGCGAGCCGTGGCTACGAGGGTGGGTGGCACAATACCGGGAACGTCTATAACAACGCTCTAGAACCGCTCCCGTTTCATTGCTTGCTTAATCTTCCGGTTGGCACGTAGTTACGTCAGTTTCTGTCACATACAAAGTGACCCCGATATCGACGATACTATCGGACCGCTGTTCATCGATCGCCCAAATGAGTAATAACACTGATAACCTTCGTTGACCCGAATAGATTTTCAATATTTTCATAATATATTTTGAAGGCAAAGTTTTAATTCCATGTTTTAAAAAATTCATTAATGCTCTAATTATCGCAATAGAAATTAACATAGGTATTAAAATTACAAGTACTAATTCATTTTTGAATCCGAGCCTTGATAATATTTTATTATGTCATAAAAATTTTTCAGAAAAACCCAGTATTGATCAACGAGTATTTTGCCTTCTGATATATCGCCGTGTTTTATGGCTAACACTTTTTCACCAGCGGATCCATGGGTATATCATTTTCCAGACGCGCTGGAAGCTCGTCTCAATCAGAGAGGGACTCACAGCCACCCGTCGTGTGATTGGTGGCAGCGATAGATCATTTTTTAAGTCCCGTTGCCTGCTCCCACCCGATAAGGGCGCGGCAGAAGCTTCCTCGTTCTACTTATTCCAGGATTGGCTCGAGGGATGCCTATGCGTAGACTTTAAACCCTCGTCATTGGTCACTGGATCACCCCTGGTTTTGCATACGACTCGCGCATGTGCGTATCCAACCCTTTTTTACAAAAAGGGTGGTTCTCTCCTTTTCTCCCTTCCAGTTTAAAAGGGGTGTCGGAAATTTTTTATTGGTCGAAGAGGGTCTCTGAAGAGTTAAGGCATGATTTCATTGGTTATTTCAAAAGAGGTTTTAGAATACTACTATTTATTCGGAATCTTAATGAATTTATAATTTCAAAGGGTGCATGTTTTAAATCTAATCCAATTTGCATTCCCCGAGGGGTGGCTACACAATAGGAGGGTTGAAAAACTTATGGTATTTTAAAGGCGTACCATTGGTTGCCACGAACCCTATCCCCTTTGCATACAATTCGCGCATGAGCGTAAAGAACCCCTTTCGAAGGGTGAGATTCACCCTTCAAAAAAGAGTCTCTAAAATGGCCGCGGTTTAAAATCATCTCTATACCAATGATATTATTTTTACGAATAAAATAATTTTTCTTCAAGAACGTCTAAGGTAACACGTTCTTCTTTAATCGATCTTGTTTTTCCGTCCGGAATACCCGGCGTTAATTCCATGCGGCGCTTGATTGCCTTTGCTATTGTTGCCATAGTTACCATGCGAGAGAAAGCTACAATCGTGTCGGGGAAAATAGCGAGGCTGACTGTCGGGGTAAGTCTACGGGTGGTTAATGAAGCCAAATCCGTTTACGATGAATGCCGTGGGAGAAAGAAAGGGACGTCGGGTTCGTTAGACGTCTGCACCGGGACGACAATGCGTTGATCTTGTCGAGGGATATGTTTGCTTAAAGATTTTCCCTTAACCCTCTTCTATTTATAAAAATTCCTCAAATTCTTTAAGGGTGAGTTTTTCGAATCTATATGTTAAGAGCAATAAATTCAATTCTAAATAATTATTTCACTGTAAGTAAGCAAGTACATCAACTTTCTTGGCTTTCTTTCATCCTTTAAATCCACTTCTCGGATCGCCCAGGAACTTTAAAAATCCCCGAGGTATCACGAATTCCTCAACTCGGAGATTTCCTTTTCAAAACATTTTCCTTTTTTCCTCTTTATAAATCTTTTCTTGTGGACTCGTTTAGCAGGAAGCAAGCCGAGAAACCGGACAATCAGCGACTCGCGTGTCAGCTCGAAGGGTGGTTGGTCGATTTCCAGGATCACCGGGGGGTGCTTTCGGTAACCGAAAGATCGCGTGCCGTATCTGAATCGTCTGTAATTTTTGCGAGCTTTCAGTCTAAGGGCACGCGTCTCCGGCTGGTGAAAACGGCGATAAATTCTCATTACCACGACACCATATAACGATTGCCATTATTCCTGACGCCGTTGTAAAATGATTATCGTTATCCCGCGGCTCATCTCCGCGTAGGGGCGTCTTCCAGCGAAACTCGTTAAGATAGGAAGGTGTCTCGTCGCGAACCAGACACCTTCGACTAGACTCGCTTCTTTTTTATCTTTACTGCACCTTTTTCTTTTTTTTAACGTGTACTTACCTTGTACTTACGCCTCTGCGTGGAAGTACGAGGCCAGCGGAAGGATACGTGTTTAATTATCGCGTCCTGTCTCTGTTTATTAGCCTTTGTAAATTTCCATTGATTTAATAATAATCTTCAAGGTTTCGCTTTTTAGCATTAGCAAGCGTTTAATAATTATAAAACAAGGAAATTCCTTAGAATCAACCTGATTTTTATTAAGAAACCATCGCGTATTTAATTCGTGTTTTGCTTCACGGCAAAGATCACTGAACGCTTACCAAGAATGAGAGGGGAAACGTGAAACACGATGAAATTTACGAGGCCTGCTTTTCACGTTCCATGAATACACACAGCCAAGCATTTTCGTAGTCGTTTTTCTTTCTTCTCGAACGTTTTCTTTTTCCTTTATGGCAATTTTACGCGGTCGCGAATACCTAATTGACGCTCAAACACGCGCGGATATTAATATCTCGTAACGAATCGGTTTCAGAATTAACGTGGCGTTTGTTTGTTCACGGTAGGCTTTCCATTTCCGTTTTCCATCTTTACAGAACCATGCACATAGGATCGTGTGATAATTCATCGATGCACTGATTCAGATTCTCGCGATATTAACCTTTCGCGGTCCAATTGTTCGAACACCAGCTGCTTTTTCAATAAATTATTAACAATTATGACAAATATTTTAAGTAATACCTTCTTCTTAGAACGAAGTTTAATAATTTGTAATTTTTTCAAATGAAATTACTGATGTATAACGTTGATTGAAATTCTTTTCGCGGTGGATGGAGGATTTGCATTATCCATGAACAATGACGAATGTCAGTGATTCTTGTGGTAAACGACACGGCTGTGTTAACATGATACCGTTTCCTTTTGTCTTCCTTCCTGGCGATGAACACATCATCGTCCTGAACTTTATCAAATCATAAGAAGGAACGGCATTAATTACCGTTCTGGCGCGCGTACCGATTAGACAGCGAAGTTTTAAATCAGCCGATCCCGTCGAGGGTAATTAAGATCGGTAACAGACAATTTTTTCCATTTGCGAGCTGTTTAATTTTCCGTAGGTGTACTCTTTTGCCTGCTTTACTGCACCGATCGACGATAAGCTGGCCTGGCAATTCGATCGAGTTTCCCCCGCTGTTCGTTTCCTTCGGGGATCCTCGCCAACTGCGAATGTTCACAACCACGAGTGGAACGTATTTTCATTCTTAACGACTCTTGGGTTTCATTCAGCACATTCGTTAGCTTGCATTATCCGTTCGTTTAATTATATTTATTTCACTAGGTGTTGAATATGCGGCCGTTCGAAATTATTACTATGAGAAATTATCCTCGAATTACTTCAAAATTAAGATAAGAAATAAAAAATGAGAATAACAACTGTAACTAATTAGTCAAATGAAAATATCAAATATAACGATTCTTCCAAGTAGCTGATCGATTAGAATAATTTTCTCGTGTATTTTCATGGTGAAAATTCATCTGTTAAATAGTATCGCGAACGTCCATTAAGCTGGTATAAAAGTCGGTTTTATACGGAACGTGCGCTACGGGGCACTCTCCTTTGGTTTACTAATTAAGGCAGCAGCTTGGTCGGGTGCTAATGAGTAGGAGCAACCATAACTTTATGCCGGCAATTACCGCTGCTTTATTACGCTTAACGTCAACGTTATCACCGCACACCGATCTGTTCGTTGCGGCCAGAGAAAATCATCCTAATTGTTTCCCCGCGTGTCCTTTCGCGACAGTTGCGTGTAAATTTCACGGCAAACAGTCCAATGCTTTATAAACTTTTCCCTCCCTTCGATTCATCATGGAAATTTGCAATTCCTATCCTCCTTATCTAGTTTATTTTTTTCTTAAATAGATAATTACCAGTCGGTCTTGACTTTTTTATTTCAATATTGAGAATATTTAGCAAACACACTGAATCACGTGGTTAAAAATTAATTTATACAAAGAGATAATCCACATATCCTTGATAAGGACGTTCAAGGTATAAGAGAAGGCTTCTTGGCGCTCGTTGAAGAAGTTGTCGGCTTAGCCACGAGGTTTTCTCGGTTCCACGACTTTTTTCCAACGAATCTCGACAACTGCTCGCACGACTGTTGCCAGTACATACCCTCGCAAAAATGTACGTACATTTCGAGCCAGTTCACGGATAGATACGTTTCCAAGAGACGCGACTGCCAGTGAAGTTGCTCTGGAAAGAGGCGACGATGTTCGTGCTTTTACTTGCTGGCAAGTTCCTTTTTTTTTCTTTTCTCGAAACCGAAAGAGCTGAGAAGCAAGCATCATACGGGGAGAAGCAGGATGTTCTATTAATGTCCACGTGTAAACTCCCACCCTCGTTTTCTCCTTTTTTAACACCCTCTTCGATTATGTAAATAATACTGCAGTGGTCTTAAAAATTACAATTCAATCACAAGCCTTGACGAGTTTTCAAATCAACATGAAAAGCTAACGAAATCTGTCGTAAAGTTTGCGCTCGCAATTGCCGTAAATCCCCGGCAGGATCCACGGGAGCGTGATCCGTTTGGATCGGGTGAAAATTTTTCGGCCGCAGCGCCGTAAAGTCGACGGTGGAAATTACGATGAAAGGAAAAGGACACTCGTAATTTATCCGCTGCTCGGACGGAGAAGGTTTTTAGGTCGGCTTTAGCAAGAGGGAGGGGGTGTCTGGATGCTGCCGCATCGATCCGATACATCACGGGGGCATTTACATCCCCTCCGTGTCACCCCGTCCGCCCCTCGATCCATTTCCCTTCCGCAGCTCGTTCGTTCGATCTTCTTTTTCTTTTCATCGCTCGGTCCAGCCACCATCGAAGGGTGGTTTTCTCCCGTGCCGACGCTTATGCCGCCACTTTCTTGCCGGCGCTTGCGCAACCACCCCTACGCGTCCCTTCCGGCGGTCCCGTTAACCCACCCTCGACAATTCTCCGAGCTTCTCTTTCTTCCCTTTCTTCCGTCAACCTTTTCCTTCTCCCTCGCCACCACCACCACCACCACCATCACCTTCTTAACCGATGCAACGGCCATTGTCTGCGCGTGAAATCTCGACTATTCCCTTATTCGAACGACGATTTTCCCGCGCTTTGTGTTTTTAACATTTTCCTCTCGATAATGTGATTCTTCTTATTTTGACAAATTGACGGGTTTGATAGGAGATTGAACGGTAGTCGAGCATCGATTAATAATAATTTCATCGTAGCTCGTCGAGTGAGAAGCATGAATTTCGCGGGGGTACGAGCTTCTAAGAATCGGAATAAATTTCTCGATGGTTGCCGAGCAGACATTATATGTAAAGGCTTGCGACGGGCGAAAAATTAATTTCCGTCTGATTTACAATTCCCCCGTAGTGGCAGCGGCGCGAATGGGATCGCGCAGCCGTAATAAATAAATAAATAAATAAATAAATGTATAAATAAGCAATGCCGGCACGCACCACATACCTCACGCGAACACGAATTCGCCACGTGTATCCATCGGTTGTGCCGGCCATACTTCTGCAAGAAGATCAAACAGACCGGGAGTTTTTCATTCTAATTACTCCATGCCGAGCAATTACCAGATAGCATCGGTCGACGTTGTTTTCATTCGAGGATTCCGAGAAAGAATCGTCTTTTCCTACTGTGTCATCATCTTCTTGCCGGTTGACATTACGTCTAATGATACTTATACACGATAACTTTTACAAATGACTCTTTTAAGATTTTCTGTCTATAAAAATATGCAAATCAGTGAAATTATCCGAGTTAGTTGGAAAGACCACGCCCCAGGAATGATTCTTTAACGAAGCTTAGCAAAGGAAGCAGCAAAGAGTGGTAGCTGCGATCTTAGATGACGAAGGGTATCAACGGCGCAAAGAAGAGGGGGTTGCTTCTTTTGTCTCGAGGGTTCGGATTCTGGAGATAGAGGCTAATTCCCAACTTCCACCCCTCGAGGAATGTCGACATCCAGGCCGAACGAGCTCTGCTCGTCCACCTTTCCGTCCTTTCGTCCTCTTTCCTTCGCTTTGCTGGCTACTTTGATGTTCCTAATTTGATTGAAGGAATCCGCCGTGCGGATCCTAACTTCGTCTTTATTGATTGCTGTTTTGTTCCTCGTCGCTCGAGAATCCGATGCAACCTCTTGCCTATCCTTCGCAGCCCTTTGTCGTGGTCCTGACTCTTTGAAATATCTTGTAATCGAACTGACCATTGTTTCGCGCAGATTCGAAGCAGGTTAGAATTAACGAGGAAGAAAATTGAATCATCAGAATTCTTTCGTTTGCTTTACATCAAGACTATTCAAAATTTAATTAAATTTAATCGATCGACTTGGATCTCCTATTTTCGTTCCCCTTTCTTCTCCTTCGTTTCGTTACCCGCATAAGAAAAAAAAAGGGAACTTTATCAGGCAACTCGATAAAGGGAGTCCGCGAATTTTCTACGAAAATCGGAGATTCTGACCGGACTGCGTCGTATCTTATCGCGAAACAGACGTCCATGCCAGAATCCCGGCTCTGGCTTCCATATAGGTACGTACCTGTATTATATCCGCGTCGTTCACATATCTGGATAGATCGCATCACATTCTACCAGCACCCTCCTTCTATATATATATATATATAAAACATGGAGTCTACGTGTATCAATATTATCTCTCGCGAAATATCGAATGGACGTCGCATTCCTCTCTTATTCCGCGACAGATACATCGACCTCTCTTCCATTTCTTCTGCTTACTACACTGGCGCGATGCTTTCTGTTCATTTTTTCCTCCCACGATCGATGATCGATGCGCGATCGATTTTCAAATAGATGACATTATTTCTAAAATTAAAATTTGCGAACTTCTCAGAAAATCGAGTTCTGAGAAGTTGCGTTAATATAAATTGAATCAGACGTTGATTAGGTCTCCCCTCGTTTTTAACGAATCACGACGCATTGTCTCGTCTCTTTAAGAATCAAGCACCTCGAAGTTTCCAAAGTTTTACTACTTCTAACGAGAACGTAAAATTAATTCGATCATCGAATAATCGTCCTTCGAGGGATGTTAATATAAATCAAGGTTCTTCTGTTTTTTTGACGTAGAGGTGAATGCACATCAGCAACGTGCCTATTACCGGCATTCGACCGGTATTAATCTGGCCGAGCTAATTGCATGTCGATTACAGTGATCGTAACGAGCGTCGATAAATACTGGAATCGGGGCGAAAAGTTTCCGCTCGCAACGAACGTTTCCGTGGCAGAGTTTTACGAGCCGAAAACTGTTGCCACAAAGTGTTCCACGGACATTGCGAAATCTCGTGGCTTTACGGCAACGAACGCTGGTTGTTTCGTTGAACAGCAATTACGTCCCGACTTCCAAACAAAAATATCAATTTTTGGTAATAGATTAACTTCTTTGATGAGTGATTCGGTAGAAGAGGTATTATTCTCCTCGATTTTTGCAAAAATCCGCAAATGTACTTGGAAACGTTTGTCCAAGGGATGAAGAGACCCTGGCTTCGAGGGTGGCACAATCGCATTACTAATGATTTTACTTTAGCCAACCCTCAGGTCTGTCATATCGATACGATAGGACCGCGATACGCCGCCGGAAACGGCAGTCGGATAAAACCGGCTACACTGAAACCACCCTTCGCTACTTTTCCTGTCGATTCGAAGCAACGAACCACGGGTGCGACGAGGATCGAGATATCTCGAGATCAGGGGTTACGTCGACTTGATCGACCCCTTCTCTCCATCGATGATTTCGTTTACCCTGAGCATCGGGGCAAAAACTGGATCGTTCGAGACAATGTTCGAACGCATGAATTCCCGGGGGTGACATTTACTTAAAATTATGTTTCTTTCTGGAACAGGTGAAATTGTCCCGTTTTTCATAGGGAAACTTAAGTAGAATTAAATTTAGCGGTCAGCAGTTTAAGTGTTAAATCATAGAAAAGCTTCCCCCGTTAAGAGGGTTGTATCTTACCGGAGGGAAGCGAGTGGAGGAACGCAAATACCCGAAGCATTGGAAAAATCTGAAGAAACATGGAAGGGTGGAAGGAAAAGTTCGAACACCGTCGATTTTAGGGAGCCGTTATGCTCCCGCGAGGCGCTATGGGGTGCCTTTTCCACCCCACGACTAAACGTCGACGTTTCTCTCCGCCATTCTTCTCCGCCCTCGCGCGATATTCCGTTTTCACGTCTGGAAATCCCTCGCGGCGCTCACTCAATCATACGTTATTTGTGTCGCAGCTAGTACTCACCGCAAGAAAAGGCGTCCATCGAGCAAGAAACTCACCCTTCCTTCGTTGCTGTCACTCTTCTCACCCCATGCAACACCCCCCTTCCTTCTACTCCCCCGTTTCCTAATCGCTGTTTTGCCGCGACTCGTGCCAATCCCCATTGGATTTTTACCTCTAACGTTGTTTCCTTTTCAACCTTCGAATCAAATGTTTATTGTCCGTGAAATGTATTTAATTAAAAAGTTTATCCGCAGATTTTTATTTAACGTACCATGCGTTTTCATAATCCATCCATTCATCGGACGTTGAATTTCTTTTCCACCCCCGTCTTATCTTTTCTTGCGGGTTTTCTCTTTACGGTAGAGATCGTCTTTGTGCGTCCATCGGCACAGACTGACAGGTGGAAATGGACGATTAAGCGGCCGACAATCCCGCCAGGAATTGTCTGGATACGTTTCCCAGCCATCTCCAGGCGCTGCTGTCAGAAAAAACTGGATACACTTTGAACGTATCGCGGCTCGATGATAATTTGTAAAGCATCGATGCATCCGCGCCTTATTTTAGAAAATTGGAAATTCTCGAATACCATACAGAGGTGCCAAATACATTATGAAGAATTGAAGTAACCGATATATCACCGGCACAAAGCCTATCGAGCATCACGTTTCTCGGTTTTCAGCTTTGAGATAGGTGGTTTTCGCGCGGAATACGGCGTGCAGTTGGCGATATACGAAAAGAGATATGACTCTCGGGCGGATCGCGAGAGAGGAAGGAGTACGGAGGATAGGTAGAGAGAGGAGGAGAGAAAAGGGAAGAAAAATATTATTTATGGGACGGTCGGATGGTGGTGCCGGCGTGCCATGCATAGACAGTACCTCGTTCTAGTCGGCAAACGAATGGCTCGTTTCCGATCCGCAAATGTACGGAAATGCCGGTTGAGAGCTATTTCTTAATATTCGCCGATATCGCTAGATCCCTTCGGGGTTGAACGTGCCTTTTGTACGTTTCCATAGAAACTTGATGTCACCGCGGATTCTCAACGATTCTGGTCTCCGTCTTATGACGTATGGACGTTTGATCGTGATGATCATTTTTTAACAAAAATTTCTCTGAACAAAGAAACAATCGCGTAGAAATCGAAAAATAATTTTCAGAATATCTTAACCCAGAACTTGAATTTAGAGCGAGAGAACAACAATGAGGAAAGTAGAGCTATATCGTTCGAACAGCATCGAAAAATCTGGATTCCCTTCGGGTGGAAAGGTGGAGGGCGCGATATCCAGGAGATGGCGATGTCGCGTCATTGAAATGTAGGAGAGACCGAGTTCCAGGCAGGTTCCGAAGGGGACGGATGCAGCTTTTCAGAAGAGCTTTTACGAGTCGCATATGTGACCGCCGTCTCTTTTATCCCTCGCTTTATATTCCTGGCACCGTCTTCCATCCCCTCCATCCCCTTCGAGTCGAGCTTCCTCCAGCAGGATGACCAGCAACCCCTGCAACCACCGGACCGAGCGTGTCGAGAGGAGCTATTCCACCCTCAACCAGCCTCTAACCGAGAAGAAATCTTTCTTCATATTCGCTGGGGAGTGATCGCCTGACATAACGTAACAAATTTCCAACTCCTTCGAGGTTCACCCTCTCCACCCTCCGAGGTCGCTCGAACGCGCATTTAAATCGTTCCTGGTCTTTTTCTCTTCTGTTTCGTGGCGGATCAACCCTCGTTTTCAGGTTAGGGTGGATCCACCTTTCGCTCTCTGGCCCACGAGAAAAAAATAAAACATGGTCGATCACCACGACCGTCCAGGGACCGATTCTTCCCACGCACAATTTACAGTTTCACATTTTATTCCCATCGCGCGTTCGACAACTCGAAGATGGCCGGGGAAGCAAGGATAAACTCGTTTCGACCCGCAGCTCGCCAATCATCTTTCCAACCCTCGTATCTTTGCCATACGGGGAAGGAAGGATCCTCGTTCTCCGCGGTTATGACAATTTTTATATTTATGAAAATATTTATCGTGACTCCTTGTTACAGGTGTTTCGAAGGAGTCTCACTAAATTTCAAGGTGGATCAGTTGGGTGTTAGAAGTCGGCTCGTTCACCGGTTCCGCGCAAGAAACCAGGGAACCATGGTCACATCGATTAATTCTTTATCGATTCGACGCGGCGCGAGAAGAACCATGATAAAAACACTCTTCGTGAAGATGCAAACGACCAGACGGATCAAGGAGTAACGAAGAAACCGGTGCTTTTTATTCGACAACCAATCTTTCTGTAGCGTCATGCCGAGTAATTTGAAAGTAGGTGTTAAATGTATTTGTTACGCTTCCAACAATTCTCAAAATTATCACTTTCGAGCATCGTTTAACATTACGCGAGATCAATAAAGAAGTTCTATGAAAAATTTGAAATCTTATGATCATTTTAAAATCACACTCTTTCTTCATTATTTCACCTGATAATTAATATCATCCATGAACCCTTTCGGAATTTTCACAGGTAACTGGAGATTTTGTGAGAACCACTGGTGGTTCCGGTTTATTAATTTCAGAAAAACTATAGGACGCACGTTCACCGTCTTTTTCATGATTTAATTAGTTAGCATCGATGGGGGCTGGCCACCTGGTCGAAGGGGGACCACCATGGATCTCTCCGAGCCCGGACGTAACCTCGGAGTCTAACGACGTGGAACACTCTTGTTCTTCGCCGCTCGCGGTTCCGTAACGCGTTAAATTTATCGACAACGAGCTTTCTTCCCCGTCTCATTATTCACGTAAATTGATCTCTCTAACTTGATCCCCGTGTCAAACCAATTGTCTGATAGCGATGCTCCTGGTCAATACACTTATCGATTCCAATCTAAATTTGCAATCCTACACTTCTTACCATTTTAATTATTCCTAGTACAAATATATTCATCTGTCATACCTTAAGTAATGAAACTTTTAAGTCTGAAAATATACATTAATTTTTTATGCATTTTTTATCTTTACCATGTAAAGTTGGTAAAATCGAGAGAATACTATCAAAGCTGAATCGTTTCGGTCTTGCCGATTGGAGTCCGTGTCTTTTACACTTTCTCGCTTGTCAGGTGGGCAGGACGGCTCGGTAATTAGTGTGAAGAAATTGTGGCTCCGAGGGTGACGAAGCAAGCACGAGTTCCCGCCACGTGAACAAGTCCGCCGACTTGGCCCCAGACTTCTTGCCGTTCTCTCGACTTTGTTGTTTTAATTGAACGGAATTAGTTAATACCTCCGGATCGTTCCTTTCCTTTCCTTTCCTTTCCTTTCCTTTCCATTCGTCTTTTTACATTCGTTCAATTTCGCAAATCACGCATTTCAAAGTATCGCTCGAAAGTCATAGGAGGCCTTTGGGAAATTTTAATAGCTACGCCTTATGACTTTTCACCGAGGAGTGAAAAACGATCGAGAAAAGCGATTTTTCACACGACACTAATATCAGTATGTTTTCTCTTCTAAACACGTTCCAAGTCGTCAACGCACGAGATAATTGATTAACGAGACCCACGTAGCCGCTCCACATTCTGCCGTACGTTGTACCTGCACGTCGGTTCAATTGACCATGACGAAATATTTTTCCCTTAATTGAATAATCAACGGTTAATCAAACGGCCGGCTCGGTTTAAGATAACGATCAGCCGGCCCACTTAACGCGGCAAACGGGCCGAATAGCGAGTAATTATTCACACAGCCGTCTGAATAATCGCCGAGAAAATTAAGCGAGTCTTGGTTTATTAATAGCGACACGTTTTCGACCTCCTCTGTCGTTTATCTCTCGCAAATAACGCTCAACTTATTCCGATCTCGGTCGCCTTGTATTCTCTTAGAAATTATTATTATTGCAAAACAGTAACCATAAAATATTTCAATAGCTTGTTACAGGAATACCGTGCAAAGAAAAGATGATCCATTACATCGTCGGCATTAATTTCTCGCGATCGATCCGATCGTCTTCGTGGGATCGAAGAACGCCTGGTTAAGCAAGAACCAAGAAGAAAATCCATGGAACCCGGAAAATAGGTAGAAACAAATCGTAATGTGACGAAGGTAAGAAGCTGGATGAATATTGATCTCGAAATACCAGTTCCGATCCGGTGTTACATGCTTTTTCCACGGATACAGTTACGGGGAAATCTTCCCATGATGAGCTGAGAGGAAGATCCAGTTCGTTCTCTCGATGTCTCGATCCTGTTCGATCTATCTAATTCTTGGATTAAGAGGTTCGACGCCCGTTACGAGAGAACGTGCTTCAAGAAACGCTGTTCTTTACATCGACACGTCTTTCAGCACGTTTTCGGGATCTCTGGGAAGCTTTATGTCCACAGAAATAATGGTAGACCTGATTGAGTGGGAAGAATCAGGGAAGAGCATCGATAAATGTAAGTATGATGATAAATTTACAAATTTCAACCCTGGATTATTACATTTTTAGTGAGAATTCTGGTTAAGTTGGGAACTTCGTTTCCAAAGCGCGGACCAAGAAGAGGGACTCGTTAAATCTTTCGGTGCTGCGTTAAATTACAGAGGACCGTAGAGGGCCGTATTCTACGAATCGTAGAATCGTCAAGCAGCCTCGTAAGGGTGTTTTCATGCGACGATCACGCGAATAACCATCGATCGCTACGGGTTACGACACTATGAAACGTCCAGCAAGTGCATTCGGAAGCCGATGATGGATCGTCGTGGAAAAAAATAGCAGTTTGTAGACTGTGGTTCGAGGAAACATCGTTCGAAGCATTGTTTCAACATCGAGTAATGAGTCTGCTCGTACAACTCCATCGAAGGGAATGGTCTTTTGAAGAAAACTGACGGTGATTCAAAGGTACACTGACTTTAGAATAAAAATTGAGATTGAAACCGAAGCTTTAGATTTTGCTAACTCACAATTTTCTTCATTTTCAGAGTTCCTCCGATCATGAATTATATTTTTAGAACGCCGATCCGAGTTATAATTCTTCGCACGATGATCCAATAATTAATACTCGCAATTTCCGCATAAACTTCCAGGAAAAAGGAACGAACCCTAACGAAGATCGAGGATAATAAGAAGAAACAAGCGCTCGGAGGTAACGCAATTTCCATTGGGCTGCCTCGTAAATTTCGCTATTATTCTGAAAAACGCTACAATAAACAGGCAAAGTGGTTAGCACCAGGGAACAGGTTTCGGCGATCGTTTCAGCCGTTCGCGATAAACAACTTGCGAGCCGGGAAATCGGTGAAATACACGCTCGAGCGTACGTCTTTCCGCTAATAGGAAAGCGATTTATGCCTACGAGCCGTTTATATATTATTCCGTCGATAGATATATATTACCGCATTTATTATTTCCATGCGATTCGTGAACTTCCTGACCGAGCGGCTGCGACGAGTTAATTAGCGATTAATCTGAGCACGTAAATTAAACGTCGCTCGGGGTAATCGTTAAGTTCTCAATGGTTTCTTTGGTTTGTAACACCGAGTCAAAGATTACGCACCCATCGTGACGAAATTAATCGATTACGAGATATGAATTCGAGATATTCCAAAAATTCAGTCAACTTATTTTATTTTCCAATGAAACATCAACGCGTCTTATTCGATGATCGCTTAAGCATTCCTCCGAAGTCCCGTTTTGTCAGCAACATTCGATACTTCGTGGGCAAACGATATTACATTAGCGACCTGTACAAACAAGCTACCGACATTTCGGTGACACGCGTTTCTGTCCGCCCTTCTTGTTTGCTCCTGCTTCCTGGACGCACAGTTCACGTTCTTTTGACGTGCTCTTTGATTAGTAAAATATCCCAGCGAACGTTTTTGTTTGTCAACTATTAGAACCATGTTCAATAGCGCAAGGATAGAAGAATACTACGACCAACGATAGATAGTAGAAGAAAATCGATAATTTCACCTTTGATTATTCTATCATTAAATTAATTATATTGCATGTTCATTATAGATTACAACGGTAAAGCAGTTTCCACGTACCAAGATATGTTCGTCGTTTATTATCATTCGACGAAGAAATTAATTTGGCGGGAGAAAAGGGACGTGGACGACCTCATGGGCGATATTAGCTGTTCCCCATTAGAGCGGACCGGAACGTTTACATTCGCTCGCTAGTAAGTAGCAATAAATATTTGTTGGTCGACTGTCGATCGCGACCATTAGGTAACACATGGCCTGACAGACGCACCTCTGTCTCTATTCTAGAGCTTAAGTGTTCGCTAACACGTTATACAGCCATTCTTCGAATGGTTCTCGCATTATTGATTCATGGTGTCAGAGTTATTCACGCTTTGCTATCCATTAATCAACGAATTAAGAAAAATTTGAAATTCATCATTTTTCTTCACAATTTAATTACATTTATAGAAAAGTTTAAATCTGAAAATTCAGACACGGTTTAGATAAGTCAGCGAACCAAGTATCGATAAAACACATTCTATCAAGGATAAATAATTATCTAATCGATCAATCAGCCAACCATGTCCGATCAATCGGCACCAGCCGTAAAATAGGAAGTTACGACTCCCACATTTTCAATTCCACATAACAGGATTTCGACTCTAGCAAAAATACTGATTGAACGTAATCGTTTCAGACGAAGCTGGACGAAGAAGAAGAAGAAGAAGAAGAAGAAGAAAAAAAAGGACCAATTTAACAAGAGGAGCTAAATCATCGGCCACCGTGTCGAGGAACTCTCACGGCCAACTTCATCGCGAGGAACAAGAAGCCGGAAAGCCGCGTGGATCGGCAGCCGTCATTGATCTCCTGTTAGAATCGGATCGTCTCGATGTAACAAGATAAATAGTCAGCAGGACATCGGGGGCGCGGATCGCGGAGTCATGCTGACGCGTTCGATATGCCTGCTTTCGCTAGGTAGATCTACGCGCGCGGGAAAAGCAGTTTACGCGCGACAACCTGCCAATTTTCCCTGTTACAAGAAACTTGCGCCATGGGATCGTGAATATTACAAAGTGTCAACTTTTTCTTTTCATTTATATTAGTAAAATTATCTGGCAAGCAAAATGATTCGAAAAATGTCGCAACCATAAATCCTGGCACAGGATCTTCCTCGGTTCAGGCGGAGTCTTCGGTTGAACGCTTCCGTTCCAGCGCGGATATTCCAAGTTTTCGATCAGCACGAGCTGATCGGCTTTTTGCTACGACTGCTTTTTGCGCGATCATTGCCACCTTCGTCACGGCCACGCCCGGCCACGTGAGGCCGTGAACACAGTGTTACAGGTGTTTGCCCATCCTCACCATCGAATTCTTTTATGCCCTTTCGGCTCAGCCTATTAAACGCTCGTATCCTAGCGGCTTTTCTCACCTTCCAGTCACGTTGACTTCGTGTTTTATTTAATTCCCTTTTGCTGCTCGAATTCCAACCAACCGTTTCGCTTGCTCCACCACCGTGGAATTCTTCTACTTTGTACATCCTTTCTTCGTGGTTTCCTATCGTCGTTTTCTTTTATTTCCTAACGTTGACGATGGATTACAGTCGTAATTTCGTTGACTCGATGCTTTTTATCGGGAAACAATACAGGAGGATTGGATTACTTTTTATATCGAGGAGCGAAGTTGTTTTGAATCTCGTTGAAAAAATGAGAGAAGAAATTTTCAATTCCAATTAGATTACACGGTGATATAAAAATCTATTTAGGGAACAAGCATTTTTTCTGTCGTTCGAAAAGGGAACATGACAGCGACAGGATCCAGGTCGATGGCAGGTTTTGCAACGGGCAAAAAGCAGCTAGTAAAACAAGCGAAGTGTGATCGGTTATGGCAGAGAGTATGGGGCACGGTCGATCGAGGGGGTGGTCAATGGGGATTGGCGAGCAGCTCGTCTGCTCGGTGAACCGTGGATTAAGATAAACCCTTCATCGGTTTCTTGTCGAACGATTCTTCTCCCACGTTCGTTGCCGCAATGGCGAAGATAGCACTGGCTTAAAGCGCTTTCCGTCATTTCCTTGGAAATTATTTAACGCTGATATCGCGTCTACTAAGAACGCTAAAAAAATTAGCCAGTAAACGAGCGCGTTTACTTTTTCCTTCTCAAAGAATAATATTAATTTATAATACTTTATCGATCATGACAAGAAATTTCAGATTCCTACTGATCCGATCTTTATAATAATAAAATGTACAACTAACTAGGAGATAGCACATTCGAGTGAATCTCCCTAGCGATCAGCTGTTTACATCATCAAAATGATTCTAAATATTTATGCGTAGAACAGGGAAACAGTTTGCTCGGGTTGCACAATTGAGACTAATTTAAGCAAGATCTAACGTTGCCACGCTAATACAAGATAGCGTGGAACACACGTTGCTTCTCCCAGAACTTCGCATCGTCGATTAATAATTATTCTGTTTAACCAGGACCATTACAAGTACTAATTACCGCGATCACCAACGATCTCGATGTTATCGCGAGCCTTTCTTTCGTCTGCTCTGGGGAACGACAAACCCTTCCGGTCCCGTGTTGTTTAGCTTTTCAACAACTTCCATCCACGGTAAACACCGACTTCTATCCTGGCAGACAAAAAGCCGAAACTCTGTTTTCTCAAACTTTCAAAGATTTCTCGGACCTCGTCCCATTTTTCTATATCTTTCAACTTGTTACGAGATAAACAAGGTGAAAAGAAAATCAGAGTACTATCGGACATGTATTGATTCTATTAATAAAATAATTTCTTCAATATTAATCTCTGAAAATCTGATTTTCACCATTCTCCATTTCCCTCGATGAAGACACTTTACAGAGAATTCACCCCCTCGCGTGATGTTACAACAATTTCTTTCCCTTGTACAGGGAACACAGTTATTCGTGTACCAGTAGAAGAGGACTCGTAATTTCCCAGGGTCGTACAGTTTCCGAGGCGAGTTGTGTCGTTAACCAGGGGATGGGTGGGTGGAGCAGGGTAAAAAAGGTCCGCGTGGTTGGTCGTGTAGGGGTTGGAGACGGCTGCTAGCGGGTTATACGTGTTTGGCGGCGGAAACAGCGGCATGATAGCCCGTTTAACCCGTTCCAACCCCCCAGCTCGCCGCGGTGCAACTTGTTTTCTCTCGTGTTCACTTCTTCCTTTTTGGCAGAGCTTCAACCCCAACCGTGAAAGGGTTGCTGATCGAAGGCACAGCCTGGCTAGGAGGTTACGAATGGCTGTGTCAGGGTGTGCTTGGTTTTCTGCTCGCTTAAGAAATGACGTGTTTGCCGTTGGCCGTCGAAGGGAGCCCATAACCTGTCCGACTGGCTGCCACCCGCCTCGACAGATACGCTACCAAGTCACCACCATGTTACGTACCGTCACCACCACCACCGTCGTCGTGTAGGGAATGACGTTGGTGACACTGACGCCACCCTGGTCGAGGGAAAAAAACTCTGCCGTTCGATCGATGGATCCGTCAAACGGATTTCGAGGCAGGGATTATTTATGGGCTCGTGTTGCGTGTGTTGGTCCTGAAGATCGTCCGGTGACGGGACTCTTTTTGGGGCTGCGCGTTAAGCTGCTGGTATGCGAACGTTTTTCGCTTTTTTTTTTTCTCTCTCTCTTTGATAAAAGGAGATAGGGAAGCGAAAGTAATGGTGTCGGAGGAGGATACCATTTTGGGGGACAATTGGGTACAAGTGTTGGAGACAAAAATAATGAAGAAGATTCTAGCGAACGCGGATTCTCGATGACCGTATTAAGGATAATCATTCGATCGGAAATGATCCGTCAAGCTTAGCTTCAGTATCGTGGAACGATTCAAAGGATGTTGCTAGATCCTGCTCGACGGAAAAACACTGTTAATGCACGTAGGCAGATAGACGCGGAGCGGGCAGACATCCGGCGAGAGATCCGCGCGCGGAATTTCCCTGGCGGCGCCGATAAATCAGCTGTGGCTGTTCGCTTAACGACAATGCAAGCCGAGAAAACTGTTCCGCGCCATGACAGGCTGTGTCATTACTGCGTTACTTATAAGCTCGTTCGCGGCCACGTGGATCGAATACGAATGAGCGAGAGCGTGGTACGCGGGCTCTCGCGTGGACACGTCGATTACAAAACCACCTTTCGAAAAAAGCACGACCAAACGGCACGCCACGTATGCCGGGGATACGAGAATCCTTTCGACAGCCGTGCGACTATTAATTGCCCATTAACATGCGCCTTGAATATTGATTGACTGATCGGTACGTGAAAAACGCGACTTTCTTCTGCGTCTGTTCGTCGGGGTCTTTTCATTTTCAAGGTCTAAAGCGTATCGGTGCAATTCGTTCGTAAATTGATTCAATTTCGCTTATAGACATCATCGGACAATATCTAAATTTATCGATGACTACGAGGCTGATGTTAAGGCGTAGCTCGATAAATAATCCAGTATACGGTCATAAAAACCAGGTTATCTTAGGCACGTAATGCACACCGATACAAATGTATGACCGATGTATTCAAACAGTGTATTTCCCTCTTTACACGAACCCAAGAAGTCGATAAGAGCGACGATAAAGCGTTCCACCTTTTTTTTTTTTTATTTTTTTTATTTCAAATCGTTGCTTCTTTCGCGCGATAAGAGTGTTAATACGTGTACATAAGTAAGTAACTCGAATTCGATTTCACGATTTTACCATGTGTCGACACGATGGATCAATTAATGGATACACCTTATCAATTTTGTTATAAGCGTATTACTCATAAATTGAAAACGAAGAAAAAATTTCAACCTGGTATCTACATACTATAATAGACGGTAGAATTACGGTTTTTTTTTAAAGTAGCTTCACAATATAGGAAGGGATAAATATTCTAGACAAATTATTGTTTCAGATATTGCGATAATTGTCAAGATAAATACACGTGCCTAACAAAACTGTCCGAAGTGTAAAACTGAGAAACGATATGACTTCCAATTAAAACTGCTCCCAAGCTTCAGCCGTTCCTTCCCTCTTCACCCTCGCCTCTTTGTTCCCTCGTTCCTCTAAAACGGCATTCAAGCATCTGGCATCGTTAATTAATCACGAATATTTATTGCGTACTCGCATGCTCATCCGCTTTGGTCTATCTCGAAGGCAATTAGCGAAATTATTGCATGAAAAGGAGAGAAGGAAAAAAAAATGTGTGCGATTCCTCGCGGCAACGCGATTCACTGGCCCGTGTTTTCAACGAGTCGTCGCGCTGAAAGAACTCCAACCATCATCCGATCGCATCCTCGCAATAATTACCTCATTAATATCAAATTAATTCCCTCTATTCAATTTCCCGATTATCTCGGACTTCTCGAGTGAAACTCGTGGTCAATTTCCTTTTTCTTTCTCACTTTGTTAAGAAAAAAATCAAGGAGGACTAAAGTGTTTTCTACTTGGAAGCAACCCTTCGCCTTCGTAACTTTCAGACGTAAAAAGTAAAATATTATATATTGTTTGATAATTATCACTAGCTGATTGGGAGAGATTCCCATCGGAGCGGCGTTTTCTTTGCCGTGATGGTGGTTCATCGACGTTTCGAGGTCAGCAGACGGACATGGACGACGGACGGACGAGACAGGACAAGTACACCGATAACGACAAACTGGCCCGAGAAAAACCGCGGCCGAGCGATAAATCAGGCCTATTGCATTCCTAAGATAGCGCGCTGCCTGAAAGTCATTACGCTGGCAAAAGTAATTCCCAACTAAGTAAGTAAAGCAATAAATACATAATGCATCCGGCAAGTTTCCCACACGCGCTGTTCCATGAAATCATGCATCAGCGGGGACCATGCTGAGTGTCGCGGATTTATTTGCGCCGATCGACGCAATTCGCGATTTCTTTTGCAATACCAACAACCGTACGGATTCGATAAATCAAGCAAAAGAATGATTTTTGAACGATTCTGTTACAGACGCATCAGGTTGATCATGTACGAATCGATGAAACTATAACGAGAGGCAAATAACAGTAGATACACGATTTTTGTATTCCAATTACGGACAAATTTTTAATATTCGCCAGAAGAAACAGACACGGTACGACTAGGAAGTTACATTGTAGCTAATTACACGAAAACTGTTTTGAACAGGGAACAAATCAAAAGCTGGGAATCTTGATTTCCCTAATTAACAATCCCCGGTAGTCTCAATTATCCGATCCCTTTTTAATATTGCATGAGTGCATATGCAAGGAAAACGGGACATTTGCATACAGCTCGAAATTTCAGACTCTTTCTCACGCCTATGTAAATATACTTTTTTATTCTGTACGTTCGGAAAGAGCGAAGTTAGATTCGGGATACGTTGCGTCTGACCGGTGCTAAGGAGTTTCTACTGAATTTGTCCTCGTCTAGATTCACCGCGGTTAAGACGTTCACTGGCTCAGTGAAAATGAACATTCGTTACCAGGCTAATTATTAAGCATAAGAATAATTAATCTTGATTAATTTTAGTACTCACAACAACGGTGATTTCAATCCGTAACATGGATTCTTCGTGTTCTAGAACAAAAATACAAATGATGGTTAATAAAATATTCTTGAACGTTGTATGATAATTTTCCAGATAATAAAATTTACGTAAATCTCTGACTCATAAAGATCACGATAAGGAATAATTAGGAACAGAATGAATATCTGAATTAAAATTCGGTGAACTCCCCGGGTGCTTAACTATCTTAACTATGAAGTCATCTTATCACGTAGTCGACAGGCGTATTTGTATAAGATTATAAATTGATAATTCTTGGTAAAGTATTGCATACTCATAATCAATGATATCTGATTATTTTTAATAACTTCCTTTGATAATTTATTGCAACTCAATATTCTTCCAAAGCTTAATTTTTTCCAAAAAGCACTTGTAAACAAAAGATTGCACAATTATTTATTTGCGAGTCCTATGACGCATGAACTCGATGCATTTTTAACCGCACTATGTGTGTGCGTGTTTGTATACACAATGGATGGTTGTGCATCTTTCGTATTGCTCTGATTGGTACATACACCGAAACCGTGGCCACGTCACTGCACGTTAATTACTTGTATCAGCTCATTGTAACTTTTATTTGCTTTCTTCTTTACGGGGCAATAAAATATCTGCGCCGCCCCCGCTAACAAGTAACGTAATTAGGGGATACAAATGCTTTACACGCGATTCACCGGCGCTGATGATTGTGTAATTAAGCCCAGCGTCGCGATTACATTAATAAACATCGTGGATGGTCCATCGAACCGAGGTGAACCAACTGTACGTTCTTCGTTGAAACTTATCTACTAATTTTATAGCGTGCATTATTCCACATGGTAATTTGCTTTTTAAATTACAATTCGTTTTGAGCTACCTTCAGATTCATTCTGCCCGCTCGCGATTTCATCGTTCCAATGTTTCTCTTCGATTCGGCTTGGACATTTCTATTGACAATTTCCATTTTTCGCGACCGAACGAAGGAAGATGTCGGAAGAGTACGAGATCTATTCAAAGTACGTGGAGAACGGAAACGATGGTACGGGAAATCGAGGGAGCGGCGAGGTGAAGATAATAGGGACGCAGAAGCGTTGCGAACGGTGCAAAGAAGTAGGTTCTGGGTTGCGTGAAAGAGCCTCTTGATTAGGTTATGATAGCGCGCAACCAGCTATAAAAACTGCCGGCTAAAACATCCTTGTAATCACGAGCTTCGAGGCCGCCTTATTATTTCGTCGTTGAATCAGTTCGCGATCTGCTAATTGCATAATTGATTATATAAAAGCTCGTCTGCCAGAGCGCGTTTTTTCTATCTTCCTTTAACCCACCAATGGTATGGTGGGGGGCGTTACATATATATATTTTTTTTTTAAATTAAATTCTGTATGTATAATTTTTTAACACGTGGAAACTCGCTATTCCTCCGTTTCTACATTTTTTTATCTACAATTTCCAATTACGTAACCGAGGCTCGTTATTAAACACGCCTTCTCTTTTCGCGCGACTCCCGTCATTTCTCGCGGAAGCGAGCGTGCAAATTATCTAATATCCTGCATACGCAATGCTCGTCATGAATATGAACATCGTTCATGTTTTCACTGGAACAAGGTGAAAATCAAGACTGAGATTCTCGACGAGATCGAGAATTTCTCGGCTAACGACGAGCTCCAAGTAGAGGATCGCTTTCGGGACGATTCGAAGCCGGACGAACGTTACTCGCGTGGAAAATCAGTCTCGAGAAGAAGATGCTTTCTTTACAAGAGGGAAGACACCGCGTCGGACGAATACGTGGATTTCGAGGAGTACATCGAGGCGTTGACGAGCGGAAAACGATTGCTCTGCAGCGTGTGCAGGATTGAGTTCCTCGACGAGGCTGATTTCAAGACCCATATGGTTCGACACAGTCATGGGAAGCTTTTTCAATGTGGTTTTTGTAGGAAACAATTTTCACGGTAAACGATTATTTAAGATCTATGAAACTAAACGAAAATTGATAAATAAATTCTCTCTTCAAGATCGTCAGCTCTGAAGGATCATCTAAGATTGCACGAGACATTCAAGACTTTCGTATGCAACCACTGCAACCTTCGGTTTGAGGTACTTAAATCCTCAATGATAACGTTAATTGGAAAAGAAATCTGATCAATTGTAATTAAAATTCTCTGTGAATTTCAGCAGAGGAATCAGCTGAAAACGCACCAAGAGGAGGTGCATTCGAAGCGAAGGCCGTTCGAGTGTTCGGTGTGCAAGAAGAAGCTGCTTCATCGGCAGTCGTTGCGCGATCACAAGCTGATGCACACGAACGTGAAACCGTTCGAGTGTTCCATCTGCAAGAAGAGATTCCTGCGGCCCAGTAGCCTAAGAGCACACATGATCGTTCATACCGCGGATTCACCCTTCGAGTGCGACCTTTGCCCGGCGAAATTCAAGAGATCCTCGGTGCTGAAGACCCACAAATTGACTCACACTGGCATCAGACGGTTCGAGTGCGACATTTGCAAGCATCGTTTCCACTTGAAGGGAGCTTTGAAACATCACATACTGTCACATTATGGTAAGAATATTTTTCTTTAAACGACCCCCTGCTGAGAGCACCGGAAATTCCTTCAGAAAGCTAACAGGACAGCTCCGATTGGCAATGTGAATATTCTCATAAGTAGGCGCGGAAGGAAGTGTAATCGGAGGGCAAACGGGGGGTGCAAATGGGGGATCAAAGTAGCTGGTTGCATGAGAGCGACCCGTTGCCTGCTCGCTTTTGCTTTCTCATATAAATTCGAGCCAGTATTGAGACATAAAAATGGTAGATAAGCGTGATCGTAACCCGTTACCTGGGTCTCGCTTAACTGGCAGGCGTATTAATTAGGAAATCAAGCATCCTGCGTCAGATCAGTGTTACGCGTCGGCCAATTAACCCTCCACCGTCGCGATGGGGTGCTCCACGGTATGCACCGTCGACGGGTATTTAAACGGCGGTAACGTTTCGGTTGTAAACTCTGAATAATACGATATACATAGATGCATTCTTCCTCTGGTTTCCTTTTTAACGCCAACGCAGATATTTATGAAATTAACGCTGGTGCCTGGTTTCCGGGCGTAAACCGTGGTTCGTCAGCGTTTCGCCATAATTTTATCTACGAATCAACGTTTCATTAGCGCGCCAACTCGTTTAGGAGCTTTTTAATCTTTCGTTTATTAGAAAGATAAGGTTCCTTTTTCTGCAATCGACTAACTAGCAGATGTGCAACATAGTTTCAAACATAAAGTTGCAATTAGCAGGTCTGGCTTTTCTGTTGCGTAAGACGGATTCTTATCTTAATCTTATCTTATTTTGTAAACTATATAGAATCGTAAAATGCGTATAATAGTTTCATGTTTTTCTTGTTGAAATATTCAATTCTAATTAGTATGCAATACTTATTCAATTGATAATTTTCCATCGTAAGGGTTGTTGATAATGAATTATTCGTTTAACAGGTGTGAGGCCGTACAAGTGCGAGGATTGCGGGAAATGCTACAGAAGATCGTGGGGCCTGAAGGTGCACAGGTATCGGCACACAGGTGTGAAACGATTCGAGTGTGACTTCTGCAAGTCGCGGTTCAGCGTGAAAACGAAGCTGGCCAAGCACATTTACGGGCATATCGGCGAGAAACCGTACAAGTGTGATTTCTGTGCACGTCAGTACGGCGAGAGGTACCAATTGAAGGCACACAAATGCGTGGCGACGATTCAAGAACCGCCTAGACCGAAAATCGAGCGATCTTTCTCCGATTCCATCACGCAAATCGTCTTCTTTCGACCCAGATCTATGAACTATCTGTTTCCTTCGAACATCAAAAATGGTTGATCAATTTTGTATCATTTTTAAGAGAGAATTTCTTTACGAGTCTAAAATGTCACGAAGAATTGTGTAAATATTTTTCCCATTAACGAAATAATTCATTAATTCAAAATAACTGTAAATTAATCTTTACAAAATATATCATTCTACAACACGTAACTCAATTTCAACATAATTGTTACTTAATTGTTCATCAGTTCCAAACGAACCGCCTTACAATTCCAAAACAACTATGATCACATTGTTGCTACCACGTTCATCATTTCTAAACAAAAATAAGGTTTCATTGCTGGGAACGATCGGTCACGTTTGTCTCTAATAAAGGCATCTCTCCTTTAGCCGATGACTTTTCCATCCGGATCGAATCTCGTCGATGTTTGCATGCCCGGTGGAACTTAATAAGGAGACTGAACCTTAATAAGCACTCTGGCATGGAACAAAAGTCCGATTAATTTCAGGCTCGACTCGATTTCGATTGCCTTTCGAATGAGCAGCCGCTTGCAAAGCTTGCTTAGCTTCGTCATCGAGGTACGTAGTACCTTTCGCGTAATCATAGTGGTTGCTCGGTATCGTTGAAACGTGACCGGTCGCGAATTCGTTTGTGGGACCGCGACGACCCCACGGGAGTGATCGTTTAATCGAACCTACGTGAAAGATTGTCCCATGGTTGTCGTTCCATCGAAACGAGACGGGTTTCTTCATCTCTCATCGAGGTGACATTTTGCTCTACTTTCGGTACCCAGTTTTTAAAATGAAATTTAAAGTCGGTATCCATGCGAGAATCCTTGTCAAGGATGCATTATATAATTTGATTGTGATAAGAGAAAAGGGCAACCGTGGTCGGCCTCAACTGTATCTCGGGCACGTGGGCACTGCTTGTGTCGCCGCACGTGAGAATGGTAGTTTAAGGTGCGTGGACGCAGCAGGGGCTCGCCATACGGTAATCCGAGAAGAACCGCCCTTTATCAGATTGCATCAGTGATCCGCGAGCCTCCCCGAGGAACCCTTTGACAATGCCGCCGACCATTCGCCTCCCGGGCCACGTTCTTCCCTCTCTATTTGCGAATTCATCACGCGTCCTTAACATTTTGGAAACTAGGAGAAATTCCTTCGTTTGATCTACAACGATAGTTCGAGGTTTCCATTGAACGTAACAAGAGTAACTCGTTACTCTTGATGAACGTACGATTGGCGAAGTCAAGGCTGGCGATATTACGGAAACATCGTAATTACACCGAAACGTTCGGCGGATTAGCGAGCGTAATAACCGCGAATGGGTAATTAGGAAGCGACTATGGCAAATAATATCGGCGTTGGTATCTGGATGAGGTTTCTATTAGCATACACCAGCGAATAGAGCAACGACGTCGCTAGAAAGAAATGAATAAGGGGAAGAGTGAATGAGAAAGAGCGAACAGAGGGCAGGTAGGAAGGAGGCGGAGGAGGAGAAGAAATAATTAAAGCTCAACGATCGTTATCTAAATAATTAGAAGTTGGCGTGACTCTGCATAAGGCCGAGGTGTACGAGCCGACTCCGACTGTCAGATCGTAGATTTCCGCGAGGCGGGCATAATTAGACGAGAAATATGAACGCGAAATCCGTGTATTCAAATCGGGAAGGAAACGATGTGTCAAAACCGTGCCGCGAATATTTTTCCACGAGAATTGCACGCATTAGCTACCTTTGTGACTCACTACACGCTATTCCCCTGCTAACTTTCACGCGAATTTTACGTGTCTGCTTTATAAAATATTTAAGTTTAATCCTGAAAAGAGCATGGAAATTTATAATTATTAACTGCAATTTAATTGGTGGTTACACAAATTTAATTTGTACTCTTATCGCGGCAATAAATCACAATGGAATTCAAAATTAGTTAATTATCACGCGATGTTTACTTATATAATTAAGAAATAAAATTGAAATGCAGAAAACATTGCACGATGAATTTCAGTATTGTTCCACGTGCAACGAGCAAGGGGAACAGAGTGGGTCGGGGAGAAAAATGAAAACGGCGAGGAGGAATATTAAATAACGACGATGTCGATTAGTATTGACAACGGCGATTAAAGAGGCCGAATTGGCCATCGGTAATGACCGAGCAGCCCTCGTGATCAGTGAGCACTGTAATTTCACTGATAATATTTAAATACGGGCTTTTGATAGCTGTCTTCCCTTGGCTGGCATTAACGCGGGCCCCGAAGGGCCCTCGCTCCCTTCCACCTGTCTCACTCCGCCCCTGAGAGCAGCAAAGCCGTACTATTTATCGACCTGGTCCCGTCATTATTTCATCGAACTCTTTCATCGCCTCTTCTGGCTAATCGACCATTCGTACAGCCAAAATCAACTTCACCTCCTCCTCCTCGCGACGCGATGATTATATTAGGCAAATTATTTCATTACCGAAATTTTTAACTGGCCCAATTTAAACACGTTTACCGGACCTTTGTATTGATTAAAATTTCAAAGGATCAGAAAGACGATAATCGTTGACTCGAAATGATCTAATCATCGACGGTGATGCAATGAGACAAGAAATACGAATGATAGTGGTTTCTTCAACTTTCTTGGACAGTCGCAACGGCATCGACCCGGACGACGTCCAACGAGGACACGGTTTATGCAGCAGTGCAATTATGCGCTCTCCTGGCCGACAGAAAAAGATGACTGATGCTCTTGCGAGCAACGCAACCCCTCTCGCGCCGTCGGAAGATATGAATTTCAGATTCCGTCGCGATTTTTGCCAGGGATTTCGTTCGCTTCATTTCGTATCCAATTAGATCGCGCACCAGTTGAACAAAAAACTTGACCATCCTTTCTTCTTTCCTCTTTTCAATTACATCATCGTAATGTTTCTTCGAACCGGTGAATTTAACGAGTATATCATTCATCTCTGGAAAGGCGTCAATGCCATCGAATCTCAACCTTGATGGAATACGATTGGAACCTTGCTTGATCGTTAAAAGTCAATACGAGGAATGATCGCAACAATGCCAACAACGTATTCCGTGGCCACGGATAACGAACGGTTTTTCCTTAAGCTCTCCGAGTCACGTATATCGATCGACGGGTCCTAGACGATGGACAGGATGCGAGTCGTCCAGTTCCCTGCAGGTTAACGGTTCACGGTCACGAGAGAGGAAAGCTGTCGTCGCCGCGCCCAACGTCCTCAGCATCGACTACGGTCGTTGTGAATGAAGCCTCCCAAGCTTTTCGTCCTCTCGTTTTGCGTGTCTGCCAAGCCCGATCGTGTAGCCTTCCGTCTCGATTGACAGCCTTAATATATCTGTACCCGATGCGTTTCATCTCCAGCGTTTAGCCATATAATCCGACTCGATGCTGGCTGTGATTCAATTCAATGAGCCTGCCGTGAAAGTTCGGAAAAAAACCTCGTCCAACCATGGACAGCTCTCGGCGATGCTCATGGAAATGCTGCTTAATTCCGGTCGATAAGGAAACGCTTTTCGTTCGTGTCTACTTGTCAGTAAAAACTCGATGGATCTCTGATGCGTCTTCTTGGACACTTTTTAGATGAAGTTAGATTTCTTCATCCTTTCATCATAAAAGTCTTTATAGCTCGTCTTCTGAATCTAGATACTTAAAATCTGAAGCTGCCGGTGTCAGGTGCAGCGACGATTTCCTCGTTCGATCGTAGCGGAGACAACGACGAAGAATCGTTCGTTTCGCCGAAAGAGTTGGCTCGATCAGAGGCAACGTGTCTTCGTCCCCGGTCCACGGTCCTTCTTGCGAGAGTCGGCTCTCCCAGGTTCGATGTAGGTAATCATGCGCCGCATTCCCCGGGTGCCGGAGAAGATTTTCGGTTTCATTGTACGCGAGGGTGGGTTAGGAGAGCGGACGATCGACGGTGCGGTAGAAAAAGAAGGAATGAAAGGGAGAAAGAGGCTGAGGCGAAGTGAAAAGAAAGAGCGGAGCAAAGACGTTGGAAGAAAAAGGGGGGTGGGTGGGGGGGGGTGGAGGAGAAGTAGGAGGAGGATGAAGAAGAGGAGGAAGAAAACGAGATGGTAGCCGGAGTCCAAGCAGATCCATCGTTGGACAGGGCTGGCTGGAAGCAAACGACGCAAAAACTGGCGTGCATTGTCCCCGACTGAGAGGCAACCGAAGCTGAGACAGAGAAAGAGACCGCGCGAGAGAACCGGAGGAAGCTACTACGTTCTCCGCTGGATCCATGCATACCAACCTTCCCGGCAGCATCGCCGAGAAAAGAAGAGAGCTCTCTTGGATGCTGTTACGAGAATGGGCAAAGAAGAGAGAGAGAGAGAGAGAGGCAGAAGAGACATCGTGGACGACGCGGTCGATTTGATTTTTAAATGCAAACAAATCTACATCGTGGCAAAAGCGCCGCCGACCACGTCGCGCGCGGTCACACAGGAAACCGACGTTATCCAGCTACCGAGCTACCGAGCTACCGATGTTTCAACGAAAACCTCGTCACCGCCGCGCCGACTCCGACGGTCTGCCGGATATTTTTTTCAATCATCCCAGCCCGCCACGAAGGCTCCCGCTGATCCTTATTCTTCTCCCCTGTGGTTCTTCTGATCGCGAGAGATCCGTCCCGCTCTGTGCACGCACGCCAGGGCCGCAAACCGGAGACCCGGATCTTAAGTGGATCGACCATTTGTCGAGAACAACACCACTTCCACTCCCGGACACTTTCTTCCATTCCTTTTGCGGCTGAATTTTCATTTGGTTAACAGATACGCGCGTTAATTGAAGCACGTGATTCGAGTGCTTGATCTTCAGACGTATAATAGTAAAACTTATTTAAAATCCTCAAGGATTTTCACCCTTGGTTAAACGTAATTATTCACGCAAAGAAGTATAAGAAGGAAAAAAAGTTGGTCGCGTATTCTTCGACACCGTGACGAGTAGTAGCGGCATTCTAGCTTTCTTTCCGGTTCCGACGAAAAAGGATTGTCGTCGAAAAAGAGAGTGGCTCGGCAGGGGTGGGTACGAGAGCCGGAGGCGAGTGGATGCCGCGTGTCGAGGACGGTGCACTGGCCTCAGGTTCCAAGTAGGGTGTAATTGCCGCCAGTGAGGGAACGAGCTTGTCCCAACATTGCAGCATGCGCTTGTCAACGTTCATAAGTTATGAAACGGCGGATAAGGCCCTGTCTCGGCTCCCTCTGCGGGAGAGAAGGCACGAAAAGGGAGAAGGCGACAAAGAGGTTAAGAGATGGAAGAAAGGGACGGAAGGAAGCGAGCTCGCGATCCACGACAGGATGCAACGAAGGGGAAGGACATAATTGCCGGTGGATTAATGAGACGGCATAATTGCACGATAATCGACGATCGTTTTATTAGGCGAGGGAACCTCTTGGACTGGAACAGAGGACACCGCGGTTCGTCTTGGTCGCATATTATTATAAAGGAGAGGCAGAGTAGGTATGCCTGGCTGGCCAGAAATGACAATTACAGAAGGTCCTTGCTAAATGCGCTCCCGACCCCCCTCGTTTCGAGCGAGCAACCCGCACACGCTTGGAATGCGATGTCGTTCCTTCGTGCAACGAGCTACTCGTTGTACCGCGTAAAATCTGACGATCGTTCGTGTTCTTTCTTCGACGAGGAGAGTAGCGAGGATCTGGCGAGGAAAGCGTTGAAATCGAGAGCACTCGAACAGGAAACGGGTGGATGCTCTTTCGTGGAGATGGGCTAAGACGATCGAAGAGGGACACTCGAATTTTCCTCGACGATAGTGGGACTCTGTCGTGAGACGGTGATATAAGGAAAACCTTTTGTCTCCGATCTTCTCGTAGAATTGAATTCGAATTAGAATTGATCGCGGCTAACTTTGCATCATCCTTTGTGGCTATCGAAGCGTTTCAAAGTCTGAAATCTCGCGTAAAGAAATAAACGTAGCTGCGGATAGGAAAGAAAGAGTTTAGGAAAAGCTGTCGCTGCTTAGTATGCCGGTATTCGTCGCATACCAGTTGAATCTCTATCCCTGTTCTCGTATTCCCGCCAACGCGAGGGCCGTTGCCTTGCCTTCCCGAGAAGATGAGGGACTAAAAACCGCGGACGCTCCGCAAAGGGACATTTAAATGATGTCGCCGCGGCTGCGTGCACAGGGAAAGAGAGAAAGAGAGCGGACCCGCGGTAGGAATAACTCAGCAGCTAGGCTCTTCCTTCGTCTCGATCCTCTCGTCCAGCCTCCACCTTCCTTCTTTTTCCTCGTCGCGACGGGACGAGGAAGGTTTAGAAGACGAGCTAGATGGAGGAACGAGAAGACGCGAGCGGCTCACTCAACAGTGCCGCAGTGACATCGCGGACTCTAGATTCTCCTCTGTCCGACACGACGTCTCTTTGCCGCCGCGTCACGACCTCTCTCATTCTCGAAGAGAGCAACAAGGTCCGAACGCGAGGGAAAGAGAAGAGCGACGGGGGCGGAGGCAGAGAGAGGATGCTAATCAGATGCCGACCGAGGCGGCGACATCAAAAGGGGCTAGCGTCAGGCCTTGTCACCAGCCAGCGGAGCACAAGGCCTCGCCTTTATTTGAATGCGCTATCTTCGGGATACGCGACGATGACGAGCGCGCTTTTTTCGACGGTCGTTGGAACGCGGCCCGCCCGGGGGATGTTACCGAGGACACGGCTCGTACCCGCTTCACGGGGTTGGCCGCCAGCTTGGAACGTCGAACGGGCATCAAGGTCCGTTCCGTGGAACTGAGGTCACTTGGAATGCCGAACCATTCACTTTGGCATGCTTTATGCTTTTGATTAGACCAGGGTTTGGGGGGAATGGTCTGGAGGAAGTCGAAGGATCCGTTGGTCGTCAGCTTTGTACTTTGTTAAAATATAATTTTAGATTTTCACTCTCTCCTAGATTCCTTCAGTAAAATCGTCATTATTCCTCAGACACACCTAACTTCCTTTCACCTTACTAAACCATCGAAAGGTCCAGCGACCTCTTCTTCATCGTCGAATGTTTCAGGAAGCATCTCGCGCCATCGTAGCCGCGAGTAAAGCATCAAACTGGCGGTGACGTGCTAGTATAGTACGTTCGTACAAGAGGAAATATATTAAGGCTCGCGCTTGCTAGTTGGTTACGGTTAAGAACGGGGTATAAAGATGTTGTTTAAGGCGTCGGACACCTGTGCCCCGGCCTGCTTCCCTCTGCATATGGACTGTTCCTCTCCCGTCTATCTCTCTTTCCGTCTATCCCTCCGCCGACTACTCCTTTCTTTTCCTCTTTCCACCGGCAAGCGAAACATCATAACGTACAGTACGCTTGCTGCCCGGCAACTACAGCCACACGGATGAACGAGCGTGTTAGTGTTCGAGTACACCGAAGACACGGAGCAGTACGTAACGTATGTAGCCTGCATTAAGATGCAGACGATGATAAGGATGACTTTACGATCTCACGCTCGGACGATTCATAGCCCAGCGATGTATGAACGGCCGCCGCGCCGTTTACTGGTCTTCCCGCGGTATTCCACATTCGATTCTCACCCTATGCCATTCTTGTCCCGAGCGTACGCCCATCTTTTCATCCCTTACTAGATCGATCGCCGATCGATGATCCATCGATGACGCGAATTCTCAAAACTTTCAGCGTGGGTAACGAGGATACCGAGAGGCAGGTGCACGGTTGCAGGAGAGACTTTCTCATCGGTGGACGATTCCGGTGGATACCGTCGGTGGATCCCGGAGCATCCTGCTGCATATTTCACCCGTGGAACCCTTTTAGCCGTTTCACCGGGCTACGGGCACATCGGCGTGTAAATCAAACGCGCGCTGCCCGCTTGTAAATCTCCGGATAAATACACACCGCGGAGATAATTTACGCAGCCAGTGCATCGATGCCGTTCCCTCGTTCTGTCTCTCTCCCTTTCGCCCTGCAACTTTCATCTTCCCCTTTATGCAAGCCAAGTCGATTTTCGGGCCACGTCCACCGTAACGTTCGAACTGTCCCGGAAGGCGAGCCTCTCGTCAAAACGTCTTGTTATATCGCGGATCGTTATGTACCACGGACGTTGATACGCCGATAATTTCTGACAGAGAGCAAGACAAAGAGAAATATTAGCAATATATTACGCTCGTCGATGTATGCACGCCGGCTCGCCCTCTCGAGACTGGGTTATTTGTCCCGGCGTAATGAGAGGAATGTTTACCGACACCTTCGGATAATTAGCGGGTGAGCACCGGTCGAGATTTAGGACTGAAAAGGAAGCAATAGGATCCAGGTGGATCCGGAACGAACGGAGGATCGTCTTGGTTAATTTACAACTTTCGACAACTTCATCCGCCCTGCTCGATTTTGTGCCACTCGTTTGTTACAGAAAATTATTACGTCTCTTGTCATAGTACTGTTCGACTACTTTGTATCGAAAAATATACTTTTGTATTCCATCGTTTTTCTTATAAACACTTTATCATGATAAAGGAACAACCTTTACCGAGATATCCGCCATCCGCTTCGTGGCTGACATCCTGAGTTATGCGAATATTATTTGTAGAGAAAAATGGATTAAAGTTACAAGGATGTCGTAAGAGGTACTTTCCGTGAAGAAAAACTACAATGAGCGAGCCGAGACAAAGCATAGATCCCCGATCCGTTCGCGCGGACAGATTTGATGCATCGACGGATAAGTAGCCGCGAGTTCTCGCTTCATTTATCAAGAAACTGACCCACCTGTCGTCGTCTCTCTCACAGGCCTCCTCCATTCACCGTGGACCGTTCTCGAAGCCATGGATCTGGCGAACACGAGCGTTCGATGCTATAAAGCGCGAGACGGCGATCTAATGGATGATCTCTGGAGGAACGTGTCGGCTCGCGTCCGATAAGATTTCCAACATTTTTCATCGCTACCGAAGGAAATCGGAATTTTCTCCAAATTAATTTCGATTTCTTATAAAAATTTCACAAACTTGTACGTAGAAAATTTCAAGAAAACTCGAATGGAACGAAAGGGTTAGGCAAAGGTGGATACGCAGCTCGAGCACATTCGTTATTTTGCAAGAACGCATTGTTCCATTCCGAATCGAGCAGTTTTCGAGAGAAATATCGATACCGAGGCGAGAAAGGGTGTCAAGCCGCCGACTGCGCGGGATGTCGGCTGCTAACCTCTTGATCCTCGATCACGGAGGGCGGGGAACGTAACCGGCGACCGGACCGTTCGAAACGCGAGTATTCGTGGCCAGTGTCGACGATAAATAACGCCGGACTGGTTCTGCATACGTCCGAGTGTATATAATCGGGCGACAGGACTTTATGCAACGTGGTCGCGAGTTGCGCGCTTTTCGTGCTAGATCCTTGGCCCAGCAGGGTGTCGACCCTCCGGAGATAAAGAACGGGATACATGCTTATTTTGATTAAAAATCATAACGCAATATTGGAAGTTACGAAATTTCTATTGGCCTAATCTGAAGAATGTCAGAGTGTAGAGATGTCGAGTAGTTCAGAGTGGTTCTCCAGTGATCAGTTGGCCAAGTCTCTTTGGACGATACATCCCGATCTCGTTCGTCCAATTCTCCGTGGCTCGCAGACTCGATCGTGAATTACCATCGTGCAAACGTCGGATTGGTTGTGCGTCGAGGTGGGTAGGTAGGTAGGTAGGTCGTAGTTTCATTCTCGACGGGAGCATCGAGCCACCGCGCTCCCGCCTCCCTTTTCCTTCAGCTCCTCACAGTTTCGTCGTCTTCGAGCCAAAGCGTAACGGCTCGTACCACTCTTCACGATCGAGCCGCGGTGCTAACGACTTTTCGATCATTAGTTACCGAAACTACCGATACAATTATCGAGCCTGGATATTTATTCCCTTAATCTTGGCCCCCGAGACTTCGACGAGATTGCGGCCCACCACCAATTCGCTTCGCCCAGGCTATTCTGCTTGCCTCTTCTCTGCAACCATTCCGGCTGCCCTTTATTCCCGTGTAATTCGTGAGCTCTTAATTAAGCCCACGATTATTATAATGAGACTGTACACACGCTGAGAGTATCGTCCGTTACTCCCGGATGATCGATGAATGTGACAGAAATTTTTCTTTACGCGGATAGAACGAAATTGAGAATTGTTTACTCGAAGAAAGCGTCGAAAACAAACATGATCCAGTTCGATCGTGTGCTCACCCGCGAGGACTAATTATTCGTGGCGAGATACCCGCGCGGCGTTAATTGCGGATCCCGTAGCCTGTTGTTTGTACAATTTTAATGGGCACCGGTGATTGATCGCAAACGATAACGCGGCTAATGCGATGCCAAGATGGTTGCCAACCAGGGTTTATTTACATTAGCAACGAGGCGCGATCGCTTTGACGCGTGACTGTTGTTGGACGCGAACTGACTTTCATCGTACCCTTTGTTCCGCCCCCGCTTCTCAAAACATCCACCCTTAATTAATCTTTGAAATTAGACGTCGACTTATCTCTCGGCTATAACGCGAGAGACTCCTCGCCGAGGGTTTATAAGGCACGAACAAAGAGGTGAAATAGAAAAAAAAAAGCAGAGAGACAGGGTAGCGAACGAGACGGGGAATTTTCTTCGACGGCGTTTGCAGAGCAAAGAAGTCATTATATTTTCTCGAAGCGTCGCGAGCAGCTTAATCAAGGTGGCAGCCGAGCGGAATCAGCAAGGACCCTATTAGTTTTACGTTTCGTCCCTTCTTATCCATCCCTCTTCCTTTCTTATTCTTCCCTATTCTTTCTCTTTCTCTTTCCACCCTCGAGAGGTCGGACTCGTGGGACTCATTGTCCAACCTAATAACCGCAACTTTTAATTGAATTTGCGACCGGCACGGAATCAACTTTCGCCTCGTTCAGCTTCCAAACTGATTGGCGGCTGTCCTCGCCGATTACTCACCTGGAGAATCGAACAACCACCATATTTCTTTCCACCCCTTTTCTCCGATCCCAAACCCTCTCCAAACGATACTACTCGAGAAAATTCTAATTTGAATCGTTTCACGGAGGTTCAAGGAACACACAGGACGGATGGGAGAATTTCTATCGCTCGTTTCCCTGTGAATCAATGAAAAGTATGAAATTTAATGTTACAGGATGGGACGATGTTAGGAGGGTGTTTATGTAATCGAGTGACTCAGTGCGCGGCGGAAGTGCAGTAGACGTGAATGGAGCTTGTAATTGGGTTGATTTACGTTGATAATGAATTTCCAGGCACGCCAAACACTCTTGCTTCGCGTTTTCAGAACGAGCCTATCGGGATCGAGACGTCGCGCTGCTCGATTTCTTGCAGCGACTCGCGCGCGCGAGCTGTGTGTTTAATTAATTAAAAAAGAATCGCATTCGTACGCGTATTGCGAAATTCGACTTTATCGCAACTGTTGAAATTTATATGTTGTTTCCAATTCAATCGCGATAACGTAATTAGATCCGTATATCATCGGGTGTACCGACCGTTTGATAATTATGGATGTAATGTTGAGCGGCTAAGAGAGCTTATCATGGAGAGATAAACATTAATGAAACAGGTAAACTGAACATGTAATCTTAGATTTAATATTTTATATCTATGTATATATATTATATTTATTTTCATTAGTTCCTGAAATTCGTTAATTTCCTTGTTTGCTAACAAGCCTGTTTATCTGACGTGGCTTTCCCTTTTTTTAATTATAGTCCAAGTATTTAGAAATAACTTGGAAAGTTGATCGTACGAGTGGTAGGAAAAATTGAACTTTCGAGCAATTAGAAGTTTATCAAAATAATATTCAAATTCCAACTTATCTCTTTGTCTCATTCGATTTGTTAATTCGTTCGTCACGTTCGTGCGGTAGCCGCTAATTTGAGAGACTAATCGAGAAAGGCGTACGACGGAAGAATAAAAAAGGAAATAACAAGAGGAAGAAAAAGAATGAAAGGAAAGGATGAAAGTAGAGGACGAAGAGAAGAAAGAGAACGGATTACGTCGACTGTGAGCGGAGCACGTTTGCACGCACCTGACGAGGAGGGAATCCGTCGGAAGAAGAGAATGGCCGTTAATTACAATACACGATTCGCTTAATTGCATTCTTTATGCAGTCCAGGACCGATTTCTTTTCGGCTGCGTGTTGCGCGAAGAAGTTGCACGGCCAGTGTCGTCGAACGATCGTGGGATTCGTTGTTCCGATCTTCAGCGTCTCGAGGATTCCGTTCGCGTGTTGAAGTCTTGATTCTTCGACAACGAATTCGGTCTGCCAGTCAAAAAGGAAGAAAGAAAGAAAGAAAAAAAAAAAAAAGAAAAAAGAAACGAACCATCCAGCTAGTTTTTTTCAATCATTCGTCAAACGGCGCGTAACGTTTCTGTTCGAGCATTCCTCTGAATAGTCATTTACTCCGCGGCAACGGATACTCTTTCCATAAAGATCCTGTTTCTGATTTAATAATATAGCTATACTCTCCGCATTTGCTCATAAAAGTGGAACCGTATAAATTTCCCAGCCCGCTACTTCCTCGGGCTCATTGATTTTCAACCGTCACGGAACTGAAGCGGTACGGGTACATTCCAGGAGATGGCAGGAAGGGTGCTTCCTTTGGTGTCCTGGGTGCAACACGTGATACAGGATTCATCCCTTTAATTGATTTTCAGAACAATCATCGAAGAAGGGGTTCGCGACCTTTCTTCTTTTAGATCCTTTGTCAAAAATAAACAACTCCAGAAGGCTTAATAACAAATTTGTATAATGCACCCTGACTCATACGACCATTTCTGTAATGTCAATTAATCTATTTATCTATTTCTATGACAATGATTGCTTGCAAGTACAGCAACGGTGGTTTTCTCTTTGCAAACGTCGCACGTGGCTTGGCCGGAATAAAGCGGCAAGTGCAAACAGGCATTACGTTCGATTAGAAGCGAGTTATCTTTGATCGGCATTCCGGCTGCTCTCGCACGGCCATCGATGCACCTGTGCAGGTGAACCAGGTGACGCGAGTCAGCCGCCTTCTGACGGTGCCCACCTACGTCGCCGATACCACGTGTCACGCTTCCCGCAGGAAGTGACGTCACCGTGTCACGACTCGCCGTGGAATGCAACCGTCCCCGATACTCTTCGACGATCAAAAGCAATACCAAAACACATCTCGTTTCAGAATAAGAAACGATGCGAACGCTCCCGCTCCCGTATAATTCCCCGGTTAATTATTCATCACGTTTATGTAGCATGTTATTCAATAAGCCAGACCCTGTAATTTACTTACGATTGAGCATTTCACGCTTCGCAATGGCCTGCTCAATTACTTGCCACGCGGATGCTCGAGCGAGTATGCGAGCGATTAGCCGCGTGGCACGGAGCGTGCTCGTGCATGCGTACGGTGTTTCTTCATTTCCCAATGAAACCGCCGTGAAAAAACGCTTTGGAATTTTTGAATAAACAATTCTTACGGTGAGAAGGAAGATTGAAAAAAAAGTTTTCATTAGAGCCCGTAATTCTACTCTATCGAATGATTGATCGTAGCAGCAATGCCGGAGGAAAATGCTTCGTTAGTCGGTGTAAATAGATAAAACGCAGCCAGGGTGAAGTATTTATTGTCAAAGTATGTCTCTTGCATCACCGCGGTAAAAATCATGCCAACAGGTCGAAACAATCGCTGGATGTCTAATATAAATTGCCAGCAGTTTTCTTTCTTCTGCTTTCGACAAGTCACTGTGAAAAATAACGTTTTCGACCGAACGTTTCCTTATTTAAACGAAAAGGAGGCAGGAGAACGAGCCGCCGGTCGCTGTTCGATTATTAGCCTCGACGAGTCCGCTGACATTCCTGACAAACCACCTGCCCGCTTATGATCCGGATAGGCCGGATTGTGCGACTTTGACGGTCGAGATCTGGCACGCCACGGTTCTGACATAGCTCTCCCACATTAGTGCGAGCCACCGCTCCTATCGAACACTTTCGCAATTTTAACGCTTGCGAAATCATTGCCCGCGAACCGACTCGTACCTACTTATTACATTTGCATTTCGTTTACATGCTGCCAGCTTCGTATTTGATCCTGTTGCTATTTGTTATCGACTTTTATTCACGGTTCGGTAGGATTTCAGATTAATAGGCGCGAACGGACTTGAATTGTAACTCATTCACTGTCACTCGGGTCATTGAAGTTATTAATTTTTATTAGGGTAACTGAAATTCTGAATCACACCATAGAATACGACGAGTTATATTTATGGGGATTTGAAGGACCGTGGGTTTCAATATCGTCTTTTATAATGATGAAAGTCGCAATGTTGAATGAATCATGAAATCGTCCGCGTGAAATTAGTGGAACGACCGATGGATCGTGGTTATTAACCCCAAGATTTCAGCTTCGATTCGTCTCGCGACTTAACGAGGATGATTTAACGTTACAACGGCAGTACGAGCTCGATTGTTCGTTCACCTAACTTTCCCCGTTTCGCAATCAGCAAGGTTTGCATTCCGTCGTTGCACGCTTCTCGCGTCCAACTTGCGTGCCGCACCGCGTTCATTTGTCATCGATTTATCCTACCGTTCTCCGCCGCGGTCACCATTTTCCCGCTAATAAAGGATGTCGTAAAATGGTATCGTAAATTCTTGTCTCGACTTTCATCTTCCCTCTGGACCAGCCGAACCAGGAGATGACATTTGGACTTAAACTTTGGTCCATCTATCTGGAGAACAACTCAGATTTTCGTGAGGAATTTTTATCCTCGATTTTCAGGCTCTTCCTGACACTATTCTACCCTATAGATACCAAGAATTCGTCCGGAAGATCGGCGACGCACGGGACTTGGAATCCGGTCTCTCTGTTTTTCTATTGTCCCTATCTCGGCATAATAATCAGGATTGCCAAAGTTCACTTTCCACGACAAGCAACGTCGACAGCAAAACGCTCGATAAGTAAGTCTTGGATAAAAAGCGTCGGTCTAATCTGCCGCGCACATTTCTGCAACACTCGGTGCACACACAGCGTCTCACGCACGAGAGCGCGTGCTTTACGCGGTATAATGCACGCGTAGACGGGCGTACGGGCGGCCGGTCGCGGCCATTTACGGCGATTTTAACCATTATATTACGATGCCGGTAGCATAATGAAGGTGAGTTTTTCTCCTGGCTAGCCTAGTCGAGAGAGCTCCTCCGACCCGTTGTCGCCGTGGCGCATACGCAGTTCCAATTCTCACGGTGTCCCTTATGGAACTCGCTTATGGGCCGACTCCCACCGTCTCACCATTGAATCTCTACCCGGTTTCTTTTCGCCTTTTTCTATTGCTACATGTTTTCCCTGTCTACCGTTGCCTGACCATTGGTCGATCGCAATTCGAAATAAGACACGTGTAAAAGATCCACGAGGGTTAAAGGTGTCAACATATTAATACATTATTTCATTTTCCTCTTGAAATATCACTCATCGTTTAAAAGTTTCCAATCCCCTCTTTCCTTCCCCAATCCTGTCCAGTTGGATTTTCCAAAGAAGCTCAAGCCATTTTCGCAATTTCCCTTCTTTTCGCATCTCTCTCGTCCTCCTTCTCAGCGTTCAACTACTCGAGGAAGTTAGACGCTCGCGTATTCTGCCACGTAAACCGCGCGACCAGCTAGATAGCCGGTCATCCACTCTTTTTCTCCAGCATTCTTATCCTTATTATTCCACGGGACATCTCCGGGTGAAATCCGGTGAAAGGTATAGCGGGCCGCTAGAAGGAGGACATTACATTCTTTGTACTTAGTCGGCCCCTGCCTCTTTTCTTTCCGCCGTACGTCCATCGTTCCACCGCATCCCCCTCCTCCTCTTACCTCCACCCAGTTAACCCACCCCGCATCCAACCAACCCTATTCTCGCGTTGAGTGAAAAGTTTTACTCGGGATATTACGCCTCACCCTCCCGTAACGTCGGAAGATTCCACTCTCTCCTCATCCCCCCACCTACCATCTACCCTCCCGTCTACCGGCAACCCTCTCTTCTCTCTTCCTCTCTGTTTCTCTTCAACCATCATTCTTCTCTCCTCCTTGATCTTACTCCCGCATCTCTGTTTAGATCGTCTGCGGTCGTTCTCGCGCTTTCTTTTTTCCTGCCGCTTTCTTTCGGCAGGAACAGCATCGACGCAAACATAATATCATTACTATTTCGAAGTCCCGTTTTCTTATGAGTTCGAGAGGACATAATGCACCTAGTCGACGGTCCTTTGTTTGACGTTCTCATTGTTTTCCAAGGAAAGTCTCGTTCGCGCAAACTTTTCCTTGCCCACTCTTTTCAATTCCTAGGCGTAGATACCGGAGAGGGTTGCGTTCGGAACAGTTAATGAGTTTATACTATAATCGTTGAATTTTGAAAAAATTTCTATCGACTCGGATACGAAACAACTCCGCTATTCATACGATACGGATCCGCCATTTTTGTTTTCATCGCTGAATGTAAAAAGATCCACCCTTGAACGATTGAAGGAAGAAGAGCGATAGGTCGGCCGAGTTTCCAAGGGTTGATCGTCGAGGGATGAGAGAGGATCGTTGGCGAAGGGGTGGGCTTGTTTTCTCGAAGTATCTGCATACGGCGAGGCGCACGCACCCTTACGCGCGTGTAAATCACGTTCGCGGAAGAAAGAGGAGAGACAGGGAGATGGAAGGGAAGAGAAAGTCGGAGAGAATCGTCGCGTTACTATCGACCAATCGTTGGCAGACCTGCGTACATCAGCGTGCCGCCTATAGGCCACCCCTAACCTGCCAGCCACCCCCCCGGCCATATTGTAAAATATGGATCGCGGAGGTGTACAACACCCCACCTCGTCGGCAACCCTCTTCGCCCCCTTTTCCTACCCCTACAACGTCACTCGAAGCACTGCCTCCTAGAATAGGAAATACTCGCGTCACGTTCTCTCCTTCCTCCTTTTTCTTCCTCCTCGAAAATTCTTTTCTTCTTCCAGTATCCTTTTTCCTTCTGTCAATTTTGTCCTCGACATACGGGCTGTCTTTCAATTCGCGAATTTCAATATCGATAGAAACGATACCTAGTGGTTCTACGTTTTTCTCCAAGGTGGATAGCTCGAGGATCAAAGAAACGAAGAAGGAACGTTGACGGCGTATTTATTAAATATCGCGAGGAAAACTGTCCGTTAGATTCTCCGGTAAACGGTTCGCCTCTAATCGTTCCTCTTTACGACGCTAAGAGAATCGTCCTCGTCGTCTAATAGGAGCAAAGGAATTCGAGTCGACTTCCGCGTTTCGTAGGATAAAGGAAAAGTTACTGAACCGTACACGGGGACAAGTCGACCATGCGAAGTTATATTTCAGACGCGGCACCGTAAAACAGATATCGCGACATTAATGACTCGAGAAGTGGATTTCGCTCATTTTTCATCGTCCCAACAACGACGACGACGACGACGACGACGAAATAAAGTCGTTTGTCCTGGCTGGTTGGCAAATACGAATCGACTGTTTGCGATACAGCGAAACGCTGCTCCATCGCGTTTCGAAAAGGAATACGAATAAAAGTAGCCTTGCTAGAAATTTTCAAATAATTCGCAAGGAAAAGGAAAAACAAGGTCCGTTCCAGGCGACAGATCTATTTTCCATTATCGAACTTTTCGGCAGCCAGCCTGTCAACGTGGAACGTTAAACGAAGAAAGGAAGGAAGCAGAGAGGAAAAAGAGGGGGAAAAAAAAATGAGAGAAAGAGAGGAATTCATGGCATTTTTCTCGCTTCGTGAAATTTACGACGGCTGGCGTAGCTCCAGACTCGTAATTCCGCCTTTGAAATAAACATCCGGATGAGATATCGCGATCTTATCGGATCGAACCGGCTCTATCGGGCTGACATCGCACCGTTCGTAATAAAGTTATCTCGGTTGGTTATGCATAGCCAGTATGGGAAACAGGTACGCGCGCCGTCTAATTTTTCCTACAGCCAACAATAGGCGAATTACATCGTACCGTTTCGTTGCATAATTCTCGCCTCAACGCTTTAGTAAATTCTCATCAATTAGAGGCGCATTTTTATAATGCACGCATTAACCAGCTTCCTTCCTAGTAACTCCTTACTTCTATCACCGTTCAGCTGAATCGAACCGACGACCAGCAAAACAAATCGTTTTTCGTCTGAAAATCAATTTTACACAGAACGACCGAGCACAGAGAGAAGGGAAAGTTTTTCAAACAATGAAGTCGTTAATCATTTGTGTAGTTGGATTCGGGTGAAGTTAGCTACTCATATGAATTAGTAGCCTGAGAAAATGATTTAAGTTGAGGATTGTTGGAAGAGTTCATGAAATATTTTAATGTGTTTCCCTGTCTGAAGCTAAGGAGAGACACAGGAATTCATCGACCAAGTGGCACAGTAGAAGTGTGCGCTAAAAAGAGTGCAACAAATCAGATTCTGCGAATTTCTACAAGAAATCCGTGTAAGTATCATCTATGTTTCATCCACGAAGTTGCATCAGAGTTAAAAACAGGAAAGGAGGATAATTACAGAGACATTTCGTAGAGGAGGAAATTCCGTTAGAAAGGCAAACACATCAAACTCTTCTAAGCACGTGCAAACAAATGACGAAGAAAAAGAAAAGGATCCTTCGTTCGCGACAACTTTCGCTTTCTCAGCTGGCGATTAAGCTAATCGGTGATCGAGGGAACAAGGAAGAGTACGAGCGAGGGCGTAGCAGGCAAAGCGTATCAAGGAGTTTGGTAATCGAACCGTTTCACGCTCGAAGCGAGCGTTCGGCTTAAACAATTAGACGATTCGCCGGCGTAACGAGATAAATCTCGATTTTCAGAGGCTAAGTGACAGCGATGACCATTAATCTCAGCTCGATCGCCAGAATCGCGACACCGATCTCGCCGCTTTAACGAGCAGACGTAACCCGCCAACCCTTTCTACTTCTCTTTCCTTCGTTTTTCGTCGCGCGGATTTCTCTCGGCTCGAGCCAAGAAAAGAAGAAACTTTCGGCTTGCATCGTCTTTACGAATCTGTTACAGACGTTCGCTGATAATCAATGGTCAACGTGAGGCTATCAGTGACACTGTTACGCCGTGAAAGAGAGAGAGAAAGTACATAGGGGATGTAGAGTCAGTTGGAAGAGGAAGAGAGAAGAGACTGGTCTGGAGGGTGGTCGGTATCTGTTGGAGGACCGGTGACCAACCACCCCGTAGCCCGTATAACTCCGATAACGGCCGACCGACCACCATAAACCCTCGGTCTTTCACTCCTGAAACTACCACCCCCGCCTCGTCTTTGAATTCCTCGCGGAAATGGTATTCTTACCGTCCGAATCGCTACTTTGCTTGCGATTCCTATAGTAGATGAATAAAATCTTTGAATAAAAGTCGCGAATAAAATGAAATTACTCTTGAACTCGTTCTAATAATCTTTCATATACCACTACTTTCTTGCTGCTTAATTTTTTCTCCTCAATCTCGCGGTGGTCGTAAAAGCAGGGATATTAGTTTGGATATTAGATCGCGCGTGGTGGTTGCTTAATATCGCGGTTGGTTACCACTAAAACCGTGGCGATGAAATAAAGCAAACTGTTTCATATCGGTCGTGGCAACAAATTTACGCAGGTACGCGGTTTCTTTACGACCGCCCTGCACGCATCGATACTGGTCGCGGGGAAAAATTTCCCGGCTTTACGAGCATCTGACGGATCCTCGAGGTAACGAGAATTGTAATTATTTGATATTATGAATTCAATATCGATATTCCCTTGTCGCATAAATTTCGAATTGGTCGTGTACTCGTCGTTGGTCGTCTGGATTTTCCACGTCTGGATTTCCCTTTTTTATTTATTTATTTTTTTTTTTTTCTTCTTATCTTCTGCTCCGTCCTTTTTTCCCACCGTCAGAGCCTCCGCCTTCTAGTTTCGAAGGCAGCCAACCACGTTTATTACGGATCCCTCGTAGTCGGGTTAATAATGGATTTTCAACCCGTCCTTACCTTTACGAGAATCTCAGTGACGTGATCACGAGATGCCTACCTGCTGTATACATACATGCGGGATAAGGGCTGCCGCAGCGAGATCGATTCGGAATTATTATGCCGCTTTTTGCCATTAGTTTCCCTAAATGCGCGCCGCGTGTTCGCGAGTGTACCGAGGGTGGAGATTTACGTCGTCTACTCGGTTTCTACGCTCGATGAAGGATCGTGCCTATCCTCGTGACCACCTTTGTATGTTAATATCGTCTTACGTGCCGGAGAATGTCGAGCGTGCTCGTTGGAAATGACGAACGACTTCTATGGTTATCGTAGATATACCAGAATCACACGGTATTCTAAACTATATTATAAATCATCGATGATTCCCAAGCTCCTGAACCGCGTACAAATTATTATTTAACCTTATTCTCGGAAATGTTTGGGAACACGGCGGATCGCCATTCGAGTTTAGGTACGAGTGCAACATAGAAATCCGTAGCAAGAACGGAGAAATGGGCGGAGCACGTAGCAAGGACTTTGCATACTCGATGAGCACGCGAGGTGGAGGCGGTGATGCAGTTTGCATACGGTTACGGTGGTGCAGCCTCACCATTGGTCCAGAAACATCTTGCTGCATCTCCCTACTGCTCTTTCCTCGCTTTCTTTCGCTCCCACTACCTCTCCTCCCTCTTTCATGCATCGCGCCGTCTTATTCCAGTGCACTCGCGACTCCTCGTCTGGTTAGCGACGGGTTTGAACTACTTTCAAGCGGCTGCTCCGTATCAAACGATTACTTCCTTTTATTACACTTTTACAGCTTAATCAGCATTCCAATAACAGGCACAAATAAAATTTCCCTTCAATTCATTTAATAATACAAATTAAGCATTTTGCACAGAATATTCTCATTACTGATTTAAAATGATTTACTATAGTTACCTCCCACGAATGCTATTCCCAACAAATAACAAGATTACAATTCACGTTCAGTTCGAAGCCGTCGACTAACCGGATAACATGTCATCGAAACGAGGCGAGCGTGGAGAAGAAGAAGCAGAAGAAGAGGAAGAAGAAGAAGTAGAAGAAGGCGGGATACCGGTATAAATACGAAATCGATGATAAACTGGCCGGTCTGTAGGCGGGTTCTAAGTAGGGATAGAACGACACCTCCTTACACTTGGAATAGCCCCGTATATACACCGACCTATCGTAGTACCTCGTACGGGTTTCTCGAACTACTTTTTGCTTCCCACGGTTCTCCGGTGCTGTTGCTCGTTGTCGCAGTTTCAGCGATTGCAACTGCCGCGTCGTGCCGTGCGCATTCCGCCGCGCAAATCGCGCCACGTTTTCCACCCCTCGCCTTGCCTTCGCGCCCGATCTCTACGGCGAAAAATGCAGAAAGCAATCCGCACGGACTTCGTGCCGTGCAACTTCATAATTGCGGCTACCAGTTTGCATGGGGAAATCTCGACGAATTCCCGTTCAATGTTATGGCGAACGATCAGCTTGTCGCGATACGTTCCAGGAAGCGGACGAACAAGGTTCCGAGCGTCCTTTAACGCGTTGATTATCGTCGGCAGTCGTTAATGACTCGTATCAGAAAGATAATGGCTCGGCTATTATAGAAAAGAACTCGAGATGCCTCGAAATGGAAAAACAGAGTAAAGTATTTAAATGGGAAGGATCTAATCAGAGTGATCTAAAGTTTAAAATAATAGGATTCTTGTAAGAAAAATTACGATATTTGTGAAATAAGATGCATCTCGATTTGAATCGATCGTAATCGAAGATCTCTGTATTCATGGCGACGTCGGCCACGCGCGACCAGGGTCCAATAAATCCCGCGGATACCGAGCAAAAATCTGATCCTCCGTCTTCGTTTTTCCGTCATTAAAATATTTGCATTCTCCCCGCCGAGTCTGTCCGATGCTTATCTTACCGATGGAAGTTAAATTACGAGCGTATCATCGGATCGATTCGCATTTATTCGACGGGTTCAACGTCCTGTCGTTCCTCTTCCTTCTCTCTTCGTCGCGTTCGACTTCGTAATTCTCCAGGAATAAGACGAGCCGAGGAAAAAAGCGAGTCGTATACCCTGGAGGAGAGAGCGAGGTACACGGTGGACAACGATTGACGAGCGAAAGAGAAAAGGAGACGCGAAAGAAGAGGCACGGGGAAGCCCTCGGTGAAGACGGTGGGGCATCACTGTTAGGGGAAAAAAGGGCACCGGTTGCCTGGGCCCCTTTGCCTTACAATTAGGGAGACCCACGAGTCTACGGGACATATTAAATAATTTATAATTGTTTTGCCCCGTTCGGTGATACACGTCGGCGAGTCTGGTTTACACAGCGAGCTACAGCCGGCCTGTTGGCTTTTTGCCCGTCCTCGGTTCACCAGCGGAGCCTTGACAATGACGGATAGTTCGATTTGCGATTATGAAGTCACGATCGCGTTATCGCGAACTCAGCTGACCCATGGGTTCTTAACCCTTCCTACACTTCCAAGGATTTCCGTCGTTATTTGGCGAATCCTTGAGAGTCGAAGATTTTTTGGTAATTTGAAAAATGTTGCTATCCTAATGGAATGGTGTATCCATACATTGTTTTCAAGAGGAAAGGAACGACGTGGAACCGGGTTTATTAAGGAAGCGATATAAATAACGATCCAGTTCGTGGCTGGTTTTTACATCCGCGCGAATGGTACCAGGTTTTAAATGTCACAAGAAACGTATGTATCTTTCGGTTCGCGCTGAAATCCGGCGTGGTTCTCGGTTCGAATGTTACGGTTCGCCATGGAATTATATTCAAGCTGGATCACAGTGGCAACGGTTCATAAATCACGCGGAGAGACTTTAGTGTTCGCGCGACCGGTTGCCACGGTTTCACCGCGATCCTTTTGTTGCGTCAACGTTTCCAGAGCACTTTTACGCTATTCGATCATATTTTTAATATCCCATTCTGAAATTCTCTTTTCCATCGAATTTAATGTAAATAACAATTCAAAAGTTAAACCTACCCACCATTTGTACGCGGACAAATTTCGAATTAATCCCTCGCGAGCAACGTCGCCGCGTTCGATTCTCGAGAGCCATTCATCGATCCTTCGATCCTGTCGGTCTTATTTCACGTCGTCCCCTCGATCTACTTATTTGTTTGTCGTACGTGTGCCCGGGGAGAGGCGACACCAACTAAAATTCCATCGGCGTGTCCATCCATACATATCGATGAGAGAACGCGATTTCAGCGTCGGTCGAGCCGATGGTGTCGCCGGTACAAGCTAAAAGATGTGTCCAGCGGTGAGCGGCAAGAAGGAGCGATTTCTTCGCGCAAGAAGGACGACGGGGATTGCGGAGCAGCTGACTCCTTGCGTCAAGGATGACGTATGGCTACGCGATCGACCGGCTACTCTCCTCTCCGAACCTTTCTCGCCCCTGTTTTCTCTCCCTCGTTTATACACTTCCGTGATCCTGGCAAAAAATCGTTTCACCAAACCCTATCCCTTTTTCTTCTTTCTCCACGATCGTGTCGCGATTCGTTTGATCGTGAAAGAAACGATATACTCGACAGAAGTAGTTTAAGGGTGATGCGGAATATTTTGAAAAAATATTTTTAATAGTACATATTGGAGAAGATTCAAGTGAATCGATCACGATAAACTCCATCGTGAAACAGAATCCAAACGAGATTATTCCCGATCGACTAGCACGGCATACCAGGGTCCAGGATAGCCGAACACACGGATACGAGATCAGAGAGGCAAACACACGCGACTACGGCGGGATCGTAAAATTATGCAGCAGCTACCGTCGGCGGAGGGGACACCTGACAACCCGTTTAACCTCGCGGTCGCCGCTCATTTATGACAAAAAGAGAAGCTTAGCCAGCAGTATGGCGTTCACAGGTTATTAAAGATGGCGGCTACGCAACCGTGTAACGTTGCTCGGACGCGTTTCTTGCGACCACCGTTTCCGGCCGCTCTCTTGCTACTATCTTGTATTTGAATGCAGCTCGCGATCTCTTGAAATTGATCGTCCTCGATGAATTAGAATGTATAATGTATCTTATTACTGTTTTATTGGAAATCGCCGGATGTCGGACTGGTCTTGAACGATTTTTAATGATAATAATTGGTCCGTGGTTTATTTATCTTATATTTAATTAACGACGCGATTCGGTAGAAGGTGTCGGACTCTAATCAGACACCCCTTCGTCCAGTAATCGACCGAGCAATTAATTAACGGGGAATAGAAAAATCGGCTCGGACGTCAGACCGGTGCGGTAAGGAAAGATTATCTCCGATCTGAGGATGCTCGACGGATTAAGGCGCACGAGCAAAGAGAAAGAGGAAAGCGAAGGAGGAAGGCGGGAGCGAGAAAAGGGAAGAGAAGACGGCATTCGGTTCGCCTCGTGCCTCGCGTTCCATCCGACGTCTCGTCTCGTCGAAACGCATGCACGTCCGACGTCCAACGTCCGATGTATATAATTTATGAAGTATCTGCATTCCCGGCAATGATAAATCAACCCGCCACCCGGTAGGAACCGCGAGCATTTGAGGCGCTCCACGCAAAAGAGAATCGGCGGCCGGTCCGCGTCCGTGCAAATGCTGCACGTTCGTCGGACAGGAACCGGCTTCCTTTCCTTCTTTCTCTATTAGTCTCTTCAGCGATCAAACACTTAAGCTTTCTATATGAATTTTATTTTCTCTCGAAATACGATTATCAAGACGTCAAACCGTCGGAACGTGGAACGCGTGAAAATAAAGAATACGTTTTTCATTAAGAAGTCGCGATTTTTCTTGTACCTCACACTTGTAAAATGACTCTCATTTTTCAGGTTGCACTTTTTCGGTTCAACTTTCGACTGATTATCATCGTGAAATGGTCATTAAGAGATAGAGAACTTCTAGCAAGGAATTTCAGGCTTCGTGTACAAGCGACGTGCTCGATTTTCGTGGACCATTTTCCCGCACGCGGACAAGTCCGTTCGTCGAGTCGATCGAGCTGTCCGGCTCCATAAATATCGGCAATTTGTCCCGCAGCGCGACTCCGCCAACGGTGCTTACATAATGAAGCTAACGCAACGGTCGCAGTCTATCCGAGCCGGGTTCGCGAGGGAATACGCGGCGAATTTTAAGTATTCCAAGCGGCGAGTCGCGTCGCGGTGTCCAACGAAGGGGAACACAAATCAATCTCGCGCAAACGAGCGCGTTAACCTCGGCTAATCCGTCAATCAGCGAGCTGGCAAACACCGTTTAACGATATTCGGATGGGAAACGATCGGACGTCTCGGGTTGCCGAAAAAGGACGACGGCAATCAGAGGAGCGTGAGACTCGGCCCATCGAAAGGGTTAGCCGAATTTCCTGGTAACGAGTGCTTCGTGCACTGAAATTCATTCGGGCTCGCGAGCAAAGAACGGTCATTGAAAGGAAAGGAGAGAAAGAGTTAAATGCAACGACGCAATGGCTACCGGTATAATTGAGCTACAAATTCCACGGTGATCAACCGGTCGCGCTGCGTCTCATACGAAATCAGACGGGACCGATCCCGATGGAGGCCGGTAACAATCGTCCGGTTCGCGATCAGGGATAGCCAACGATTCAAACGAACCGCCGTCGCGGCATTCCACGCTCGCAAAAACCGGGCACATGCGTGGTCACGTACCGCCTCGCAACGCCGCGCAACAACGTGCACCTGATACGTATTCATACGCTCGCTTCTCGATTCGGCTTTCGAAAGAACCGGCATCACTCGACTGCATCAGCGAACGGGCACGCTAGGGGATGGAGGAGATCAGGGTATATCCTTTCGATTTACTCCCAAGAAGAAAGCGTAAGGTTGATCTAACGTGCAATTGTATAAGAAGATGGGTAACTTTACCTATTTATCTGGCGAAACCAGAATTCCTACAAAAATTCTTCCACCAGTTTTCAACAAAGTTCTTAACAACAAGAAATCCTCTTCCACTCGTTCTATTTTAAACAGCCGACGAGAAGATTCGAGCCGCGAGATGGGGAGATATTGAAAGCGGAAAACGAACACGATTCGGGCAAGAGGAACACGGCGGCGGTGCGACGTTGACGTCGTCGACGCAGAAAGAAGGGCAGCTTTTGCTGGCAAAACATACGCGACACGAACCCAATACGGGCATTTCTGCCGCTACTGAATCAAAGACTTCTCGTGAAAATACCAGGCATAGCGACGAATCCACGGACGCGACGGTCGCGTCGCTGCAAAGCTACACGCGGTTGACCGTGAGCCTGCTGCCTTAGCTCGCACACGCTGCTGCATCGTGGACCAACGTGTCCCAGGATGCACTGGGTTCGTTGGTTGCAATCGTGGCTGCTGCTACTCGCTTGCCCGCACCGGCCTGGACCGGCCAGCCATGAGTGAGTTGAGAGTTGATACGATTGTTTTTACCGGCGCACCCAGTAAGCAAGAAACTGTCCTTCAGCAGTGACGCTCACCGTTCTGTTCGATTCATTTAAATCGCCTTCCATGTTCAATTGATTCATACGAATTTTCATCAACAACAATTTTTTCTTTTAACGAAATCATCCATAATAATGGGTTTGGAATTTCAGTTTAATAAATTGTAACTAAACCCTTTCTAGAAATTTGGTTATATCGGTTCATGATCAAATAATTGATAATTTATTAAATCGTTGTAGGATTTAGAAGTTGATGGAAAAATGAATGTTGAAAGACTTGAAAGTTCGAAGGGCGTCTTCTGTGATAGCGGACATAGGATTGTCATGTGAACCACTGAAGGCGAGTTGGCGGGAACGCAGCTGCCGCTTCGCCGCTGGACAACTTTGAGTGCTTCGTTGTCTTCTTGAATTGCATTCACATATTTATGCGCGCTACGTAATGTCCCTATACCCTTCGCTTTGATCTGCTCCCCGGAGCGTCTGCCTAGCGCAGCGTTTCGAAAACACGAACCGGCTACCTCGTCATCTCTGATGGTAGTAAAATAAATTACTAGCTCTGTTTGTCATCGAATCATTCGATTCTGTCGTCTCGGGGCAGCTGTTACCGCTCTCTATAACCTCGTGAATTATTCCTCTACGTCCCGCTCGATTTCGTGTGATCCGCCATGACGTAAATCGTTCGTTGATCACCTATCGTAGAATTTCTGTCGACGAGCATCGTCGCGACACAGGGGCTGCTTGAAATGTACATCAATTTCTTGTATCGAGGAGTCGGTAGCGTTACGGATCCGTAGGATCGATCGCGATAGATTCAGCGGGAAAGTTATAGGATCCTGCCGATCGTAATTCCCGTGGTGGTCGACAGGCATCCTCGATATATCTCGATATACATCGGGCGTGCGCTGGGGAGCAGAGGCAGGGTGAATCGTCAGTAGCAGCTAGTTACAGAGGGGGAGAGAACGACGCGACGGTTGTTGGCGTGGAAGAAAGAGCTTCGAGCAGAAGAAGCGATGAGCCCAGAAACCCAGGTGCGAACGGAATGCAGTCCAATCCATTCGCGGAATCCGATCTTGCTTTAGTAAATCCCAGCCGTGGAAAAAGCACACGGAATAATGCGGTCCGCATCGTCGGCAAAGAGCAACGGACACGATCGCGGTCCGAAATTGTCGCTGGAATCGCTGCTTTTCGGCCGATTCCCGACAACCTTGCCTCGATCCGCTTCCACTCTGATACATAACCGAGCGGACCAGAATGGCCGGACAGGGATACTTTGGCAATAATGCGATTCCGGTCCCACAGCGTAAGTAAGATGCGCCCGGTACCCGATTCTTGCCACCCTTTTTCTCCCAACATCCATTTTTATTAACCATCCCTGCGAATTCACGCTCTGAAACCGTACGTTTCCTTTTCTAAAACTTTCCACGCTCTTTGAGAATGTTACACATTCGAGAAACAATTTCCACTGATTTCAATGTGTATGAAGCTAAACTTCGATCACGGTTTGCTTCGACCTTATATAGCTGAAAACCCTTCGGATCGCGTCCAAACGTGGAAGCTACAAGTGTCTGAAAATGCATTCTACTAGCTGTATCGAAGCGTGGTTACCAAACGAAACCAAGAGGGAGAGGAATGCGAGGAATCGTAGACAGGGAGGAAGCATATAGACCGCGGTGTTTAAACCGTCTCGTTCCATCGGAACGCGCGACAAGCAAGCTAGTCGGGCGTAGCCGTCTCGCCGATGGATTCATGACACTGGTTAGACAGCCGAGCATTAAGATTTTTCCCGGAAGCGGTCTAATCGTCTAGAATCGTTCGCCGGGCGAGAAGAAAAATAGCGCGACCGACTGCCACCACGATTTCCCCTCGTTCATCACCGACCTATGTTCCTCGTTCCACGTGCTCCGCCGTGGAACGAACGTTCCTTGTTCTAAGCCAGAGACAGGCTTCTGCTCGCATACCTACAACGGGAACAATTTGTTGCCGGCCCTGATAAAAACCGACCAATTAAGAGAAACTCTGGGACAGGGTTGAGCTAGCTCCTAACGGCTAAACGTTTGTATGTACACGGACTAGTGGCATCTGGACGTGTTCAACTCGAGAGTTAAATAACAAATTCTTCGTCGATACAGGAGATAAGAAGTACAAGTCAATGTCACGAGGTTAGACGTGCGAGGATGCCGCGATGATTTTTAACGAGGCCGAGTGGGATGTGCTGGAAACGCGAATTATACTGTCACGCCGCGTTAACGTCACCTATTTTCTGTGCACCGTCCTACCGCTTGGTTACGAGCCGCTAATTAGCCCTGCACCCATCCCTCGGCTTCGTTAAATTTCGCCATCGTAAAAATGATGGCTTCATGCCGCCCTCCGTTTTTTGCCACCGCTCCTCCACGACACCGTACGCTATTTCTTCTTATACCGTTTCGAGTCACGCGTTCTCTATTCTATCCTGTTTTGTTAAATAAAATTGCAACTTCATCGATATACCGAACGGTATTCATTTTCACGGTGTCAATGACCGTGGCAATATTTCGTTCGCCCACTTTTCGGTCAGAGGAGCAACATGAATGAAAACGGAGGCTCGTAGTAGCCGGTTTGCTGGCGAAAAGAGGGCCCGTTTGTTCTCGGGACGCATCGTGGCCCGGTGCGTTGTATCTCGCAGAGGGTGGTTGTCGTCGCGGGGTTTTATTTTGCCCACGGCAAGCGTGGCGGATACGCGCAGCGTGCATTTGCATGGTGCCATATCGTACGTTCTTAGGCGGCCAATTACGCGAGTCGATTCTGGAACCGATAGGAAGCCGAGGGGCCCAGGGCCCCACCGAACGAGCGCCGCGCCGCACGAGCGAGCCAGCGGTTACGGCTATCCTTTTCCTCTCCTCCGCCCTCTTTGCCCCCCTTTTTCATGATACATTGCGAAAGCGCACGCTAACCCGGGCCCCGATGCTCCATATGTTCCCCCTCGATTTCTGCAACCGAGACGCTGGACGACGAGCCACGGCGAAAGGTTAAACGCGAGGGAAAGAGAAGGAAGACAACGCACCCTGGCCGGTCGAGGAACGTCCTGCGAGACACCATTAGCATACAGGCAGGAAATGCAATTTTCGTAACGCACGCGAGGGAGCGTGCATTACGCGCGATCCCTGTCCTCCAATTTATTTAATTCGAGGTTAATTCGCAAACTAGTTGCCACGAAGTCCTGTGAATCTTGATTGTATGCAAAAGGCGGCTGGTTGTAATTAGCTGAGAAACGTACGATTAGATATTTAAATCCGTCTAGACGTGGCTTCGATACGCAAAACTATATTTGTCTAACAATCTCCGCGCGCAGACAACGAGCTAGATTTGCCGGGTTAACCGTGGATCGTTAGACCATAACCAGGAAGTATAAGTGCAATTATGTTGCATTATGTAAAAATGTAACAGACTTATCCGATCATCTCGATACGCTACCTTCTCATTCAATGAATGATCTCTATAGTAACTGGAATGGGAAAAAGGAACAATTTTCATTGACTTCTGCTGATTTCAAATTGAATTACTAATTCTAGTATTTCCAGAAGAAATAACGGAGGATAATTTCATATTTCCAAATTTCTGTTTCAATCAGTATGAAACTATCTATTGTGTCTAAAAAATACATAAAAAGAAATACGGAAAGAAACAATAGAATAGGCGATAGGGGAGGTAAAAACGAACAAAATCTCGTGAGATAATCGACATGAAGAAAGCAGGAAGCGCAATTTTCGTCGCGCACGCGAGGCCCTATGGGCATATTTAAACAGCGTACACACCGCGAAAAATGGGCGCTCGCAATAGATATATCCCTCGGTTCTGCTTTGTGAATAGAAAGCGTATCCCCGAGTATCTCTTTCACTCCAACAGCCACCGACTACCTTCTGTCTCTCGGCCGTCACGGGTTAAGGTGTACTACGTGTGTATTCGGTTCGGACACGCGAGCACGAGGAAGCGTCTCTGTAATTATTTTGTATGGACGCGTAAGTGTGTAATTATTACGTATGAACGCGCTGTAAATATTTATGACGTATGCAGACGAGCGTTCCCGTTGATGAGTGTAACTGTACGTTGTTCGTTAAAACTCGACTTCGTAGCGATACAAGGAATTGTTCGAATCGAGGGACCTCGAGCTCTAGTAACAAAAGCAACGTTTCCCGCGATGCTTCGAATTCTCCACCCTCTATCAACTCTGATCTCGTTGGCCGTAGAGGGCAATACACTTGGCGACTACCTGTCATTCGGTGCATTTCAGATGCACAGGAGTCTCTGGGAAAGTCGCCTTAGGGACCATGCACTTTGCACATCTAAAATCGCTATTGCAGTCAACGAGGTGCTTACCGTTTTGCACCGGGAGTAAACGGTCTGGTTAAGGTACACAGAGCTGCACGAGGAGCGAAGGAGTAACGTAACGCGTAGATAAGATCCTCCTGCGAAACGGCAAGGCCAGAAGAAGAAGAATAAGGAGGAGGAGGAAGAAAGCTGGAGAGAGAAGGTGGGTCACGGTGGAGGCGAAACGTATGCAGGAACAACGTTAAAGGCCCCAACGTTAACCCGAGCAAGCAGCCTCGATTCCTCTCGATGCCTCCGCGGTCTGGCGGGTGTAATTGGCCGAGGCCAACGGAGATCCTATCGGAGCCCTGAATCGAGATCCTCGCACCCGCGACTACACACACACCACGTCAGACCGCGCCCGCAATAGACGCGAAATCGATCGAACGCCTATTCGAATCCTCGATTTTTCTAAGTCCACGATCTATCGTTACAATTCGGAGACTCTAGTGTCCGGGGATGTTGGAATACTTTAGAAATGTAGATATCTCGTTTGGTAACACTACAGCTGTTTTCGTATCTCGTTATCTAGAGTATCGTGTATTCGGTTTAATCGAGCAGAAGACAAAAAAAAAGAAAAAAAATGAAAAAGAAAGGATTACAGTTGCTTGTTTGCTCGATAATTCGAAAAGTATCTTTGTAGAGAATCGATCGGGCGAAACATTCGAGCGGGGAAAGTCGTAACCGTCTGAGATTCCGATGCCACCCACCAGGTAAACCGATACCATGCACCGGCGTGTAGACAATAGTAATACCGGGCGTGCAATGGGTCAATGAGGTGCTTGTTATGGGGAACACGAAATACTTTGCATACCCCATAGATATTCATCGGTCGGCCTGTGCCGTGAGCTTCGGGAACGAGTTGCGGCCGTGCTACGACACGATCGCCTCGGTGAAACTCAGGAAACACATCGGGTATATAAATGGAAATCCAATCGATATGCGCGCGATCGCTCGACCAACGCGTCGCTATAAGCTTGTAGGAAAATAATTTCACAAGCGTTATGAAACAAGGCTTTGAACGTTCGCGAAAGAAATTGAACGGAATAAACTCGTGAAAATCAAGTGACAATTGGAGGTATCCTGTTTCGATGGTTGGCGAAGGAGGATTTCACACGCAGCTGGTTAGCTGGTTCCTTTACTCGGTTCGTTCACTCGCTCGTTTGCGAGCGCGTAGAAGCAGACATTCCGAGAGTTCGTGCTGGTCCCACCGTGGTATATCGCGACCGTAGGCGCAACCCCATATTACGAATGTTTGTCGATGCACGATAAACGCACGCATCGTAATTATGCACGTAATTCACTTAATTTGACGTTTCTCCTTCGTTACACGGGGCCTGCGTGTTCCGAGGTAACGAACTTTATTGGTAAGAGAGCGATTTATCGTTCTCCCCGATCTCACACGATTTCTGCCCCTGCTACGCCGCGTTCAGCCTGTTTATACGAGGACGAGGCGAGTAAGCGAGCTCGCGCCACTTCCAGCTCGAACGCGCGCCTACCTTTTCTCCGTTCACACCGATTTAAACAGCCGATTCGCGAATCGTCTCGGAAGCAACGATGACGGGGCTCGTTTCAACCGAATCGATTTACCGTACGGAATCTCTACATCAGCAGAAATTTCATTGATCTAATAAGTCTCCTATGATACCAGATTTTTAAATCATAGACCAACCCTTTTTGTTGCGAACCCTACGTTTTGTTATTCACCTGCATAGCATAGATTCAATTATTAGATTTAATAAAGGAAACAAGATAACATTCAGTAAAATTATACTCGCTCAAAGCAGGTAAATTATAAAATGAAAACGTATCGCAGTGGTTTATCGTACCGATTTTCTTACAATAACCGAGCATTATTCTTTTAACCGTTCGCTAAAGAGAATATCAAGATAGTCGCTACTTACATGCACCAGATGAACACTCGATAAATATCGCGCTAACGTGGTGCTAAGAGGAAGTGTTATGCACTCGAATGAACTTTAATTTGCGATGCACCTTCATGAACTATTAATGTCCAATGCATCGCTGGATGTCTGGTTAATTAAATTAATTTAGTATAACACGTATCGAGTTTATCCTTTGTTTTTATTAACAATACGAATTATCGCCTAGTTTTTTTAACGAGTCTTTGCTCCAACGATTTTCGCAATTTTTCCAATTTTCAACAATCGCTGATTCGCTTTCACGAGGCGAGCGCGACCTTAAGCGTATTCAAATTTATGTCGACGGGGATTTCGTGTTCGGAAACAAACAAGCTTCGTTTGACGATAAACTTGTTGACCGATTTGTTTTCAAGACTCAATGAAGCTGTTTTGTATACAAAATCCCGAGTAATCGCTCAACGATTTTACTGTCGCACGCAAATGTCGTACGAACGCGGCTTGTTTACTTTTCTTCCAGCTAAATGTTTTTCCACGAACACCTGGTTGATGAAAATCTCCACGTACAGTTAAGAATTTTTATAGTCGCAGATGGTCGGTAATTTTTGCCTTGCAAATCTGTTACGTTCAATCCGGTATTCGCCAGAACCGGAGCGTTGGAAAAATTCAAGGGAAAAATCTTTGTTCTCCCTCGGTTCAGGTGCGTGACTCAGGGTTCTTTCGAAAAAGAATTTCACTGGACACGCACTCGCGCACCCATGTGCGTGCCGTTACACTCGCACACGCGTGTTCGAGCTGGACCGACTGGCTCACTGACAAGCAGTTCCCGCGGGCAAAGTTCAATGCTAGGAGCTCCTTCTTGTTTTATGTACCGGATTACGCTCCGCCTGCCTCGGAAGTAGCATCTCCCTGGAGGCTGCACGCCGTGGCACGCCGCGTCCGGCAAAAAGTCGTGAAAAAAAATGAGAGGGATGTGTCCGCTCGAAGCTCTTATTCAACGGCTCCTCACCGACCAGACTGGTCGGTTTTCCCAATGTTACTTAGAAATTAGAAATTTCGAATTTTAAATAATTTTTCTATAATTACCTAAAGCCGAGGATATAACTTTTTGTAAAGGAAGGAAACGTCCTCGAGGAGAGACGAGGTTCCTAGAACGATCGCGGTTCATCGCGCGGGTGTTAATGCAACAGCATGAACGTCGTAACGAGGATCGAATGGATTACACGTGGTTGTAATGACGTGGAGTAGAGCGGCGGTAGCGACCGGTAGCCGACAGACGAGAGAATTGAAGCCTATCAGCTGAGAGGAACGGCGAGAGTGGATGTGACGCGAGGTTAATAGAGATCGCGTCAATCTACCATCCTCTCGGTACATGTATAATATCCCGTGGCAGAGAAGATAGCCTGGCCGAAGAAAACTTCGCTTTAACGTTGGCTGCGCCGCGCCGGTGCATCCGAACGAGGAATATTCATTTTATTACTCGTTCGCTTTCGACGCGGCTAGCAAACTCTTTTCACGTCGCTTCTCTCTATACCGATCACGGTCGAAATCGATTTGGTTCATTTGCCAGCCGGATGATTCTTACTTGAAGGAAACGGGTGTTAATAACATTTTTATTTAAAAATTTATTTCCGTGAAATCGAAATCACCGTCGATGATTGATCATCGAGAGAAAGTGAAGAAGACCGTGGGTGATGATGTCAAAAAAAGCGAAAGAAAGATGGAGAACAAAGTGTTGATCGTTAAAAATTTCATAAACCTGTTTCGAAGCCGGTCGGAATGGCAGTGGAAAAAAATGCCGAAAAACGTTCATATATCCACAGGAAAGTTTTGCTCGGCTCGTAATTGAACGTTATCACGTTTTACGTTGGTTTTTATGAAACGGAATTTCATCGTCGAAAGAGGAAGATGCAATCTCGCTCGTCCACGGTCACCGATACAAGGTTTGTAGGCGTAATAAAGGTTTTTTACCGAAATTAAACGGAGTTCGTTACGATCTGTTGTGTTGTACAGACGATCACCTCTATCTCCTCGCTTCTCCTTCTCTTTTCACCCTTGAATCGCTAGCCCTTCTTAACCTCCTCTTTTCTACCTCTCCAGCTACAGCTTATTATCATTATTTCGCGATAAAGGTATGAAATAATCGAGAGACGTTCTATACCACACTTATCGGTTCGCAGAAGAAGCTGAAGAGAGGAATAGGGAGGAGGAACGGTAGAGAGTATATACAATATATCTAAGAACCGGGTACGATGTCGATGCTGATACCTAATCGATCGAGATCCAATCGAATATTATGGCTAACGAGCTGTCACGCCTGCCTGAACACGATGTTGGAATTATCCTTTTTCCACGCCAACCAACTGATCCTTTACCTTAGATCCTCCCTAGTCTAACCTTTCGCGTTTCGATCTGCTATTTGACACGGGGGAAATTTATGCCGGCGCATCGTTACGATAACGATCCTCGATCGCGAGTTCGACCGTTTTCTTAATAATCAATTTCTTATTATTAACCAAGCGTCGCTTGCTCGCGTAGGTATTCAAAGATTCGAAGAAAAATCAAAGATACCGAGGTAGTTGAAAGGAGCTCGCGAGCAACCTCGGGGCGAGATGCAAAAAAGTGGTCGACTCACCAGCGAGTTTCCAGATCGGAGGCGGGATGACCCGGTTGGCTAACGACGTGGGAATAGTCTTTGGCACCACCTTCCACGCCCGTAGGCAATCCTTTTATCCCTTCTTGCAACCGGCTAATCGTGCCACTTCGGATGACACCGTTCGTTACCATCCCCGCTATCAAAGATTTCGTATACTTGCACCATCCTCGAGACCTCAGTTTTTTTAAGTTACAGAAAAGTTCATTTCGCTTCGACCGATCCCGCTCGATCGATACATAGATCATTGAAGAACACCAACTTCCATGTTCCCAAGGACACTTAAATGGAAGCGATGGTTTTTGCAAGCTTTTGCCCTCGGACGTCACGAAGAAACTGTCACTCGCGTTACACCGGCCACGATAAAAACCGTTGCGGAGAATTTATCTACCAGTCGATTTGGAAGTTTCGCGTCGCGGTACCGAGGAACAAGGGACGATTCGTATTCGACGCGTGTCGGTTTGGATTGAAAAACGTCTAAACTCCAAATGAACGTCTCGTTACAGTGAACGAACTCGAAGCCTCGTTAGAGGATACAATATTCGTATATTGTATTAGTAATAATTCTGATTGGAAACAACTTTCCATAAGTGTCGCGACGATTAGATTGCTGCCTCCCTTTTGATAAAAAAGCTGTCTCCGTCATTGAGATTCTTTCAAAGACCGTAAACCACGCGTCAACGGGGATCGCGCGAGTGAAATGGCGACAAGCGACGTCTGTAAGTTAGCAAAATTATGGTAGACTCGAGATTTTCCAGGAAATTCGAAGATTCGCGCTAATTCCGCGATAGGAAGATCGTTTCTTGCGGCGTCGGTTCCGGATACTGTAAAAGCAGATACCTTCTGCAGTATCCCACCCATCCACACATTTCTATCGCTTTTGTATATAACGAGGCTCGTGTCACCGATGCTGGGTCACCGTATACGGTGGAATATTACTGCCATTAATCAACGACAGACTGTCGCCGAGGTGACGACAGTCTGACACTTCTTTTCTGCTCCGCTCGCCTCTGGATTTTGCCTCGGATACCTTCTCGCTGCGTCGCCGACCGACCGCGGTGCACTTTGCAAGGAATTCCACGTGCTTCGTGAAACGGGTGGATTCTCGAAAAAACGAGCGAAAAAACATCCGAGACAGAAGAAACAAGCCTGGCATTGTTGTCGTCGCGAGGATATCTGGAAAGCCCGCGGGGAAATAAAACTGTCATCCGACAGTTTCGGTTGAGTGAAACGATTCGGTGACCAGAGACGATTAATTAATTGCAAAAGACTGCAATAATTAAAACATTATTTTCAGTGAAAGAAAAACAAGAATAACAATTTAGTAGCATCGAAATAGCGTCGCGAGACGTCTCGTTCGTCCTTCTAATTACGCTGGTCAATGGCTTCCGGGACGAAGGTTTCTCGGAAGAAGACAAAAAGGGATCGGGTCGGTTCTTAGCCAGGCGAATGGCGGCGATTAATAAAAGCGGAAAAGCACGGCGCGAAAGCAGCAAGGATTTTCAAGTCACGTTCGCCTCGGCCAGGAGTTAATTTACGAAATAAATAATATCTTCTTCTTGCGCCGCGCCGGTTGCTTGCTTCGGGGTGGCGAGGGGTTGCAGCAGCCGACAGAGAAGATACGGCCGGCAGGGTTGAACGTCGACGAAGAGGGGAAAGACTCATAAAGCTGCCTACGTGTCGAGCGTAATGAGAACCGGTGATTTTTCTTTCCGCGTTCGCGAATGTAAAAGAAAAATGAACACGCCCCTTGCATCCCCTCGATCCTTGCTTCCTTTCTGTCCTTTACTAGCGTCCTTCCGTTTATTCGCGAGTCGACGCTGATTACGCGTCTACCGCCTTTACCGGAAATCCGGCAAACATTGTAATTTTTACCCTTTACCCTCAAAAGTCATTTTTCATTAAACGATGCACGTTACAAAGGAATCCCAAAAGAGTTTTTCCGGCCACCTAATACCTGTAGCATATACACGGACATCATTTTTATAGCGGCAATTTCATTTGAGCCTCGACTCATGCAGTGTTTCCCGATGAGCGAGCTAAAGCAACCTTCTCTCATCCCCTACCAGGTATCACGCTTCTTTCTTTTCCACCCCCGCCGCGACGCCATCTTTTCATTAAAACGGTTCATCTGTGAGCCGCGTCGAGGCGCTCGCCGCCCTTCTCCAGCAGGGCAGAGAAACGATGGAAGAGAAAACACGAGGGAAAGAGGAGAGCCTCCGACACCCTGAAGAACGAGGAAACGAAGGAGGGAGGTAGGGGGGTTAGGTTCGCTAAGTTTTCCTTCGTTTCATATCTCAACTCGCCTTCTCCACCCTCCTTCGCTTTTCTTCTCCTCCCATCCCCCTAGTCTTCTTCTTTTCCAAGCTCTATACAACGCCGGCTAGGCGTGCTCTGATTAATGCCTTCGCTAATAACGTCTTCTACCCTGGGGTAAAACCCACCCACGCCACCTGCCACCCCCGTCACGGTCCACCGTATGTACGGACGGACTTATGCGGAATTAAAAACACATCTCGCAGCTACGACGAGTTATTGCGGATTGCGGCAGGCATTGTCCCCGGTTTTCCGCGTCGCGTCGGTGCGCGGTTTTTCGGTAGGGTCCGTTTTACCACGATTTTTCATACCGTGATTCGAACGAATTTGATAAAACGCCCTGGGAATTACATTTATCGAATTGTAGATTTCGCAAAGCGTCGATGAATTAATTTTGAATTTGGAACAGGAAGACCTTCTCGGTCTACGGCCGACGATATTCCCATAATTAAGCTCGATTTCTCGCCTGGCGTATGAGTCACGGTACGTGCGTGACCCGCAAGCCAAGGATCGCTTCCACTGTCCCTCATTTATATTTCGCTGATTGCCGTTATTCCTTCCGATTCATTAACTTTGGCCGCATCCGCCGACGTGCCCTTATCGGCCGGCCTGCCAGCCGAGAGGGGGAGAGGCAGATAAAAATGGAGAGGGGAGCGCGGAACAGAAACGAACAACCACGAAGAAATAATGTACGTAACTTAATTACCGATAGAGGCGGGTCGGAATAAAGGAATAAATGATGGCGAAGAGATATTTCGCTGTTGGTGTGTGCATCATGCCGGAACGCGGATCGTTCCACGGTTATAAGTAATGGCGACGATCTTGTAAATTAGGGAGAAGTTTGTTGATGATAAATTGGGTCAAGTTACTTTCTACAACAGCTATGCTCGGATTGAATAAGCTAATGCGTTCTAACGATTCGAAGGTAATTCCTGGAGATTACTAGTTGGAGAAATCGAGACTGGAGGAATGCAAAAACCCTGGTTTCACTGACGAGGAATAGTATGAAAAGAAACCTACGCGAATTTTATTTCCTTTTGATATATGATATTAAGTTCTTCGCTCTAAGAAATCTCTCGACTATTGTTTCTTTAACGTTAAAACGCTCCGATGAAGGATCACACGGATTCCTCGGAATAAAATAATCTATACTGGATTTCGAACTGGCAGAGGGGGGATCAAAGGGGAGACGGAAAGGATAGAAGGAAGAAAGATAGAGGGCCCGCTTTGGCTCGATATAATCACGGGTCGCAATAGGGATCGGCGCTGTTATTACTGTCCGTCCGTGAAAAATGGTTTCCCCAAACAAATTTCTCGGAGAAAAAGGGAGACCGATTAGGCACACAGCTTCGCGTCGTTGTCTCGTCATAATTATCGTGTTACGTTGTACGCATCGCCGGCCAATTATTAATTATGACGAACGCTCGTTTCGAGCTGTGTTTCACGATCCATCTATCTTTTTCTTATCGTTAGTAGATTTCTATCTATTATTTTCCGAATATCATTTTCACGAATATTTCTGAATATTTTAGAAATTGTGTCGTATGACCTACGGACTCGACCGGTTCAAATCATTCATCTCGCGAGCGTGTGTTTAACGGAAGAGAGCGTCATCAACGACGAGTATACAAATCATTTCACCGGCCTGTAGTTTTTTTCAAACGGCCGTCAGGAAAACGATAAAAGTCGCCGGTCCCTCGGAAGAGGAGTGGCTCGGAGTGGTAGTCCACTGGTATCTCTTTCTTCCTTTCTGAACGTAAGGAAGAGAGCTTGTTATTAAGTCAAGACGTGTAGCAACTACAATGAGAAAGGAATTATGTTTGTTCTCGGTAGACGGTGCGCGATCGTCGTCGTGCACGTTGACGGAACCCGCTTTTCGTTCTTTCCGCGGGAGCCTTCCATGTGATTGATGATGATAGCATTTATCTGGTAATGGTAAATAAGAAACGTGTTGCCTTTGAAATACTTTCAAGCTTTTTCGATAAACCTTATTTTTGAAATTCGGTGAACGTCTGTTCATCGAACACGTTCACGTCGATTCCACGATTATTACCGCTAGTTTCAATCTCGCGCCAAGATCAAGATAAATACGATCTTCTGGTGCATTATGGTTTTAACGACGGTAGGCCACGCAACAACTCAAGGAGCAATTCATCGAATAACGGGACACCCAATTTTCTTTAACCGTTTTCTTCAGCGTTCATTTCTTTTTTATTTTTTTATTTTATCGCCTTCTGTACTTTCAATTTTAATCTAAAGGTATTTCAAAACGAATTAAGAGTGAACAAATTAATTCATTAAAAAATGTTGTCGTTTAGCATGGTTTGCATTTGAAAAGAAATGAAAGATAATGGAACGAGGCAAGAAGCAGCGTAGATACTAGAATGGGTGGAGAAGGGAAAAGGGCCACGGTCCCGGTCCATATTCCTATCCAAAACCAATAATACCCTGTGAACGCGTACGTGGCGAGGCGGAACGGTAACGACCCATCGCATCGGGTGGAAGGAGCGGAGGTGAGGCCCGGCTGCCGTGGTGATTCAGGACGATCCCGCTTATTAAGTGGAGGCGAGTCCAGGGACGTGGAGGCCGGTGTATTATGGTCCCGCGGAGTGGCGGATGAGAAGATGGAGATAGGTGGGTACACGCCAGCTCCGTGGCTCTCTCGAACGCTCCACAAACCGCTATTATTTATATTAAGTTTAATGCAACTACGTGACTGAATCCTCTTGACCGTCCGCCCCGCTCTCTGCCGTCAGATACCCTCCCTCCGCCCCTGTATCATTAGTATACGCCTATTATTGCATTACTCCGTGTTCTGAACCGACGTAGCCAACGTGCGGCCACGGTATTACAACGAGATGTGTGTATATAAAGCCAGGGCTGGACGATGACCCTTTGCATCTCCTTTCGTTCCCTATCCTATCGATGCGAACTAAGTTTCACAAAATAATTTGTTTCGAAGAGCAAAAATTAAAAATTCCTTTCTTTTCAATATTTATCGTCTACAACTCGCGTGTAACCACGCGGTAAAGAAGAATTCTCGAAGCGAGTTCGCTACGATTTCACGGCAATCCTGACGTGAATTAATTTCACGCCGCGCCGATAAGACGATCGTGGAACGTTTCTGTGTATGCGTCGCTCCCCGAAAGGGAAACAATCAACGGATCGTGCCTCCTTCTCTCGTTAGCGTTTCGCAGGCAAACAACGCTTTATTAGGTGCAAATTGCACACACCGAGGCCGTCCTTCGCGCTCTCGTTTCTTCATTCGGATCTCGTTTCCGCTCCGCGTGACGATTTAAATTTGTGAATCATGCGAATGCAGAGATAATGGCGTGCGCGTTCGCTGATACACGTGTAACAGGCACAGGCTCGCGTTAAGATAGGTATCTTTATGCAAACCTGGCCGTTTCCATCTCTCGATTTAATCTATTTGTAAGAGGGAGGGACCGGTGTCGAGGACGGTCAATGGAAAAACGGTTCTATGGAAAATGAAATCATCCCACGTGACGATCCCTGAACCCGAGTATAATGGTTTTCATCGGAAGGATAAAAGATAAACAGCAGATGTTTATTTGGTCGATGGATGTCTTCAAAGGGTAGTCCTTAATTACCGCTCAATCAAGCCCTTCATTCATAATTCGATTTACAGTTCGAACGCGACGAAACTGGCTCACATTTGCAATAGAATTGAGTTGTAAATTGAGTCTTACAATTAATTATAGTTTGCGCTGTCAAGGATCGTTAAATGCAAAGTATGCGTAACATTTCAACTTCCTTTATTTTCCCTAACATCATACCGGTGAATAACTGACAGAGGCAATTGCTGAGAAAATCATACGTCGAGAGTATAATAATGTACTTTCATCCAATTTTATTAATTCCATCAACAATTGAAAAGAGCGAAGCTGCGTGTAGAACACGTCGTTACAATCGCAGAATTGAATATTCTCAACGCTGAATGAGTCGGCGTTTTCTATTCATGAATGAACACTCTTGAATTTCTAATTGAAGTTGAATTAATTGGAAAGAAAACAATGTTACCGATACCCACGATCCATTCGTCATAGGAGAAGGATAAAGAGAAGGACTGTCTCTCACAGTTTGTATATCTTCGGGCAGCTATGTTCCGAGCAAGCGATCCGCGAGCTGAAACCGACGATGCGTTATCTCGACACGAAACGGCTGATTTTATCCGCGCGTCCGACTTTTCAACTCGATAATAGCCACCGATCCGAGCATCGTCCTCGCGTTTGCCCAGATTCGAGATATCACGATGCCCGGGACAGGTTACCGATTCGATCGGTCATCGTCGCGCGTAAAGATCGCGCCACTCGGTTGCATGTTCACCGTGCGAACAATGCTCGCTCCTCGCTTTCGTGTCTGTTCGACCCGTTTTCGATTCCACCTGGACTGCTACGATAACGCACGCAAAACCTTGAACCACCGTTCGTGCACCTTCTTCCATTAACCTTTACGCTACTCTATTGCCTTATCAAAACGTTCGCCACATTGTTTTCTTGAAATTTTCAGTATCGATAATTTATAATATTTTAAATAAAATTTTGCCAATATTTCTATACTCGTCTTTTTGATAAAAGGGGACGTTTAATTCTGATTTTATTCAAGCGCGAAAATATTCCGGTTCGTGTAGCCGCGGTGATCTCGACTTGGCAGGTAATCCGCCTCCTACCGACACTTTCTTTCCTTAGCGAAAAACTGCTCGATTGCTCTGGTTGCCCTCGCCCCGCTGATTACATGCTATTCACCGTGTTAATAACCGAGCTCGAGGAAGCTGTCTGCCTCGCCGGCTTACTCATATGCAGAACTGTTCGTGCACGACACATCGATCAGCTGGCTGCTTTGATTAACAGCCGGCACGTTGAATTAAAAAACGGAGCAACTGATCATTAAGGATGATGTTACGTCACGGATCACTCTCGATTTGAAATAATATTTAAAGAAATTTAGAATTGGAAGAGACCGGGCTATAGATAGAAGTTATTCTCCGTTCCAAGAAGAAATCTTTCTCCAACCCCTGTGATCGAAAGAGGTTCCCGAAACGATCTTTTGTTCGTGGACACGCGTGAGAAGAGGCTCCCTGACGCGGTTCCATCGGTTCCTTGGTAATTTCGGCGTGTGTATGCTGACGAATTTATGAATGGCGGGATATATTTGAATGTTGCCAGGAGGGACGGCTCGCGTCTAGCCAGCGGTATTTAGGACAAGAAATAAAGAGGGAGATGGATTTAGAAAAAGCGGACTAGGCCCTGGTCGGGATGTAAATCATTCGGAGTTCTCTAGCGCCACCCCTATAATCACTGGAACCAGATCGTGCCGCTTCCTTGAGCGGGAATTCTCCGTGGAGAAATTTGCGCCGACAAACCACTCGAACAACCATTTCGAGATTCGACCCTGTACACACGTGTGGTCCCACTCAAGAATCGAACGGTTAGCTTGTTTTCTTTATTGGCAAAGAGCTATCAGAGTGATCGTTTTCCAAAAAATATAACTATTGAAAGATCCCGTACGACTAACTAGTATCATTAAGTTAATTTAACGTATTATACAAGACTGCCACTCAAAGACTCGTTTCAGTCCGCATCTTAAATGATCATTAGTATTAATTTGTTCCTGCAGGATGCAAGGATGAGAATATGCAAGTATTTAGCGGAGGCTCGTAAACGAGTGAACGGAACAATTGGAGTGTGTTCGGCAGGGTGCGAAGGAGGTCGGTAAAAGGGCGAAAGAAGGGCTTCGTATCAGGTTAGCCAAATTACAGCTTCCATGTCAGCTGGGGTGATTGATGCCTCGGCAAGGAGAAACCGTTGCGGCGTTTTCCAGGAAATTAAATAGAGGCGGAAGATCAAGAGTAGCCCGGAGGTAGGAGTGGAAGAGGGTCGAACGCTAGAGGGATGCAGAATGTTAGAAATTCGAAGGTCTCCCGACGGGTTCATAACGCGTCTTTAACGCGGAACGATTACCAAACGATTCTGGGTCGTTAGGTATGCGCAAACAGGACGTTTAATCGCAGTGTTTTGCTCGTTATTAGATCGCCAACTAAATCTTGCGACTGACAGATTTTACGGGGCGGCCGTTTCGTCCCGTCATTTTCGGCTCGAAACCATTTTCGAAACGAAGCAGACTCGCATGCGCCTGGATTTAGTGGTCGATGCAAATTTTTTTACTGTCCGCGCAGAAAATTTTCAAAGCCAATTTGCCTTGGGTTCCAGCAATTTGCGAACTATCATTTTCATATTTTCAAATTAACGATCCTAACGCATCGAAACAAGTTCCTAAGCCTAACGCTTCTGAAAGGGGTAGCGCCGTACTGAAAGCACGAGGGTGTCGAAGATTCACGAGCATCTCTAAAAGTTCTGAAAGTGCATCGCCAGGATCCCGTGCAGCAGCGCGGAGTCTCCGTTGTTAGAGTCGTGATGCAATAAAATAGCGCCACCCACTGGGTCCGTCGCTATCTACCGAGGATCTCCGTAATGCCTCACTTCGGCCCGATCCTCGGTTGGCTTGCACGGTACCCTGAAAAGAAGAGGGCCTCGGCGGAGGGCAAGGGTGCATAATGAACTCGTTAATTAACTATCAGGAAGCTGGATCGAATCTGATAACGAGCCCTGCCACACGACGCGCCTGTCTCTGTCCCTGCCGGGACACCAGCCGCGTGTACCTTCGTCCTAAAGGATCTGTCCCACCGTGTCGCCAGATGTTACCCCATGAAATTCTCTTTTCTCCTCATCTTTAGGTATTTCATTCAAAAATTAGACCAGCTTTGATTTGTCCCAATTCACAGTTAGTGTCAACTGGTGCCGACATCAACGAATTTCACCCGTGTAATTAAAAAGCAGAAAGCGGTTAGGCGACAGGTTGTTTGCAAACACACCGGACCCAATTAAACGACTTTAGAAATAATTTCCGATGACAAACACTGGTCGCTGACGAGATATCGCTTTGGTAAACACGGCATGGACAACGGCGGCCGCGTGGAAAGTTTTGAAAACGGAAAAAAAAAAAAAAAACGGTAATTAGTGGGTGCACTTAATTACCGCGTTGCTCATGCAAACGACTTTACTACACGATCGTTGACCGCGAGCACGGTCGTGGTTTCGTGACGAGATGTACGTGCACGATAGCAAGGCGACCGACCGATTGGGCAATTACAGCCAACCGACTCTCTTATTTCGCTTCCGCTCCGATCGGTCTCCGAAATCTCCGACCGCTTCGCGAATCTCTCCGCTCGAATCTCGCCCGTTTTCACCGCGATGATACCGATTCGAGCGTGAGCTAAACCGTTTAGACTTTGCCCGCTTTCTCTGGGTGTCCAGGGCTTAGCGCTTTCACGATAAATCGCGTTGATCTTGTAATTTTTCGCGTTTATAATCCTGGCATCCGGCGAGGAATGTGGGTGGCCTGGAAAACAGAGCTCGATTCTACGAGCGTTAACGTTCATCCAGAGTATAAAAATCTCGTGTTATAATCCACACGAGTGTAAGATGATTACGATCACGATCTTAAAGAGGAGCGTTTCATGATTGACGATCCGGCGTTAACACATGCTCGGAGCCCGGCAATTACCAAAATTCGTTAATTGTTTGCGGCAGGACCGGCGAGGCGCGGCGTATCGCCAGACTACAGGGGTCGATTTGCCGCGATTCACATTTTTCTACGCAAACCTTTCCACAGATTACAATCCCTCGGTTGGATTAATGGAGCGATTTCGATGTCCAAGGACGGTGTCTGAGCACGAAATCGAAGGAAGAGGTCGATAAATCAAGCTGGCCACATTTAAAAGCGCATCAAACCCCCCTACCCTCTGATTCTTTCTTCTCTCTCTTTCTCTCTCGCCATCTGATTGATATGCGTTTAATAACAGAGATGCGGCGCCGCGAGAGACGCTTCTCTAGGATGTTTATGGTAGGCTTAGAAATAGTGGCACGTAACAGAGAGAGAGAGAGAGAGAGAGAGAGTCGGATAGAAGGAGAGAAGGAAGAGATACGAGGATGTGGATCTCGATTAATCGGAGTCCGTGGAAGCCGGTTGCGGGTGGTACCCCACTGCTTCAGCGAGCTCTAATAATACGGTTTTATTCGTCCAGGCTTCCGAGACGCCGGGTATCGCGACGCCTCTGGCCATTTCGGAACACGTTGCAGGTTCCTCGGCTTCCTAGTCCCGCCACGAGTCCTCCTTTATATCATACTTCTCTCCGATCATCCTCCTACTTAAACGTTACGACTTTACGTCATTTCGATCAGCAACGTATGTTCAATGTTTAAAAATATTTTTCTTTCCATAGAAAAATTCCATCGATAGGCAGCGGTAGCCCGGTGTCGAGAGTACGCGCGTTTATTTTAGTCCTCGTCGAAACGGAACGTTGTGCATGCAAATCCGCCTAAATGTCTTCGCGGCGCCTGAATGGAAATGAGCCCTTTCGCTGGAAGCCGCGCGTAAATATATTATTATGCATTCAAGGCGTAATTCGTTGAAAACCGGGAGGAGCCGATCATCGGCTGGGTGACTGCGATCGATGGCCGACCGATCGATCACGCGCGCATTCGTGCACGATCGACGCGATCCGTCTCTCTCTTTTCTTCTCCCCATCATCACCCTATACGTTTCTCTCTTCGACTTTGAACGAAGGTGTATTTTTGGTGCCGGCAGGAAACTTCCAATGCAATTTCAGCCATCATCGCGTGTTAATTTAACGCGTGGATCCTTATCCCGTCGCGCGCAACGTATTCCAATGAACCTGACGCTCGTTACATTAAAAATTTAAACGTCTTTGCTTTCCTTTCACCGTACGTAGTCATGATTTTGAAATATACAAGAGAAGGGAAAGAATTCTTTCTTTTTTTGCATAAAATTAATGATATTAACGATATCGTAAAGTGACGTCCATTAATCAGTTAATTTATCGCTATAATGGACTATATTATCATATCATTTATTGAACATACGATTAGGTATTTAATTATTTAATTCCAGCTTTCACCTCGTATAATTAGCGTAATATCCTGTCGCTAAATATATTCAAGGAAAATACCCTCTTTATGTTCATTAAAAATTGAATTCGATTAATCAGATTACGCAAACTGAATATACAGAGAGTTATGTAATATGCAAAGTGTGGAACGAATCGAAAGGAAAAAAGAAGAGGGAAGTTAGTGACCAAATCGTCGACTTTCCCAAGCGAGGAAAGCTAGGGGAAAAAAGAATGGGATTGCGTGGATGACGCATTTTTCCTAGTTCGTTCGCGCCTCGAACGCGTGTTCATAGTCACGGGTCTGAATAAATAAATAATAGATTAAGTGTTGCGCGGGGACGCGAAAGCGTACGATCGTTGGTTTGCTTCATCGTTCGTACACGGAATCGTACTTTGATGTGGCCGACCGCGATTTCGAGCGTTTTTCTCGCGAATCGTTCCCTGCTACCGTGCACCTGCCGGCGAATCGCGATCCTCGCGCGGATAATCGCACCGCCAACGTGAGCATTCTAATCGCACCGTGGTACCAACAATTTGTAGCTAATTCATCTGAACGCGCACGGTACACTGCGCGCAGATGGTCAAATTGCTCCAAAACTCCGAGAGCGAAGATAAAAACAAACCGAAATTTAGTTTCACCAACGTTAAACGATGTAATTTGAAATGATTAGTATACGTGTCCATTAACCCTTTTGATTGCTATACGCGGTCTAGAAAGAAAAAGAAATTTATTGTATCACGGTGTTAAATAGAAACTATCGGCCAAGTGTTTCAGCATCGAGCAATATGCTTTCTAGCTCTTATTATTCCGGCAAGCTGATCGAGGAAATTTAGAAATCTATATCCTTCGAATAACGAAAAAGCGGGATAATCGTATGCGCGAGCCTGTTTGTCACATCGGACGCGTCATTAAATTTAATAGGCACAGCCAGGCCGTGTGCACGCCGCGGTTACGCCTTATTTTTGCGTCATTATGCAAACGATCGATAAACAGGTGTACGTGTGTTGAGAGTATCGGGCCGGAAAAAAAAAAAAGAAGTGTACCTAACTAATTTACGCGACACGCAAAAGCACGGTTTACATACCAGGTTGCCGCAACAACGAACAACCGTTTGTCTTGTTCGGTTCATGCGGATAATGACGGTGCGAAACGAGCTGGAGAATCGGTACGATGCTAATACTAACTATAATAATAATAATTATCGTATGGATTCGCGCGATTCTCTCTGTCGACCGTTTCTTCTTGATTATTCGCCTCGCGATCCCAGGTGTGTATACACACTCGATATCCCCGTCCTTCTCTATCCATCGAAGGATCCTCCGCGTGAAAGTCGAGGCGAGATTAAAATGTATACTCGCTAATTTTATTCCGTATCACGCGACCGACGAGCCACACACTACGCTACTTCTTCTTCTTCGCACGGTTAATTTAGCAAATTGAATATATATCTCGAAGCAGACCCGGAATGACTGTTGTGTTGTATAACAATGTTGGAGTGGTAATTAGAAGCGTAGAAAAAGAAAAAAAGAAGAAGAATTTAGAATGAGTCGGAATGAAAGATATTGTATATTTTATCTCGACAGGTAATTGCATCTTTGTTTATTAACGAACACGTGGTCGTCGTGTCTCTTCGCTTAGGTATCTTTCTTTTTTCTTCTCTATCTCTTTCCATACACCCCGATTCCCTCATTAGCTCGGAAATTCACACAGATTAATCAACGCGTGGTGTGTATTCGCGAAGATGATTCCAGTTGGACGCTAAAGAAACGCTTCGGAGGAACGTTCGTAAGGGTAACGGTGGATGAAAAGGAGCAAGCAACCGTAATCGGCTTATTTTTCTTGAAGACGTCGACTTCCGGCTGTTTCACACTTAATAAGTCTTTTCGTTTCTTTTATGTTATTCACATGAAATGGTATCGCGCGATACGCATCGAGGGGGTTGCAACAAAACGCGACTGCCATTTATGTATAAGATGCAGCAAGTAATACTTTGTGTTTAATTGTATAATAACAGCGTCAAGCAGTCCGGGAATCGTGCCAAGAAAGAGGATGGAACGATGCCGAAGATATTTTAATGAGAGCCACGGAATATGGACTCTAAGCATTCCTCGTTTCTCCTCTAATTTGTATTTATGAACAGAAATTATAGGAACACTTTTATTCATGAACCAGGCCGTTTTATCTATCGCGATCTAACAGAGAAGAATTATATTAATTATATTAATTATATCCTTCTTGGAAAATTAAATTTAAATGAACTCTTCCGTCGAATGAAGAAACGAACGGCGCGAAGGAAGAAGAAGAGGAGGAGGAAGAAAAAGGATCAACGACGTCGACGAATCCTTTCCTGTTTAGACGAGATGATCGTTTATCATCTTCAGCTTTAACCACCTAGAACTGTTCGCTTTCAAGAGTTTCACCAAAGAAACCGCTCCATTTAAACAACTTTTCTATTATCTTATTCCCTTATCAAAACTGTAATATCACCCCGTTAATCATCGAACAATTGATTTTTGTATTTCAATTAGCCTATTTATTTAGTAAGCGATCATCAATCGTTATAATTAATTTGAAAATTAAAACGGAACTAGTCACGGCAAAGAAGTTAATGAAATCAACGATTAATTAGCTATTTGAAGCAAACAATTATAAAATAAAAGGAGCAAGGAAAAATTCTAAATACAATTAATCGTGTTAAATAATAAGCTAAACAATTAAACAATTTTATCCTCATAAATAAATCTTTTTAAAAAAGAAGAAGAATAATTACCCTGGCGGGCAGAATCGTTTTCACTGTGAAAATCAGCAATTAACAAGCGTAATCGTTTATGGTGTTTATTTATAATCAAACAAGGATCGGTCACACTCGTTAATCGTTCGTTCCATTAATATCAATTATATTCGTTCGTAAAAGACTATAAAAAAGGAAGAAGGATAGATGAAGCTGTAATCGTATTCGATGCACTGGTTCGAATCGAATCGAACGCATCGTATGTAGACACGATCCGATCCCACCTTGGGTGAATACCATCGCCGATTACCATATACCCGATACCGTGCTCCGTGCCTGGCATGCGACGCAAGGACATTAGGAAACGACTTTCAGCTTTCATTTGCATTGTTCGTGTACGTTGGGTGGCATTTCTAGATCGGTCAACGAGGTTTATTACGCATATTGAACGAGCCTGCCGCTTCGAACACAAGAGTGTTACGCGATGCAACGCACAACGTGTATTCCCCGGACGATCGAGCTTGCATTCAGACCGATCGACGCATTAATGCCTCCGGATGCGTTCCCAGCTGACACCGACTGGAATTCCGTCGTTCGTCAGACCGTAAAAAAAGAACTTTTTCGTGGCTGACTCGTCCGAGCCGATGAGCGCAAGCGATAACGAACCTTATCCGATCGTCGTGAAAACTACGAAACGTTGGCTGAAAATCTCATGAAATTCGCGAGTGGTTCTTTGCTTGTCCTCGTACGCAAAATAAACAAAGTGAAACGTTGCAAGAAATTTCCAAGAAAAGCCTTTTACTATCTGTAGAATCATGAGCAATGTTAATAGGTCGGCTGGCAGTGCGTACAAAGAATCGCAGCCCGGCATCGCGTGATATCGTTTCGCTCATTTGCCTGGTAAGCCACGTCCTCCGACGTGGTATACATTTTTTTAAATAATTAAACACAAATTGCCTATCCTTTCTGCCGGAGGCAGCTACGGTACCAACCATGCGAGAAACGAATTATCACCCGCCTCCTTCCCTCAACTGGGGAACACATCCCGACAAATTAAACGAATTGACTTAATTATATCGCTAATTACAGCAACAATAAAAATGCCTAGCGAGAACTGGTTTGCAACCGAGTGGAAGGGAAACCGCCTACCTAGAAAATTGTAACACGGCTGATTCTTTGAAAATTTTAGTGGCCTCCGCGGTTAGGTCAGGACATTGTCGCTCGTTTTTTTCGAGTTGAAGAAATTCGCGACGCCCGTTTGCATGCGAGCGAACATTCTGAGAATTTCTCGCATCGTTCCGTACACGTGTAGGCCGGTGTGTAAGTTTGCATGTACGCTTGTTATATCGGCAAACGAAATCTCTCGGTGGCTTCCTACGAGAAACAGGTACACGCGTAGCCGTAACAGAGTGTATTCACCTGGCGGCGGTGTTACCTGACACGTACTTCGCGCACCTAATCACGGAATTGTCTACGAGTTAACGTCGCAACCAGACGTTCGCTAGACTGCGACAACTTCGAAGGATTACGGAGTAACGAGAAAAATATGAAACATACGGTTAACTCGATAAGGCAAAATGCGAACAGCATTTGAATCCATCCGGTAAATTTGTATAGCTTTACTTTCGTGTGGGTGGCACGTACGTGGTCGGCGTGTTCACGGTTTTAAGGAAGACGCGGCGACGGAAACGCTTTGCAGAATCAGAGAGTGCAGCCCTGGCCCGGAGATAGAATAGGGTAATTTGGGGTTGCTACGTCCGCGGAATGTGAAACGAAGCCAGCTGCTTCTCTCCTTTGCTTCCGAGTTCCGCACGGCCAATTTCACCGTTGCAGAAAAGAACCGAAAGCACAATAATACCTTGGCTGCTGTTGTTATCGAAAGCGTGCAGCACGGTTACACGTGACTCTAAACTGTCCCCAGTTTTCTCTCGACGATTCACCGTAAGCTGCGTTCGAAAATTTCCTTCCATTTTCACCAATTTGTCGATACGGTGAAGGATCGGAAAGTAAAGAGGTCGAAAGCTGGAGAACCGCGCCAGCTTGTCGGCGAGTCTTTTCTCTCTGCAAACGCATCATATAAATGCGTATTGAGCTGTACGCTTAATGGCGAGTGTCGCGCTGAATATACGGGCACCGCGGCCCACACAGAGCGCAACAACGAACGGACGGGCACACTTGCCGCAATTTTATCGTCGGCTAAGAAGCCACCGTGCATAAACGATCGACCGCTGCTCACTGACCTCGTACACCTGGCTGACCAACACCATAGACTCTCGGTGTCAGGTTCTGCCCGCGGTACCTCTTCCTGCCGCCGCCGGTCAGGATATTGCCAGCTCCGTCCGCTCGCCCAACCACCGAAACGCGCTTATTAACTCGCGCCTCGATCGTCCCTGATAAATTTCACGCAGTCCCGATAATGAGTACACGCGTTCCGCGATAAACGGATCCCCGGTATCTAGGTATTAATCGAACCCGAGGTGTATATCCTTCGGCCGCGTTTATCGCGGTTTGTCGACGATTTCCTCGAGATAACCAGGCCGGTTAATTTTCAATTAAACCGGTCACTTTGATGCCGTAACGGTGCAAACGGGGCCAATCTTCGATAGTCGATACTACACGTGTCACTGTGGTTAACCGTGACAAGAGAAAAGAAATGACAGAAAAGAAATTGAAAGATTTCGTGTCGAACGATTAACACCCTTTCGAAGCTCGAAATTAATTCGACTGGCAGCGACATATCGGAGGAAGCTTGGCTAATGTGTTTCTTCCTGCTGAATCTCATTAGCATAATACTCGCGCGGTCGGTAATTACGACAATTAGCATGGTAATTAAGAAAATTGCCATTCGTCTTGTTTCTGCGAGCAGAAAGCCGCCGATCTTACGCTCTCGTTGCCTCCTCCTCTTCTTCTTATTCTTCTCTGTCGTGTTCTACCTTCTTCGTTTGGTCGCGCCATTCCGCGGCTTTGCATTCAATTAAAACTTAATTAGTCAAGTCGGCTTCTTAACGACGAACTTCTTTACTCCGTCACGGAGACACACAAGCAACTCGCGTCGATCTCTTTTCCGCTATTGTCTCCCTCGTCAAACAGCTATTCTGATTCGCTTTGCAATTTAATGGCTGATTCTATGAGTCTCGAGAAACCGTACATTAGAATTATTCATTGAGACTCGCGTTAAGACGATTTTATCTTATTCTGTTTTTATTTTTAGGTAGAAAATGAAGAGACGAAAAGTGGAGCCTTCAAAGTCATCGCTTCCATTCTTGGTTCCCATAGACCCTGACTCGAATAGCCTAAAAACGCAGACACGTGCACGGCCGCGATCGAACAGTGACTCGAAGATGTTACGTCGTGCATAGACTTAATAAAGCTTCGTGGGTGTTCCTCTGTTCGTTAACACCGAGAAATCGATTCGTATGCGTGTTAGAAAATCTTTCTTCTTTCGTGCTACGAAATCTGGATCACTCTCAAGTTTCCTAGCTTCGTGAATCAATTCTAAGCTCAATTTCATTCAAACATCCTATCGTCAATTTAACAACGATTCATTGTTAAACGAGGAACATTGAATGGATCGTTAAACACTCGCTCGGATCGACTTCGAAACGTCCGATACTTGATTCGCGTTGCCGCTTTCGTCACGGTTCGAGCAGAAAAGAAACAAAACGACCCCTTTGCGTCGGTCTCGAGAAAAAGATGAAGGGAGACAATTTTCGAGGGGACCGGCAATTAAAAGTGCCGCTGGTAATGAAGAACGATGGGTAAACTCGCGATGATCAACTACCGAGTGTAAAGTTAGGAAAATATTCGCGTTTCGCGCCCAAACACGACCCACATATTTATTAGTAATTGCATCGAATCTATTAGAATTCTTTTGAAATTAATTACCAGCTACGTAGGGTTCAACGAGCAGAAATCCTCCAGGGTAATGAGAGTCGATGGTAAACAACAAAGGAATAATTACACGAGAGATCGGCTTATTATTAGGTATGATTAAAGTTGATTAACAGAGAACGTACCGGTTTCCACGACAATGTAAACTTCGCTACCGTTCGGTCTCATTAGGGATACAAATCGCGCGAGCGAATTCATTAGCACGTCCAGAGGTATCCAGACAAGCCGGTTAATGCAAACGCGGGCCAGACTATCGGATCGCGTCTTGAATAACCGGCAAAATGAATGCCTCTCTCATCCTTGCCGTGGTATATGGGCCTCGTAACCATAGCTCGTTTCATACCTGAACAGAGAGGAATGGGAACGGAGGCGCGAGCTGGCTGCTTTTCGAAGCCGATCCGTGGCAGATTCGGTTCTCCAATCTTCAAGGCACGAAGAACACTTTCGGCCTCTTCAGACGTTGCCGCCGCGCATCGAACTGTCCGTGCAAATTTCAATTTTAACTGCTAATCTGCCAGCTAATAGCCCCCTGCTCCTCCGTCCTCCTTCTACCGTCTCGTCTTTTCTCCATCAACGATCCCTTCGGTTCGCCAATACCTCTTCTTATTCTTTCTCTTCTTCTTCCTTGGCCAACGAGTTTTTCTCTTTGCCATCGCAGTGTCTCTTCGCCAGCCTACTGTCCAATCACTTCTTTGTGCTTTCGACTTTCTCACACGCGAAAGTAATTGTTCGAAGCTTTTCAGATGAGATTCCGTATTTGCTCAGTCAAAGACCGTCGACGTTAGGTTTTGTAATCCGAGTAATATTTGAAATTTGGAACGGCAAGTAGAAAGTACCCTGCTGCGATAATTACAGGTCTGAACTGTTCGAAAGAAACTTTCAGGGGGGATGAAATAAAGTTACCGGTAAAAATTGCGATTGTATATCAACGGAATTTTCCTTTTTCCATAAGAAACATCCGATAAACTAAGGAAACCATAAATCTTCATCAAGATTCGTTTATCATTTATTACGCCACGTATGTTCGGGGTGTGCATAAATACGAAAAATATATTTCTTCGGTGTTATTCGAGCAAAGATTAATATTCCTCTTTGCGAGAGGACACCGGAGCACCTCGTGTCCATCGGGTCCCTTAACTTACTTCGGAGTCGCGTCTCTTCCACCCCTCTCCTATTTATTGCCACGCCGATGATTTATTGCAATATTTTGACGTGAAATATATATAGGAAAGATGAATTGACAGGCGAGTCTTTACCGGCAAAAGTTTGCCACCCTCATCGACCGTTCACCCCCTCGGACTGCGCGCACTATCCATCCCGTGACACCACCGTCAAACGATAGTTTACCAAGAGATCGGTAATTTTCTCATAATTTGGGTGTTAATCATAAGGCGCGACAGAAAGTGAACGGTAGAAAAAAAAACAAACTATGAAAGGAACGGTAACGCGCGAGGGATGAAAAGGCACGGAGGAAATTAATAGATCAATTTACGCTGATGGAAGCGAACAGCGAGACAACTTTATCGAGGCAGTGAATTAACTTCTGTAATTCTAGCATCAACGCCGTCCGTTAGCTGATCAATAGATCATCATTTATCCAGCGTACGTTTCCAGAAACCAGCTGCGATCGATGCTGAACCCATTTGGTTGAAATTACAAAATTACACTTTTAATTAGTAACGAGTCCTCAAAGTTATCCACTATAAATTGAAAATTCGAAAATTCGCTGCTAAGCCAAAGATTATTTCACCCTCCGCTACTTAAGTCCATCAGTAGTCAAGGAAGTGATCGAAACGGTAAAAATTCGATCGTGGGTGTAACGCGCGCGCACGACCGCGTTCTCGCGGCTCTATGAATGGCAAATAAGAAGGTCCGTTGCATCGGCAGCCGGTTGTCTAACTGTCGAGCCAACTGGCTATCTGAATACAATGAGCCTTTGCCGTGGTCCAGGCATAATGCATTCCTCTTAATGGTATTGCGACTCCTCGCGACCTCTGTGTAGAAGCTTGCAACGTCCGCGTTCGTAACACGCGAGAAGGAGTACGATGCGCTTCAACGCGGAGCCGGCGTCGTTTTATTAGATAATTAGTTGACGAGATGCGTGGGCGGGTGGCGCGCGGCACGCTTTGCGTAATGCATCCACCAGCTGATGGATCGATCAATTGAGCTTCCTCGCCGTGGGTACGCGATCTCGCCTTTAATGGGATACATTGTGTTTCGCTCGTATCGATTTACCAAGCTGCTCGATCGCGTTCAACGATTTGAAACAAGAACTTGGATATTTTTCTAGCTTGATGCTTCCTTATGGGTACCAAGAATCCATTTGGTTTTCAAAATAAAACAGACCGAACGCAATGAAAGTACTTCTCGAAAATCGAGGTGATAAGGTAAAAGTGAATCACCCTCAGGAAATTTCAATTCCCGGAAAGTAGAGGGAGGGTATCGGCGAAGCTATCTTACTTCGTTTTTGGAAATTACACACCAAATGTGATCGACCAACTGTCAGCTTTCGCTGGTGCAAAGAGGGGAGGGGGTCGTATAAAGGAAAAAAAAAAGTGAAAGAGAGGGCGACGAGGGTAAAAGAAAAAACTTTCTCGCGTGGAGGAGACGCTTTGTGCTCTCTGCTCTGAATAAAGAAGCCGATTTTTTGTTCGGACGGGGACCGATATTTGCATAAGCGTTGTTCAAGTATCCATGACGAATCGTGGGTAAAGATTGCGATTCGTTTGCATTCGATGATGTTTCGGAGGGTAGGCGCGAGCTATCATTCGTTTTTCACGGAGTATTTAACCCCCTCTGATTTATCGTAATTTTTTTCGTCTCCCGAAATATTTATGCGTGTGTATAGAGAACGCCAGGGTTCGTTGCTTCCGTGATACGTTATTGCTATAAATACGTTAATAGCCGTGCTATTCATCCCCATATATTTTCGCTGGAAAAGGGAGAAACACGTTCGTACGACATAGTGGCGGATTCTGTTTCGTTTTATCGTGCAATATTATTAACACGCGTCGTAAAGATCAGTAAACGTCCCAGCTTTTTTTCTACACCCTCGACGCAAAACGTCGACTCGCGATAATTTCACCCCCCGGCCTGATTCGCGAATCATTTAAAAAAATGGCGATTCCTGTTTGGCGATCACGAGGAATCGATTTTGTCACGACGACGACGGTTTATATCTCTGTTTTAATGCGTACGCGACACGCGACCCTTAAGGGCATCATCGATGCTCGTCCTTTCTTCTGGATCTCGTTTCATGAAAACTCTGACCGACATCGAATCATCGTGTAACATTTTGCAGGCAATGAAACTGCGTAACCAGTGTACAGAATGAGTATTCTATTACATTTCCATTTCTTAATTAAACTCGAAGGAACCCCATACATAATAACAGGGAGCGTGTCAAACAGCAGTCACGAAGCAGCGTATTTGCAGTCAATTGTGATGCATTAAAAGTGCAAACATTAAAAGCATTTCTCATATCTGGTACTCGGGAATAAATGCAACCGAAGCTACGAGGCACAGATAGTTTCACACAGAATTAACGAGCTACGGTTAACCAAGGTGGTCGCTGAGGGTTCACGGAACGCAGCCTTCACCTCCCAACCCTTTTCTCATCCGTTATGCAGGGCTGTGCGTATGCTATTATCATATACAAACTTTCACGAGCGTATCGCAGTTTCTCGAACGCGACTGCTTTACCCCACCCTCGTTATTTCTCCGGTTCTCTATCTGCCCGGTCTTTTGCCTGGCTAATGTGAAAACTCGAGGACGTTAAGTGGCTCAACTAGCCAACGTGTCTTTGATGTTTACCGCCCACCACTGCGTACACACTCACGCGACGCAACTACGTAACGCTACCATGCGATTCCACCGTGCTCCGCTCGTGTATTATCCGTTCCTTCCAAGACCGACAACAACGAATCTTTCCTCTCGTATCAACACACGACCCTGTCTCTCCTTTTCTCTTTTACTCCATGCCATTTCTAACTCGCGTATGCACGCAACGGCATGAACTTCGTGGCAGGGATCATTTCTCCTTCTTCGTCTTTTTATACCTCCTCTTCGTTGTAGCCACTTAGCATCTCTTCCACGAACCTTGTTACCATGACGAATGAAGAAACGCGCTGGGCTGCCTGTTTAATTACCCCTACTTTGTTGGAAAAGAGGTGGGAAGTCGTGTTACCCTAACGAACGGTACCATTCGTCGAATCGCGTGTATTCGTTTGGCTCGCGTTTCAATCTATCGTCGGACGATCAATTATTGTAAATTTTCAATTTGTATCGACGGGGTGTAGGTAGGCCACGTCGGGTTATACAAGGCACCTGGCCTCATGAGTGGACGAAATGAGTTTCGGCAGAGGAATTAATCCTTCCGGTCGTTAAAGTGCAACTCGTTCAATGCGACAGTGGCATGGCAGCTGGATTGAATTGAGGCGCGTGCTATATTATGCTTGATACCGCTGTGAAACTCAACACCGCCGACTTAGACCTCGACCCCGTGAACAGCTACCACTGCTGGCGCTACATTGCTACTCGCTCACTCTATTATCACTCACCAAACGGTATATCCTTCCATCAACTAACATCCACTTTGTGTGTTTGACAATGAAACAATTTTGAAAGATGACTTTGAATAATAATTTTCTAATTTCACCATTAGAAAACCTACCGAATGTTCAACTTGCATTTATCTTGACAAGATTAATAATTATTGCGAACATCAGAGGCCATAAGTTTGCAAAATAACGATCGTTCAAGGTCACTGTTTAAACAAGTGCACGCGTTCAACTCGCGCTTGTTTTTATTGCAATGAAATCTGTCGTTCGACAAGCATTGCTATCCAAAAACGAAGAACGGTAAAAATTTCCGAATCCTCTGTCAATCGAACGATTTTCGCTCGAATCCTCGCGCATCTCGTGTCGAAAAACAGAGTTACGTAAGAGCGAGCTAACGATCGGTCTCACGCCTGCACGAAGCGGAGTGCACGCGTGTAAAACGCGCCCACGCGAAAATACCCGCGAGCCGGCGCTACGCCGTGCGCCACCGCGACCGACCAATTACCTTAATCCGGTGAATATTCCGTGGAATAAAAAGTGCACGAGGAGAAAGACGCAGCGAGACGAAGCGATGGAATTCCGCGAGAAAGGGAGCATTAGGCAATTGGCAAATCGCGAGATGGCTACGTTAACGAGCCACGGGTCATTGTGTGCTCTCGTGTCCGCGAAATATCGCGAATGCTAAGAATGCGCCCATTTTTTCTACGCTTCAGCCTAGTGTGAGATAGTCTGATGATACAATTAATGCCGAGCCGAGTATTATTGTGGATACTTTGATGACGTTTCGGGGAAACGATTAAAGAGCCAATTTACTAATAGGCTAATTAGAGAATAAAAATCTTCAACGATAGATCGTTGGATTATGGTGATTTAGTGATGCAAGAACGAAATAACGTCGTTCTGCCGAATTCGCTCGAGGATGTCCTTGATCCGCTAATTAGCACAAAAGGAACCGCTGATTTTATAATCACACGTTACGCTCCCTCACACGCGTAACGCGTTCAGGAAAATTACCGAGTTCGCTCGCGCTCTGTCACGCGTGCCACGATAACTCGCGAGTGCACGACCAACCGGCCTCCGCCGGGAATTGAGAGTTCCGTTTCTTTTAACTCAAAACTTCCGCGAAACCGACTTGCCTCTCGGCGAGCCAGAAAATGTGCGCGAATTTTATGAATATCCCGTCGAATTCATGGAAATTGCCCTTTCGAAGAAGATCCGAACAAACACGAAAACCCTTTGAGGAGAAAGAGAATTGTTTGACGAAGTTAGAGAATTGATCGCGTCGCCTCGTTTCGCAATCGAGGAAACGAGTTTGCTTATCGTCCCTTTGCACGCTTCGTATGGTAAAAGAGGGATGTTTCCCGTGGAGGGAAGGGTGGTCCGGAAAATGAAAGTCTACGCTGGAGGTGTCTGAGAAAGGCCTCGAAATTGCGAAAGACGATAGGGAAAGATCTTACGGGTCGGCTCTCTTTGATCCACGATGGTTCGCGTCGTTCCGAAAAACCGAAACCTCATTATTATCCCCGCGGGCCGAAAAATCCAGTACGATCTATACCGACATATACGTATATCTACCTGGCTGCTTGGAAATCGAGCTTTCGATTTCACGCCCCTGACCGACGGTGCCCCACAAATTAATCGCTTTTCGTAAAACGCCCTTTTGAATTTTCCTCGCCCGATGCCCCGGCAATTTTCGAGTGACTCCACGAAATTCTACGGCCTAGCTGCCACGGCGCTTCTTTCAAAGCGGACTCAAGATGATTTGCGTAACTAATTCGTCCTGATTGTTCCTGGTCGATACTCTTAGTCGTTCCTTAACGTTGCACGAATAACAGAAGCCTCTGTTCCTTGAAAATTTTGCACTTTTATAGGCTTATATCTATCCTATGAATTTTTTTTCCTTTTTACAACGGGATTATATCCATAATTTCAAATGATTTTACAAAGGTACGGAACCGAGTTTCTCGACAGGGTAGATCTGTTAAAGAACCTTCTCCGAAGGAAATATATACGCGTTGTAAAAAAGGTATAAAAAAAGGAAGAGAAAAAAGGAATTCGCATCTGTCGACGAGATGGACCTCGTGCCGTAAAGCAATTAGTGAAGTAATAAGTAATACGGATCGATTGGTGTCGAGCTACCTGAGCTCCCGAGAAGAATTCGGTGCATCGTAAATGAGGGTAGCGTAAATAGTAAAAGGGCAGCTCCGGCCAAATGGTCGGGAAACTGTAAAATGGTCCCGATGGTCCGCGTTACGTTCCCACTACGGTTTATTTAGCTTTACTTTATTTTTTCTTCTATCTCTCTAGCCGGCCCGTTCTCCGTTTCGTTAAAATTACCACCTCGTCGAACGTTATGCGGCCGTCGAAACCGTTCGACCTGAATTAGAAAGAGCAGAGAAGGGAGACGAGAGGGAGAAAGAAGAAACAACCTCTCTCAGTTTCGGCGAGAAAATAGCGGCCTGCTAAAGTTCGCCTCCTGGCAAGTTTTCCGCGCGAAAAAAAAAAGACCTGAGGAGAACAATCGCGGCCGAGTGCGTCTCGAGTTTCCGCAAGTGGGTGAAAAATTCGCGTTAAAAAAAAGAGAGATAAAAAAATTCTATCGGTCGAAAAACTGCGATTCTCCAGGGATAAATTGTTGAAAAAAGTAAACAAAAACGAAGAATTCTAAAGGAAAAATGTAAGTACGTGTACTCGACGTTAAGTGGCTAGATTCAACCGCGGTAAAGGTGTTCGTACTTGAAGAGACTCTCGACAATTTCATTCTTTCCTATTTTTTTTATCTTTTTAAACGCATTGTACGCGGGTAACAAGTACGTAAAAGTTTGAAAACAGATTTGATTTTCAAGTTGCTTAGAGATGTTATGTAGGTTGGTTCAATTTCTGTGTCCCACAAATCGTCGCAGGAAAATGATGTTTAGAGACCCACCTGGCCCTAGAAAGTCGCTGGTTAAAACGTTCCCGGACAGAAATAAACCATACAGCATCAAAACCTCTAATTTCGAACCTAATGGGACGTCTTTATTATTGCTGGAGGGTGGCGATTCATGGTACGAGAGAAAGCACCTCCTTGGGGGGTGAAACGATTTTCGCAGGGTGTGCGCGAAGAGAATCTCACGTGTCGCGTTCCCTTTCTTTTCATTCTATTTTTTTTCTTAAAAATCGGAAGTGCCGTTACGAAGGAAGAAGGCCTACTCGAATCGTCGATTCAGTATCGTTCGAATTTCACCGTTGAAGAATTCTTTCTTCTGGACCCCATAAAAAACTCCTCCCTCCATACGAAGAATAGAAGAATTGATTAGCAAACGCGGTGCAGTTAGGAAATGTAGGTCAAAGACCGTACGGCAAATGAGAATTGAAAATTTTCAATTGATAATGAAATAAATGATTGAAAGACAAGAACAAGGTACACAAAATAACAACGTCGTTAACGTTGTTAGATCGCTTCTTCCTTGAAGATTTTCACAATGTTATGACTAGCTGGTTGAACGCAGAGGACAAAAGGTTCTGGCTGCTTGCAAACAGGTTTTCAGGAAAGCCGAAGGCGAGGGATAAATACACCATTGTCAAAGAGTGTGTTCACGCGTGCAAAGAGAGGTGTTCGCTCGGTCACTACCGAGGCTGCTTGAGATGTCAGAAGCCGCAGGTGGCCGAATGGTAGCCTGCAATTCACGTATACACCGTATAGACGGGTCGTCGGGTTTGTGAGAGGGTCATGGGGTCAGCAGGCACCGGCTTGCCTCTGCTGCACCGGGTGTCTCGACGAGATCGCGCTCGTGCAGCCAAGGGTGAAAAGAGATGGTCGAAAAGAAATAAAAAAAAAAAAAAGAAAAAAAAAATAGGTCGAACCGGTTTCGTTGCCAAGTGGTATTTTGCACCATTTTTCTCTCATGAAATTATGGAAGACTATGTACTTTTCAAAATGAACGATTTCACATGCAACTCGGTCGGTCACGAGAGAATTAAAGAGCGCAGGAACGATTTCACCTGTAACCGAGGCGTTTGCACTCAGGTGCAACCCCTTTTTTAACCGAATCTATCATCGGTCGTCGGCACATGGCGCACCATCAGCCACCTAGCTATTTCCATACACACGGTCACCCCTTCGCAGGTTCCTTTCATTCAACAAGGAAGAAAGAAAGGGGAGGCCGACACCTGCGATCGAAAGTTGGATCATGCAAATACCTGCGCACGATGAATAAAAAAGAGGAGGGTTCGCGCTTAGGGAGAAAGGGTTCCTTATTCAGATTAGGATCCCTAGCACGGATATTTGAGCACCCTTTCATGATGCCACTCGAGCAACTCCTATTTACAGCAAGTGCCTTTACCCTCGAGCATCGTACATAAATATGACGAACCTTTTTTTTCACGCGATCCTTTCTTCAGTCACCCCTGATCGAATCTAACATGGAAATATTTGATGCGGAAGAAATCTATCGCGTTGGAATCGTTTCGAAATAAAAATCGAAGAAATGAAAGTCTCGGTGTTAAAGTTCAAGAAATGTCCCGGCGAGTACTCGTAAACCGTGTCCTGGAGCGGAGTCCCGGAATCAGAGCGCGTAGATATTATTCGCGCCTGTTTGGTGAATTCGCGTCGGTAGGGGCGTCATTAAAATCAATACTGGCTCGCTCTCTGCTTCGTCTTCCTCGTCGTCACCATGCTCTCTCGCTCGTACCCTCGGTACGTCCCGTTTTCATCTTCATCCCTCGACGCTATTCATCCTCGTTCCACCTGTGCCCGCGGGAGGGTGGCGGAGGAGCAAGGTAGGGGACGTTCGCGTTCCTAGCCGGACGTGGGAGTCGCGAAGACGATGCTGGTGGGGTTGCCGCGTTGGTGAAAGAGGGATGAAAGGACGAAAAAAAGGAAACGAGCACGAGGAAGACGATGAACGAGAGAAAGAGAGAGAGAGATACAGTGGGGAGAGAGGGCGCGATAAGAGGAAGGGTGCCCCGTTGGAAAAGGTTAGGTAGCCGGCACACGCGATAAGAAGTGGGGGATGGCGTTCCCATGGCCAATAAGAACCTCTTTAAAGCGCCCTTTTTGCGCGCGGAACTGCGCATGCCGGATTCAAATCTGGGCGAGAGCTGGTTATCGAAGTGGAGGTGGCGACGGTGGTGGTGGCCGGTGGCTGTATGGAAATATGATAGCGCGATAAAAAGAGGAAGAATGGCAGGGATGCTTGTGTTACGCGCGGGTGGGGATGTTGCACGGCTGCCACGACCAATAAAGGCCCAGTTTAAAGCGCCTCGTACTCTGCTTTTTTTTTTTCCTTGCACCGGCACTGCGCATGCCGCATTCAAATGTTGGGAGTGGTGGGCTCCGACGTGTGTGCATGGAAATATGATAGGTGAGACGGGGGGGGGGTCGAAGGAATGGCGCCCGGGATAGGGGTTGAATATCTTGACGCGAGGTTATGATAGGGGCTCAGACGTTTTGCAACAGAATGGCGTCCGAGATAGATTTCTGTATCGTTCTATTACGATGTTGCTTCTATGAGAATTCCTTAGACGAATGAGATTGAACCCTGATCAACTCTTATGAACGTTCGATTCGATAAACAAACATGTCCGCCTATTATCGCACTTTCGATACGCTCACCATTATGACGCATTATTGATCGAGTTTGAATATATTATACAATGAGAAGAAATAGTACGCATAATAAAGCTATTGTTTGAGAGACCATTGAACCAAGCGGTTTTAATCCATAAAAGTACTTACCCACCTGCTGTTAGTCGGAGAATCATCGGACCGTGTAAAGGTATCTCGATCAAGGAGCTGCTCCAAAAGTACGACGACACGTAGGAGTGAAAACACATTTCACCAATCATTTTTCTATACACACCAGAGATTAAGTCTAATCATTAAAGTATTTCAGACTTAAGTGAAGAGTTTAATATAGTTAACTTACCACTAATTAACAAACGTTGGGAGCTAAACGATTTCCCGCCTTCGAGTAAGCCAATAAACTTCGATATCATCGATTCAAGATGTACGATCATTAGTGTTTCACTTGCCCTCCTCTATAAGAAAAGCGCCACACGTGACAGTTATCGGAATTAATCGCATGCAGTCGCGTTTCCTATTTACATGAAAGTTCTGCTAGAGGACGATCCACGCCCACCTCATAATCACGTGATCGATGCTCGCTGCTTTCATACAGGAAATCTTGGAAACATGGATACCAATTCTTTGACGGTGAAATCCGTGGAAAGGCCCTAATCGGCATCGCGATATCGACGACAGAGGGGGTAGAGAGAGCATCGGATTGGCCGCTTTTCTCTCATATGCAAATGCATTCACCTTCTCTCCCTCTGAGCGTGGTTTCGTGTTGCAGCAGTAGTAGCCGGTACACGCGAGGTAAAAAGGCGCGCTCGCGTTCGCGAGCAGAGAACTCGCCTTTCCTTTGCCGGGCGGAGCCGCGCGTGATCCGCGTTCCTTCGCGATTGGAGGCTCCATTCCCCACCGACGCTTCTCGTTTCCCCACCAGCACAAGCGTCCAGGCGTCCGTCCGCTGCTCTCTGTTTCGGTCTTCGCTCTTCGTCCTACTATCCGCCGTTCGGTTCGAGCTTCGTATCGTTCGGTCTCTTTCGTTCCTCAAGCAACTCCCCCACTTCAGGTTCGACGGTCTTCGTACGCGTTCGCGGTTCCCCGTGGCCGGTAGGCGGCCGACCGGGCGTACGTGGGCCCTCTAGTGTAGCTGCACACATGCACGCGACAGCATCTGATCGCCGTACCAGCCGTCGCAGCCGTAGCTGCTACCGTCGTAGCTCGTCGCGGATGCTTGTGTGCCTACGATAAAACGATACTTTGCTATTTCCACGATCACGCCCCGGCTCCGTTTCGCGAAGGGAAAAGCTGACGCGCAACCGTGTTTAACTCATGACGGAACAATCCTGGCACGTGTCGTTCGTGGCTCCACCGCAGATATTGCGAACGTCGGAAGTGACGCACAGTGATACCGAGTGACAGTTTCCATGAGAAATCACACATTTTAGTTGATCTACGATCGAACATGCTCGTATCAATCCTGGACGTTGTGTTTGGACGCGCGGGTGACAGTTGACAGAGACATTACCGGTAAACTTCCCGGCGAGCACGGTTTTCGCGGCAAAAATGCGACAGTGAAGAAACAGCTGACAGTTGGCGCTAGTGAGGAATTAGAAATCAGCGCGGTCGTTTCGTGTTTGACAGTCGTATCGGATGACAGGTGAATATCACGGGAAGCGAAACCAGGAACTATGCGATCGTAGCGACGATACGTTTGTCACGATATTCCATCTAATAACTAGGTGCATCGAGGAGTGCTCGTTTAATCGCCGCGAAGGATAATCCGTGAAAACAGCTAGTGACTAGAGAACCGGTGACCGTGTTGGACTTGGAGTACGTTCGCAACGTGTCGAAGGAACATATCTGTGCGCGTATACAAGTGTAGTGTTTCCGTAGGAATATTGTGATATCGAAGGATAACTTTAATATTAGTAAGCAAAGACGTTATTCTCCAAGATATCTGGTAACGTTGTGGACAAGGTGAATGCAGCGTAACGCCTCCGTTACTGTATCCACCACGGATCAAAAGTGTAACAGAAGTTCTGGCAAATAGACGCGTGTTTTTTCATTTTACCTGTCGCGGGAAGAATACAGAAGCGAGGCTCGTTCGACAAGGTGATCCAGCAGGTGACCACGTTGGATCTCGCGGCGTTGGCTGCTTACGGGGGCGTTTCGGGACCCAGGGTCGCGGTGGCGGGCACCGGGGTCCTCGCGCTACCCGGCCTGATACCCGATAAGGGTTTATCATCGCCCGGAGGACAGTCGAAAACAAAGTCCGCAGGGCTGGCGGGCCTCGACAGCGAGGCGGTACGCCGGTGGGTCGCCGAGGCCGCGCGGACCGTCCGGCAAATTCCGCCTCCGGTTGTCGTACCATCGAGTTCGTCGCAACAGCAACATCATCAACATCAATCCCAACAAACATCGCAACCTCACAGACAGCAGCAGCAGCAGCATCATTCTAGCCATCGGCAACGTCAAGAGCCTAGCCCACCCTCGGTGGGAACATCCCCTTTCGTTTTGCCATCGATGACGCAGACCCCCAGCATGCATCTGCTGGAGAACAACAACCTGGTCGAGGTTGCGATGGCTCAACAGCAACAGTCTCAACAGCAGATGCAGATGCAACAACTGAAACAGAAACAGACCAGTCCGACCAACAACAACACCATAGAAGCTTGGAGATCGATCCAAGGTGGACACCAATGGTGGAGCCCACCGAGTAGCGTTCATCAGGAGCAACAACAGCAAGTATCGCCGATCGTGCAACCGGTCGCTCAGCCGCAAAGTTTAATCGTTGGCTCTGTATGCGGGCAAGCACAGAGACAACAGTCGTCTCAGCTACAATCGGAGATCGATCAACCGTTGGACTTTTCGGTCGGTTCCCTACAACAGCAAAGGCTGCATTCACGCGTAAGGACTATACACGAGAGACTGCAGGGTAGGATACACGACAACAACAACGGCACCGCCAGCGGACAGAAGATGATGAGAGGCACGGCTAGTAGAAGAAGTTACAGCCCTAGCGAGGCCAGCAGCAGCAGCAGCGAGGACGAAGGAGTGTCCACCGGAGGCAGCCCTACCGGACCACTGCGGGGCACCGAGAACGGTGAGTCGGAATTACATGCAAATACCTTATCGCCTGGCATTATTCATTTTTCGTGGAACAGATGGTAAGACCGTGACGAGCGTGTGCGACGATAACTCCGGATGACGCAACGTATTGTACAATCGTGCGCGGATTAAGACTGGGGCAATAGGCTTCAGACCTGTAATTTAACGTTGCTAATTTTGCATCCGCTTGCGCAACTATTTAATCAATTTACCTGGGGAACTTTCGTTTCTCTTGCTGCTTGGTACACGATAGTTGTTTGAAATAGGAGGAGATAAATAGTCTACTTCCCTATATTTTTCAGAATATTAAATACCCGAATGTTGAAAAATATCCTTAATTGTTGCATACGCGTGTACTCATCACACTCTCGATGTAATCGATCGCGTTATGCATTAATGATCAAACAATGTCACGTTACTGATTAATAATAATTCCAGCTGTATTAATAATTACATTTACGAATTTATTGCGTTCATTATGAAGAAATTGTATTTGCCATCTACTTTGCCGTTCACAAATTTTCTTATAAATATTCTGAAGAATATTTCTCTCGCAACGCGAAAGGGTTGGTTCGTCAACGAAAGCAGGAGATTCAGGGATAAACGAACGCGTGCGTCATGCCAGTCGCTATTTGTCGATGGGTAACAGAGGGAACCGAGTTGGTGGATTTTGGGGCGGAAAAATCGTGGCTAGCGTTTCGTTTGATCCTTCAGCTGTCAATGAAGGTTCCCTGTACATATATTCACCACCCCCGCACCACCTTGCCGTGGTCTTTTGTTGGCCAGAAACGGTCTGGTATTGTCGGTGCTCATTGTGCGTTCGCTCGGTTGCGATGCAAGGATGTAACGCAACCCTCGGCGAACGGTGCTTTACCTGAAACGAGGAACGAGCGGGTTTCCTCGGTTCGCGCTTCCATACGCAAAACGCGTTCGCCAATTCTGGCATGCGTTTTACGATGGGAAGGTAAATTCCCTTTTAGAAGAGTTTCGTTTCGCTCCGCGTTCCTCGCTCGCCGTGACCGTGCACAGCCTGCACGATTCCCCTTGGCGATAAGAGGGAATTCTTCTTGGATAAATTCGTGCAACGTATCGTTTCGCGAGTCTACCAGGTAATAAAGAATATTTGTACGCGTACTAAGGGAACGTAATTAGCTCGAGAAAAGAGAAAAGGTTTCGCTCAAGTCGCGCGCGAATCGCTGTTCCGTTTACCGTGGAAAAAAAAAATTACGTGAGGAAAGATTGAGACCCGTACAGTTTTTACAGTTTTCCTTATAAAACTTTCCCAGCCTATAGGTGTATGTATCAAATCGTTATCGAAGCGATAGCATCGTTATTTAGTGGAAAATGGAATAATGGTCGTTCGACGAGCGCCACTCGTCCGTAATCGTGCTTATCAAAAAAAGAAATCTGCGTTTAAGCCTGATTAAAGTGTGTCGGTAATTTGCGCCTTATTAAACGTATGAGTCATACGAAAATTAGAATTTTCGACTCGTATGTATGAGTGTGCTTTTTCCGGGTAAACGTCATTAATATCTTGGCCCTGGTCGATTTTGATCGGTCGAAATTGGAGACCATGACACGTAGAGTATTCTCGGCATAGATATCGTTACGTGGTTCAGGTGCAATATTGTAGGTCAACCACTGTGTTATTAATAAAGTGTAGCTCGAATCGGTATCGCTCGTCTCGAATCATGATTTTATCTGGAATTCATTGGAAGTGATTTTGAATTCGTGCGATTGAAACGATGGACACGTGGACGGCAACGAAGTCGGATAAAACTATCGTAGAAGAAACCGTTTGCCTCGATTTCGACACCGTTTCGCTGATAAAACCTCCACGAATGGAGGCTGAAAGGAAAAAGAATTCTCGAGCACCGTCGACTCCGGTTTGCCGACGATAAGCCGCTGATTATTCCGTAAAAACTAAATATTATTGTATTTATACCTGCCGATGCGACCACGGTTATCTTTCGTGTTTATTATCGCGGCGTAATGTGTCGCGAGCCGCGATAACGCGAGTATAAGAATGATCGTAATTAAAATGATACCAGCGTCGATCATTATCTGATTTTAAACAGCCGGATCTTTTATTAGTTTCAATGAAATGCAAGGCAAACAATACTGATAAGCGCATCCTCGACTCATAACATGTTGCAAACGCGTTAACAACGAGGTTGAAAAACAATATAAAATATAATTATCCCAGTCATCGTTGAAAAAGGGTACTCGTAATTTATTACATAGATGAAGTAGAACAACTATGTAAGTATGTATCATCCGTTTCGATAAAACGATAATCGCGAATCCAAGGGAAGAAAAATGAATCAAAAGGTACTGTTATCATTGATTTCGCGGCATCGATAACAACGCTCTGGAGTACATTAACGATTAATCCGCTGGGCAATTATCAAGCTCTTACTTGTTGGACATCGTTGCGCGCGTGTGTGCGTAGCCGATCGAGTCTACATAATTGCACTAATGTTAATAAAGAAAGAAGAAAAAAAAAATTGAAATGCAACGGCAAACAAACGACGTGGTCGGGCTGGTGAAAAATGTTAACCGATATCGTATCTGTCGATAAGATGTTAGAGCTCTAAGGCTTGTTTGAATAAATATTCCACGTAAGCGCGTGATCGTAAGCACGGTTATTTTCGATAAGCAAAGCAATACTACGAAAAAAAACATTTTTTGAAGTGAAATCGTAGAGTGCTCCAGATAATGGCCGCCTTATATAACGTTAATTACCGGACACTCTGTTTAGAACAATTTCAAACGAGTTTATTTATCATAGCTTAACATAGTTTCCAGCGCAAGAGTACACGGCTCGTCCTTTTGCAATTTTCACGTGAATAAAGGACTCGGGGTTGTTCGACCTTGTCCACGGTGTTCGTGGATTACACCGTAGCAGGGAAAACGTAATTACTTTCATCGTGGTCGGTCCCCTCTTCTTCTCGTCCTGTGCTAATATATGTTCGATACGGAGGGAATATAATTAATCCTGGCAAGAAAACACGCGCAGGACCGTGCACCTTGTTGTAGCTATATCGAAGATACCCGATTGCGGTTCACCAGGCCCTACGGACCTGTTCCTCCGCCGGGATCCTCTCTTCGTGTATTACGGTGTAACGTGATACGTGTTTGATTCTATGTTATTTACGAGCAGGTGTGCCGCGCAACAATGTTTATCACATAATTAGATTCTATGCTCGAGCAATCTCTATCGCGCGTCAGTGAGCCGCGAGATTCGTAGCTGGAAATAACGTTTCACGCTGAATGACCCCCACGTTCGATAACAATAATTTTCTTCGATACGCTCTCCATATTGATTTCATACCTCGCCTGTCCTGTACGTGTCCGTCTTCGCTTTAGCCTCGCGTCCCTGTCGCATTCCTCCTTTATTCTATTCTACTCTTCATCTCGTTGCTCGATGCTTCAGGGACATCTTTCAGACATTGTCCTGAGGTCCCATTTTAAAGAATCTTTTATTCAGACGTTTGGGGTAATTCCATTGCATCTGATATAGAACATATATTAATGATTTTCGATAAGTTCCCGATCATTTTATTCCTGGTATAACGAGATAAGAATCGTCGATCGATCGGCGACTCTGCAATTTTCGCTAATTATACACCGCGCGGTACCAATCGTGTCCAATTAATTATGATAATACCCGATGATAAATAAATCACATCTGGAGTTGTATCGGACACTGTATTACAGTTTCATTACCGATCTATCGTCGACTAGACACTGTAAATTCCTGATGGAGAACAGTTCGTCGACGCTTTGGGGTTTGTTTCTTTTACGGAGGAGAGCAAGGCGAGTAATTATTGGAAAGGGGCTGTATCGTGATCGTTGGTTCGTTAGCGAAATCTTGCAAGAAAGAGAGTCGTTGGAGAGGCTTTCTCGGCGGCCGTCGGATCACTCGCGTGCGGAAAATTAGACGGCTCCATTCCGATTCGTGAGAGTACTCACGGTTCTCTTTCGTTTCGTGGCTTCGTCCATGATCCTTGCTGATATTCGAGTTTCGTGCGCCGACGACAGTTCCCCGAACTCGTTTCCTCCGAAACGAACTCGAAGAAACATCATTGGCCACGACTTTCATTCCTCTTCCGTTTGCTCAATCCTTTCGTTGCCGAAGAGTTTGGCCGGCGGTGGTCCCGAATCAATCTCTGGAACTTAACGAACGAGTTACTTAGATCGTTTCTTTTAATCATCACCAAAAATGATGTTTCGTTTCCGTTACACTCCATGAAATAATATTTTTTTATTGGAAACAGGATACTGTTCGTGTAATGTTTGTTATTGTATCACTTGAAACGGCAGACATTTGTTGCAGACTTTTACAGCGATTAACTTCGTGTTATGCTCTATTAAAGCATAAGATAAAGTAAAGAAAAGCAAGCATTGGAAGTTAAAATATTTTGTATTTTGATTCCTGTTCGTACGGCTGATTATTCGTGGTCTTATTTCGAAGTTTTTTGCTGAAAAAAGTTATAAAGCAAAGAGATTGAAAACGAGAAAAGGAGAATCGCGTTTGTTGACACTGCGCGGCTGTCGATTAATCCTGCCTGAATAATATATTTATTTTTGCGATTCGCGTCACTATCGAGCCGGGTGAAACGGCCTTTTATCGATCAGCAATCTTGCGCGCGTCACTTGAGAAATGAAGGCTTGGCTCTTGGGCTTCGAGATAAAAAGACAACGCTCTTGTAGCGACGAGAAAGGAAAGAAAGAAAGAAAGAAAGAAAGAAAGAGAGAGAGTGGCGACCGGAAACGCGGGCCCCGGCTCGACTAACACGCATTTCACGTTCGTGTAAATTTCGTGGGCTAACGCAAACTCGAATGAATAATGCGCCGGTCCGTTTGGTTGTTTCCGGGCGTGAGATTACGCTCGAAAAATCGTGGAAATTCTGAAAGCGTATGCACAGGATGCGCGCGGTTTTCACGTGAACGCACGTACAATATTCCCCGGGTTAATTGAAACGAGATTGCTTAAGATTTCCAACATTTTCTTCCACCACTTCTCTTTTTTAATGTTTCCTTCGTATCGAACGAAGATAATCAGTTGCGATAACAAGTTACATCTTCCGATGTATCTGTTGCTCGCAGGTTACCTTTATTCAGTCTTTGTTTTCTTAACTTGAATGTATTTCATTTAAACCATTTGTTCGTGGAGATTCTGCTAATTAATATAACACCGGGAATTAACGTCGTTAGCCGTTAACTTCCCGGCTAATTATCGGCCGTTCGTTCGGATCGCCGCGCCGCCGGTTAGGCACTCGAACGCACTTAATGAGACTTTAATGAAAATCCATGGTTTCGGCTGAGCCGGAAACGGCTTGCCATTTTTCTGCGTGTTACATCACGCCCGTGGAACGCATAATGCTGTCTCATTTGCATTGTCCAGCCTGCTTTCCGATTACAGCATAGACGGCTTTCGCATTCGAGCCCGAACCCGACCGGAACCAGCTCGAAATGCTTCGGGCTAGTTGAAGCGAAATCCCGCCTATTATGTCTTGACTCGCGTGTTCGTTTCTACCGGCAAGAAACAAGGTGGGCACGTGAGACTAGTCAGTCGTAGGTGGTGGAAACGGTGCTCGATGGACCGGGTAGGTTTTATGGAAATTACCGTAGGAACGGAATGGTTAGCTAGATTTGCATTCGGAAGATTGAAATTCGTCGTGGGACGCGTGTCGTCCGGGGCGAAACAATGTAAAATTAACGTGCCAGACTGGCAGACGATTCGCTTCGAAGCTGCTCACCGTGTCGGGCACGCGTGGTCTACTTTCTGCTAGTCGCACGATCGCCGACTCGTACGATTTACGATCGTGTCTTCGAGGCGGTATACTCATTTGCAAACGAGAACAAAAGTGTTCCTCTTCTTTCCATTTGGGAATACGAAAGGGAGCTTACCGGAAATCTCACCTGTTACGTTTACCAGGATCTTAAGGAAAAAGGCCTGAACGGACGGTGGCAGGGATCGGTGAATGAGAATGGGGATTCTCTATAGATAGGCAGAGACAGTAAGGAAGGTTAGCACGGGTTGCTATACGTATAGCTGGTGGCAGGTAAAGCCGTCGGATAAATCTCACCTTGGATAGGTCAGGTTGGGCCAGGAGGATTCCAATAAGGAATGGAGGACCATGCATGGGGTCACGTGGCGGCTGCGACGGCTCTCCTTTTCTCTCCCTTCCTATTCTTTATCTTCTCGTGTGCTTCTTTTATCCGAGGGATCCCGCGCGACCAGGTATACATAGCCGGCTCCGCAACCCTTCTATCCTAACTTACGGGGCCACCTTTTCGCGTGTTTTCTACGTCTGCAAGCCGGTGCACGTACACGCACGCAAGGTGTGCGCGCACACCAATGGCGACAAATCACCGTCGCATCGTGACACGCGACCGACTTTCCTGCGCCTTTCTTTAAACATTCAGCCTCAAGGGTTTCTGGCCACGTGCCTATTCGGCTTTTCATCGCTTCCTCCCTGATTGCACCTGCGTTTCGTTCTCATCAGCTTCTGACACCTTAACCAGCCTCCTCCGAATTAATTATTTCGACCGATGGATTTTTTTTATTTAAAATCAAAGCTGTCGAACCCGCGTTATTCTTTATCAGATATTTCATTAGTCAACCCTTTCGTAACTGACGGGACATTTGGTTATTTTAAAGAATATCGCAACTTTCGAATGCCATTACGGTTCTCACACCTCGCGAAGATCCCCTCGGATTATATATTGCACCGCGAGGAGATCGTAATCTCTGGCAGCCTCCAGTGTTTTCCCTTCGAAAAAATTTTACCGGCTCGCGTCCATAAGTCTTCGTTACCAGTGGCACCAGCTCGAGACATGCAAATTATGAGCGGCGTGGTTATCCTGTCCCACGAGTCCGATCGATATCATCTCTCTCGCGTTGATGACGAATGCGTCGAAGCCAGACGAATGATTGCGGCGCGAGCGCGCGCGCGCGAACACGGTGCAAGAGGTATCCCACACACGGTCGACCTTGCTGCGGATCGCAAAAGGAAATGCACTTCTCGTAATGAAAGCTATAATAGTGTAGGATAATGCAACGAGCGTACAGGTACGTAGACGTTTCAGCATCACCCACGTTTGTCTAATTAATTGCACGAGAAAGAAAAAACGACCCTGAACGTGTAGAAACGGTAGCCAAAAATGTCTATAGAATTGACATAAGGTATTGAACGCTGAAAGATAGAAAAAAAATCATAGTCTGCGATTACACGCAGCACAATTATAATTTTCGATCTTGCAACCGTAGATGACAGGTTCGATAATCACGTCATGAATATTCATCCGCGTTGATCTCATTGATAATCGCTAACTACATTTAGAAAACGTTTTCCAGCATTTTAATGTTAATTTTTCATCCAGTCGCTCGTGTTTCCCCGCTGTTCCATATTCATCGACGGAATTACCGTGCATTCGCGATAGATTGTGCGTTTTGCACCGAAAATAGAATATTTTCCAACCGCAACTGTTATGGTTAATAAAAGTCATTATTGCCTGGTGAGGTTGCACTATATTGCATCAGAAGCGTTCAGTCTCGATGAAACCGACTGCAACAATTTAAATTCATTTCTATTCTCTCGGCTTGAAATTTTTTCCCTCGGATACGTTCACTCGCATTCGCGAATGCAAATCGCTAATATTTCTCAATGATACCGGCATTCGAATCGATATTCACGTTCGCGGTGCATCTCTCAAGGCTGCGTGGATCGGGAACGCTTCTAGCGATAAACGATAGAAATCACCATATTCATCGCATTTGTCGGCGAACGGAGCGCAGGTGAGCGATTCGCCGTATTTGGTGCCCGCTCGTATGCTAATTCCGCTTCGCTGCGGATTGGCAGGCCGCGGTCGTGCAGGCATGCGTCCAGTTAAAAGGACAACACGCGCGTATAATCCTGCTCGCCGTCGATCCAGTGAATTATTCCTCTCGGCGAAGGTGAACGATGTCACAGCCAAGGCGCTTTTCGTCGAACCTTCGTCGCGTTACTGTCGCTTTGCCCGATTTAATCGATGGAACAAGTTTGCGTTCCATTGTTTCTTCTTTAACCGCGAATATAAATTTAAGGAAGAAGGTGTCAGAGGTGTGTCGAATCATTTTTTCCGGACACCGCGTAAATTCTGTGGAAAGAGAGCAATGTCGATTCTAGATCATCGAGAGGGAATGTAAGGACGATGGTCACCGCGAAGGCACAGGAAACAGGAATCGTCGGATTCCGAAACGATTGTGAAACGACGCGACGCGAGTCGCGATTATCATCCGACGGAATTTGTTTGTAATCCTTATGGAGAACGAAGGTCGAGTGCGTGGTTCGCGCGATTCGCGCGATTCCTGGAAATTCCCTCGTCGTTTATTAATTTCGCGCGGTTACGCAACTCGAAACCGAGCTGACGTTCGCGAGAAGACCGCGATCACCACGCGTCCTGTTCCTTCGCCGACGAAGAATGCCATTTTTCTCGTCGCGCCACAGAATTATTACATTGTCGACACCGGTATCTCGCGATAATTGCCTCTGTTTAGCGATAGATCGTTGTCCGTGTGTATTTATCTTCGGCGCGAATGAAATATCGAAGAAACGTCAGCCGCGATGCGTAGCTAACCGCGTAATTCAATTTAAATCTCTCACAATCGCTCGATTTATAGATAATGACGAGCTTTTCTTTGAAAAATAGCCGGTTTCTCGGAGAAATCAGTGTATAGATAGTTTTGCTGTACAACAATGTTGACAGGCATGGCGAAGCAAAGACTTTCATCGAGTTGCGGTCGCGTCCTGACGCCAGTTCCGAGCGCCATATGTCCGTATGCAGATTTTCTCTGTTCGCCGAGTCGCCTCGACACGGGGCCAACAAATTGATCGCGACATCTGGCACGCCGCGATCGATCGTTCGATCGATCGTTCTCGTTACCAAGCGGACAGGGACGATGGTTATTTCGGTCGCGCGATACGAATTTCAAACCGTTCGCGATCGGAAGATTTAACATCTGCCATCGCGAATACGCCTCGCTGTCGTTCGAAATTCAAAGGAAAATGTAATTCGCGCGAATCGCGTCGAATTTCGCGGCTGTGCGAGCTCTCCTATTACCCGCTCGCTGTTACAACGAATCGTAACGAGCCGGCAAACGGAATATCGGCATTATGTAATCGGCAAAAAGTGCCAGGTCGGTGGTCGTTTCGAATTTCGCGGCAAGGTTCCGTGTGAGTCAGCAACGCGCCGGGGAATCGCGAAGGAAATGGCGACACGCGGTAGGATCGTTTTAACTGCGGATAATGCGAGCGTACACAGAAGAGAGGCGCGTGGCTAATGCCGCTTCCTGCCTCATGTATTCAAATTAAAGCACGTAACGCCGTCATGGAGCCGGGTGTAATGGTAATGATGATGGCGTACGAGTCCTATGGGACGCCACACTGTCATGGCGGGTAGCAAAGTACAATTCCGTTCGGTGGTGTCATTCGCGAGACTGTCGATGACGATGCAACAAGCACGATTTTCGTCGTGGGGGCCGTGCCGCGATGCTTCGTCCGGCTAATGCGAAATTTGCTCGCAATTTGTACCCTCTTACCTCGTCCAGCTCACGCTGTAATTACGTTATTATACGTGCCGGTGTTTAGCGTACATTAGCCCCGTGCATAAATTGTCTTAATAATTGTCGTTAGGCGGTTCGTGACCGGGGAACGAACGAGGCCTCAGCTTTTGGCGGAAGTCGGTTTGGCCTTTCACGCAAATTCGCTCGATCGAAGGCTAATGTCTTTAAAGAATACTCCGACAGATAGAAACTAAAAGGAAAGATCAGTTTCCCAGAAAGAGGTCCATCGCGATCAGTTTTTACATCTCGGCGACGTATCTGCGCCGGTGATTGTGCAATCGCGTTCGCGTTGATTCGCTGATATTAAGGGAAAGCAAACGGGCAAACGGACAAAACGGAGCCGGGATCGTTGACCTGGACGACTAATCTGTCCTCAGAATCGTTCCGTAACAGGCTCGATCCTACGAAACGCGAAGCAACGAGGAAGCGCGTCACCCGTGTCTCTCCTACCCTTTTTTTCTCTTACTCGCTTCTTTTCTTATTCCTTTTATCTCTGTCTCTTTTGTGTCGAGCCGTCGTTAAAACCGCTACGATTCCTTCCGGAATTACAGGTCGCTCCTTCGGGACCGAGGACGTTCCCCGAGCGACATAATTAAGAGCGACCCTTAATGTAATTTTAATAACTGGTTAAATAAACATAAGCTTAACCGAGGCGTAATTTGAATCCGGATGTGCCACGATGAGCTGTCTCGATAAAGCACAATGTTAATGCCTCGGCTTAGACGAGTATCGCACCCGTCTCGCCGTTACCACCCCTCCTTCACCCCCTGTCTTCTACCACCAACAGGTGCCTTTTTTCCTTTTTCCATCCGAGTCGTCCTACGTCTCCGCCGTGCCTTTCCTTCCTCTTTGCGTGCGATGCCGTGCGTGTTAGTCCCGGAGTTCCAACGAGACCATAAGCGCATCGAGCATTCCCCAAATCATGAATATAATTTTACGCCGACTGCACCGTCTTCGAAGTTAATTCATTTCTTCGCCTCTCAACGATATCATCGCATGACTGATCGTACACCTTCTCTATTCATTCCTGCCCCCTTTTTTTCTTCCCTTACGTAACTTCAAAATGACTCTCTCTCCGACTATCGATAATCTTTCGAAACGAATTATTCTCGATTACGTTCCTGTTTTTGCCGCGTCTATCTCGCGCGCGATTCGAGTGAAAGAACAACGAACGTTCGTTGATTGCTCGTCGATTAGCACATATCGAGGATTCCACGATAGCGACCGTGGTTTTACGACGGCCTGGCGTTATTGGAATAACGACGTCGAGATTCTTTGCATACGAGATGATATTTCGATGCTTTTATCGGGATATTCTGTCGGTTAACTAGCCGCGAGACCTTCAGTTTTTGCCCGAGTAATATACTGTTGCTAAATACCCGGCAACAAAAAAAAAAAAAAAAAAAAAAAAAAAAAAAATTGCCATTCGCTGGGTATCTTCCGTTCAAGGATAGAATGTTGGAATTGTACAACGTGTGACGGGATTACGACGGTAAATGCTGTCGAAAGAATGTCGATTTAACCGGCACCGTCTTTTCAGCCGCCATCTTTTGTTTTTCCTTTCTTTCTTTCAACTTCTACGCTCCTTCCGTCACTGGTCGATTCGCTAAGTAGCATCCCCCCGTATGTTTGCCCCTAATAAATCATCCTCTGTTGTTTAATGATCTTGATGAGACCTGAACGTTGAAAATTACCGGCTAAATTTGCACCTAACGAAAGCTACGATAACAGATCGATCTTTTGCGATCTCGTTATCGAGATGAATATGTAAATCGCGTCGGGCACTGGTGCGTGTATCAGACTTTATTAATTAACGATATATTAAGGATGGATCGCACCGTCATTCACGGTGGTCCAATTCTTTCTCTTCTCTTTCCTTCTTCCTTAGTTTCTTCTTTTTTTTTTCTCTTCTCTTCTCCTTTTCTGTGTAATGTACACTGTACGATCACAATGGAATACGTGTACACGAACAACAGACGCGTCTGTTATTATATTTGTACGCATGTAGGCAAGCTCGTATCGTGCATAAACATCGGACTAATGATATAGATGGTCGTTGATTACGCGGTCGTGTTCGTGCATTAACCTACACGCTGTTACACCGGCGCGTTCCGTTTACCTGTACGTCTGGCGCGCCTGATATTTCGATCTTTTCGTCTTCTGACGAGTTAACGAGACGTTCGAATCGCATCGCCGAAGAAAACACTTATTTCGAGTAATTAACACGGTATGCTAACGCGACGCTTTTCGGAGCGCGAGGAGAGGCTTGTGGACTTCAAGCAAAGATCACCGACGAACGTATGAAAATTAGTTGAGAATTCGAGACGTCGTTATTCGAAGATCTAGGGAATTACCACGCCATCCACACTGGGTAGAAATTTATTTCTCATACAGATTAGAAAATTAACTTTAATTAACGATAACTGTAGGTCGCTTGTTCGTTTCAAACGAGCGTAAAATATTTTACTCCAATTCTTATTCTTCTCGAGGATAATATACCAGAAACGGTAATTAATTTAAATGATTTCTCGAAAGTTTCAGAAAACTACTTGTCCGATTAACCTGAAATTTTTCAGGCGAATAAATATGAGAAAAAGAAGGACGAATCGTCGTAATAACTTTGTACTCCCACGAGAGATTAACGAGAGGTTGGAGGTATTTTTTTTTTCCAAACGTTCCCTTTATTCTCATCCCTCCGAGACAGTACCGAGACAGTTCTGTTTCGTAATCGTTATTGCGGGTGATGCGCTTGTAAATGCACACAAGTATCATCCATAAACATAAGTGTAACGATGTAGATGGCAGCTGATTAGTCGGCCGTGTTCGTGCATTAGCTCGCGAACGGCGCATAATGCACCAGCTGGATTACGCTTGCACACAAACACAAACACGTACACGTAGGTAGGATTTTTCTGACGCGCCGATGTTGACTCTCTCTCTTTCTCCCTCTCCCTCTCACCCTTCCCTGGATCCGCCATTGTTTACGCCGGTTTAATTAGCCCCCGTTAATGCGACCGACGATATAGCCGCGAGCCCTTATCTGATACATTTCCGGCGAATCATGGGAATTATTTCCGCGCATGCAAATGCCAACGAAAAGGCGAATCGAGTTATGCTTCCGGCACGATCCCGCCGGACGATAAAAACGAGCACGCGTGACTAAGGACGCGTTTTCATTACTGCATCGTCCTCTTCGGAGACTGCTTTTCGAAAAAAAAAAAAAAAATACCTACTCTTTCAAAGTGATATCTCAAAAGATTTTTATAACATCCAGAGAAACGCGTCGCGTAAAATTTTCTAATTACCTGACAAACTAATGACCAAATCAGAATCAAGATTCCTGAGAACGTAGTCACTCGGTTTAAACGAAAAGGATTTAGTCACGTAAAATCGTTTGATCCTTGTCCCATAATGTTTCTCCAACAATCCGAGTCCGCTCTTTCACGTACTCGCGAACGTTCAAAGGAACGTTTCTATTTAAGCTGGTCCGAGGACAGGGTATTCCAATAATTATGCTTAAAAGGCTAGTTACACAAAGGAAGAAGCAAGCAATTAGAGTGACCGAATGGGGCCGCTCTCCCTCTTCTCGGTCAGTGATCATCTTTAGGATAATATCGTTCGTATAGTGGCTTGTATTAGGTGACTTAACGAGTTAAAGCGTCCTTAACGGTGCGTCGAGCAGTTCCCTGGGATTAACTGGCCGTGCCTAAACGCGCTAATACATTACCGTGGCGGCCGTTCAGAGAGACAGAGGTAATTAACCCCGCGCCTCGTGAGTGGCCATATTTTAAGGTCCAGTTGCACGCGTCTCCTCGCGACGCAACGTCTTAATCAACAACGATATCGTCTCGAAACTTCACCTACCACCCTATTCTCTAACTCGCACGGTTCTGCTATCGCTAATTAATTTTATGAGAATTCTTGTTTCCATCATCGTTGAAATTACGAGACTTAATAGACGGAAAATCCCGGGAATCCAAGTGTTTTTTCTTCTTCTTTTTCCTTGGGCTTAAACTTAAAGACCGCTCGAACGTTGAGCGTAATTTGCATCGCTTAGGTATGTTAATAACAGCAGTCTCGCTTGGTACCAGAGATTTTTGCATAAGCGTTCTTCAAATCGATGCGCTCTATATTTACCGAGACGCGTGCGGAGGCTTTCGTAGAAAATTACGCTTTTCCGTTCGCGTTTATTTTCCGTGACTGTAACGTGCACGTGAAGCCTGTCCGGCTGTTCCAGTTGATCTCTGCCAGACTTCGAAGCTGTTGCACGCGAAACGCGTGCGAAAGATTCACGGCGAGAGATCGATCTCTGTCCGAGGATGGATCGTTGGCGAAGTTTACGCCGGATCTCGAAACGCTCGCTACCTAAACTCTCCTCCGGCACGAAATGCGCGCCTACCACCGTGGTCGTTTACCTTTTTGCCCGCGTAACTCTCATTTTGATCAATTTCAGTTTTTTGCCGGGGCGGTGACTTTACCGCCACCTTCTGTGTTCGTTTCCTTTCTCTCTCGTTCGCTGATTTCTTCCTTATTTCTTTTTTTTTTTTTTTCGCGCAAGGATACACGGAAAAATAGATACAGTTCCATTTTTGGATAAGGAGAATATCTTACGTCCCACGTGTACCTTTTCCATCGGTTTTACTCGCTGAAACTCGTCGAGCTTCTTGAATGTCCATCCGGAGCGGAGAGAAGACAGCAGCAAGGTGACGGATTGTTAGCCGGGGGCGGGCCTGATAGCCGTTGCAGCGGCGCCCTTAGGACCGTCCACGAACTCTCAAGACTTTTTCGTGCGCGATTTTACGCTGCCGAGACGAATGTCGCGGGATTTCGAGCGGCGGAGAAATTTGTCACAGCTCCCGCGGATTTCTCGGACGGGCAGGTGTACGATTAGAGTTAGCGGCCCGTGCAGATTGTCTTTGGACGGACAGGTTTTCGCGAGAAATGACGCGTACCTGTTCCAACTTCGATAATGACCGGTTATACATTCTGTGACGAAAAAGGAACGCAAGTTTTTTTCATACCTCTTAGACTTTATTTCAGCAGAAGTACAAAATGAAATGATCAACCGTTAGTATAAAAATTAGAAAGTCGGAAGATGAAATTGAATATTTTGTAATTAATGTTAAAGTATTCAGATGACAGTCGGCGATATAAAAGTACATCGTCCAAAGCATTTATGGCACGCCGTATTCAAATCGCCTCTCACCGGTCTGAACAATGAAGTCGCGAGAACGAGCGGTGATTTACCTGTCCCCACGTGGAACACGGATATAAAACCGTCTGTCCCGGTAATTAGCGGTCGCCGGTGAACGCGTACAGGCACCTTTCACTGCGCGAGAAAAGAAGTTACGATCTCTTGATTACTGAATAATCCAGCGAACAGCTTGGCTCTGATTAACCGGTACGTCGACTCATCGAGCAACCGCCTGAACCCATCTTTCTGCCGATCTGACTCGGCCAGCGAATGAATCGGCAAAGAAACATTTACCCAGCGAAAGTTTCTACCGTTTTAATCGATCGAATCGTCGAAAGTCTATTCGTATACGCGCGCGATCCGTTATCGTTTGCCGATTTTCTTCTTGTAGAACTCGCATAGCTAATCGTAGAATCGTATACGTGATCGATCGTTCCTTTGCCGATTCGTAGTGCAAAGAGGATCGTGAATGGAATGGCAAATGTTCGATTCATCGAAGCACGTAATTTTTTACCCTCGATCGATGGTAAGCCTGAAACGTGTTTATTAGCAAAGTAAATTTTTCATAAAAATTGCAAATACCGCGAATCTTTCATACTGAAGCTCTGTTACGAATTAAATCGAAGAGATTAGTCGATGGAAATAAGATCCCGGAAGCAAGTGCGATCGGCGCGGTGCGGCGAGGCAGTGAACGAACAACGCAAACTATTATTTAACTCTAATTGATGATGGTTCGTGGGCTGTTCCACATTGATGGTCATCGATAATCCCTAATGATTCCACCGTTTCGCGCAACCGCTGAGGGGCACGTAGTCGAGCGCGGACAACCCGCCGATCCTTTGGTAATACAAACACCCGCTAAACGGATTAAAAGAATGATTATTACCCGCAACGTGACCGAACTGTCGAGTCATCGATACACGTCCGACCGATCGCCGAAAATAGTACACCGATTACTACCTGTGTATACACTTTCTTTCTGTAACCTTTCATTCCGACGCGTGTTTCTCAATCTGATACGTCCGACAAAATAAAAATAACTTGGATTACTTCATTATCCGGCAACTTTCCTCTATGATATCATAAATTTTGAAGACTCGCCGAGCCAGCTGAAACGATTAATTAAACGTCCAAGAAGATTCGTACCGTCGTCGTAGAGTTTGAGATCGAAGGTTTGCGGAGTGGTTGCTTGAAAGTTGCATCGAACGAAACAATGTAAAAGGATTGAAGATGAAAAGAAATTCAATGCGAAACGCGATCGATCAGGAGAACAACAATGTAAGATGGAAATTATGTAGTCACGGTGGCCCTGATACGCTCTCGGTGAAACGAAGCGTCACAAAGACGGTTAGTCCTGGCGCAAGATCCTTAAGGCGAATCGTAAGCGGCTGCTCCGATCAGTCTACCTCGGCCTTCTTCTATCTCTCTTCTTCTCTCGTCATGAAAAAGAAGGTTCCAAGTACAAACGCACCCGCGCCGATGATTAACAACCAGTCCCAGCGCATATCTCCGGGGCCCGACGAGCTGGCTAATCGATTAATATACGATATCGAGCGCGCACGTCCCACGGCCATTGTTTGTTGTTAATTACACTGATACATCTATTCGAGACCGGACCAAGAGGCTCGGTTGCGACTGCGATATTCGACCGATCGACCGCCTGCCGTCCGGTATTCGATCTCCCCGACAGGATTCGAATCGAACTTTTGACACGTATCGAGACGCGCGTCTCTCTTTGCCTAACTCCGATCGACTTTGAATCGACGAAATAAATATAATACACACTGGGATGATCTTGTATGAAAAAAATTAGATATCTTTTTTTCTATATTTCAAGTTGATTATAAACAGTAGGACGTAGGATAGATTTCGTTTGGTAGACCGGTAAATAGCAGCGTCGTATTGTAATATTTCCCGCGAACCGCGACACCTCGTCACGAATTCTAATTGGAGAGGAGTCCGGTCGTCCCGGGTCCGAGGTGGATCCAACGGGGTCGCGCACGATAGTCGATAAATATTAAACGACTTTCCACCTGCCGGCGTGGCCGTAGCTCGCTCGACCGTTTGCCCAGCTGGGGCAGGAGGAGAAGGGAGAGCAGAGGGACTTCCGACAGGGAGATGACTGAATGTTAATTAGCGAGGCGTGACAAGTGTTAAGTAATCCATCCATCGAGCAAAGCGCAAAGAGGGAGGAGCCTGGTTTAACGCTCGGCAATTAACGCGACACACACCGCGCCGCCGCCACGCACCATCGAGGACGAGCCACGTCCCGCCGGTTCCCGCCGTTCCTGACGTCGTAATTAGCCGTCGATTTAACAGGTAACCACGGCCACGGCTGAAAAGTGAAATGAAATTTCGTCCCGGCTACAACTTTCGCGACCTCCGCTTCCGTCTAACGTTATTTTCGAACGATTCATCATCCGATGACGCGTCTACTCGTTATTACCTTTGCGCACGTTTCAATGCGAACGATTTCTAACTTACACACCGCTTTTACTTTCTTTTCATTTCGGCGATTGATCGATGATTGCGAAATACCAGATAAGAATTTTTTTTAAGTAAACGAAGATTGGCAAATGATAGGAATATTTTGTCATCGTCGTATGGATCGGTTTTGTCATGGTCAACGTCACATTGTCCAATCTACGACAGGTCCGACGGAATACCAGATGCAGGACGCTTTGTCCTGTCGAATCTAATCTTTACTTTCGATCGTCCTGCCTGCCTTGGTCGCGTCCATTATTATACCTCACGTACAAAGATCCGAGAATAAAAAATTCTATCCATCATACAAATTTTAGTCCTGTGCTTTTGAAAAAAATTAAAAATTCTATAGTCAAAGTTTTGTTTTGTATATACACGCTTAGGTCGAATACGTTACGGTCCGTGATATCTAATGAGGCTATTAACACGCGCTGCACTACCGAAGAAACTTCGTCGAGCGTTTATGACATCCGATGACCTACCTACCGACTTCTATTAGAATCGTGTACGATCACCTTGATTGAGACATTTACTAACTACTACCTCGACCAGACTATCCTTCCTGATTATTTCAACGCGAGTTTCAGACAAAATTATTGATCACTAAATGAATTTATTCCATCGTGATCGATGAAATGATTTCACATGAAATCGTCCTCGTTCAAGCGCAAATTGCAAGCAATTTCGCAGACAGTACGGGATTATTTAACCGACGAAGGAGAAGGTCTTTATAACGCTGAATAATCACCGTATGCAAATTGAAAAAGGTAATAACCTCGGTGCGAGTAGTGTCATTTCGATCGCTGATTACACCTAAGAAGTTATTACTCGAGTCGGTGGTTCACGGTCGTTTTCAAATTGTCGTGAATAAACAATCCCTAATGACCGCGTAATGATATGGCTCTAAGGCAAGAATGCGAATGAAGATCCAACGAAACGGCGAAAGGATTTCGCTCGAGCATAAATTCAATTTTATCGAGCGAAATGAAGTATAATCCCTTCTAATTTCTCCAGTTAGACGAAGAATTTCGTTTAATTACTCGGATGAGCATGCGTTTCCTTATCAAACTTTTCCTTTTCTCTGTTGCAGATTCGTGCGAGCAGCCAGTTGCGGATCGACCTTACGGTGAGTGACTCACGATTTCTCAATCCAATCTAACGAATCGGAGAAATATCACGGAAACCTTGTGTTCACCGGTATCTTCCGCGAACATGAACGTTCCTTCACGTCGCGTCGCGCGTTTCGAGGTCCGTTTCCATTCAGGCTGTCCCGGTTTGTGCAAATCGTTTATGCAAACGGGTAAATTAGATCGGATTCCAAGAACGAACGTTTCAGATAGAAAGCGCGATTTGTTTTATGTCCTCTCGCTTTCGATCTTTCGTCGGTCAGATTCGTGAATACGGAGCAAGAACTTTACGATCGGTCGCCATTTCTTCGGGAACCTTTCCTTCTTTTTTCTCATCGACGTGGATTGAAGTCAACTATAATTTCGGCCAGCCACGTCACGCTTAATTAATATTATTTAAAAGTGGATCAACCTTGGGTACGATACCATCGGAGGGTGTTGCTTTCCGAGAGCGTCTTCTTGTTGACATCAACTCGGCGAACGTTAGAGGGATGTAAAAAGTCGCGTTGCATCCGGTCCGGTTGCCCTCTATGCCAGAAGTCGTAAAATTCAGCGTCGCACGATTCGGGGCCTGGTGTTTTGTCCCTCTTTCGAGATTATGATTACCCTGGCAGCCACCGTGGCTAATATCACGCAATAAGCACACTGCCTCCGAGAAATCCCCTACCCCTTGCCACCTTCTTCTTCTTTTTCCCTTCCTCCTCCTCCTCCTCCCTCGGTTTTGTCCAGTTCTGCCTCCTTTCCGCAGGTATATATATATATATGTATAATATGTGCCACCGAACCGGACGGTGTAAACGGGTATCCGGTGGAAATGCGTGAACACCACGGGACGGGTAGTCGAAAGAGAAAGAAAGAGAGAAAGAGGTTCATCAAACGAGCCGCAGGACCCACCGAGGTCATCCTAACTTCCCTGGAGCGACTTCATCTTCACGGTCTGTTCCGAGTTCGAGCACTCTGTTGGAATTTCAGTTCCTTCGCGGTATCGTCAATAGCGATCATTTTTATTGTTTAAGTCATTCGAGGCAATTTCCATGTGGAATTTTTATAGATGGATATATGGCCATTTTATTCTCTAATCTTTTTATATTATTCCTGGTGGACGAAGGAGTTCGCCATTTTTTTTTTTTTTTTTTTAAAGGGTTAATGGCGTTTAAGAAATTCGCTCGATGAGCTTGCTAGTAGGTAGATAATCGTCCTCTCCGGTCACGAATTTATCGGCCGCTAAAAGAGGGAGGGGGTGTAAGTTGGTGGTGGTCGCCGCTAGTCAATCAGGATGACGAAGCACGTGGTAAAACGTTTTCGAGTGCGGCGAGGGGTGGCAGCGATTTTCGACGGTGTAGAATCAACAGGTCCCGGTTATGAGAGTGTAAAGCGTTTTGAATCCAACCCCTCGAGGGGTATGATTTCTCCGCGCGAATCTCCTCGTACAAAAGGGGCGAATCTCGTCAGCGGGGGGTCCCGTTTCACTCTCTTTCTCTATCTCTCTGTCCTCTTTCGTGTCACGCAGCAAAGCGTCGGCACGTCGTGTCCTGGGGGTGGCCTGCGACCCTACGACACGGGGGTGGCTGACAGCCGATTAGGACAAGACGGGAGAGCCCCCACGGAAAACTTAAAATAACATCGCTCGATCATCCGGCTGTCTACGACGACAAGCAACCAACCAGGCTACTCTTGTATTCAGCTTGTCCCTTCTACCTTCTTCTTCGTTTACGCTCCTCGTGACCTTCTCAGCGGGTATCACCAAATCGAGGTCGTATTACCAGCGATCTGTCTTCGGGATGGTATCGCTTCCGCTTTGGAAAAGAGCATGATTACTCTTATAGATATATTACACTTTGGTCTTCTTTAACCCTTTCGATATAAATTACAATTAACAGTCGAGGAATTAATTCTGCATAAAATATAAAAAAGCCTTCGAAGGATCGATCTCCTTCGGCTAGCTCGAAGTCGAGCAGGAAAACGCAAGGCAGCAAGGCAAAGTTGAGCACCTCTTCGATGCTCATTACAGTGTGTCCCGCCCCCGGCTGCGGGTAATCAGGGTGTGCGGGGGAGTGAGGGGGCGGGGGCGGTGGGTGACCTCGCCCGGGGCCTTTACTCTTCTCCTCGCCGTCTGTCTATCTTTCTTTCTCTCGCCCTCTCGATCGTCATCCACCTTCCTGTTCGCCTCTATCCCTTCTCCTTGCTTCGACGCTTTCGACTACCTGCGAAGGTGACGGAGCAGCAACTCTCGGTTCATTCGGAATCGCGACCTTGCCGGTGCTTTGCATTCGTCGTGCATCAACGGCCGAGCACCCTCGGTCCCTTCCTCCCTCACCTACACCCTGGTAATTGCCGGAAGTTGCATGCGGGCGTGCGCCGCGCGAACCAACCGGAATGTCCTTTGACGTTTTAATTCCTTCTCTCGGGGCTAATTTCCTTGGGATCGTTTCCTGTAATAAGCGCGTATCTACCCTTCCGATTTGAAACAGTTATCGGACGAAGATTCGAAAGGGTTCCGGTTGAATTCGAAACTCGTTGAATCTGATTTGTTGATTCATCGAATAATATCAATGAGGATGATTAACCCCCGGTCACGGTGGACCAGGCTCGAGCAGTATAGTTCGAATGAATTGATGTTTTCGGGATAGGGAGAGCAATCAGTGACGGGTGAGAGCCACCGGGCTATTTGGCCGCGAATAATAATAATTATGGGAGCCACTCTGCGGAGGAAATGGCAGATGGTAGGAGATGGAAGGTGAAACTTTTTTCGTCGATCCTTCGAACTTCGTCCACTATGTTACCTTCAATTTTTATATAACCGTAGTAAGAAAGAATGTAAAAGAAAAAAAAGAATCAATCACAGTTTGATCTGATCCACCATGGTTTCCGTTTCATCGCACGCGATCGGCAGCGTTGAACTCTCCGCCGCGCCGGTCGGTCCACGAATGCATCTCCGGCGAGATGCAGTTTTATCGCTTCCTCGAACGACGGTTCCGCGAATAGTCGGAAGACAGGGAAGGCAGGCAAGGCAGCCAGTCAGGTCGAGTTGAAATTACTCGAATTTTATATGCACGTAGCTCGATCGTTTCCAAGAAATTTTTTACACTCGTTGCGTACGATATATGCGCACGATTTTCCCCGTTACGTATCGGAATGTGGTGTACGGTGGTGATGCACGATCGCTCGTTTATCCCGTTACCAGGCTCTTTCTTTCCACGGCCGACAACGCCGAGTGCCCGTTGTCCGCGTCAAACTCGTTTGATAGGCGAGCAGGAAGAAAAACGTGGTCGAGAATCGTCTTGGGAGCATCCCGCCAGTCCTTTGGCTATTCCGGAATGGTCAGACCGGGTTCAACTGGTCTGGCTCTCGGAGCCGGCGCGTCGCGTCGCGTCGCGTCGCTTGGCGTTTAGCCTGTCAACGATCGTCAAAGAAATTTTTACGGGGCGAAATTCCTTCGTCTTCCTTGCTCGTTCGTTTCGGAAGCACAGAATTTCGCGACGTTCGCGTGGTTGAATCAGGAGGCAACCGAAGACCATTGGTATCTTGATTGCTAATCTCGAGGGATTCGAAGGATAAAGAAATCCTAAAGTAGACGAAAAGCTTCTGGATCGTGTTAACCTAGCGAGGAAATGAGAAACGTCTGTATTCGGTTTATCCGCAGGATCTCGGGTTAACAGGCCCAATATCTGTTCACCTTCGTCACCTGACGTCAAAAGCGTCGTTGCTACCTGGTGTACCCAGGACAGTCTAGTAACAGAACCAGGAGACGATGGTGTCATTCTTGTCTCCCTTCCCTAATAGCCTCCGGATGGTCGAGACTACCTTTCGTACGAGAAAAAACAGGGTACGAGAAGAAAAAAGCTGTTCCCTTCTTCGTGATAATTTTCCATGTCCTACGCAAATTCGTGGGGTTTCGTCGAAGCGTCCATTGACCAGGGACCTCTATGAAACAGGTATCCGCATCCGGTTTCCATCTGTTCATGGGAAAATAGACGCGTAGAAAGCGCGCCTCCATATTCATGGGCGACTCTAATCTCGAACGCAATGATTCTTATTCCACGCTCGTCCACGCTCGACCTCGATTAATAAGCGTTTTAATATCGTCGAGAGTCGATGCAAAAGGCGTAAATCGTCCGCGGGAGTTTCTTCTTGCGTCGAGGATGCAACAAGCGTTCGCAGTCGCAGTCGCCGCTAAAGGAACATTGAATCCGTATTCATGAATGAACTATGCGAGAATCGAGCAACGAACTGCCGCGCCGCGCCGGCAGGACTATTATTTAGCATAGCCACTTTTTCTGACCAGCCCCGCCGTCCGTCATGGCGGCGTTCGTCTTTGTATCGGGACGAACGACGATGACGATGCACGGACCGAGTAGGGAGAGTATCTGGAGCAGGTCCGTTCCTTCCAGAGGATCTCCTCGACGTAACTAATGGATGCCAGTCTTTTCCGTTGGCACGTTTTATTATTGTTATCGGACCCCGCACGACTTCTGAATGTTCATCTAATTAAATTGGGCGATGGAAGTTTCGTGCGGCTTTCTTGGAAGATTATTCTAATTTCGAACGGTCAAAGACGGCTGCTGAGATTAGGCATTCGGTTTCGATGACTCGAACGGATTAACGAGTTTGATTTTTAAACCATATCGCGATAATCTACAGCGCGCATTTCGAAAAATATTAAATATTCCATGGACCGACGAATCCAAACTGTTTCGAAGAGGATTCTACCAGTATGCCTTGATCGATCTTCTTCGAAATGCTCGGAGGGTTTCCTCGTCGGAAATGGTGCTGTAATCGTAGCTGGCTCCCTTCGCGCGGACCTCGTACAGCGAGGCTAATCGACGACTAATAATAAAAGGCGGACCGAGCGTGAGCGGCCAGGAGCTGGCAATCAAATGAACAATGACACCGTCGCGAGAACTGTTGGCGCGCCGTGGACATTGTGCGTGGGATTGGTCGTTGGTATCCTCTCCGGCTACCAGGTGTGCGAGGCAAAAGCGGTCGTGCAAGCAGTAGACGAAAGCGAGAAGGTGTCGTTATACGCGTATGATGTCGAGAAATCGCGTCAAAAGTTGTTTTCTCTCTATCTTACGGCCACCGACAAGGGTATTTACGAGTCACTGGAAACATCATGAAAAAGGGAACCCGACTATTAGTCCACGTACGTGAGGATGCTCTTCTGGATATTATACATCCTCTCTTCACTTTTCATGGATTTCTCTTCGCCTTCCATTTCCTCCCTCCTTGTGCACATCTTGTTCATCACGATTCTCTTTTTATTCTATCCGAGTAATTAGGTATAAAGAGGATTCATTGAACTAATGGTACTTTTCACACGAAATCCCTATAGGAATGTTCAGTTGTCGTCATTAGATGTGAAACTAATTTTAGTAATTATGAAGAATCTTCGCTCTCAATCATTGTTTTATTAGAATTTTCATTTATACGGTAGAGAGTGCATCAGAGCATTCGCACTTGGCGATCCCGAGTTTATGAACATAAATTACGATGCGAAAGGGGCTGGTTGATCGGTGCCGTACACTCGGCGTGTTGCGGTTTTCGGACGATCCGATCCGAACCGCAGAAAGGACGATTACCGGGCTCGGTCATCCGGCAAACGACTATTAATGATATTTTGTGTCGGATCTGCATGCTTCGACCCTGGCAAAGGGAGCCGACCGTGCCGAACTTTCGTGTTCTATCGGCAAAAGTTTGCAACATACCGCGGCTGCTGGGCAGCGGTGGATCCAGATGGAAGGGAAAGGGTTACGCGTACCGATATAACGTGGTAATAACGCGATAGACGATCGAATCGAGCCTCTCGCCACCTTTCCCACTTTTTCCCTCGAGCTACTTAGAATCGTGCAGCTCCACCTCCGCGCGGATACGTAGCAGCCGATCTGTCGACTATTTATTAGATCGGAGATCCTCGAATTAACTCCTGTGTGGGCGATCAGTTATCCGAGTACTCGTTTCTATGTTACCCGTAGCAATTTTTATGTTTTCATAAAAATATACACCGACGCGAAGCGATGTTACGTTCGAAAGCGAGCAGTTGGCCCGTTGGCGAAAAAAACATAAAGCTAATTCGTGCAAGCCCGTAGTTCACGGGACGCATAATAAACGGTGGTACGACGAGGTGGGTGGATTGCGTAATGCCGTTTAAATAACGACGGTAAGAGATGAAAGTCACCGGCAGGCATACGTTCGCGGTCAGATACGGTGTGGGATTAAAAATTGGGACCGGAGTTTAACGGCGGATCGCACGAACAGGGCAGATACACAAATCAGGCCGTAAAGCCGATCAATTAAACGGCAGGCCGCCGATCTGCCGCGCATTATAACCGGTAATTATCTGTAATTAAATATTGGCCAGCCGCTGGGGCCAGTTTCACCGAGCGCTTCGAGGGGGTGTGTTCGCAGCATTTCTACCCGCGTTTACTTTCTTCTCTTCCTTTTGCTTCCCGTTGTCTCGCTTTTATTTGCCAGGATACGCGATGTTCTTAGAAAAAGATTTCCAGGGATTTTATCCCTTTACATTGATCTAACTTGTTAAAGAATAATAATATTAATAATATTTTTTTTTTTCGAAACGCGATCAAAAGGTGGTCCATCGTGCAGGATGGTAGGTTAGGCCCTTTACAGGGGGTAGTAAAACTACCCGTTGCATTCCATCGGCCGCAGGGACGCAGACTCCGTTTAGGCATCGCATGACGTTCGTCTATTTATCAAGCGGTATCATCATTCGCCTTTCTCCACCGTGATGCCGCCCCCTACGGCGATTTAATCTAATTTGTATCGCCCTTTGTTAATCGCGGCCGCGCCGTTCATTCGTACGGGCCCCGCAAATCCGGGGCCCCATCCTCGCCCAAATAAACTACCGTGCATCCACGGTATGTCTCGACTCGTCATAATAAACGCCCGACTCGCCCATGGACCTTTATCAAGAAAATTTCAAACGCCACCCTCGCCACCGAGACCAGCTCGTGAATAGCCAGGAATTTCATTAATCCTCGCGGTGATAAACATTTTCGTGGAATTCCAAAAAAATATTGAATTTAAAACCCTATAGATTCGCTATAAATCAGTCCATCAGGATCAATCGCGTCGAGCCGATAGTTCGATCGGGCACCGACAAGGCGGCACGATTCGATCGATGGAACACAGAGGCCGGCCGGCGATCGATCGATGGATCAATAAACCACGTGGATGGAAACGCGTGTACTCTCACTCCCACCCCGTGTTCCTCGTCCCCTTCCCCGTACAGATGGTTCTTCCCCTTCTCGCTTCCCACGTGGGTGTAACATACACGAACGTATCCCCGTAGGAGGGAGCCGAGAATTCGAGGCACATATTAAGCAGGATTATTTATCGGCACGGCGTGCAAGGGCTTGATTTGATTTAACAAACAGCGCTGGCTAACAAATTGATAAGCGGTCGCGGTCGGCAAAGATCAGAGGGAAACCGAGCCGGTACCGATCTCTTACGCGACCAGGGATGTAGTACTTTCAACGAGAGGTTCTCTCAGGTCAGGGCCGAAGGAACCGCGCCGCGGTGCCCACGGTTCTTCTTATCCCTCGGTTCCGCGGCTCCTTCAGCCCTTGAGCTTCGTGAGAGGGCGCCATTAGCATAGGGGGACCCCCCACGGCGTGCACGGGACCCGCTGCGGTACTTCACCGGTACACATTATATAGGTGAGGCCTGATATATAAACCGGCCTCATTGATTTATGGGTCGAACGATTCCTTTAATTATAATACGATATTTATTCAGATGAGAGCGCCGCGCGCCGCGGCCGGTCGTCGGAGTCACGCTGCTATATGGTAATACCCGCACTCCCAGTCTCCTTGCCTCCCACCTTATTTTTTACCCTCATCTGTCCACACCCCCGCCGACGAAGCTTCTATAACTTTGTATCGCGAATAGAACGAGCCGGCTTCGATTAGGTCGCTGTTACGGCTTTGACCATTGTTTGTTCAGCGGTTCCTAATTTTTTCACGGATTCCTGCGATGTATCGTTCTAATTAGACTGCGAACGGGCGTTAATTACACGGCCTGTTTGCCGAGCTATGAACCGTCTCGCGAGTAATGGACCGAGGAAAAATGCTGACTCTTGATTTCAAACGATCCTCGTCGTTCTCACCGCGACCTGTCCACGGTGTTTGCAATTCAAAGCGAGACATTTATATTTCCTCTTGTAACGAAGCCATAGCTGCATTCTGCAGTCACGATTAACCAAACGACTCAAGATTGCTCTCACGAGTCCATTGATAATAAAATCGAAGAAATTGTTATTGCGAAGGGCATAGCGAATAAAGGGATGGCGCAAAGAAAAAATCACGTAGGTGAAAGAAGAGAAGACACGGTGGTAGCACGGCTTGGATCTTGTTCCCACACGTATGGATCCCTCGATCGGCGATCGTTCGACTCGGTAAAACACGTGTAGGTTAATTACCGACATGCCGTATGAGATTGTGATATTAATCACGATTAAGCGGATTTCGAGGCGCCCTGGATCTGGTTCGAAGGAACACTTTGGTACCCATTGATCTTCCATTTGTTCGATTCCATTTTTTTCATTAGAAGCATCGACTCTTTCAACCCGTCATTTTTGTCGAATGACTTTTTCTCGCGTTTCGAAATAATATAACGTCCCTCCAGAACGACGGTTTTGGAAAAAAGAAATAGGAGATTAAAACGATTCCGCGTACCGGTTCGAACGTAAGGGCGCAGTGGTCGGGCGAAAAAACGAAATAGTGTACCAAAATGGCGGAACGGTGAACGGGCAGCGGATGGCTGGTGACGAGCCACGAATGTTTAGGCGGCACGATTAAAACGTCTCTGGTCGTGGGCCTCTGAGAAATCGTATCGCGGAACGAATGCCGATCGATCCACGGCCATGCTGGGAATGCGGGGGTACAACGTTTGATTTATGCCGCACGCCACGCTCGCGTGTGTGCACACGAGTATACCTCGTCGACTAACAACACGAGATTCGAGAGAATTAAAACGTTTCACGATCAACTACCGTCCGCGATTATCGCCTCCCCTCTGACCACATTCAGATCCATAATCTTTTATGCAACTATCGGATCGTAAATTTAACCCTTTTCGCGTCTAAATACATCATTTCCGAGGACTAATCATTAAACTGGTATCCGTCCGCTCAAAAATTTCCCTTCCACCGATGATTCGATATCATTAAGAAAGGAATGCGCGATAAGAAAGGAAGAAAAATTAGAAGGTGGCACAGATGGCGGCAAGGGATGCAGCTGGCCCATTCGTTGATGTCTCGCCGAGGAAGACGAGTTGATCGAACGAGCGAAGCAAAGACAATGCGATTAATTTTAAACAGCGCCGCTCGTCCATGTCGGACATGAGAAAAAAAAAACGAATGATCCGACGTATAGCCACGAGGCTCTCGTGTGGTCACGTGTGCATAATTAGGGACAAACCGATAACGGCCCGCAACGCTTGTCAAGCGGTTAAGCGTTACCCAGGGCCAGAGCCAGCTGGACTAATGATCTCCTTGGGCAATGCTTGACCATCCTTCGTCCCTCCTCGCTTCCACTTCTTTTCACGTCTTCTTCATCCATTCACCGCGCGAGACGCATTATCACTGTGCTCATTGTTACCCGCTCCCCGGCTACAACTTCATCCGCCTGCAATGCCACACTCGCTACCACTCGCGCCTTTATGATTACCCTGATGAGTTTCGTTTCGCGCCGAGAAATTCTCCATGCAAATTCCGTTGGAATTTTATTCATACGAAGGTTCCCGTCACGGGGCAGTGTCGTATGGACATGAAATAGGGGAACGACAGGGTTGAAAGAGTACAAGAATTTCGAATCGTTCCCTTACCATCGCAATCGATATTGCGGGTTAACGCGAGGGGAATTGGAAAAAGGTGCAAATGATTTTTACTCGCTCGTTTCTGGCCGCGGGGAATTAGCGGAGCTCACGCGATCACCGCCGTGTTACAATCAGCGGCAGAGCAATGGACGCAACATCGAAATTGCGTGCGTCTTTCCATTCGCTCCTTGTCTATTTCTTTATTATTTGCTCGCAGCTTTGCACGAGATTCCTTCGATCGTTCATTGATGCGCCAATCGACTTCCAATCGATCCGCATCCTCCCTGCGATCATTTTTTCGACACGTCTGAATGTGGTTTTCAGTAACCTCCTTTTTTTTCTCATTCGATTAATTAAAATAACGGCAGAGGGAAAATTGTATTTATGTGAAGTTGATTGGGGACGATACGGTTCGGAGAATTGGGATGTTCGAATAACAGGAGCTCGCTGATTTCTCTCTTTCTATATCAATGATTTCTAGCTAAAATAACTCGAGCTCACTGTTCTACAGCAAGTGGAGTCGAGCATGAAATTTTGCTGTTTCGTTCTACTAATGATTCCAATAATAGCTCGGCAGGAAATTCAATTAACCGAATATCGTGTAAAGTTTCGTTTAGATAGATGAACTTTTTGATATATTAACAGACTTTTAATTAATCCCCCAGACTGGAGTTATATATCTTCCTTAATTTGTCGAATCGTTGCCCAATGGGTACTTTAATATTCGACTCTCTAATTTACGAGCTTTTTGTATTGCGTATCGTGCGAACTTTCATCGTTGTGTCGGGAAGGGTTAACATATGCAAACACCCTTCGAGACTTTTAACAGCATGGACAATGGACTGATTGATATGTTTACGGAGTGGTTACCCTGGTTAGCTGGAGCCACCATATCCACTGTTACCTGATGATTTAAGGGCCATATATTATGGACCCCTGCCACCACCGTAGTACCATTCGCGTTTCAGTACCCGTATTGAGACGTTCGTTTGCTTAGCAGGAGACAAGAGTAGAAAACTGCCAGTACCACATTTATTCTTTCTATAATTTTAAATTAATCCCAAGCCTCGTAAAAATCAGGAAGCAAAAGTTAGGAGAAACAGAAGCAAGTTGTTTCTAAATGAAACAACAGGGTGTCCGAGGAATATTATGAAACAGATCGGTGAAAGGTGGTAGAGAATGAAAGGGTCGGGGCTATTCCGAGCACGAAATAACTCGGGGTTCCTTTCGGAGGCATCGACGAGAGGTCGTGACGTTCACGAAGGTTATGACACTCGTAGGAGGACAGACGAGGTCGAGAACAGAGGTTCTTCTCTCCCGTGGGTTGATGGATGGTCCTGCAGAGATATGACGTCGCGATTGGCCGACCGTAAAGCAGCAGAGAATCATCCATACGGATCCTTGGTCAGCTTGCCTCCCGTCCGCCTTCCCGTAATCCGTCCTTTTCCGCGATCCGCTTGATCCGCTTCGCTTTATCGTTCGTTTCACCGAATGCCAGCTGATCTGCCCCGGCCATTCCCTCTTCCTACGGTGTTTCTTACGAGTTCGTTTTACCGTCCGTCAACGGCTATGCGCTTTGACCAGCTGCCTTAAACAATTTCCTTTTTTCTTTTTTTCTTTTTTTTTTTTTTTTTTTTTTTCGGCAAATTTGAAGATTTTTATCAAGATCAAGCTGATCGTTTGTGAGGCGCGGAACGTTGGCGAGTGTAGGAGTTTCGGAAAATTTGACGAATAGCACGGAAAGGAAGCTTGACGATAAGTAGACACGAGTCGGACAGTGATACTGACGAATGTCGCGTTTCACGCGTCGTAGGCGTACTTGACGTGCGTGTTGCGGGACGAATCGTTGCACGTGGGTGGGCGAGAGTCGCCCTTAGATCGGCCACGTCTTCGCGATCGAGGGGAGCACCGGTGCACGATCGCGTGTTTTATTTATCGCTCGACGCTGATACTACATCCACGTACGGGAGGCATTACTTTCGAAGGAAATACGCCGACGCGATCGGCGAAAGTAAATCAGCCGATGTCCCGTGGCTCGACTGGGCTGTTTGCAAAAAATTTACTATGGCGGATTATTGATGCTTTTCCGGTCATACGGCTGACGATATGCTTTTGTTCAGTCTCGAAGATATTCCTCTTTCATTTGATACGAAAAACGTCATAAAACAATGGAGTTAACATAAGAGAAATTGCCTCGAGTTTTCCACCGAAGGTTATATTGGTTAAAGACCGAAATTTTCAAGACAAAACGAACGGAAGTTTGCGAGCTGTCCCGATTTCTCGGGCGTGTGATAAAATAAGTAAAACAAACATCGGCCGAGGCGGTACCGGAAGAAGGAGAAGGACGCAGGACGAGGCCGGAAGGGACGTCACGTGCGGGACCTTTGCCAGTCGCTTTCTCCCTTCGTCGAATCCGTTTTTCCCTCTCTTGGCCGCGGCCACGCATCCTCCTCCTCGCTGTTGCACCAACTTCCACGCGAGCAAACAATGTCGGAATTCGTTACCTGACGAACGTAGCTCGTTTGTTTTTTACCCCCTCAACTCTGTGTCTTTTCCTTCTTCGATCGTGAACCTAAATTCTATTTTTCAAAATTCTTCTAGAATTCTATTAAAATACCATTGGTTAAGTTTTTTAAGAGACCTGCCAAGAGCAAAGGGTCGAATAATCCGCGGTAAATGAAAGTCCAGCTCGGCATAAGCTGAAATTTTCCCTTTAAAATGTGAAATGATCGAACGGAGGCGAAATGGTCGATACGGTGGTGTTCAGGGGCGGAATAGAGGGGTGGCGGGTGCGTTGCCCCCTTCGAGGACCCTCTTCCATTCAGTCTCGTAAATAGCTGCCGTTCTTGAAAGACCTCTTCTTCTCTCTTTTTTTTTTTTCTTCTTCTCATCCACTTTCCGTGTACGTGAATACCGGTATTCCGTGCACCTTGCGAAAATTTCCTCGGTTCACCGAACCAATTGAAACGCGATAAACTTGATCGCAGGGAATACGAGCTGGCCATTATGTCAGCTAGGTAATCATCGAGCGTGCACCTCATCGTTGCGACTGCTTTTGAATTACATCTCAAGTGCATGAACTTTTTTTTCAATCTGTCGAACCGAAATTGTATTACGAGAAGAGATATATAGGATGTCCCGTTGAACGGTGATAAAACAAAATTCAATTACACACCACGAACGAATGTGGGGGTTGGCATTAGTCGAGTATTTTTTGGCAACTCTTGCAGCTGGTGGAATGGCAGCAAAACTCGTGCAACACGTTCGAAACGTTGCCAATGACCCCGAGAATGATCTGCCAAAAAAGACATTCCACGGAGAAGCCATATGTGTTCACTTTTAACGCTTTCTTGCACTCGACGATAATTTATATTCTTTTTTTTCAAAAGGTACATCGAGTTGTTTCTTCGAGGGAGGGGGGCAGCTTTAAGTAGCAAAAATTGCCCATTTTCAGTCGGTCGTCGAAATCTTTTCGGGTAATATTTACCTTCGAATCATCGTGGAGAACGTCGTCGAGGTCCAGGAAAAAAGACGAGGAAATAAGAGGAATGCGAGCTGAGCGGGGGGGATAAGGAAAGTGGAGGCAACCCCTTTATTAGATTACCGGACGAGTGTCGCAGCATGGGCACTCTTTGAGTTCTCGCCGAGAGGACCCTCCGGGCTTATTGTCTCGTTTCCACAGCTTCACCCTCGGCCTTCACCCCCGTAACACCCACCCCTCTGTTACGCCCACGTCCGAATCTATTTATTTACGCACTTTTAAGGCGCCAGCCGAGAGTCGCGCTCAAAGACTCTGTAAATTGGCTTGGAATTGATTTCGCCAACGTCGAACCGGTACCCTCCTCGTTGCTTCTCGCTCGTTCCGTTTCCGGATGAAACGAGCCTCGATCCTGAACATCTTCGTTCCCTCTGGACGGCGATAAATCGTTAACGTTCCAGTTTCCTTTCAGGGTGAAGATAGTTTTCGATAGACGCGTTGGAACGTTGATTAACTTTCGCCGGGCTCTTAAACCGATAGGTAACACAGAGATTTCTAGGAAAATTTGTTAGATTGATCCTGGAAAGTCGGATTTTTGCACGAGCTGCCTTTCTAGAATTAAGGAATTTGATTTAATTTAAATTCTATCAAATAAATTGCTATCGAAATGTTTACGCTTTGATACGATCGAAGTCAGGTGTTGTTAGCTTTCATTGATAAAAAAATAATGCAAATTCATTCCCACAGCTGTTCTGAGTATCTAAGAAACTTTTGTCCACGATATTGTTGACAATGTGTCTGAATCATAAACGGGGCCATTTTCGAAGCAAACGAACGTTGAGTATCTGGCAGCGAACCGTAAGAGTTATGGTGACGAGGCTGGTAATGATGGGACAGCTGCGCGGTGCGGGGCATTGTTCGTTGTGAATTCACCCCCAGCTGAATTTTGAAAAGTCACATTTACGTTGTCGGTCTCGCGCACGTGCTGAGTCGATTCGACTGATTTTCCAATCTCCGCTTCGAAAAGGGAGAGTGTTCTCTCATTATCATTTCTCGTTCAAATCGTCTCTCACATCCGTTGCTGCGCGAATCTTCCCACAGTGGAATTTTTAAATTTATTATTTCCATATAAAACAATTATCCTCACCAGTAGCGCGCTAAACCATTCCTATAAACCTTTTTAAATTTCAAGAATAGAAACCATCCTCAACCTCGAGTCGGACGTGGATTTAATCCCGTTGTATCGCAAGCGTAACAGTTTCAAACGTTGAAACCAGAAAGGAAGAAGAGTATCCATGGAGGGTTGAAAAGGAGGAGGAAGAGGAAAATCTGGTGGATCGTTGATCCTGGCTTAGGACTGCGTCGTTTCACGTAATCGCGGGGGAGGTAAACGTGAATTAGGGGTGGTTTATTTTTCTTGCCGACGAGTGTACGCGTTGCGTGCACACACGCACGCCGAATAGGCGGGGGATGACGAGTGAATGACAGGACAATGAGCCTGGTCTGATGCACGCGAACGTTTTATGACGATTCAATATAAGTCTGGATGAAGCGGACCGCTCGGTTGCACTCTCAATGCATCGGGATCCCGAATCTCGAATTTCTACCCTCTTCTCATTCTAATTTTCTATCCGCGCCGTTTTTCAACGTGGAGAGGTTCATTTACATTAGTGCCGCTAGGGAAATGATCGCTTATGATTTTTCCTCCGGAAGTCGGATCGGGTTCGTCGATTCCACTAATTATCCTTCTTTGACGGTGAAAATGATTATTCTATTCGTGGTCGAATTAACCCTTTCGGTTTTGAACTCTTCTTCTGCTTAACCTTCCGTGTATTAAATTTGTTTAAAAAATGGAAAATCCAATGTTTCTCACCTGGTAACCCATTCCTCGAGTTTACGAGAATCCCAAAGGCATGAGAACTTTCGTTAGAAGCCAGTGTCTGGCTGCTTTTAAATCTTCAGCTACCCTCTCCCTAATTTGCCGCGATCGAAGACCCCACGGTTTGTCGAAAACGCGTAAAAACTGTGTGAAAAAGCGTTATTTCGGGGTGAAATCCGACGCTGCACGTTTTTTTTTTTTTTTTCTTTTTTTCACTCTCCACCCCTTAAACAAGGAGAGCCGCTTTTTTAAAGCGACGAGACGGAGGGAACGATCGCTGCGAAATGACGGGGTGCGCAGGTAAATTTTTTCGAAATTTCGGAAGATCATCTCGTTGCATCGAGGCTGAGGGATGAAATCAAAGGGGGACGCGGATGATGCATATCCTGCATATTCACTGGATTTCACTAAAACGGAGGGTACCCGGTTACTGAAAAGACGGGGAAAAAACGAAGGGAGAATGGAAAAAAAGGTGAAACGTTTTGGAGAGAAGAAGCGATTCAGGTTGTGAAAAAAGAAAAACCGCCAGCGGGAGGGGGTTGGATGCTAAGGGGAGGTCGAAACGGGGTGAAACCGTCTGTTTTTTGAACGCAAATCCGCCGCTCTTTAGAATTCCCGATTTCTGGGTCATGGGAAGGTAGCCAGAGATGAATGCCATCGCGTTGCCCTGATCATGGAAACCGATTTTTTTTTCTTCTCCTCCCTTTTCACTAGTTTTTCGTTTGCGCAAGCTTTCTTCGAGCCGGCCACTCGTTTCTGTCTTCTAAAGGGTTCGTTTCGTGGAAAAGGGGAAATTCCTTGATTCCAGTAAAATTCTGATAATTCGAAAAACTAAGAACTTTTTTCAATAAAAAAACCTGCATCAACACCACTAATATTACCCTCGACAAAAAAAAGAAGGTAATCAAATACCGAATGTAAGTTAGCAGAACGAATATCCTAATAAAACTAGGGTCTCCCAAAGCCTGTTCGCAAGTTGAAACAAGAATTATCCAGTTTTTCGTCAGGTAGGAGCACCGACCGTCCCGAGAGACTTCCTTTCCTATTCTTTTTGTTCCGACGTGGCCGTGGCCACAGTGTGTGCGATCACCGGACGAAACTTTTCACCGATGAAACCACCCTCCGATTAATCGATATACCCTCCCAGGGAATAGAAGAAAATAAAGAAAAGAGTGGCGATATTCATCTGATGTCGAACCGCGACAAAAGGGAAGACAATTCGTATAGGGGTGGTTGAGGCTTTAAAAAAATTGATCGATATCGATCGATCGCGGTTTTCAATGAAACCTTCATTGAAATTCGAGAATCCTTTAATCGTAACAGACGATCGGATAAAACTATTAAACGATCGTTTACAGATTAACGAATTACGAAACGATTGGACATTGAAATCGCGTGAATTTCCTTTGGCAGGCGAAATTCAATTGTGAAAAAGGTTGCCAAACTGATCGACGGAATTCGTTGGTTAATTTGCGGTCGGTTTTTCTGTAAGCAGCCCGATGAGTCAGCCCCGTCATGCTTTAAATATGTTTCAGCAATTCTCGAGAAAGTTTCAGGAAAACAGAGTCATACAAACGTATGCTACTCTCTATGTAGCTATGTCACTATCTACATTATCGCAATATACGCTGTGTAGTTTACATAACATGCAATAATAATTCTCACTCTGTTACTTCATTTCCAACGTATTCTAAATGAATTAAAAACAAACGATAAAAAGATGGATTCAAATTGAATTGCAAAAGATCGCAATTTCAAGGTTCCTTGAATATTCTCCTGTCGTAACACAGGATCAAGGAAGACTCGCGAGAGATGAAATTGATCGAATATTAACGTTTCGATAAACGGAGCAAACACGTTGCGCGTAGCTTATTGACGCGGCGTGCCGCGAGTTGTCCGCGTCTACGCCTCTCGTTCATCGAGGTTATCGATACGCGTACAGTTTGCTCGAGCACCGGTGTTTGATTTATTCCACGTTGTTCAGCGATAATCTTATTGACTGTTAAAACATGTAAAACCGAGGTGCGCCCTCGTTATCTCGGTTTCTTGCTCACCAACACTCACGCCCGCGAGAAGTCTTTATCGGTCGTCCATTGTAAAAGTCGATACGGGATTACAGGTTGTACCGGACCCCTTTGAAAATTCGACTCGACGACGTGTCGTCAGGTACACGAAATTGAAATTTCAAGTACACTCCGGTTAAGGAACACTTTCTGGGCCGCCGTGGTGAAATCGCTTTATCAGAGATCCCGCGAAGGAATGTCCGATAAGGATTTAAATTCTTCTCGGAACTTACGAGGCCTTCCGTGAAACGAGTCACACCGTAATCTTCATGATTCTTATGACAAATGGGTTCGTATCCCGAGACAATGTCACAGGAAATCGAGGAGGGTGTTAGCTGGGAAGCTTTTATTTTTCCTGACATAAGACGTCACGCTAATTACCTCTGAGAGACGATTAGCTGGCTCTCTGTTGAAGACTCTGACGTTGGTAATTAGCTACCTGGTAAGGCGGAATGTTGTCCACTTGGCTGACTTCTATCGTCCTGTTGATTGTTGTTTGAACGAGGTCGTCTTCGTATTCGAGGGATCCTGTTGTTTCCACCCTTGGAGTAAATCAAAAAATAAGACGAATCCTTCATTCATGTATTCTTCAATTTCAAAGTAAATCTATTCCACTTCCCACAAAAGCGCAGAAGAAACAAAGTATCGCTAACTACCAGTTGAAAGAGCTCGCATCGATCAACTCAGAATCTATTCGACGAGCCGCTCGCTCGCGTTTCTCATCGCGGCGTGCACTCTCGTTTCTTCTTTCCGTCGGTCCTCGTTCCGTGAGAAAAGTCCTCCCTCGATCCGTCCGGCATTGCCTCCCTCTCTTCTCGGCGAAGAGCAACAGAAGGATCAAGAGAAGTCGCAGTCGGTCGTCGAGCAGCCCGCAATGGCTGCCAATACCAGTTTTTGTCCCCGTCCTACGGGGTATCTCGCACACGCACGCGTATCTGTCGTTGCACACGCGTGCACCTACGCGGACACGATCCTCTCCCTGGATTTACTGGAGCGCGTAAGTGGATTTGCCTGCGTTCCGAGGGATATAATTTATTCGAACTCTTGCTATCTTCGATTTTCGCAAGCGCGAACGCAAGTTAGAGAAGAATCGATTCCGCTCGATTGTAATCCTGTTTGCCTAATGTAAACGTCGCTTAACCGATCCGAGGCAGATGCTCCGAAACCCGGCATCGATCATCGACGAATCGGTGCATCGTGCGCGTAAGACGAAAGAAAGAAGCGGCAGAAGAAGAGGAGAAAGAAGAGAATCCGGTACGAGAAAGAAGAAAATAAAAAAGAAGAGAAACGAACAGATCCTTAAAGCAAACTGCCCGCCTCGAAGCTCGTCTCAGCCGGGCTTGGAGGGGTGAATTCGTCGCCCGATAACCCGATTGGCTGGCCTCGCCGCCAATGCAACCGCGCTCTCCGCGAATGCAATCGGCTAAATGCACTTGAGCCGCCGCGTGCACGCGTGCACCGCTCCGTTCTGCTCACGATGCATGCGTAATGTGTTTTACGAGCGTACGAATGCGCGCCGGCCTGTTTCAATTAACGAAAGCGCGATGAAACGTCTTCGATCGAAACGCGGTAAATGAAACGAATAAAAATTGAAATTGGGAGACACGATCTTGCAAATCATGCCGTGACCTCTGTTTCCTTTTGGCCGGAACCGAAGCAGAAAACCAACCAATTTGTTAACAACCGTATCCCTACAATCGTTCTCTACATCCAAAACGATAAATATCCTTCCAGGATACGTAGACTTCTTTCAACGCGTCTTACAAGATGGCAAGATGGTAACGTTTCTCTCTACGTGGAAGTAAAAAAAGGCTTATTAACGTTCCTCATTTCAATATGAATACCGTCTGGTGCATACGCGTTTTCCTCGTGTGTGTTCCTTAAAAAGGGGGATAACGTACGAGCCGGTTCGCGAACAACCGAGGAGAAACCCGGTTGAAACAACAACAATGGTAATAATAACAATGCTCGCGCGAGCGTGGACGGTTTAATTAAGCCAAGGTAAAGGGGACGCGGTGAGGTAAAACGCGCGAATCATATTTATGACCAGAAAAGCAACGGCATCGAAGGAGAGAAAGAGAGGATAGGAAATGATTTTCTGCCAGGTTTCAGTCCCTTTACCTACCGCGTTCTTTATTCAACGGCCCGTGCGCAAGCAGAGGCTGTCGGGTGCGAAAGTAACCGCAAACCATGGGATGTTACGTACATGTATATACCGTAGAAGCGCGTAACGCTTGTCTAACTTCGTCTCGTTGCCTGATGGTTTAATTCGTTCTCGTTGCCGCGTTATTTTATGCACAGCTGCATCGATCCGGTAAGTGAATCGCGATTAATCTAAATAAAGACATATAATCATTTTAACAAGCGGCCGTCAAAGTTTGCGTATAATTGCGCCGACCGCGATATCTACTCTTTGATATCGTTTCGATTAGATGCCGGGGTAATGGAACCGAAAGCAACGCCGTTAAATGAGAATTTTTCTGCGCTAGGATATCTTTTGTTATTCGACTGAGAATTTTTATTAACCTCATTAATGGGGACGGTTGCCAATTTCCGAATGAAAAATTTATCTGTGACCTCTGAACGGTAGCAAGGGACATTTTTATCTAGAAACGGGGACCGATTTTCCGTATCGTCGGTACCGTGAGAACGGCATACACGCTCGGACTCGATGAATGATGAATAGATCGCGGAAACGTTCGCGGAAAAGTAACGAGGTGCGAGCAGAGCTGAACCACCACGGGAGATTAATTACGCGGTAAATGAAAAAGAGAGAGAAAGAGCGGCGGATAGGAGATGATTGCCGACGAATGGCCGGATAAGCCAGGAGGAATTTAATAAGCCGTTCGCCTTATCGGCAGTTCCCACGTGCATCCGCAACGGAGGATGCATAAACGAATGCATCGTGAATTCGATCTGGTCGGTCAGCGTGCTCGCTCGTCGTTTCATGATGAACGCGAATCGACCGGCCCGCCACCGTGGAATTATCATAATTAATCACCAGAACCTCTCTCGTACGTCATTAAACGATCATTTTCTGACCCATCGTGGCGCGTACGCTTTCAATTTTTCCCTCGCGCATGCCAATTAAACTGAACATTGCTAAACGAATGATTTTCTAGAAACTCAATTGTACATACGTGCCCTCAGCGCGGAACGGAAGGATTTCTTTCAATTTTTTTCATTACTTTTTCCACCCACTGGTTGAGTACACGACGTGTATGAATCTATGTAAATCATCTAAGTATATTGTCGGAATTAATAGCTATTTTAATATCGCAGTAATAACTACAGAATTTTTATTGTAATCAAGTATACGTAGATGTATTTTAATTGATTTTAATCGAAGTGGAACAGTAATTGCCACCTTGGTAAACCGGTTACGTCGAGTTCAATTAAACGAAAGAGTTGATCCCGAACTTTGCTCAAACGAAGAATAGGATTTCAAAGTAATAAATCATAATTCGAGAAGCTTAATTCTGAATAATATTGAATGATACAAAAGAAAGAAGCGTATAATGAAACTTCCGCTCGTGAAACCGTTAAATCAAACGAAATAACTTACCGCTGGTTCTAGCTGGTCCCCGTGGCTGGTTGTCCCGAATGAGAAATAAAAAATCGCGTAACGGCATACAGCAGCTACCACCCTATTGCGACCCTTTTTCGATCGAAAGTCGTGCGTCGTTAAAAGTGCAGTCTCGCGCCGCGACGAGAGTGGAGGGGGCCGTGGAAAGAAGAGAAAGAAAAAAAAAAAAGAGGAAAAGTTTAAAATGTTTGAGGAAGGGGTGGCCATCCACGTCCCCCTTTCTCGTTGGTCGACGCGAGAGGTGCCGGCAGGGGTTGTATTGCTGCGGAATCCTTCGACAGAAAGCGACGTGTACGTGGGGCCATCGAAACGCGTGCTGGGTTCGTGCCACGCACCTTTCTTCCACGTACCAACACCTTGATTCACGTGTACGTGTGTGTACACGCAGGAAGGAGCAACGTTTAGAAGCGGAATAGACGCAGATGCTCCGACACAGGGAACGAACAGACCGAGCCAGCCGGCTTTTTGGGGTGAGGAGAAGCGGATGGTTCAGACGACGCGGACGTGTGTCTGCCATTGTGATTTTAAAATCGTCTACCCGACCGTCCTCCCCTTTCCCTCGTTACCATCCCTCTACATCGCGTTTTCCACCCCTTTCAAGTTGTTACGCTGCTAATACCAACGTGGATTCTGTTCTCGAGTATGTCCGTATCGAGAGGATCTTTGATCTTAATGGAAAATGCTCGTATTCGATCGAACGTTGATTTCACCCCCTAGCTTTTCACGGTGCTCGATTAGCCTCTACGTAGAAACATCTTAAAAACTTGTTTAATTTGAATTTGTTTCCTTTTAATTTTTGGAATTTTACTTTTGTATTCGAAAATCGTTTCGATTTTATACAGAGTTGAACATGATAGATCGTGTTCGAACCGCGGGCATATACATTCAGCTGAACTCACAAGCTGTATCCCTGTATCTTTTAAAAAGTAACGCTCGCAGCGGGTAGCAGTATCGTTTCAACCACGAACGCAATATCTAGGTGAAAAAAATATAGAAGAGGGTTGGGGTCACTGGAGAATCGAACATTGAAACAGTAAAATTTACTGAAAACGCGTTCTCCATCGAACGACCGAAAGGGTAGTTTTTTAAGGGTGCCACGGTACCTCCCCTTTCGTTTTAAACTTCATTCAAAATGGCGTCTGATGGTCGCGAGTTACATGCAGATTGGCTAGGTGTCGGTCGAAAGGAGTTATGCCGTAGGGTGGTATCTCGCAACCCCTCCGCGGAGGGCGGTTTCGCGCTTGCGCTCACAACCCTTGCCGTTCTCTTTGATCCCCTCGACCAACCCTAAGCCACCGTGTCTCGTTATTATTCACGTTTTTTTATTGGCCGGGAATCGATCTCTTCAGGTAGCTGATACATTTACATAATGGCGACTTTGTTCCTTCAGAATCTTTCAATGAATTTTATTCAAATTTTCGCAACTTTTCTCTTTATCAGTCTACGACCTCTTCTTTAAGATTAATAACACTCGATACCGTTTGCAATGCGCGTTGCAAATATAATCGCAATCATCGAAACACTGAAGCGACAAATAAAAGACGATCGAACGAAGGACGTCGCGAGGAAAGGGAAAACTGCATTCAAAGGAAATGCGTTTTCGTGAACCGACGGAAAAGTACACAAGGGGTGGACGAGTGTTAAGGTAGCCAGAAGCAACGAGAGGGGGTTGGCTTTATCGATCGCCCCTCTGACAAGGGCAAGCAACAAGAAATAGGGAAACCGTTCTCTCCGACCGATGAACGACGATCCTTTGTCTTTCTTGTTCCAGAGAAATGAGCTTCTTTGTTCGGAATCTCTGACAGAGGGTGGATCGAGCGGTATGGAGATGACGCGGAGGAATTAATCTCGTAAATATTGTTTCTTCGGGTTCGGAATGGAAGAATTTCCCTTCGAAACGTATTTCGTTTGATAAAGAATGACGCACATATCACGGGCAGACTAGATCGTGATCGATTTTATCAATTGTTATTTTTAAACGTGAAGTGTATCATCGCGATGGTCTTTGTGACTCGCACATTTTTTTCCGTTGATGAAATAATCAACGTAGAAAGAGCAACCGATGCGTATTAGCGACGTTATCTCGGTCTAAACGTTATAGTGTTAACGCTTTGATAATCGGATTCTTCTTTTAGATAAAAGACACTTTATTAGTTCTAGAGTAAACAGTATAAATTTTCCACTACAATATGTCATCCTAATGAATTTAAATTTAAAATTAAATGAATTTAAAATAATGAAGCAATTTAATTAAACGATGCAATTAATTATCGTCCTTATCGATAAAACAAATATCCTATGTCGATTTAAATCTTCTATTTCTCGTTTATTTCAAACCACTTCATCATCGAACCACTTAACCGGTTCACTAATTTCGTTTGAATGAGAAAGCAATTAACGCGATAAAACGGGTGTCTCGAGTCGATGTTGTCACTCGTCGAAATTCGATAACGATAACAATTTCACGTGACTCTAAACCCGAGTATTTTCTCCCTTTTTTGTGTATTCAATTTTCATTTTACCTGCCGATGGGGACTGTCTGATTAGAAGCTACTCGAAACTCGCGTACGTGACACGATCGCAGCGTTGTTTATCTTGGTCAGCTAGAATGCTGCGTGCTCCATTATTGAAATTACGAAAGCAAGATATCGTTACGATTTCGAAGCGATATCTGCTCTTACTCGTATTCTTGACCGGATTGTTATGAGAAAAAGTGTCGACCGATTAAGGGTCGTTCACACGCGAAGCGAGTTCCACGTAGTCTTATCAGAAATTTTGGACCGGTCGGCACGTGGCGATCGATCAGATTACCTCGAAACATCGACCACAGGTGTAAGAGAAATTTGGTCATCGGACGATTACGCAGATGGGAATTTTTTACTAATCGAAAGTCTACATAGTCGACATATAAATAATTTTTATTTGTTATATCTACACAAGAGACTCGAAAATTGAAATTCTCTATCAAATATAAGCAGCACCTTCCGAGTTCCCAGCTGAAGATAACCAATTAATTACAGCTCAATATTTTTCCCTGGAATTCTGTGCCAATCGTGCGACTTCCGGTCTCGAAGTCCAACATCAGCCACGTCACGTGCTGTGTTCCGCTGAAATTCAGTTCGTCGAATCGAACGCGAGAACGGCGAATGCAGTTGAACAGTATGGCCGAAGGGCAATCCCGCTTTTTCCCGCGGTACTCGAAAGAATTGAAAATTCCTGCTCGTCCAAGGGTTGAAGAGGACGACGCCGGAGTGGAAGGGGATGGAAAGGGGCGCGGATAAAGCGTTCGATATAAGATTAATAGCGAAGGCCGCTGACCGTGGCTGTACAGGTCAGGGAGGGAGGCTCGTCTATACACGCGACGGTGATTCCTCTTTGAAGGTGGAATCGTGGGCAGTGGCCAAATTGAATCCTGCTTAGGACAGGCGGACCGAACCGCGACGAAGGACGGGACAGGCCCTCGAGCACTTTCTCCAATAAATAAATTGCTCGACGCGCGCCTCTGTTCGAATTAAAATTGCCCACCCCTCGTGTGACCAGCGGCAATACGACAAACCCTCTTTTTTTTTTATTTTTAATCAAATCAAAGGAATATTCCGTAGTGGAAATTTTCTGATTGTACAATAGCTTTGTCGTTGTCAAGAAGAGAAAAGGAAGGTAAGAGGTGGAAGAAGCGAGTTCTTGCAACGAGACGATTAATCGCGCGCGGAAATGGAGGAACGTGGAAACGAGCGTGGTCGGCGGACGCTTCTGGCAGGACATTGGCCAGGACGAATAAGTAATGTAGAGGTCCATTATGCTGAAACGGTGAAGGGTCTCGAAGCAGGGTCAGCCAATCCCCCGGAGGGCCGTTAAAGTGAAATACTTCTGAATGCAAGGTGGCTGACCGCTTCTCACCCCCCTTTCTCGACCGCCCTTTTTCTGTTCGTTTCCTTCCCTCTTTCTTCTACGTATGTCTCCCGTTGGACCCTCTGAAATGCTGTTCCTAGGCGTCCATAGGTAAATCGTTGTTATCTGGACAGTGATAAACCCGTGAATGGAGTTCGCGCCTGTTTGGACGAATGAACGAGGGGAATGCAAAGGGAGAAACCACCCTCCGAGGCTAGACGGGGCATCAATGGATCACCAAATGGATGGCTATGTTTATGCGAACTGGTCTCGCCTCGCTGGGATTTTCAGAGCTCATTTTTGGGACCTCCGAACGGAAATGAGGGTAGATTTTTCTGTTAGAACTGTGTTCGGTGAAAATTGGTTTCTCGGTTCTATCAGTCACTCGACGATTGGAATTTTACCTAGAAAATGAAAATAATCTTATTGAAATTAGTCGATACTTTTGTATGTTCAAATGTGTAATCACGACGAAACTCATTCTCAACAATAATCTTTGAGACCGGAAACGCTTTTCTTATCGCGGATAAGCAACGACGCGTATTCGACTCGAGATACGATGACTCAATCGTTCACGTCGGATTTATTATCGACTTGTTAAATTTCGTCGCGATCGAAGGAATCCCGCGAGTTGAAACGTAATTGAATTTTCCAGAAGGTGAACCCAAAGACGCGTCCATTTCTCTCTGCCCCGTGAGGGCTGGTTTGTCTTCGTGGGGTGGAAGAAAGGAACCGAGGGAGCATGCAAACACCACGAGATTAAAGGAACCGGAATCGTGACCCGAAGACACGCCGCGGGTTAGCAACCCTCCTCGAGACGCATCGATATTGCGACTCGAAGAATATTCCAAAATTCGTTCGTTATCGTTCAATAATTCCCTGCTGAGCGATAATAAAATCTCGCGAAACACGTCAGTTGAAAGCGCGAATCCGAGCTGTTTGTGCAATCGGAAAGAAAGAAGTTGGCATACGGAAGAACGGAGGGTGGTCCACCGGTCGAACCGAGGTCAGCGGCCATTCCCTGATGATATTGATTAGCCGACGCCCTTAGTTAGCGCCAGCTACACTTTCTTCTCCAGCGAGTCTCTCCTCTTGCTCACCCTCCACGAAACTCCTCGCTTTCCACCCTATCCGCGTTTTACTTCCCTTCCTTTATCTCTCTTGTTCTCCGAGAAATCTGCTTTCTCGTTAGTGGAAGACGGAGAAGATGGAAAGAGACGCAGCGAGCTTCCGCTAAGTCTCTTCGACTAAATCATTCATCAAGCAAATAATGCGCCGGCTGAGTCACGTCTCACGCATGCGGGGGTGATATTTGCGTGAGGCATTCGTCACGTACGGGGGTGGTGAAATCTTGATTCGTTCGCCGAGATTCGTTGGGTGAAATGAAAACATCGCGGGCTTGTATTTCTAATTTTTTATATTTAGAAATATTGCATTTTTATTAAACAACCTTTGCAATGATTTATGTTAGAATTCTTAAGCGATAAGGTCTTGAAACATTAGATACACCCTATGTAGAGGGGTTGACGGGGGCGGAACCGTTATGTGGCCCGGTGTAATTAGACACTGCAGCCTGGAACAACATTCAGAGGCCGTCATTGTTCCCAGAAATTAAGGGAAACGAGGGAAAGCCGGGAAAACTGGCAGGAATAGGGGATTCGGAGGGTTGCTAATTACGCGAGCTCGTGAAGGGGGCGAAGCCATTTTCTGCGCGCACACAAAGGCCCTTATATTAATACACGAGATAGACGGGGAGGAAAATTTGTTTCGGAAAGTTCTTTTGCAACTTGATACCTCTGCTCGATCTTTGTTCATCGGTTGTTTTATATATCTAAAACACACTTGGATTTCTGAAATCGATGATATCTATTATGTAATATTTAATTGATTCTGTGTTCCATTTTTGCAGGTAAAGTTTGGATAGGCGATAACGAGGTCGCGTGGCGAACGGAACAATCTTTCAAGAGGACCTCACCCTTAAATCCCTGCGCCACGACCACTACCACGACGACGACAGCTGGTGGAGCACCGGTACACCCCCACCTGTCACCACCCATAGCCGCCCCTGTGACCACCCCCGATCATAGAAGCCCTAGCAGCCTCCACGTGAAGCTTGGTATTTCACCGAGTGAGTACTAATATATTTTTCAACAATCTAGAACGATCGAGTAAATCTCGATCGTTTATGCTTGCAAATTCACGTCGCGTTCGTCGGAAGTTACTTTGGTTCGAGAACGGTGCCAAAAGTCCAAGAAACCGAAGGGTCGGCGGCTTAAAGCGGCCTTAAAGCGAGGCTCTTTAAATAATGCAATAAGCTTGATGTCATTTGCCGGACAATGGGGGGAGTTCCTTTTAGGGAAAGGTCCAGCGAAATTGCCCCTCGCAGGTGCTTGCTTCCGACCCTCCACCAAACGCGCTTCCACCAATCACGATTCTCCTTTTCTTGATGCTCCATTCGTTTTTCTCAATAACAATTATCGAAAGACTATCTTTTGGTATAATTTGCAAAAATATTGCCAACTCTTATTAACAGAATTATTAATTGTCCACCGATATTTTTTTTAAAATAATTTTTCCACTTAACAAAATTTGTAATGAAAAATCATTTTCATGAAAATAACGCGGTTGTAAGAGTTGCGGTAGAAGCAAGCCTCTGCGGCATCGGTCTGCTATCGATCCGAACCGGAAGCCGCTTCGGCAAGGTCCAGGAAGGTGGACTCAGCCCCGTGGAACGGTGGCTCCTTTCGTTTGCTTAAATAAACATTGCTCGAACAATAGCGTGGGGGCCCGATCCGGGCCTCTTTCGAGCCGCAATACGATCGAAGGGAAAGGAGAGGCAAGCTGATTCCTCTTCCTCTTTCCGTGGAAACGAGAGGAAGCAGTCCGCGCGGCATGTTTAATGCATCGTTCAACATTTCCATGTCAAACATCGCTTTGACTCGCGGAATTTAAAACTGTCTGACCAGTGAAACACACACACATACGTAAACGTATACGTATACCGCTATGGGGGGTGGGTGTGTGCAAGTTGATGGGAAAACCAGCCATCTTTATTTACCGTCGAGTCGCCGCTGGACAAGGTGCGCTAAAGCTCGATAAGGGTGCCGATCGATAGGGGTCGAAAGTTGAAAGGAACGCGGTTGTAACGCGACACGCTGTTTCCATGGACGAAAGTAACGTTTTCGTCATTCTTTTAGAGGGTTGATGTTTCCTAAATTTCGATCTTGAATGCCTAGAAATTATTTCACTATAAAAAGAATAAAATTACAAATTAGATTAATCGAATAATTAAATTATTGCCTAAAGGAGTTTTCAAGAATTTAGCAAACATCCAGCATAAATAATTAAATGAATCCACCTTTTAAATTGCCTTAGAAAAGTTATATTTGAAACGTATTTCGATGGTGGTCTCCACTTTAAGAGAGGATACACGCTTCTTTCGAATCTATTTGCCTGGCAAAGCTATCCCGCCTAGCTGCCAAGTGTGTTTATTCGGTATATCAATAAGGACGAAGTGGAGGAGAGCTAGGACGAGGTTCCCCAAGGGTTTCGTCCTTGTCCGACGACCGCCTCTCTGCTGGACAGCTTGATAACATTATGTTTCTTCGGCCGACATATGCACTGGCCGGTTTTTGAAGAACGAAGGGATAGCACCCTAAAAACGTGGCCGACCCGAGGACATGTGTCGAAGCGATGATCCTTTCACCTCTGAAAGCTGTCGCGACCCTTAAATGGACCAGCAACCTAGGAAAAAAAAACTATAAATCATTGGACTAATTAAAAAAATGTGTCAAGGGGAGGAGCTGCTAACGCGAAATTTTCAGGGTTGACCGTTTCCCTCTTTCATGGCAAATAATAACAGAAAACATCGTTTACTGTTTAACGAAGGAAACGTCTAATAAAAAGAAGATAGCCACGCGTCCGAGGAAGTCAGTGGAGGAAGAAAGACGAATCGCGAGCAAACGAACGCCTGTTAAAAATTAATCTTCGAAGTCAGTGAACTGTGTAACGTAGTCTCGTCGCGTGTAAATTACGCTGTCCGTTTACGGAAGGATCCTTTCTTGCCATTCTCCAACGTATCTCTCCCCCGGGACTATCGTTCTTCTTCACGGGATCATCCTCTTCCCTCTGAGGTATTTAAATTCCGTTTATTCGAGCAAGCCGAGCGGAATTGTTTCGCGTGCCTGAGCGAAGGGACACGATTCGTGGCAAAAATCGACTCGTCTGATTCGTCTTTCCATTTTGTCGCGCTGCGCGCTGTTTGAAATATCGAGGAACGGCCATATGCGAGGCAATAACCGGGACTACGTACTTACACGAACGTTTCATATAAGGCGGCGAAGGGGACGCGTACGGGGGCGAGAAAGGGTGGCTCGTGAAATATTGGCTACATAGATTTCGACCATTATTACCGTGTGTAAAACATGGCGACATTTGGCGCTAAATCGATCAGCCTGCTGCGTTATGCTTCGCGAGGGACCAAACAGAAATGAAAAAAAGCTCGACTATATTTCGAGACTCGATAAAAATCTACATGTGTCTTACGATGATCGTCGTAAAATCTGACGAATAATTTGTTGATTATTTTCGAAGAGGTTCTCTATCCTGTTATGGTTATGCTTGGCACCTTAATCGGTAGTCGTCCACGTACGCCTACGCCATTAATTGTCGATGCTTAACGACGTATATATACGCTGTTGTAGCAAGTGCAAGGGTTAAGTAGATACGTATTTCGAGGCGTGTGCAAACGTGTCCTGTGGACGGAAAGGTTCGTTAGAAAGGTACTGGGAGCGATGAAACGGTGTAAATGGTCGTCGCGGGGAGCGAATGTATTTATGGAAGGCCGTGTGGCCACAGCCTAAGAATAACAACGATAAAGTATTCTCGCCATGAATATTTCGTATCTTCTATGGGGATCTCCCGGCTCGAACGTCGTTCAAATTGAATTCTGATTTAACTGGCCGCGTCTTGCCGGCACAGAAATATCCCTTCGCGCTGTTGGCGTTGGCGAGGAGGAAACGGTAGAAGGGTTCTGCACACGATTTCTTTCGATCCTTTAACGTAGGAATTTCCAACGAGCAACGGATCGAAAGGAAAGATCTACGCTTGGAGTTTCGCAGTTTTCCCTGCTGGCTAAACCTTCTCTCATATAAGTTACGTGATTTAAGAGTCCGGATTTATAGCGAGCAAAGTTGCGCCCAAGTTTTATGGTTCGACCGAATTGTTTCGAACTGCCGAAAGCTCTTACTCTCACTCCTCTGTCCTCCTCGCGAACGCGTTCGAAAATTCAATTAAAGGCGGAACGAGACTTTCCGCTCGATGCTCGGACACTTTTCGCTGGTAAATCTACGATGAGAGAAGCAACCGAGACGAGAGAGCAGGGTTACTTGTGTTCCAACTTTGAAGGATTAATATTAGAATCGGTGTTACTCGAAACTTCGATCGTCGTCTGTTTTCCAGCTGAATTACGAGGGAAAGTGTAGATTCGAACGGCAAATACTTTGAATGAAATAATGGTATTCCCTTCTCTAATATTAATAAATGTATTCTAGATGAAGAAAAACCACGGGAACTTGAAAAGCGGTTTCAAAAGTGGTATGTGAAACGAGACATTTTTCATGTCGAATAAAAAGCTCGAGGCGTTTTTCTCGGCCACGTAATAACGAGTTGAACGTAATGTTGAACAGTGGCGCCCGCTAAATCGGCGTTTCACGCGCGTTGATCCCGAACCGACGAGTCTCCTCTTTGCTCGCGATCGCCGCCAACAAAAATGAGATGCACGAGGGTAATTGATGAGCGGCCGTAATAACCCAAAAGACGAGTTACCAGGAGGCTCGCGGCAAAAACCTCGAGGCGGTCGCGTGGATTCGTTCGAGGCGAAAGCAGCTGCGAGCCGCAAATTAGCATGGGGGGCTATAAACGATAGCGGTTTCGACAGTTCGCGACCGATGTTCGAGTTAATCGAACGATTAATTAGACCTCTTCGTGTACAATCCCTTCCACGATCATCGTCTCCCTATCTTAGCGATGGTCGTTGATGAAAGCCATCGCGAAACTTAATATCCTTTTAAAATTTCATCAGTGCTCGATAGGCAAAAAACTATAAAAAAATTAAATTTTCCTCGTTTCCCCAACGAAGTCGCATTTACGATACGAGGCAGAAAACCAAGCAATTAAATCATAAACAGAAATTTCTATAATATACCATGCCAACGATCACTTTTTTTCACGAGACAGTCCACATATTAACGATCCAACTGGAACACAGTGTTCCAGTATTCTATCTTAATCTTTCTGGCGGATGAATTATGATTTCCTTTCGTAATGTAACACCGCATTGCCTGGATTCTTCCAACAGAATCCAGGCTACGATTTTACATTAAACATTAATGAACGATCGTTCGATGAAACAGGCGTTAGAAAATGTATAAACGTTCTCTAAACAGCATCGTGCAAGAGCACGGTCTTGTATTCTAAACAGAGGTACCAATTACCTCTAAAATTTATAATAACGCGCGATTTACCATAATTAATCGATTACGCTGGCGGGACGTGCGGTCTCGCGCTGGCTCGCGCGCCGAACGAGGGGCATTTTTTTCAGATCATAATTTTAGATAGGCCTGCTCGCCGTTCCCGCTGACGCAAATGGCGGCGTGTAGGCAAATTGAGGTGAGATTGGAGGTCAGCACGGTCCGCCGACCGTTGCTACAACCCGATCGCGAGTGTACCGGGCGGTGCGAAAGCGATTTGCGGCTTCAAACCTTGCCACGCGGTTCCTCCGATGAAATTCGAGGGCAGAATCTTTGAACAGCTTGAAAAATTCCCGAATTTCCAGGTGGTACCTGGAATTGATAAAGATTTTAATTAAAGTCATCGGATATTTTGCTCTTCCATAAATGGGATAATGTAGAAAACAGTGGTTGCACGTGCAAGATGCAATCTAGGCATGCAGATTAGCGAGAGATCCGAGAAATCGGCAAAAAACAGGTAGTGGCTATTAACATCACGATCGTCGGTACCTCTATTAATAGCGAACGACTAAAAAGCCTCGGCGAAGGATCAATTATTTTCTTGCCTCGCTTAACGCCACCGTTATTTCGCCGGTGTGTATCTGACACACATGCATGATCACTCAATTTCAACAAGGTCGCAGCCTTTTTGCTCGCTATTTCGATGCGTTCGAACATCGCGAAGAATAGATAATTAACGAGCGAAGCCTGGAAAAGTGTTAAGCCTTCTATGACTCTCGTTTTCACTTATATCCAGTCGCCTCGGGAACGCGTCGAATTTTCAAATTAACCGCCAGAATATATTCCTAATCCTGTTTCTAATCAATCCAGAGGATGAAAATTAACGCGTCAGAAATATCTCGTCACACATCCGCGAAAGGTTAATCAGTTGATCTTACAAGTCAAGATACGCAACGAGTCGATCCTTAAGTCTAGTTTACCCTGATAGAGCAACGCGAATAATGATTTTCGTTAACACTCGATGGTTTACATAAATATAGCAAACTAGCCGCGGTTATTCCACTCGTTTACTCTACCAATGTACACCGGATTTTACTCTCACGCGAGGTTCCTTATCTGACAGCCTTCAAAGAGAAACCACGAAGAAGTACTAATTACGGACGGTTGTCGGATGGAGCCGCGCCCTAGCTCGCGGATCGTTCGTCTTTACAGAACGAATTTCTTATCCGGACAATCGAGTCAACGAGCAAATTCCACGCCGAAAGTAGCTGGACTCTGCCAAATCGAGTAACGCGATTTCACGTTAATATTAATGATCGAGACCGGCGACGTATTCCCGGATTCGTTTTCTTTTTCCGCGAGCTGATTTATTGGACGACGGTTTTGCGGCTCGATCTCGCAAGAGTAAATCTCTCGATGAAAGAAGAAACGGAAGGCTTCGTTCGTCAAGATTTATCGGCCGCCATAGGTAGCGGGAAAATTTTGCTTCTTAAATACCGGGGCGGCGGTGAAAGGGTTAAATTCCAGGGAGTCGTGGGTACCCAGATTCTCCACGATCTACCTGGTGCAGAGGAGCAGGGTAACGAAGAAGGAATCACCCGGTACGTGAATCGGCGCGTAATACCAAGGGATCACGGTGGACCGGCTAACGTGATTATTATAAAGTCAATACGTTGCTAACTCATCAGCCAGCTCCGCCCTCTAACAGCCCGGTAATATGCACCGGCCAAGAAGTCAGTTACTCTCTATCTTGCGTTCTCTCGCTTTCTCTTCAATCCGGGCCCTCGATCTTCTTCCAAGCTTCGACTTTATTCGCTCTCGCTCCCTGTTCCCTTCTTCATTCGACTCGCTTGATCGGAAAAGGCAACACGACCGTCTTCTTTATCTATGTTACCGTAGCTCGAATAGGTACTCTACCTACGCGTTCTAACCTACCGTATGTACCTACACCTACCTTCCGATCCTCTCTCTGCTCGTCTGGTCCCCGGCTTCTTTGCACGTGCAATACACGCTTCGTGGCGCGGTACGACGTATCTGGTGGATCTCGAACGAGCCGCACGAAATCGCTGCCTGCAATTACCCCCGAGAAATATATTACTTAAGGATTGCTCGCTAAGAACGCAGACGGTAACGGATGCTTCCACGTCCGACGATCACGGTCCCCCGCGTGAGCTTCGACTACGTCCAAGCCTTGCAACCGCTCTTTTCTTAGCTCGAGGAACGTTTAATGAAGATTTCACATTGACTTTAACTACAATTTGATCATTTTTTTTTTTTTTTTTTTTTTTCTATAACGCTCTGCATCTAAGACCTGATACATCATAAGTGCCATTTACTTTTATGCCACGTAACACCTAATAATATTCATCTCGTAGAATGTTCTTGGTAACGCTATCGAACAATCGTCGAGATCTTCCGCTTCCATCGATCCGCGAGAACGATCGACGCTTATCAAGCGGGATAGTAGTGATGGCGAGTGAGCGATAAATGCACGCGCAACGAACGCAGGTGAACCCACGTGTAACCGATAACGTAATACCGGAAAAGGGAAAAGCAAAAGAGGCGGGAGCACACACCAGCTCGCTCCAGGTATCTGTTACACGCCTCATGGACAGCGCGGAACGCGTGATTACAGCCGCCAAAGGTGCTACGAGGCGAGGCCGTGACTCTTTTTTTTTTTCTTTCTTTCTTTCTTCTTTCTTTTCCCTTGCAACGCGAAGTTCAAGGCTCAGCTTAGTCTCTGCGAGTCGTTTCCATTCATTCGTGTGAAAAGCGTGTAGACGCTCGAACACGCCGGGGAACTCGTGCTCGCACCTCGTGGATATTACGCGTCCACCGTGTGTTGCGTTTCTCGATTCGCTTTTCCTCGGCTAGATCGAGATATCGCGCCGCGTGACGCTGCTATTACGCGATTCGCTCGACCGTTTATTTATCGCGTATCATCGCACCTATTCCAGCTGACTCGATCCACCGATCGCGCGATGAAAAGGAAAATCAATCACTTTCGAGCCTCGTTTCAGAAGAAATTTATTGGAAATGTAAATCAGTTATTAATTTAAGGTTTGAGGTATGGGATACAAAAATTTGTCACTCGTGTATCCTAGACTTAACAATCATTCTATGATACATAAACTCCATCGTTACTGCTAACGAATAGAACGTGTTGGAGTTGGTACTCGCAGTTGCTGCCTGTGTATGTGTGTGGATGCTCGGCTGGGCTACAGGGTCAGAGGTTAAGCGGCGTGATTGAGTCTTGCTTACAAGGAGCCGCCCTTCGTTGTTGCTCTCGTCCTACCTTCTTCGTGGGGAAGGAAACCATAATGCAATTTAAGCCATAATACTTGACTTTAAATTGAAAAGATTGCCCGGGGGATGCGAGGGAGCTAGGCTCTGACTATCGTAGCGGGCATGGAGGCCAATGATGGTGGTTGGTGCGGTTCCGACCCAACAAGGATGGAGTTGATGGAACGTCGAGGGGTATCCCGTCCCGTTCTTGCACATTTTCTTGGAAAAACAAGTCGGTCCCGGTTCTGCACACGACGGCCATCTCGCGGGAAGCTTCCACTTGGGTAAACGATCGGCAGCGTCGATATTCCGCCTACAAGCGCGTTAAGCACCTAGCTGAACGACCTCTTCGTCACCTCGCACCCTTCTCTCATTCTCGCTCGTCGTCCGTGTTGCTGGCACCCTTACCAGTTGGACCGATAATACCGATTAGCCGTGAATCGTTACCTCCGCGAGGAACGAAGCTATACCAGGCTTTTTGCTCCGCTGCCAGATGGTCGATTTCGGTTTAGGAATTTTTTTGATCGAGAGGAGATAGCCTCTCTGCTTTCCCAGCTTGATTAACCCTCGCACGGTTATCCCCGAGTCTTTCTAAATCTAAATATCAACTGTCTTTTCAAAATAAAATTGCAACGTCGAGTCTGAAGAAGCGACAAGTGTCAAGAGAAGGCTAAAGAGGTTTCTCGGTTCAAACTTTCAAAGATCTAATAATTTCGAACACGATCGGATGCTGTTTCCTCGATTGGCAAACTTTGCCGCTGACCAATGGCCATCTGTCGAGTCGTTTCTGTACTGCTCTCCGTCTTTCTCCATCTTTATCCTTCCCTGTTTTCTCGTCCTCTTCTCGAGTCACCCCCTCGGTCTGCACGCTTCAGCTTACATTTCCAATCAATAACCGATTGAACAACCCCCTCTCAACCCCCATCTGCTCGCATTCCACCGAGCTAACGGCCAAACAATCCTGCGTTCCACGGCTTCGCCGCGTTGCTATCCTCCTCTTCGTTGATTCTGCCGGAATAACCCGGTGGAAAAAGAGGAAAAATTCGTATCGATGATTCTGTGAAAACTACAGGATGTCCCGTACAAGTGGGCCAAGGTAGAGATTCTAAAATTATACATTGATTATAGATCCTTCAGCTCTCATAGATTCGACGGTGTAGGTAATTATCTGACGGAGTTTCCTTATAGAAAACAGATCTATCGGTGAAAAAAACGTTTTCTTTCAATGGTCAAGGTAGAGAGAAGAAGCTGAAGTAGGAGGAGACAAGAGGAGAGGTTCGAAGAGGCGAGATGATAAATCAGATAGGTGGCAGCAGCTGGTGCTCGGGAAATTGCTTCCCCATTGTATCGGGACGTGTTATTTTGGAAAATCATCTCTCGGCTCTTTGCCTGCTAATTTCAGTGGGCCTTGTGCCCGAAATTACTACCTACTTCCTGGGTCGCGGACCTGCCGGTGGCCAGCTACGGCAACCCTCGGTCTGGGCATATGGAATGCGGTTATGGACAGCCTATCTGGTTTCGTCGAACGGACCACGGTTTGCTGTTAATTGCGGACGTATTCTTAGTTTCCCTCTTCCGGAAATATTTTCTCTTCGACGATCGATAAAAAAAACTTTTACCATCAATCAATCGATATGCTGCTCTATAATTCTGACAGTTCTAATCTACTATTTCGTTCGTATTTGATTTAGAATACCAGGTAAAATCGTTCGTAATTCGATAAACAAACTGGTTACTCATGGACGATAAGAATCTCGTGATAATTCACGCATTATCCAGATAACACGAGTGACATTCAAGTAGAAATATGAAAAAAGACGGTGTTGCATTATACTAAAGTCAACAATTTCTGCAAGGTAGATCGTAATCGTCGTATCCAGCGTTTATGGAAACTTTTCAATGACTCAAAGAACGCCGCCGGAAAATATTAAAAATTCCAGAATATCAGATCTACCTGAACTTACCCTTCCTTCCTCGGGCGCATAGACATGTAAATGCGGTTTTTGCAAGTTCAATGGAGCCGGTGGTTCGGTGAAAAATTTTGGAAAAGGACTTTCGTGTCGACGATAGCAGAAAGCACGTATCGAGAACGTGGCCCCGACAGTAATGAAAGACTTAAAGACGACCGGACGTCCCCTCGCATTAGCATGTCGAAAGGTGCACCGATCGGAAGATTGAAATCGCCTCCGGTCCTTCCTCAGGTAGTAGCGTTATGAACTCATTAGTGCTTCTGTGGTCGAATACACCTTTTAGCGAACAGTATGTTCGACTAAAACACTCTAAGTGGTTGCGTTTTGTTTTATCTCTCCGAACTGTCATTCGAAGTTATTACTAGTAAATCGTCGGAATGACGAATCTATGATTTTCTATTTTTAATACAAAGTTCTATCGGTCAAACAGAAGTTTGTGACAGCAACAAAGTTACGTTCGGTTGATCAATCCCACGCTCTTCCTGTTTCTCCCGTTTCATGAAAAACACGAACGTGACCCTTGTGTCATAATAAGGGTATAAACCACCCCGTAGGAATGGTCGAAAATCTGCCCTCTGACCTCCAACAGGCAGGACACGAGCGACATACGAGCAATAGCGTTATACACAATGACGCAGTCCGCTGCACCCTAAGCTCGCTTGACCCCTCTCGATACAGGACAATACTCGAGTTTCGATAGAAAATCTGTATATCGGTATACCTGTCATGCTTTTTATCTAATCACAAAAACAGACTTAGAAATATTAGTGCGTGGGTAATTGTAGTCGACTAATGTTAGAATATTATTATCGTTCACCCCGAGGAATGTCCACAACCCCTTCAGTCCCTAACGAAAGTTTATCAGTCGATCCAGCCTTCCTCTAATTTTCACAAATTTGAGCAATTAAAGAATCAAACCAAAATTTTATTTTTCCCTACGAATGAAATCACGACAAATAGCAAACAGATTCAAATCATCCGCTCGAGTTCCACGAATTACACGCCGGACAATGTTTTCTAACGCTCGATCCGCTCGCAAAGCCACGCGACCGTTTCCACTCGTTCGAACAATCAGCCAGCTTCCCGCCCGGAAATTTGTCCCAGTCTGGCCATTACCGTGGCTACAATTAAAGCCAATAATTCACGAGGGGGTAGAGAGCGAGGCACGAGCCGACTGGCGATCTTTGAAAAGCCGAAATGTGTCCACGTTCCAGATTCTCGAGTGTATCCATTTACCTCGACGTGAGTGGACAGTGGCGAGTGACAGTACACACACACATACGTGTAGAGGTAACAATAATGGCTACTGACCATCGGCCATCCCTGAATATTCCAACCCCGACCGATGATTCAATCCGACAATGGACCGTTCCGCCGGACAATGCTCTGGTCAAATGCACTATCGACGAACAGACAAGAGGGAAATGGGGGTGGGTGGTTGCAAAATAGGGGCGCCGGATGCTGGACCCTTACGTTGATTTCCCCCCTGAAAGCGTGGGTGGGGTCACGGTACGGCCTTTCACACTGGGACATCTCGCATTTTCTTTCGAGGAAAACTCACTGAAAATTTGCTCGATTCTTCGCTGATCGATACGGATACGGAAAGGCGGTTCACCGGCAAATGATATATCTGTGCCCTCGGAGTGGTGGAAAATTCGAGACGGAAAAATTGAGTTGATGGGTCGAATAGGATGAAAAAAAAATGAAGATAAAAGAATACCACGAATTGTGTATAGAATCGAATCGAGTTATGAGAACGGTCAAGCATTAGACCGTTGTCTTGTATCGCAGTAAATTCCATTCTTAGTCGTATTTTCTGGCAGCCCTTTCCTCTGTCGAAGGGTGCGCGAAGAGAAACTACGAACAGAGAAAAAAAAAAGAAGGAACAACAACGGTGCAGTTTATCGGAATTTTGAAATGCCTGGTCGGTCGGAGGAGTCATTAAGTCGTAAAACTAGGCGGTAACCTCCGGAAAGGAGAAGAAAAAACAGATTTGCGTCCCTGACTGAAGGACCAGGCGCAGGGGTGCTGTAAATTTTTTTTTTTCTTTTTACACAGCACCGGTGGAAATGGGCTTTCCGTGTTTTGCGAAAATCTACATTTCCAATCCGTACGACGGGACTGTAAATCTTCTCGGAGGGTTCGAAAGTGCGAGGAGGGTAGAGACGAGACGTGCAACACGAACGTTCTTTATCGAGATCATTGTCTATCAGCAAATTCCTGTAATGACTTTGCTTAATTCACGCGCTAGTTTCAGCTGCCCGATGTTCATCGTTATTGTAAATGTTGATTGGGCAATTGCGATGGAATTGGCCTTCCCACGGTTTCTCGATACAAACACGAGCCACGAAGAGAAAAACGACGCTCAATTATTCTTACACCCGGATCGATCCGTGAATTGTCTAATTCGGTTAATTAATCCATTGGCTTAATTATCGTTTGCCCGATAAACGAGGCAACGAAACCTTCTTTTACCAGTTTCTTCAGTACATTATAGAACCAAATAAATTATAAAAGGATAAAAGTAAGAAATTCGATTTTTGAAAGAAATTTTTTTCAAAATTTCCACTCGAATGGTCCGAGCGACTCTGATCAGCCGCGAAATTAAAAGGCTACCGGACGCGTCGTCGAGCCGAGAATCGAGGGGTGGAAACGTTTCTATAATTCAGTGCAGCGGCTAGAGAGACGTCGATCGTTCAGGATCGAGGATCAGGGTCGGATAATGTATGTACCCTCTGTCGAACGAGGCGAGAGAAGAAGAAGAGAGTGGCAGAGAGGCACGTAGGGACTCTGTTTCTCGATGCTGTTCCTTCTCTCTCTTGCTCAGCAGGGTTTGCGGGGGTGCACCCCCACAGGCCAGCTGAGAAGAGGGGCAGCGCTGACCAACGCGAACGGACAGCTCTTGGCTCACCAGTAGACAAGTTGCCCCCGACAGGCCAACTTGGGGCACCCCTGCTATTTTCATTTTTTTTTTTTCCTCCAAAATATCTCACGTGTGTTCATTGCCAATTTCACCAGTGAAAATCTGTGAACGTGTCGTTAATTTGAAATCGAATGAACGAATCTGTCGTTCTCTATGTGTCGCTGGTAAAAAGGTTTGTTTACATTGGAATCGAGTGCGAGTGCAGTCGAAGTTCGATCGTTTTCGATGAAACAGGAAGTTAGGGGAGGAAGTTGATATCCAAAAGAAGAGTGTCAAAGGCTTTCTAATGGTTATCGGTATCTGTCAGTTCGGGGGCAAGAGGAAGATGCACGCGGACGCGAAGCCGACCTTCCGGATACGTAAGCGGAAATATTCTATTTTTCACGCGTGTAACATCGTTTAAAGAAAATTATAATTTAATTGAATGTCACGAGCACGCAACGTGGGGTTCGTTATAATCGAATCCCCAGCTTGAACCCATATCGAGTTCGGTGAATGATAATACCAGCATGCGTCAACCGGATGTCGAGAATTTTTATAGAAAACCATGGTGTCCCGCATTAGCCAACGTGGTCTTTTAAATTGGTCCCTTTCTGCATTCTGATACATTCTCCTTTTTATCCATTTTCCTACCCCCATCGTGATGTCTCTTGATTATCTGCTGTTTAAAAAACGATACTCCTAATTCTGTCTACGCTAATTTGTATCGTTAGAGACAGCTTTTTATAAAGGTTCTCGTGTTTCTTTGGTTAATATTGTATAGTTAGAGGAAGAGGAAAAGTCAATAGCTCAGCTGGTAGGGTACGAAATGCAAAAACCAACCCCCTTTCTGTGATTAGACCAGCGTGCAACGATTGGGGTTGCTTTTAGGTCGAGTAGGGATGCTTCCCGCCATTTTAAAGTCCCCACCCTCTTCGTTTGTACTAGCCTCAATCACCCCATACGCTTTGGATTATCCGTGGACGCACTCGAATTCCATTTCGATGTCGCTTAAATTTCTTCTATCTTTTCCTATGGGATTTCTCACCCCTTTTACTTCTACTCCATCGACTGTTATTATTCTTGTTTTTAAAAGTACTGTATATCAAGGAGTATCGTGATCATCATGGATCGACTATTTATAGGGTAAGGGAACAAGGGGCTACTATGTTAATTGGACTACTACTAAATTCATAAATTTTCATGAAATATCGGCGAGCACTTACGATGTTTCCTAAGCTTATAATGATAGTTTAATAGGATTATATAGCGCGATAAGTCGAACGTCAGTCACGCTTTGCATTACCGCAGGATTTCTCGACCGACCATCGATTTTCATGAGCGAAAATGAATAATACTGTCCCAGTAATGTTAAAATACAAAACCAACCCTTCTGTCTTTCGATGAAATTACAAAAATTTATGCGGGACGAAGAAAATGGTGTAGAACACGATTGTTTGTGGGTGCACGGGATTCTTCCAGTTAGATGGTCACAAATTTGTAGCAAACCCCCACGAGGATCTGGTCGAGTGCACCGCGAAAGGGGGGCTACGTGTTCGCTTAACAAGGAATTCAAGTCATAACGCTTAATTAAGGTACTGTACCCGCATTCTGGCGAAGGGCAGAGGGGTTGGAGAAGGTACGAGGGCCATTGGGCCCCGGATCGTGACCAACCCAGAAGCAGGAACGCGGTCAGATCGGCTGATAACGATCTGATAAGGTGCCCTCCCAAGATTACGAGCAGAGTTTCGCTGGAAGCTCCATGCTGCTTGGAGAAACCAGTTTTTCTACGGGGTCAGTTTAATTAGATTTTCCTTGGGATCCATCGATACTCGCCTCCCCCTATTTTTTCATCTTTTTTTTCTTCATTTCTGAACCATATGGACTTGAAATTTTATTTAACCCTTATAGAAGCATGCGGAGTAAAAAAAAAGAAAGTTTCCTCCATTAGGGTGGTAATTTGTTCATTTTTTTCTTCTTCTTCTTCTTCTTAAGTATTACAGTAATGGAAAAGAGAAAATTCGAAGCTGATCATTTCAGTCTCTTCCACTTCCTGAAAATAATATTTCTCATTTGGCCGTCAGTAGCAAAATGGCGTTCGAATTAATTAATTACATCTTCGTTCGAGTTGCTACGTAACTCGATTTCGCGCAATTGAGTTGTTCGTCCGGAGGCGGGTAAAACTCTCCCCCCATCCCATCGACATACCATCGTTCTCTCGTTTTCTTCTTCCCAATCGGTGTATTATCGATATTTGCACGCTACGATAATTATCGAGCCTTGATCTCTCCTTTCCCTCTTGCCTTATCCACTCTTAACTGCCTCCCTTGTTTCATTGCTACACGGAGTTGAGTTATCTATCATAAATTTCGTAATTTTATATCGTTTCTTGAAAAATTATGATATGGTAAAAAAATTACAACCGAACGTTTAAGAACCCTCTATTATTACTTCATGTTTATTGTTCCATTAACGATTTACAGACGATGAAAAATAAAATTTAAAGTTTATCAGTCGATAATTGTCAAACAAAAATCCAAATTTCTTCTGTAAGTACAGGCGTATTCACAGGAAACAAAGTCCTTACATCTTGTTGCTCTTTATTTGTTGGACTCTGTTCACCCACCCCTTTCTCACCCCCTTATTCTCTCCAAGTGTGTGTATATATACAGCTGCCTCGACATTGCCAGGAGCACTCTGGTTGGATATAATATATCGTCCGGATTAACGGAGCCCTCTTATTGTTTTCCACTCTTGCGAGGATCTACTTCACCTCCCCTTCCCACCCCCTCGGCCGCCAGTTCGAACCGTATCCTGTCGTTTCTTTCTTCTCTCGCGCGTGTTCTTAGTTATAACTTAATTACAAGAAAAGCTGCTCGCATGGGGACCGGCTGGCTGGCTCGAAACGATATATATTAGATTTCCCGTCATTAGAAACTTTTTGCACCGAGAAATTGTATCTCCGGGAGGGTGAAAATGAACGAACGAAGAAACGAGAAGAAGCTCGCCGTTTTAGCGAGACTGAATCGCTTCGTTGACGATATTATGTATTAACCATTTTCAGAATTTCTAAATTTAATTCCATTGACAAGGGTATAATAAGTTGTTAATCAACGTTCAGTGAACTCTGTTAACGTTCACGGTTCGTTCGGAGTTGAAACGTTAATTAAGTCATCGTTCGGACGATAAAATTGATGCCCATAGCTCTGAACTGTCAATTCGTCATAAAATTAAGTTTGAAGTATCAATTAGACGATATAACGACGTTCATGATCACGATGGATGACGTTAATTGAACATAATTCCATCGATAAGATTTCCATTTCATATCGAACATAAAATTAAGATTCCTAGTTGTCTTTACAATCGCTAGAGAAAAGAGAGCGTGTATCGAGCGGATGAAAGGCCGATATTCCGGACGATGATCATCGTACAAAGCTCTCTAATTACCGAGTAATTATGAGCATCGTCGGTTGTCGCAAGCTTGTACACACGCAAGACACGGGTCGTGTTTGATCGTCAACAGGAACGAGTCGCTGCCATGTCAGCGCGGCTATTCTGCCAATTAAGGCGAATTTCTGTCGTTATTATTTTTTAATGGATTATACACGCGTCCCGCGGCATTTGCATTCGATGAATATTTCATTCACGCCGGCCGGGACCGTACAAGACGCAAAGGCCTGTTAATTAATCGAGCGAACTCGACGAATTCGTGGCGTGTACGGCCTCGTTTCGCCTCGTTTAATGGAACATTACCGCTTGATCATAGATAGTGACTCGTGTCTGTTTTGGAAAGCTGGAAGAGATGGCAGAAGTTAGTGTCACAATTTAGGCATACTCATTCAATTTCGTAAGTCTTGCAATTATTGCAAATTTTCGGTAATAACTCTTCCAATTAATTCACCAGAAACGAAGTCTGAAAAGGCCCGCCAGCATCACAATTTAAATCCACTTAAACAATTTAATTCGGTATCAGATATTACAAAGTGCGTGTAACATCTCGTCCAATTAATCCGTCGAGGATCTTGGAGCAACTATAGCGAAAGTCAGAACTTCAAAGGCTCGAATGCCGCAATTTAGACGTACTTAAATAACCATCAACAGCGGAAGAATACCGTTGTCATGGTGCATTTTTGCATATTAACGTTCAGTCAGCCAGCATACCGTCGCGTCGGCGGTCCTTAATCAAAAGCTCGTTAATCACAATCCAACCCGGTGTAACGCCATTTTACGCGTACGTTCGGTACAGAAACCTTGTCTATAAGTTGTTTCTCTTGGTTTTTTTTTTTCATCTCTACACTGTACGTACCTACCTTCCCGTCTCAATTGCTCCCGACCGAGGCGTTTCCCTGACGAATAAGTCGACTCCATTACCTCACCGCGTGAAGCACTTAGTTCGTTTTCCTCGTTTCTTTCCCCTTTCTCGTGGTGCTCGGGATGCTTCCACCAGCGAGTCGCCTGGAAAACCACCCCCTCGAGCGAAAGGTTCGCGTAAGCGTCCCTGTGAGGCCGTTAATGGCCCCTCGTTCACAGCTGTACGTGCAACGAAACGTCCTCTTCCTACGACCTGTCCTACGTGTCTGCACATTTTCACGGTAACTCGAACGAAAATATCGTAATCAGCTACGTGCGAAAGTGTACGACGTTGAATTGGAACGGTCATAAACCTTCATTCGATCAACCTATTTCTCAGAGGATGTATGAAAAATCAAGATTTTTGATTTTGAAGGAAATAGACTTCGAATATATTAAATTACTGTAATTTACAGAGTTACAGTCGATACTTGGAAAACTTGATTAAATTATTCCTCAATCGTATAAGATGTAGCACTCGAATGGTATCTTGATTCGCGATCAAGCAACGACCACCTGAGCAGTCACGATTGACGTAAATCAAGATAACAATTTGGAACGTCCATGGTCTCGGTACATCGCATTTTAATGCTTCACGATAAGAGGACGAAGTGATTTTTCATCGGTGAAACGGTACCCGAGTAACGAGAGGGAGCCAATAAATCGCTGAAACGTCGATACGTATCATACCTGATATAAATATACCGCGGCGTGTAACTGTATTATCGTTCCTCTGGTGGCCCGGTACGAGCCTCCCTACAAATCGCGTCGAATTAACTCGCCGTAAATTACGACGCCATTTTCGAATTGCCAGGGGCCACCAAGGCGGGGTCTGCTGGATCTCTCGAAGGAAGGGGTGTAAGGTCTCGCGCGTGTCAGAGAATGAAAACCAATAAAAGGGGGCCGAGGTTCTTTTATGCATCGAATGCACGACACGCGACCCCAACCCTTCCCATCCAGACGTCCTCATCAATTTCAAATAATTTCTATCCGCGGCGATCGTTTCACTACCCTATCGTATCTATCGATGTCCATGCGTTTCTTTTTTTCTCTTCTTCTGTCGTGCGACACCCCCTGCTGCATCTCGAGCCCCACCGAATCAAAGAACGATTCCTCGCGAGCAATTATTTCGGAATCCATCAGTTTCGCCACGGGATTAAAGCGTTTCGAGAACGATTATCGGGACCAGGGATGATCGATCGATGGACGCGTGAAAGCCGAATCGCCAGCGAAAACGCCTAATTGCATGGAACGCAGTTGGGACCGTTTTTGCACCCGTATAAATGCTCGTTACGCTTCGCGGAATTCGAGGGGTCCAACGGCAGTGTTGGCCGGTCGAGCGCGAGTTGAAGTCCCGATAAAACATCAGGGATTCTTGGAAATTCTCGGCAAAACGGAACGATCTGGTTACCTCTTTATGTCTGGAAATTATCGTTACCACGAGAAGGTTCGCGGCTGCTTGTTATTTCGTACTGACTTGCCAGAGGGCAGAGAAACGGTAAAAATGTACGTATGAAAAGTTTTTTTTTTCAATACTTCACTGGAAGAAAGAAAAATTAATCGTTTAAACCGTGCGTCACCGACCTTCCGGACGGATTTTTGATCCAAGTCGACTTGGACGACTGGGTCAATGACACGAGGGTGTCAGTAACCCCTACGGTTAGAAACGTAACAGCTACGTAGGTTTTCAAAGTCATCGGAAGCCAGGGTGGCAGCGGCGAAGAAGAAGAAGCAAGGAGGTTGCAACCCTTTCGCGGGTGGAGCGAGTCATAATAAAAGAGAATGCTCGCAACCACCCCGTGTGCGAGCAGGGGTCCGTTGGACAAGGCGGTCGCCATGGAGACGGAAGATCAAGTGGGCAGAGGGACGGGATAGCGGGTGGACGGGGATGGTGAGACTGGGGGTTGGGTTGATTTCTTCATAACGGCCGCCATTATCGCGCCCTCCGACCGTGCCTCTACGTCCACCTCCACCTCCTCATTATGTCCTGGGGCGGAAGGGAATATTCTTGTTTTAAAAATAATCGCCGCCAGCCGGCTCGCGAATGGCGCCGTTAGTAATTGGAAAAAGTCTCGGCTCACGTGCAAGAACGCCGTTTCCAGCGCAGCATCTCTCTCCCCCTTTACTCTTTCTCTCTGTTTCCTGCTTCATCCGACGGCTTTTCCATCGGTACGCTCCTTGTCACGAAGGTTGCAGTTGGTCCGGCATCCAACGGATTAAGGTTTCCTTCCGTAACGGAGGAAAACGTTTATTCGTTCGGTTATCTTGACGAATACGGGCGAGGATTTCAAGAAGGGACGAAATGAAAATTCTTCGTCGATTTTTATCTCGATGAATTCGTTCAACCGACCACCATTTACTTGGTAATCTTACAACTCTCATGAAACGTCCGAAGCTTTGACATAGTTTTCATGATAGATGGATATTGCTCCTCAAACGGCAACCCTTCGTTACATTGTTCCTTCATCGATGACACTCGTCGAAGAAGACGACGTTGGTCACCGAATTTCTTCTCCTAGAAAAGGCTTCTCATCCTCGGCGTCTTCCAGCAGCGATTTCTCATCGCTATTCACACACGTTGTGGCGGCATGATTTCACCCCCTGGCGCATCCTCGCTGGGAACGTGGTTTCCATATCGGCTGGCCAACGGCTAGTGCATACGTATTACACAGGGTGCTTCTTAAAAATTGATGAGAGGGCCGGCTCCACGCAAACTAGATGTATCCAGATCCCGCATCTGGTATTCATGGTGCTTCTTCGATTCGAACCGGAGAACGTGGAGAGAGATAGAGTCTAGCTGGTCGTGACCCATTGGCGAAAAGAGAAATGAAGAAAAAAAAAATGGAAAAGTTGGGGAAACGCGTGCTCGCTGCGAATTCAGCGCGATTAGAATATATCGCGACGGGAATGGGCCAGGCGCAATATCGTTCCCCGGAAACCGCAGCCTGAAAGCAAGCGCGCTGACCAAGATGGGGGAGGAGGAGGTTGTGCGGTTGAACCACCGCAAAAGCAACGAAAATGTCAGCATTAATATTTCAGCCGTCTCTTGTACGCTGGCCAACCGTCTCTCTATGCTTATTACACTTATTGTATCGTGGCGAGGTTTAAATATTAAAATCTCGTTTCTCCGTTGAAACTCGCCGCTGGCTGCTTGACCAACGAAAGAACGCGGCCCGGAAATTGAGTCGATTCGATCTCTCGAGCTTGTTCGTTGTCCGCGCAATAACGAAAATTGAAAGAAACATCAGGTTTCTGATTGAAGAAGTTCTCTTCAAAGATCTCTTTGTTAACATTGATGAATCATCGTAGGAGCAACACCTGACTGATCGACTCGATGTTAAAATACGCGAGAAGTTCGTCAAGGATAACGTTTTTACCATTCTTTTGTCTTTCCAGTCGAGGTTGCTTTTTTATTAGAATATAACACGTTTTTTATTGATTACTACTTTTTTTTCTACGAAATACAAAATTAACATACGTTGTTGAGTCGAGGTTTGAAAGGTGTATATATAATCATTTCTATACACTGTTTCGTGCTGATCATAATAATCACGGTGTTCCGATGGAAGTTGCTAGTTCGTACGTTCTTCGGCAACCAAGTGGAAGTCCGTCGAGTTCACCTGTCCGCAGCGCTGTCGGCTAGCTGTACAGGTGTCTCGTCCACGTAACCGGCTGAATGGGAATACGTGCACGAGAGGTGGCACTTTGCGAGCCACACACGGCTGACCTTTATGAATACTAAGGGAAGTGGAAGGGGGGTGGATCGTGGCCGTAGACACGCGATTCCGGCCTGTCAGAAGGCGGTACTGTCGAATTAATAAGTGGAATCGTCCGAAAATCTCGGTTCTTCGACGACGAGATTGATAGACAGGAGAATGGGAAAATTGTGATTATCCTGGCCTTAAGGTTTGTTATATGTTACGATTGATCTTCTACGTTTTATACATTCGATGACATTTAGCATTGTGAGATACAAGAGATGCCTGAAACTAGTTCTCGCAGTATATTACCGTGAAATAGTGGTCGTTTTTTACACGCAGCCATAAACAATTTAAACGAGCGATGGAAATAAGACGAACGTGTTTAAAGCCCAATTCTCGAGCAGACCGTGAATACTGTATAGGTGGATGTGAAAAACGTAACTACTTTACGATCCTCCGGTGACTTTCAGCGCAAAAAGGGGTGGCTCGTGTTTATCGCAGCTCGTTCTCTATTAAAAAACTACCAACGATCGTATCATCTATGAATGGTGGTAAAATTTGATCAAATCAATGATAGAGACATTTTTTTAATTGTTTATGAGAGTACATAGTACATTTTGATAAATATATCAGGTTAATACAAAACGCATCCTGCAGCTATTTAAACGATTATCATCTTAACGATACCGATGACACTGATCGAAGTTGCTAATCAAACGTTCGGTATTTATGGATCATAGGCTCGTTTTAATCGAGTTTTTCATTCGGAATCGGCAAGGGATACCGCCGAGGGGCAGCGTTTGCGCGTAGTGACTAATGCGCCGTTGGAAAAAAGCCGATGGTTGCAAGTAGATACGAACGAGGTCGATGTTCATATTTAATGTAAACGTGTGCCAGTTTCCCGGCGGCAGTCCTTCGTTTAATAATGAAAACGAGCGCATCAAGGACCTCGCATTGTTCGTTTTTCAGAGGCGTACCGATGATCGTTAGACCGCGGTGCTCGCATTCTCGACTCGGTTTCCTTTTTCAGTTAGCCGCTATACCAGCCTTCTACATATAACTTATTCCGCGATTATGGTCGTTGTTTCTTCGTTTGATACTCGGCCACCGTTTAATTGGCGGCTGAAAATTTTTCACCGCTATCCCGGCCGCAAATTCAATTTATACACCCGTCCAGTTTTTCGCGATACTGATTAACGGTAATTAAAATTAATTCTCCGTAATAATTACCTCCCAGACTATAAATGCATAGTAATCTACTAATCTCTCCCTCGATCTTGCCGAAAAATTCTTTGAATCTTAACGACCGAACACCATAAATCCTTTTCCCCCCATAATTTCGAGGAACCATACTGCTCAGCCCTCGTCCGGCCTGATTAAACCGAGGGACGCGTAAATGTGATCAGAGAGATAGCTAGGCCTGCCTTCTTATCAATCATCCGAATTATGCTAAAACGGGACCAATCATGGTGACACATGGCAACAGCAATGGGACCCTTTTCGCGATTCCCAGAAACAAACTGAACCAACGAACGGATCGATATTCAAATAATCTATTGGAAACCCCTCGGTGTGAGACTGGTGGAAAGGAGACGGTGGTAATTCCGAGCGAAGATGACCACTATACGTCAGGAAGAGGGGGCGAATACCGTTCCAACGAGACCTAGGGTGACCACCTACTACCCCCTGGGGGGCTGCAACTCACCCCTGAAACGACTGTATTCAGATAATCCCACCTTTTTCCTTTCCTCTCGTTTTTTCGCCACGCACGACATTTCAATACGGGACTGGATAACCCGGCGCAAATACGACCGGATCTACGAGTCCCTCTGTCCTGGAAAATAACGGAGACTCTAACGATGACGTATGGAGGGAAGTGTAAGACGATCGCATTGATTTCTCTGTGTCTGACCGGTTCACCGGTGTATTAAGTTATTGAAAATGAAATGATTTATTTCATCGTAAAGAATCCAAAGAACGTACGCGTGTTCGAGGGTTAATTGCTACCCCGATGTTTACGAGTAAGTCGCAGGGCGCGCGCTTCTCGCACGCGCGTGGAAATTCTTTTTGGAATCGCATATATCATTTTTACGAGAAAAAGCCGAGGTTTCCCCGGCGGCTTTATAACGCGACGTCACTAACGAGGCCCCGTTGCACTTTTTGTTGCAGCCAGCGACGCGCTCGGCCGAATCGATAAGGAGCCAGCCTCGCCGGAATCCATACAAGGTGAGTTTGCACAGAGTTTCATCGTCCGTCTGTCGTCCGTTTCTCTCTTCTTCCTCTCTCTTTCTCTTTCTCCTTTCGATCCGTCCAATGCAATTTCTCTCTCTCTCTCTCTTTCTGTCCAGTCGCGATACGATTAACGTACCGAAGGGTTTAACCTTCGCCGATGGCAGGAACATAAATTTCACAAACGAATAATACGACACGGCGGACTGAGCGAAAGGCTCACAAGTATCGGCATTATAAATCCGCGTCGTTATTTCTTAGCCGGCTTTTTGCCGGCGCGGACCGGCAAGATCGAGCGCGGCCAACGTTTAATTGCAACGATGAGCTTTTACATTGTACACTCCGGACGCAGAAAATCCGTCGCGGGAAAGGAAAGGCCCTGATTGAGAAATTTTCAGACGACAAAGAAATCGAATGGACAGCGATTGGGATTGGGATGGGGGAGAGATATCGCCGCGGGGATTTTATTAATCGGCCGCCATGGAGAACGGGTCCGAAGGCGAAACCAGTCGACGAATGATGATGCATCATCGTCTCTCTTAGCGATCCAAACATTGCAATTTTTTTTTCTGATGCATCCACATGTATCAATAGAGAAAAAGATTTCGTCTAGATCTTAAACCCCTAAAATATTTGGAAAAATGAGCAATGGAAAGAAGGTACGCACAGTCGAGGAGAAAGAAATTGAGGAAGAAAAAGAAGGGGAAGAAGAGAATGAGAGCAGGGTGCAACGAGAGAGAATAGACAGGTTTAAGGAGAAGGAAGGGAAGAAAAATGGAGCGGGTGGCGATGGTGGCGCTAGGCGATCGGAAGTGTGTCAAATTACAGAGGCCCCTGATATTAATGACTCCTAATGACATGCCCCCTTCTCTGTCCCTTCTTTCACCTGACCACTCGAATCCCCATCCCCCTCAATTCGCTATCTGATTTTCTCCTACTGGCTTCTCTTCATCCTGAGACCCCTCTCTTTTGCTCGTGACCGGCCCTGCACCGTCTCGATTCACGGAATCGGCATTAAAAATACAATTGCTAATTGACGAAGGCTAATGGCAATAAGACAAACAACGGGGCTAAATGCTATAAAGTAAAACACAGGTTGCCAATGATCCTCTTGCCGGTCCTTCTGCCGTTTGTCCTCGTTTCGAAGATCGTTCCGCTCGGTTTCTCAGCCTTGCCCTCTCGTCTCCGCTCGTTGCGATCGTAGGCAGATGCAACAGAGAGCTGAGCCGAAATCGTGGTATTCTCGTTGGTCGGAGAGGATCCTCTCGCAGTTAGTTACGACCGGTTCGGCATTTCCGAGAGTCCGCTTCGAGCGGGCATTTTTTGCCACCCTTCCGGAGCTTTGTTAGCATCCTACGATGTCCGCTTCGCGAATGAGAGACGCAGAAGCTTCAACGAAGCCGACGGAATCGTCTCGCGAATTGTCTAACATAAGTGGAAGACTGCTTCCAATTTTCGACATCCCTTAGACAGAGGTCCCATTACAATACAACTTGACACTGATCCGCTCGTTAAAATCTGACGTATTCTATCGTCTCCAAACGACGACCCCGACGTGTTGCGTTTCTTGACATACGTCGGCCCTGGGTTCGATTATCAGGAAGTTTTGCTCGATTTCCAGCTGACGCGACGATAGTATCCATCAGAAAGTAAAGTTTTTTAAGAATCTCTGCTTCAGCTTTGGGGTTGAACGATGTCTTCATCGAGGAGAATGGTACTGTTTTACGAGCTTGACGTAAAGCTGGCTCGAGGGAAGAGGGACAAGGCCGGCGGATAATGCCTCGAGTTAAAAGGGCGATTGTACAGCACGAAAGAATTCTTTCAGGCAAATGACAAACCGCCATGGAGCTCGCCACCAAGTGTAATTGTTTTTATGATATATTTTACGTGGAAAGGATCGCGTGAAACCATTCGAACAGCATCCCTCGAATACTCGAATAATTGAATTAGAAAAGAAACTGAAAATAGATCATGGCGTGAGAAGTAACGATATCCGATCACGAATGGACAAGAAAGAGGTGCGACACGCGCGATCACGCTTTCCAATTTTCAATCCAACCTTTTTGCATGGTTCCGAGCATGACACTGGAGAGCTCATTAATTAAACTCCACACGTCCCTTTGGTAACGAGTGATCGATAATTAACTCCTTCTCCTTGTTCAGGCTAAACAGAACGAGCGGCGTGTAAATAAAACCTTGTAATCCGGGGGATTGCGAGATACTCGCATCTGAAAGCACGAGCGTATCGTTCGGAATGCAAGCAACCCGCGATCGATATGATCCGCGGATGCTAATCGAATCGCTAATCGTTTATTCCTGCGTCGTACGGGCACACCTGTTCGACCAATATGGTCAGACCAGAGATTCTTTTAACGCGGTCTTCATGGAGATCTCTCGAACGGCCAAGTCCCTCATCATACTTTGTAATGTAAACTCGCGACGATATTTTTCTTCGTTCTTTGTCTTCTTTCTCGCTCTCGTTCCCGTTTCACTTTTTCCCCATTCACCACCCCTGTACGTTTAATAACGAACAGCGGGTTATACAGTGATTATCGGTTCGATTCACGAAACGCTTCATTTTCCTGGAAAATTTCATTTAATCTCGAATCTCTGTTTAATACTGTTTTGTTCCCAGCTATTTTAGTCGGAAAATAATCATCACGCGATCATAATTGCCCTTCTCGATGGAGGGGAACTTTCTATCGTTCTAACGACAGGTGATCGTCGTTAAGAGGCAGACTGGCTCTGTTACCTTTATTTCACGGAAATCCAAGCAGATTAACAAAGATTCGATTCAACGAAGCATCCAGATGAATTCGTGTGCTCGGCTCCGATCGAGGCTCGAAGCTTAACGGGAATCGAGCAGGATACGTGGTAAAGCTTTTTGCAACTAAGCGACCGGCTTTACCAGGGACGCGTCGCCGCAAGAACCGGACGTTCTGGATAGCCGGGCGTGAATGGAAGCTCTTGCGGGAGGGTTCGGGAAGCCGTTTCGGCATTCAATAGAACGGTTTTTCCACGCTCACCTCGGTCCTGCCGCATGCCGTGGCGATTTGAATAACAAAATCAGCAGGAAGACGTATTATCGTATCGTGGCCGTGCCGATCGGTAGCCAGTGGCTCTTCTACGACGAGTTTATCGCGAGAGTCGTTTGCATTCCAAGCGAAACCGATCCCCGTCGCGTGACACTCGGGATTTCCATCCTCGTCGATCTGCTCGTACTTCGCCGCGACTCTCCAGCTCCTCCCTTTCCGCAAAATCACCGGCTAAAAACATCCCTGCTGTGAACTAATTCGTGGAATACAAAACTGTACGCTTACACGAGCGATCGTTTTTTTTTTTATTATTACACTGCAACATTTATTTTATCGAAATTAAGGATGTCAAAGTTTGCCAGGCTCGACGAATGTTTCGTGCTACGGGTTCATTTGCCGAAATCGAGCAGGTCCCGGTCTTTCGTAGTTTCCACGCCGTAATCAACGAGGACGACTCATTCTTCGAGCTGGCTTTCCAAGAAGGACGAACGTTCGTAAAAACGAGTTACGTGAACGGGAACGGTTCGCAGCCCGTTAACGAGCATTTCCAGCAGAAGCAGCTCGGTTTGTTATCCGGACCGAGGGTGACAACGCGGACTCGTTTTGAATGTTGACGAGCCCCGACGTGGCCGACCATTCACACCCCATCGTCCCTTCGACAAATTCAAATTCTCTGGCAGGGCTTTCTCCGGGATTTTCAGATTTTTATCATGCCGGCTAACGCCGACAGAGTGTCCCGTAAACGGAATATGCTGATCCGTCAGAGTGCTGACCATGGTTTTCGCTTCCTCTGCTTGCACACGATTCTTCGCTCTTATGATTTCTCTCTGTTTTCAGAGTAATATTTATAAAACTATATAAGCCAGTCGTTTCGACTGCTGTGTAGCAGTTCTCGTGTTAATATTTACCCGGCTGATATCTCTGCCTTCCTCTTTACGAATATGTTTGAAGTAGATACCACGATCGCGTATGTTACTCATGTGAGAATGATACACAATATATTAAACACTTTTCAAAAGAGGTATAAAATATTTCTCGCAAAAGACAATGAAATCTTTCATGGTTTGTTCGCGAACTGGTTGCAGAGCCAAAGATGGATCCGCAAATCGCGTTAGGAGAAATGGAAACGAGTAGGTATAGCAGGAGTTTCTTGGAATGCTGGATAAAACAAGCGGCCGAAGAAAATAAGAAGCATCGCGAACCGAGAGAGCCGATCGACTCGAAGACGTTTTCTTTCTCCGACATATTTCTCACGGGCCCGCGGACGACTTCCGTTCCCTTTTCTTGTCTCCGTCCTCCACCCTCGAACATGTTTGAAAGGTTCGATTAATGAAGATTAATTCTTCTGGCCCACGAATAAAATGAAGGAAAATCATTTATGAAAATGGTATCCATCGAGTGGTGGGTGTCGGCGCCATTGTTGCTCGTTTCGCCAGTGTACAGAGAGACAGAGACGGAGACTAGCAATTAGCAATTAAACCAATAAGTCTGCAATTGGTGATTCCATTAATGGAACGGACGTTCCCACAGATGGCGAAGACGTTTTTCGCCGTTCTTTTCTGTCGACGAGTTCCTCTCGCGCGCCATCATCCCCAATTGCTTCGAGAAGGTATAATTAGCACTTCCATCAACGTTCCCAAGTTTTCTACCATTTTCCGTTTCACTGTCACTTTTCTTGTATTATATGATAATCACAATTTTCAGGCTGATTATTACAGAATATTCCATACACACGAGACGAGCAGTGTCCACGTTGCAAAGAAACATTTAATAAATTCGTGGCGGCGAGTGGGCGGTCCAACGGACTGCCGATGGTGCGCGGGTGTCCCACGCGTCGATTATACATTAATTAAACAATCAATATTTATTAAGCTTATTATCGGACACGGCGGCGGCGCAAGCCGGGTATTAATTCGATTCCGCGTCCACGGTGGGGCCCGTATTTCGCTTAATAGGCGCCATATTGTTCGTAACGACGCAATAAATATGGACGTGGCCAAATGAAGACGATAAATTGTCGAACGCCCCCGCTGTCGGTACCGTGTGTCTCGTGTTCTTTCCCTCCTCCTCCTCCTTTCTCTTTTACGTCCCTGCTCCTTTTCCATCCCGACGATTCTTCCTGTCGAGAGGATACTCCTTTAACGAAACAATATTTACACTGGATATTAGTGTAATTTAATTTTAATCACGGAGCAATCTCTGGAAGCAATACGATACAATATTTTTGTTTTCTTCTTTCACCGCGACAACAGGAATCGTGTTATCCAGCAATCGTTTAAACGCCATTCGACAACCCCTCGACAGGAACCTCCACCCCGTTTCCTCTTCCACTTCCTGATCACTTATTATAATCAATTAGCGACCAGCTATCTGCCATCGACTGCACGAAACGCCGCGTTCCATGGGGTGCAACCCTCCTGATTTTTTATACACCAGCCTTAGACCGGTTTCGAGAGGGTGGCTCGGCAACAGGCTGATGAGTAGTCGGATCCTCGCAGCGCCTTTTTTTACCCTCGCACCCCCTGTCGTTTGCTTTCACGATCACGACAAACGTTTCACGTATTTTTCCCATGCATCTCGTGAAATAAGAGACCGGACAAGATACGTCCCTTATTCCGTGGTACTTATCGATGTGCGGAACCTTGCGCGAGTTTGGTCGATAAAGAAAGACGTCTCGCGACCTTCCTCGAGGGATCTTTTACGCTTCTGCGGAAACTCAATAGCCGCGTCAGCCATTAAGCCAGAACTGTGAAAGGCAGGGCGAAAGAACGAGAGTGTCGGTAACAATAGAAAGAAAAAGGGATGCCACAGAGAGGATATTCAGAAATGATATAGAGACTCGATACTTGACGAAGGAGTGTGTTATTTATTTATTTAACAAATTATTATAATTTCTAACTGGGTCATGTTTCTGGAAATTTCGTTTTCGAAGAAGGTTGTTCGAAATTATTTCCAGAACTAGATTCCATCGGGACACCGTTTCAGCTTGCACATGCAGACGGTTCGTTTAAAGGTATAAAGGTTTCGCTGTTCCGTCGAGCGGAATATAGCTGGCCGAGAGGAAAGAAAAGGAAGCTTCTGGCGGAGGCGTTCCTCGGAGGACGAGCGACCGGATCGTTTCTTCTTTCGAAACGGTCGACCAAGCGATCCTGGCGCTATGTAATTGTCATTTTCGCGGAGAAACGAAGGCCGTGTCTAGACGACGGTAATTGTGGCAAAAGGACAAAAGACAAAGCGGCCAGGTAAACGGCGCCGTAACGCGTCTCCACGGGAATATGGAGTTGTAGTGGTCATCCTCGCGAAAGGAGCAACCCCTCCGAAGAGAGTAATTAAATCTATTATCGGGCTCTACCTCGAACCTTCCTCTATTTATTCCAGTATTACTTACTTGTTGGTGTAAAATCTTTTATGGATCTTAATTTAGAAATCTGAAGAAAGGTGGAGGATTTAATTAGAAATAAATCTGAAGTAAAATAGAAAGCTGATTCGAAAGTAGATCCACTTTAGTTTTCTCGTTACGCGACGAATTCCAAGCTCGATTAAACGTGTCGGGAGGAGGAAAAGTATGGCCTCCCATATCCCGTTGAATTTCCTTCCACCGCGAAAAAGAAGCGACGGGTCGGTAGAGGGCCGATAGTTGAAGCACGATCGGCCGGAAGCTAATAAAAAAGCTCTGCGGCCGGCTGATAAGCCTGAGGGTATTTCACACTCGGACAGCCCTTGTATCGTCGAAGGACGCTAATGTAGCGTTATTTAACTCGGTTAGCTGGACCTCCCCTTTGGCGGGGTTGGCTCGCGAACAGCCCCAGGAAAATCCAGGGGTGCTCGTCGTCCCGTGAAAACACTGTGGGGGCGGTGACACGCATAAAATAGCAGACAAACCCTGTTTAGAACGAGTCAGGTGTTCTTCATAATTTTCAGAGGGTAACTTTGACTTATCGAGGGATCCGCTAACCATTCCAGTGATTTATAAAAATCTGTGTGTAATGAATTAATTTTTTTTTTTTTTTGATAATAATGTACATATCGATCTTTGAAAAGTGATGTAACCCCTTAAGAGCGAACGGAAATCATTCTCGCTTGGAGGATGAATATTGAGCGAACGTCGAGCACGTGCCAGGAGGCAATATCTGGCGAATATGTTAAGAAAGTCGCATACATCGGGGTCAGTACAGCGTGAAAATAGAATGTAAAGTGTTCGCAGGACTGGCTGGCTGGCCTTAGGCGCAATAGGGGTGGCTTCCATTGGGGGTCGGTTTGACGTGTATGACGTGCCAGCCACGTGACCCGCCTGCCAAGCCGGCAATCACTGCCCCGTACTACGCCGGACGAATCTTAAATACGGGATATTCAAATAATCTCGCCACTTCCCTTCATCTTCCACCCACCCCTCCTCTGTTTCCCTTACGTTTGCTGCTTCGCTTTCTTCCACTCTCCTGCGGTTTTTTCGAGTTCGTGATGGGTCAACCTAGACAAAAATGATGACCAAAAAATTTCGTTTCAACACCAACTGCATTTTGAACATTTTTATGGGGTTTCTGAAATCTTAATATGGCTATCAATTTCTTCGAGTTACGGCAAATTTGAAAAATCATGAAAATTCGAAAACGTAGAAACGTAGAGAAGATTCGTCGATAGTGGTCAGCATGCAGGTCTAGCGTGCCATACATCACTGCCAAGCAGTAAAGGGGGTGCCGGCAACAGCAAATGGAGTTGGAGTGCCAATGTGGAACTCCCTCGCGGAAAGCCTCTCTTTTATATGCATAGTCTCATTTCCTTATCGGAAATTTACGGTGAACGTGGCTACGCTTCGCTCGCCTCCTTTTCTGTACACCATTTTTCTTATCTTACGAACGAACACGATGGAGTTTTCAAACCCTTAATTGCCTCTCGTCGTTTCTATCGTAATTACTTACAACTGTAGAACTTGAGATTTTCGATTCTTATTTCGCCAAATTAACAAATTAGAAATTTTAGACAGGAATTTAGAAAATTTACCCCTCTGTCATACTGCTCCCCTGAATATCCGTCCGGAAAGTCGGCGACGCACGGGTTGATTCTCCTTTTTTTTCCGACGTTTCCAACCATCTGCAAGCACAAACTGCATCTTGGTGCACCGTTATGCACGAGAATCGAAGAACAGAGCGCGCCGTGTTTGTTCCAGGAGCACGTGCCAAAGGGTCTCGCATACGAGCGTTCGGTTTCATTATAACGGTAGCTGTCGATGACGACGATCACCGTAGACGGCTGACTGCTATCCAGTCAGACTATTTACCGATCCCGCATCTGTCCCTAGCCGCGCCACATCCTGGAATATCTCGTTTTCAACGCTGCGAGTCGCGGCTAATGGCACCATGTGTCCGAGAATATCTCGTTGCTTACCTGCCGCTTAATTTCGGGTTCGGCCGATCATCGAATTTCCAAGATCGATAGCCTATGGCTGTCGGACTTTCCTTTGTGCTCGATCTGGGCGGAATAAATTGAACGGCTCGTCGACTTTAATTAGGAAACTGTTTTCCCCCAAAATGTTGGATGGATTTGCTCCTAGTCATTAAGTCCTTGGGTAGGTATAAGTAAAAGCTGCTTTCAACATTGTAACTCTAAAAGCTAATTATCCGACCGCTGTAGAGGATAGTTTGTTTAAATAGTACGAGCATTTTGAAGGGGAAGAATCGAAGATTTATGAGGGTATCTTAAACCCCTGGGTACGAACAATGAAATTTTTAATTTCTTTCAAGAAATTGCAACTTTTAGCAACAAAGTGCTAAGCGGAAATACGTAGAGGCATTGATACGAGAAACGATGCCGAGATTCACGCGTGTGCGTGCGCGTGCGTAGAGGAGATTGAGAGAGAGAGAAAGCGGAAAGGAGAGGAGAGAAAGGCCACGTGCCTCTGGTAGCACGCGACCAACCTAACGGTTTTAGACTCACCCCACACGCTGTTCGAAAACCAGTCCACCCCTTCTCTCGTCACCCTTGCCGAACCGCCGGCACCGCTGCTTCAAAACACGCCGGAGGAAACTGTTATTCTATTGGCTCGTGGATCTATCCCCCTTCTGTCTACCCCATTTTCAAAGAGGACCTCGATTGTAGTTACATTCGCCTAAACTACCTCCGGTAACAACACCTTCACGATTGTCTAGAAATCGCAATCTTTAACATTTTTATACTTTTTCCTTGGTATCCAAATATCCTAAGGTACCCAATTATTAACACAAGGGTTAAATTATCATCCCTTTTTTCCCTCGGAATAAAAATACATAAGCATAATTGAAACGTTAGGTCGTGGGTCCTATTTAGAAAATAAAGCCCGTCGATCTACCACGATCTTTGGATCAAGCATTTCTTCTCGTAACCGTGATGCATGAAAACGGAGCCGGCAAGCGTAATCGAATGACGTAAGGCCCTAATAAAATCGTAAGTCGGATGACAGCCGGTGCACGTAGCCCGGAATAATGGGCCCAGACATTCCTCCCCCGTATACCGAAGGGGGGTTGGTCGCATTGTCGTTCGTTCCCTTACGTAAGAATGGCGACGAAGAAACGACGCGAAGGCAGATGCTGTTTAGACATTCCGCCGCCTTGATACACGAACCAGACGAGGATGGAAGTAGACTTAATGCGATCTTTGGGTGCCCGAGATGCAGCCAGGTAAATCGAGAGCAGATCTCTTCCGAGACGTTTCATTTTCGTTGATGCGTTAGAAAGATCGACGAGTTTCTACGAATCTAGGATCTTCTTTCTTTCGTGTACGCGGAAAATAGCCCCGAATTTATTTTCCCAGACGGTGGATCCGTGATTGCAGAAAGTTACTCGGTATCCGTTGGAAAAATTACAAAATTAGATCGATGGCAAAAAAGTAGGAAAGAAACAGAGGGCGAATAAATCGAGCAAAAGGATAGAGAATGAAGGTAAGAGGTCGAATTCGAGGGCGGAGTTGCTGGTAACAGGGGAAGGGGGTTTTTAGAGGAGAAACGAGGGATGGAACCGCGAAATCAGGCATAGCCGTGAAAATAACGATTTCTCCTTTGTGGTGCCGTTCGTTAAACCGAGAAGAGCCGATTTCACGAATACCACGGTAACCGAGTGAGAAACGACGAGGTGGTTCGTGCATGGGTGTTCGTGACTCGTCGATATTTCTCGTGAACGCCGAAAGAATCGATATTTTATGTAGATCACGAGAAAAGGGCAACGTGTCCTTGGCTATTCTCGCCTGGACGAACAAAAACATCGGCCGATCCCATGCGAAAGAACGTGCAAGCCTGTGTCGCAAGAAGAACAAGGTGAATAAGGGTGGGTAAGAGAGAGAGAGGTAGCGAGAAAGAGGGTGGGATGGCAAAAGCTTTGTTGCATGGCAGAATTCATCCAGAAAATGGAACTTCTTCGGTGGCGATTGTTACGTCGCGGGTGGAGAAAGCTGCCACGGCTATTCATCCGACGTATTCCATTGAATTAGATAGAAATATTCCAGCGAATTGAATAGGAAACTCGTATGCAACGCTACGTTATCGGGATCGTTATTGGAATTTAAAACGCAAGGAAATCGTTGAAAGGCTTTTATACATCTACGACTCAAAATAGAAAGTCACCACCCTTGTAATATTTTAGATACTTAACCAAACCCCAATTAAATTTTTAATATTTCTAATAATCCATATCATTGTGTGCAAAATTTTAAATTTTCAGTATTATAATTAGTAATGTTAACATAAAAAAAATTACGTATCAAAATCTTTGATTTAACTTTAGTTATCTATCAAGTACCTAGAAGAAGGTATTTATTTCAAAACCATGATCCCCATCGCGGTGGTCGAACGATGCAGCTCAGGTGTCTCATTGTCCCGTTTTATCACCTGACGTACGTGACGTGGCCGAGGTTTCCCTGGATCTGTAGTTGGCGACTCGAAGGTCAGGTCGTCGCCCAGTTTTCCCTCGACCCGTGAAAAAAGGAGAATCAGAGAAAAGCGACGATGCATCGACCTTCGGGCCGTGATGGTCCAGCTGCTGGCAGAATGAATTCTGTTGTGTGCGTGTGCGGGCCCGATCCATGTGGAAACGTGGGTGGGTGATGGATAGACGGTTACCGTGTCACTCGTGCAAACGTTAAACGGGCATCAATGGCTGGAAATTGCATGGGCACCAGCATTGTGCATCCCCCAGCCCCATTTATAATGGCACCTAGCCCTGTCTCGGTGTATGCAGATGCGGGACAAAGAGACGTCGAAGACGCAACGTGAGATACGATCGAGAATTTCGCAGCTGGAACAGGGTACGATTCAATCGCTCGATTGCTCGCTGATTATCATTTCATTCCGGTCAATTTCGTCTATTCACACCTTCGCCACTCGAGTGTTTGATTAAAGGAATTTCAGTTTCAATTCGAAAGTTTCTAGCAGAAACGAATCTTCCAGAAGATTCTTGATCCTCGAAGTTCGTTAAAAAAACGAACCGTTGCCTCGATCGTCTTCTTCCACCACCATAGCTATCTTCGTCCTCCATTGACACGGTCTGTCCTATTAGAAGCGTCGTCCGTTGCACTTTTTTTCAAACCTGTATCGGAATCTGGCAAAGAGAAGGCCAATCGCGTTGCAGCGATCACGGGGAGGAAAATCATAAAAAACGAAAATCGTCGGTTACCTTATCTAAGTAAAAGTGTACGTTAGTGGATGAGTTTCGCACCTGGCGACGCGGTTGACGTCGATAAACGTTACTTTTTCCTTCGAACGAGACGTCGAGGAGAGAGAAAGACAATGTGGACGGAAAAAGGGTAGAAAATTCACCTTTCCAAAAAATCCTTTCACCTATCCCGCCACTTCTTACCGTTGAATGTTAGGAAACCGCGCAGAAACTTCTCACGGGGGGAAAGAAAAAAAAACGTAATTTTCGATGAAAAGAGGGGAATCGACGATGCAAATTCAGGGTCGAAGAGGGAAACCAAGCGAATACGCGGCCGTGTACCTGCTTTTTGCGTCGCGTTCGCGTGATTCGAAGGGTAGGAAAGATCGAGGAGCAGGGTGTAATCGGGCCCGCGAGAATGAAACGAGGACGAGTAACCGAAATTTCATAGAGAATCCACCAATACGGAGGTCTCCTCGTTGTCTGAAATATCCTACCTGACCTGTCGCCTCTCTTCTTTCCACGGTTTTTTTTCCACCGTTTTAGGGGAATCCACGTCAGGTATGAAGGGGAGGCACAGATGCGGAGGAGCGAAAAACGGGGCCAGCATGGCTGGGAGCGAGAGAACTTTCCGACGAATTCACAGGATTTTGAAATTTTTTTCCCTCAACCGTCTCCACGGTAGCAGCATCCCCCACCTGCGACCTCCAGCTTTTTACCATCGTTTCGCGAGCGTTTATATCTATTCTATACTTCCTCCTCCTGTTCACTAGACTCGATGGGAAAGTTCGAAGAGATGGCCAAATGGCTAAGCGACTTTCTTTCTTCGTTCCCTCGGTTCACTGACCTTTCTCCGTCATGCCGGACCTTGACATCACCCTTGCTACCTGATCGTAAAACAAAACCCTTTTCAAAATCAATCTATTCTACATAATTATTAGAATTTCAAACGCTGTGCTATATCAGAGTCAAACGTTAAACCCAAATCCGTGAAAAGTTCAATGTAGTGGTCGCCATGCTGTAAATCTACCCTTTATTCGATCGAAAAGGGCTTTCGCGCCAGGCCGTATCGAAGTAATTATTATTAAAAACCGTTATGCTCCGACTGGGGGGCAATGGCGTTGTCGTAAGCTCGTTTTCTCGAACCGAACGAATCGGTTCCGTGCCATTATCCGTCGGGTACCCTTTTTTCGGGGGGCGCGCGCGTCAAAGCTGCGAAAGAAGAAGGAAAGGGTGGGCGAGGGAGGCCAGTCATAAGATACGATGATGGATGCACGCGAAGGGTTGCGTTTCGCGGGCAGAGGGGCAGGCGCGCTGAAAGAAAAGGGCCAAAAAGGGTTCCGTGTTGGCCAATCGTACGCGAACATCGTGTGCCTACGACCAATCATCGGAGCCCCTTCCGGTTGAGCGATGGTGGGGAGGGATGGTTCGTCCTTAGGGGCACGATTTCGTTGCGTCATTCTGACACTCATTCCGTATCGGTCCTTCGACCAGGACCACTAGTTTTCGTGTGACCTTCAAAATCATTGCTCTTCAACATCTTTTCCATATCGTTAGTGTGATATATTATATTTGCATCCGTTGAATAATTAACGGAGCTTCGATTAAAATTAACATAGTGTTATATCAAGATTCGATTACGTTTTGATAAATCGTTATTCGTGAAAAAGTGCGGCGATTTTATATCGCGATGCGGTATAAGAACATGCCGAAAGGGAAGAGTCGCTAACCCAAGCGAGAATTCGTCTTGTGGCTGAAGATCACGGTCACTGATCGCCGTGCTGGATCTTGAAAACTACCCCCATGTGAGTAACGGGCCACGGGAATCCTCGAGGGCGAACGAGGTTAAGATGGTCTTCTTGGAAGACCCGAGGATGATCTATGCGGATATGCGACTTCATGCGACCAGCACGCCGACCTCCACCCTCTCGCGTTACCATCACCAGAAGTACAGGCCTCAGAACAACAATGATTGTACGATGTCTTGCACCGAAATCGATATTGAATTTCAAATTAAACTTATTGTTGAACAAACTCTCCGCCATATAAATACATTGTTTTTTTCTTCAATTTTAATTAACGTTGAATCCTGTTGATTTGTTACAGACGCGGACCTTCATGGGGAGGTTGATGGACCCGAACTCAGTGGCGATGACAGAAGTATCGCCAGCGACATCCAGGATGCGACCGAGGCGAACCTTGACCATGATTCCATGGACTCGGACAGGGAAGCCCTTAATCTGGTTAGTAGACGACCAACGTTATTTAATTAATACGTGAACTCGAGACACCACTTCCTTCAAAGACATTCGGTCGCTACTTCCGGCGAGATTTTCGTTTCCCTTTGTCTACGAAAGTTGAGGGAGCTTCGATTTTTTTTCTAGTCGTTCACGGAAGAACGTAAAAAGTACTTCAGTTCAATATTTGGCAAATAAATAGAGGAAGCGAGTGATGGAGGACAGAAAGAAGGGGGCGACAGGGTTGTAGGTTTTATAGAACACAAAAGCACAGGATGGACCGTAGTGACCAATATTCTGACCTGACCGAGTGTAAACACGGCTTTGTTCGACGCCGTTTACTCTGTAATATTAGGGAGGGTGGCTCTGCGCCATTTTTCCAATTCCTCCTCTCTTCTACTCTCCAATCTTTATTAAGATCAATTTTTTCCTTACATCGCTATTTATACAAATCGACTTCAGGTCACGGACGTGTCTCATCGCAACAGCAGCAGCGGTACAAGCGGCAGTGCCTCCTCGCCCAGTTCCGGGGTGAGCAGCCAGCTAACCGGAAGTCATCAGCAACAGCAACACACGGCCGGCCAGCAGAATAGCAGTAATTCTCAGGCTGCCCTAGCTGCTCAGCTGGTTGGCCAACAATTGCTGATGCACGGTTCTCTGGGCGCGTTAGGACCACAGGAGATCCAAGCGCTCGCCTCCACCTTTCAGCAACAACAGCAATCGTTGCAGCAACAGTTGCAGCAATTGGCGATGTTCCAACAAGCGAACTCCGCCGCGGCCGGTCAACTTCCGGCGCAGGCACAGTTCTTCTTGCAGAATCAGGTTCGTGAAATGGATGTACAATTAATTTCCTAATTCTTCTTTTTCGTGAAATACAAAAGGTGCGTCTCGTGTCGGTCGCTAAAAGAATTACTTAAGTTTAGAGCGCGAACAAATACATCCCGTACGCTCGAATTCCATCCATTGATCTTCCAGCACCGAGTACTCCGTCGAATTACCTACTCGATACGAATTCGATTCGAATCGCGGCGATGAAGGGGGGTAAAACGATCCAAAGACGACGTTCCTCCCGGTATATCTGATCGACCGGCCGAAAAGAAGAAGACGTCTTATTCTTCGAGGACGGTTCGCTCGATTTGACGCGGAGATAGCGAACTGACGATGTCACAAAGGGGACAGGGTTTCTACTCGTTCAGTCTCGCGTTTTCTTCCGCGACCTGATGGAGTTTTCATCAAGCTTTTAGATTTGTGCACTAATTACGCTACTCAGAATAATTGAAATAGAAGATTTTCGAGATCAGGACAGATAGAAATAATTTATTGAATGTATATGAAAAGGAAGGACAGACAGGTATATTTATTGCATATTCACAAAACGTGTTTGCAAAAAAGTTTTCTTGATTGTTCGTCCGATCGAAACGAGAAAAATCGATTCACGATATATCCGGGGACATGAAAAACGATCCTCCTTCCTGGATTCCAGCCCTCCCCCTCTGCCAGAGCCCTGAAACTTCCTTGGAACGATCTTGAATGGGGACCCGAGTCTGCGTTTACGAAAAAAAAAAAAAGTTTCTATAGATTCCGTCACGTGGAGCGCGTGCATGGCTACGTAACCTCCTGGAAAAACTAACAAAACGACTTCGAACTTGAGCAGATTTAATGGCCGTTCGTGTTCCCCGGTAGATACGCGTACGTAGCTGCGAGCATTAAAGCCGGGTCTTCCGTGTCTCCTTTGAAAGGTGCAACAAGGAGATCCATCGGGTCCCTTCGGCACCTTGCCACCGGCTGCCTTTTGTTACCTCACACGTGGCCAGGCTGTTTCTTTTTTTCTTTTTTTCCTACCCCGTCTCTCTTCTCCCTCCGTTCTCGTCTCGTTTTCTCTGAACCCTCTCGGTTCTTTTCTCTTTTCGAAAACAGTCTCGGGATTTAAAAACGGGCACACGACCTCCTCGAGCAACCCTTCCTCGAGTGGCTGGCAACCTGCCTCCAACCCCTTTCCTCGAAGATTACACGCATGGGGTGAGAACACGTCTGCGAGCATAATAGATACATATTTCATTCCTTTATCCGTGTAAATTATATAGTTTTTACTTTTGAGATATTTAGATCTTTCCGTAGGAAATTCTTTTTAAGCTCGATAGTTTTTCTTTTTTCCGGATTTCATATATTTAATTCACTTTCGAATCGAGTCGTTATCGCCGTTTATAATCAACAGAATTACAATCAGTTACCGCTTTCTACCGTTTCTATTTCTCGAACACAATTGTTTCCCAGACACACGGAAAAATAAGGAAAGTCATACTTTCTAATTTTCGTGTTCTTTTTTTTTCCCGATTCGATACCGGTCCACGAAAGGTGCGAATTAATAGGTGCACAGGTGACGGGTAATTCCTTGGTTGAACCTGTCGCGTGAGAGGGCACGTGCTGGTGTATTCAAAGCACCCTTCGCAGGGTGTCTTCGGTTGCCAACAATAAGCATAAACGAGTTCCTCGCTGGTTGAAGCGACACGCGACCTATCCTGTCCCGAAACCCTTTTCCTCACCGGGCGGCGCGTTTCGCACGAGCCCCTTATTCTCGTAATCGAGCATCTGGTTAAGAAAAGGTTGAAGATAATCGATCGATTCGAGAGGCACCCCTCGAGCAACTCTTTCCGTACCTGTCCACAAACGCAACACGTGTCGTCTTAAATGAAAACCGCTTAACCCTGAAGAGGTTTCGCCTATAGAACGAGCAATCTTCGTCAATGACAGAGTTTTATACATTTTAAAAGACTTTTCGACGTTTCACCAAATATTTTCCCAAAAACGGCCTCGATCAATGGTCATGAACGTCTTGCAGGGGCTGTTGCAGAGCGGTGGCTACTCTTCAAGACCCAGTCATCCGCGCTCACAGTCCATGCAGGTACTGTTTCGTATCGGCCATTGAGCTACTTACAAAATACAGATATTCACAGACGTTTAATTTTCTGCGATCAGGTGCAGCAGGCAGTGGCGCAAGCAGCCCAGCAATTACAAGCTCTGCAAAAGCAGCAGGCTCTTCAAGGTAGCGGAGGTCTGGTTGCTCGAAGTTTGACGCAACAAAGGTCACCACCTCCACCTGGCACGCCGCCAGCTGTGAAACCACCACCGACCAGGCTGGAACCGTCGCCAGAAGAGACGACAGACCTCGAAGAACTGGAACAGTTCGCCAAGACCTTCAAACAGAGGCGGATCAAGCTTGGTTTCACTCAGGGCGACGTTGGCCTCGCCATGGGCAAGCTCTATGGCAACGATTTTTCTCAGACCACGATCTCTAGGTGAATCTTATAATTCTTTCAAGTATAATTTTCGATCCCGTCTAAATAACAGTTAATTATAATATTGAAACATTATAATCATCAGGTTCGAAGCGTTGAATCTGTCCTTCAAAAACATGTGCAAACTGAAGCCACTGCTGCAGAAGTGGCTGGAGGACGCGGATAATTCTTTGAACAACCCGAATTCCCTGACGAACCCGCTCACCACACCGGAAGCGATCGGCAGGCGGCGGAAGAAGAGGACCTCGATAGAAACCAGTGTCAGAGTTGCGTTGGAAAAGGCGTTCATGCAAAATCCTAAACCAACCTCGGAAGAGATAACAGTATTGGCGGACAGTTTGGCGATGGAGAAGGAGGTCGTTCGAGTATGGTTTTGCAATAGGTAGGTTTCAAAGAATTCGCTAAATTCTAAGAGCTTCAAAATTTTCAGGGTTCGAAGCGCTTCATTGCCTACCACTAAAATTAATTAGACCTCCTCGTTTCAGACGACAGAAAGAGAAAAGGATCAACCCACCAACGGCAGCGATGGGCAGCCCGACAATGGCCTCCCCTGCGCCATCCGTGTTCGCATCGCTCGCGAGTTCCATGTCCGCTAGTCCCCTAGCTCTAACGACGCACTCCTCGGGCATGGCTCACTCTCACCCTCATCCGACACCGTTGGGTTCGCCTCTGTCCTTAGCCCTGGTGGCTTCCGCAGGTGGAAATTACCATCCGTTAAGTAGCAAATCCCACGAGTGACACCAACAGCCCACCCATCAGGGGGACGCTATTTTTCACCAGCATCATCACCAACCACCACCGCATCAACAGCAACAGCAACGACGTTTGTGCAATTTACCGGAATTCTATCATTAATTCGCCGGCTGATCTGTGTGCAGTGGGTCCACTGGTGAGCATCGCACGGATTTCGGTGCCAAATGGAATTTGGCGCGATGGAAGCGACTGGGTGAAACGATACCCGGCTACAGGAAAATGGAGAACGCTGAACGCGTCCGTGGCTGAAGGCGGGATACATATCCTGGTGTCGAGACCAGTTCGCTTCGAAGAAGCTACGTCAGGACGAAGGCTACTATTTCTGGAACTAGAAGACGAAGAAGGGTATAATCGTTTCGTGAAGAGTACACGAATCATGCCACGTTTTCGAAGGGACAACAGAGCTCGGAACGTCGATGAAAGACTCTAGACAATTTGCTTATTTCGACTCAGCACGTTCGATGCTTCGAACGCCCAAAGAACAGAGGAGGTTTTGTTAGAAACTGTGTATCTTTTTTTTCTCAGTATTATATGCGTTTCAATGCACCGACTGACGTGACTGAATCGCACGAGATTACGGAAAGGTGTCGTCTGGTATCGTAGAATGGAGTTTCCAAAGTCTTTCTTACACAATTATTACAATTTTCTTTGATCGTTTCTTATCGATGCTTCAAAGGTGAAAAATCATAAAAATTGTTTAGATATAATAATTTTTATCGTGCTTGTTGCATATCAAACTTGCTAATGCTGTCAGCTTAGCTGTTCAGCTTTTAACTTATCGTTTCAACGTTGCTAACCCGATCTTAATTGATCTGTTTTATTAGAACTTTATGAAGATTCTTCCAATGTTTTTTTTTTAATCACGTAGCTTTTAACATCGTATCCTAATGAGAACAACGAAACGGCTTTGCGTTCTTCATTCACACACAGGCGATACGCAGGCCGACGGCTGCCATTCAACGTTTACCTATACAAGATGTAATTAACCATACGAATGCAACTGGTCGCCAACCGTCGTAAAACGGACTCTTAATCGGTTTCCCTGGCTAGTCGTTTGAAGTATCATAAAATACTTATCAGAAGGAGAACCATTCGACGATACTCGTAATTATCGACTGGTTTCCCTCCTTGGATTTTCCTGTTGGCATGAGCTTCGAAATCGCGAAACAATTACGGAAGAGGAGAAATGTCATTGTTCTTGGAAGGAGAATCATTTGCATTCGTGTTCACACCTCGAACGATCCGCAGACCACACCGGAAACAACGAGTAACAGGTTGAAGGAACGACGAACGATGAATTTCGAGGAGAGAACCATCTTCAGAGGCGCTCATCTCTCCGTGGTAAGCAGGGTTTACGCGCCACCCGCGAAGGGACGTTCATTTCTTCAAGATCGTGAGCTCGTCTGTTGATCAAATTGTGTACTCTTCTTCTTCGGATTATTAATCCACGAATCTTAGTAACGATCCCCCAGAAAATCATCTATCCGAATAGAGGGGACGTGCTCGCGATCTTCGAGTTCCAATCATCCCCTGGCGGGTGGCGAAAATGCGGCGAGGTCCGACAATATGTTTTGTACATAATTTGCGTGTCTGTCGCAGCGTCATACATATCCGTGTCCCGGGGTACATACGTCTGTACATAAGAAAACAAAACGCGAAGGTGTCGAATCAACGAGAATACGAGGGATGCTCGTTCCTCGTCAACGAAACCTTCGATGATTGTATTGAAATTAGTTAATTGTAGTAGCTACTCGAACCAAAGGTGTCGTCTCTCGCGTATGTGCGCATAGCGAACAACAAACTGAAGTATAAATGAAGATCAACTCCAAAGGGGTGAACGAGAGGATGCGCTCTCGTATTCTCGGCGAAACACAATTCTTGCACAGACACGAGAATTAGGATTTTGTAGATACGTACGTACGTGTACATACAATTATACATATATATATACATATAAGCTACACACGAATCGTTATACGTTTAGGAGAGTGAATTTCTCGCTCGTAGCTTGACAGTTCGTTTGCTCTTGGATATTTTTGAAATATCAATTTCACACGAGGCTATGACGCGAGCTTTAAACGCGAACTGTGATCCTACCAGCTGGAAAAATATTGACTCTTCGAGGTGGTGAACTCCCGGTGATTAATTAAGGGCTATGATAGACGACGACTGACGATGAATTACGTTTCGTGAGAATCGCGATGAGATACGTGTTACACGCATGGGAGTTAAATAACGTAATCGCCGTATACTAAGAATCATGGATATACGTATAAATATATTATATATTATATACAGGTGTGTAGGTGCGCATCCGACATGTACAGAGGTGGTGAAAAGAACATAGAAAACACGGCTGGTGAAACGATCGTATGCATGTATAAATATACATAAATGTATAAAGTGAACGTGTTGTAAATAATAGGAAGAACCGATAGGAAACGGCGATTAACGAATCAGCGACGGATTTACTCACCGTGACGATCGTTTCTTATTATTGCGATGATTAAGTAATCATTAATCGTAAGATACCGTTGGGCAACGCTATCACTTGATGATCGTAAGCGGAACGGTTCGAGCACCGAGCAGAACACAGGTTTTGAACGCTTGATTTGGTTGGTGCCTGAACTTCTTCTCTTTTATGATCTGCAACGTCAACATTTTTTCCATTTGATGAACATACGGCGTCGAGCGTGTGTGTTAATACGTTCTGTGTCGCGTGGGCCACCGGTGGCCCACGACGTTTATCAAATGTATCTCTGTAATTAAGTCATTATAAATTTGATTCTTCAATCTGTCTTTTATTAAATTTTTAAAAATCTGAAACTTCTCAGTGGCACAGAACGTGTTGATCGATGTATGTATATATATTTGATATTATATTATATGTAATTTTTCTACGGAAGCCACGTCGACGTAACGCGATATGCTACAATATATTTTCCATATTCTGGTGTATCGTGACCGCGCTGTTATATATAATATAATATAACATGTGTATGTATGTATGCATGTACGTATGTATGTAAACGTTGTACGAGACGAGATCTCATATCCATCACGCGCGTCCTTTCGTTTTCGATCACAGTTCCATCTCCATTTAATCATCCCTCATATTTTCACCCTACCATCCTATTCTACAATCTCAAACGTAACCCCTCACATAATCTCTGCCCCTGTTTCGTTTTACTTTGAACATTAACTTCCAGAGTCGTGGACCAAGCTGTAGCGAAGCAAAAGCGCGAATGAGAGAGAAAGAGCGAGAGAGATCTTTGCGAAAAAAAAAAAGAGTTCCTAGTGCACCCGGTTCGAGTGCGTTGTGTAGAAGTTTTTATAGATTAAAATGAACGATCGAGCGAGGAGGAAAGAAAAAGGGGTGAACGTGATTTGGAGAGACACAGAGCAGAGAAAGGGACACTCGCGATTTCCTTGTCCTTCGTTTTTCCTTTTTTCTTTGACTTCTTCTTTCCGTTCGTCGAAGGTGTACAGTATGGTATATTTTATTTTTATTTTGTAGATAGAAGAAAGAAATTAGAATCGAAACCCCTGGTCCCCACCCTCTGATCGACGTGTCATTGGTTCATTTTACCGTGGGCCTCGACGAGCCAGCGCATTCCGCGAGCGATAGACACATTATCACAGTGATTATTATTATTATTAATTATTGATTATTATTATTATTATTATTATTATTATTAATTATTAATTATTATTATTTCATTATATTTTAACTTTTATTATTTGAAAATAAAAGTGCTAGACAGACTTCAGTTATTTATGTTCCTTTGATTTCTTTCTGTCTGCTTTTTTATTTCCTCTTTTCATTGTTTTATTCATCCCTCTTTTGTAGACACGAAAATCCGCGAGATTTTTACTCCTACCGTCCCATCGTGTTTTTTCTTTTTTTTTTTTTCTGTAAATATCTGCACAAAATAATGTAAGAAAAGTCACGCAAGGTGCTGCGTCATTTTTCACGATGGCAGTACAGCGTACAAAGACGAACGGTACCAAAATGGTCGGTATACCAAACTTAGTCGACTAATCCAATCAATAGAGATGTATAATCGTTTTCAAAGAGGCGTCTAGCGTTAATGTAGGAGCCTATTAACGATTCGATGTGTAAACTCGTAAATAATGGGAGGTAACGTTATCTATTTAAGGAAGGAGTACCATTTTAAAGGTAAAAAAAAAATACATTATAAACGACGAAAAGTGGTAATCGTTAGGTGATAAACGACAAACGAAAGAAAATGAAAAAAAGAGCACGGTATGACAGTTCTTAAAAGGGTAAACGAAATAATAGTAGAAGAGGTCATATGATCGCGGGGTAAGGTCCTCGTTCGATGACAAGAATCGTGTAAACTATTTTGTACCGAGAATTAGAGGCATGCTCGCGATATTCGTGATCTTTTTATCACGTTCACGTGTATCCGTGAACGTTTCTATCGCGGATTAGGGATAAATTAATTTAAAAAAAAAAAAAAAAAGAAGTGCGTTTCTGACGTCCGCCCTCCATGATCCCCTTGGATCTTCCGGGGATTCACCGGAAGCTAAAGTGTGTGTGATTGCGCGCGTGAAAGAGAGGGAGAGGTAGAGAAAAAAGAGAGCGTGAATGTGAACGTGCGGCGATGGAGCTGTATAAATAAAGTCATATCAATCTGGAATAGTTCATGTTATCTAGGATACACTATTACTACGATCATTATCACAATATGATTAGTAAGAATATTGTAATTGTATAATAAACTGCGTCATAGATATATATCATCGGCGTTGATTCTGTCGAGCACAACCCTGTTTTAAGAGCAAAGTTGCGTCAAAGGAAAATAGGAAATAATGGAACCTCTCGGTTGAGATTTCATGACCTTTATAGGAATGACTATACGATATTTCCCATAACGTTCCAATTTATCGAAAAAAAATATAATATACAATTTGAAATAAAAGTGTAGTTATAAGTAGAATGATGACTTTTTTGCACCAAAAATTGTATTAACATATATGTTGTATATATAAAGCGCAAAGACGTCCATCCGTGTCACTTTTCATCGGTGCTTCGGGGTCCCTGACACCCCAAGATGATATTAGGTTGGTATGCAGAGAGCGCCACCGATGCATCGGGGTCCCCGACACCCCGGATGCCATAATGTCGATATGCAGAGCATCATCGGTGCTTCGGGGTCCCAAACACCCCAAGCCATCGGCTATTCCGCCATCTATATAAAAGCGGCGCAAGCTATTCGTTAACTTACCGACTGCCGAAGGGTCGATTACCGACTGTCGAAAGTTCAGTCGATAAGTCGGTAATTTATTGAGTAGTTTCCGCCGCTTTTGTATGGATGGCGCTGTGGTCGAAGTTTTGTAGGGAGTCGTCGTCTCCCACTTTCCGCAGTCGGCGGAGTGGGAAGATCGACCAGCATGGCTGAAACTTTGAAACTGCGAGAGAGTTCGTTATCGACCGTCAAGCTGCGAAGACCGCGTTCATAGGAACGCCAATATAACACGCAATAAAGTCAAGTACGATAGTTCTAACCGGAACAACCGTTACATTTATTCTCACCCGCTGCAGGTTCCCACACTTTAAAAATACTTCATTCTAGGTGGTCTTCTCAAAATATAAGTTTGTCAAATATTCTAATAATTTTTCAGTCGAAAAAGTGAAGCGGGGTTCATAAGAAAGGACAAAATAATAAATAAAAGAGTTTTATTCCTCTTTGATGAGCTTGTAGCTGTATAAATACTAAAAAAAAGAAGGCTGGAATACTAATCACGAGATAAAATAAGTATAATTTATAGATAAATCATTGATTACACTTATTATGTTACAAAATATATTTATAAATTGCAAGAGCATTGTCATGCTTAAATCTATTTTCTTTTATAAAGCATCATTCGAAGCTTAACATACATCACGTGTTGATATAGTCTCTATCAAATTTAACTGCATGAATTATAATAACAATGAAGGAATATATTTTCTTCGAATTTATCCTCCTCGTGTTGCTTTTCATTGGACAGCTCGAAATAGTGTTGCGTCTTAACATTCGCGGTATCATTTTAAATATAGCGTATATCCCATTTTCATACAATAGGGGTATATTTGCAATCACAGTGCGGGCAATAATAGATTACACTTCAGTAGGGATTCTGTCCTTGGGGAGGATGTTGATTACCACCATAACGCGGTAAAGTCGCGAATCCGCCGTAAAGATTTGGTGGCATACCCTGATATGGATTATAACCTCCTAAGAATAGAACAATGAATATAACATACATAAATATCGACACATTACAAAGTCCAGAAATGATCATGCATTTTCTTTAATCACCTTGTGCTGGATAAGGCATTGTTGCGTATGGGTTATACGTTGCAGGCATAGGGGGAGGCATGTATGTCGGATACGGTGTAGCGGGACCAGCTCCATATGGTACAGGCATTCCACCTTGGAAATGAGTAGGATAGGGTAATTGTGAGGAACCACTTTGTTCTGCTCCAGATTGACTTTGTTGTCCGGATGTTCCTAAACAGATTTTCAATTGAAAATTAATTATACTGTCTCCAGGTCAGTAACACCCTGTTGAGTATATTATGTACCTCCGTGATGCGACGGAATAGTAGGAGTCGTAGCTGGGCCAGTATGGCTCAAATTTGTAGTCAAATCTTTTAGCAACTCTTCTTTTTCGGTTTTACGAGCGAAACAGAAATCTGATATTTTATTTTGGAAGACCACCAACAGCTATAAAAAGGAAAATTACACGCTGTTTTGACAAGAACAAAATAGCAATGAATAAAAATATAATTGACATTTACCTGCGTTAGGTCGTTGTAGAATTTAATACCTTCATTCAAGTTGTCTTTAAGTTCTTTGAACGAATCATAAGCAGCTGCTAGTTTACATAACATTGCCTCTCTTGAACTACCACTACCAGATTGTTCTGCTGTAAATTCTGCGTGACACCTCTGTAAGTGTATTTTAAACAAGTGTCATGAATAATGTCTTATCGATGCAATATTATATTCAAGCATACCTGAATTTCAGCAATCAATTGTTCCTGTCGAGCAACGCTTTCTCTCACTTGCTTCTGTAAAGGTCCATACGTTTTTCCTATACTTTCCACAGATAAATTTGGTTCGTCAATTGCACCATCTTTAGCTAGCGCTGACAAGAACGTCGTTTTCATATCAGTAGTAGCAGACTTTAATTCACTTTCTATAACATCGCGTTCTGCTTTTAAAGTTTCAACCTTTAGAAAAATGATATGATAATTCAATTTGACTGATATAATGTAAAAATAAATGTTAAGTATATATAAAATGCTTACATCTTCCATTAATTTTCTAAGTTTAGCAACAATGTTGCTTTCTTGAACTGCTGATCCAGCTGGCACAACATTGATTAAGTCACCTTCGGTCGAGCTTAAAATTTCCATGCCTTCTCTTTGGTTTTCATATTTTTCACGCACAACCTGTGAAATATCGTAGTTATTTCGAGAAAACTTTACGCAAAGTCACGTATATATTTACCTTGTCAGCTGTTACAGCATTGTTGATAATTTCACGATATTTCCGTAGATTAACGGTAAACTGCTCTGTCAAACGAGCACTAGGTATTCTTGTCCATCGTTCTTTGAATTGTTCTCTTAATTGATCATCAGATTCTCGTTCTTCTTGAAGAATCCGTTCACACTACGAAAGTAACACCAATTTAGTAATTATGTCAATAAATAATTACAAGTTTTATTTATTTACCTCGTCTAATAGTTCTTTATTTCGTTGTAAAAGATCGGGTAACTCTTTCATATAACTTTCCAAAGCTTTAATTCCACCTGCTTCTTTTACATACTGAGCTTTTTCTAATAAAGATTGAGGTAATTCTACTCCGCTTGTATCTTCGATGGCCGCTGGTAAATTTAAACTTGCCAAAACGCTATTCAATACTTGTGTCATTTCACGTAATTTAGATATTTCCGAATTAACCAATTCATTACGACGGACTTCATAAGAGGATAATGCTTGATGCACACTAACAGGCAGTAAATCGGCAAAAAGATCTAGAAATATAAAAAATGTAAATGAGAGGCAATTGTATCGAAATAAATTACAATTCAATATGCATATTTTTATATGTAACAAACCTTTAAAATTCGAGCTAAAGACCTCTGGCAGTGGTAACAATTTTGCCACACTTGCTTTACCAATATGTTCCAAAGCTTTTACATCGGGTACTCTCTCGTGATAAATAAAATCATTGTCTTTCTTTACCTCCGTATAATTTCTTTGAGCTCTATTAGCATAATCTTGGAACAAACTAGGTTTATTTGAACGTTGTTGAGCAGCTTTGAATAATTCCACAGCATGCTAAAGATATATGTATATTTCAAATATATAATTATACATATTTATAGGAAAATAATTAAAGTTTACCTCTAGTCTAGCAATTTCTTCTCCAATAACCTTATTACTTTTGCATACCAGTGACTGATAAAATTCAGCCATTGCACGATATCCAGCTTGTTTCCCTGCAATCTATGTTAATATAATAAGTATAATTATTCAACATACGTATTACATACAGTTCCTATAAAAATCAAACGAAATGTACATACTAAAGGAACCCACTCCTTATCCCAAAATGCTCTGAAAATCTCCTTTTGGAATAACTTTAATGCATCCGCATATAGTTCCTCAGCTTGTGAAGCTAATTTAGCAACAATTCCATCTTTCATTGCATCATGAATTGCTTTATGTACAAATATTTCTTGTGCTTGAGCAAGCATTAAAGCAGATAATGCACCTAATGTTTCTGGACTGATATCTGGTGTAGGCTCATGTTGAATAGCCATCATAACATTTCCTTTGAGATAATTATAGATACCAGCAGCTTGCTAATTACATAACATAAATATTAATGATCAAATCATTATTTCATACAATTATTTTGACAAATTCAAGTACTAACTTGAAATAATTTTGCAGCCAATTTTAAGCCTTCATCGCTCTCTAAAGATTGTGTTGCTGCTATTGAGCTTTGTAAAGCAGCAATATTAAATAATACACATACTTTTTCATATCCTAATGTGCTAATGGCTGAAAGAATCAAATATTACAAATGAATCTAATATCACCAAAAATGTGACTCAGACTTTATCTTATCTGCTACCTATTCATTAATCAGTCCACAACTTAAAAAGATTACTTTTTGTTTTTAATATGAATACTTAAAAAAAGTACATTAAAAGACCTTACTTAAACTAAGTTTTCCACCAAATATAGTGTGATCAAATGCATCTTTCCACTTGAATGGAATTTGTAATTCATGAGCAGGTATTTTACCCTCTAATGCACATAGTTGATCATAATAGCTGAAAGTAATAAAAATAGTTTTAAATTTTGTTTTAGAATAGTGATTTAAAATAAGAATGAAACGAATGAAACATGCAATAAAAATATACATTTTTCAGGATGTCATCATAATTAAAATTGAAATAATTATTAAACATGACTCATACCTGTATATAACCTCCAAGGAACTTTCATACTTCTCGAAAGCTCTCCACAAAGCATTGTTTCGTAGTTTATTAAAATCATTTATTGCCTCTGTATAATCCTTTTGATTGCTTGCGCTATTATATGTTGATTTAATAACATTTGTAAGTGGTTTAATGACATCAACGTCACACGGTTTTTTCAACGGTACCGCAATTAGCTCAGCCATTTTGACGTATGAACCAAGTCGACTACTTCAATGCACGGATAACAAAGTTGCTGCATGTAGTAGTAGACAAGGTACGGGCAAAAACGAGATATAGAGGTATGGGATAGACCGCCCACTAACGCATTTTTATCCCACACAATTCAGGGGACTCTACAGCCCCTTTATTTCTTCTATCTTATTTTAAAATTATCAAACTAAACTTCGTTTTAATAAACATTCTGTAGTGCATGCAATTTTTCATGCGTTGGTTTTTGAGATATTTGCTTAGCGCTCTTGACTATAAAAGTATTTTTATACATTTATTTTTCACGTAAGCAAGCATATGAATTATTTTAATTTTATAGCAATGCGTACTCTGAAACCAATGCTGCTGACATTATCTAATGGAGAGAAGAGAAATCAACGGAATATAATTGATTTGTAATTATAGTACACATTCGCGCCGTACAGGTGCATGTTTTCTTTAATAATGAACTAGTTCAGACATGTCGCTGTGTGTCATTAACAATCTGCGTCATCTACAGATATTTACAAATGAGATTTTTTATAAGTGTTTTTGGTAAAGCTGTAAGTTTGTTCTGTTGTATGTGATTTGTATAATTGGGGTGAGAAAAGTGGCAAACAATTGTAAAGGAAAACAGGAAGATTAGGAGCAGTATGAATTTTACTTTATGATAAAGAGAAACAGATGTATTCACTTTCTCTTTCTCTCTCTCTCTCTCTCTCTCTCTCTCTCTCTCTCTTTCTCTCTCTATCTATACAAATTTTATTGAGACTTGTAAATAACATTCATTTACATACTCCCGTAAAAAATATGGACAAATTAATATAAATATGTTATAGTTGCATAGATCGTTTTCTTTTATCGCGGAGGTTTGTCCGTCCATATTAACTTGTGTGGAAAAAATACTATCGATTTCACCTTGAAATCATTGCATGAAATCTGGATTAATTTTTGTTATTTATTAATTATATACACGTAAGCATTTTGAACAAGACAATAGTAATATTATTATAAATTTATCATATCTGATGATTTATTGATTGCTTGTAGAATATAACATATGTGAACATTTGTTTCTCTTGTTGGTTATAGTGATCTGTATATTTGTTACTGTTTATTTATATGTGCTTTATTTACACAGGTTGATTCCAAATTATAACAATGAGTCTTATTGAAGGTGTTGGAGATGAAGTTACAAATTTTTTTATTATTGTAGTAGCCCTATTAATAGGGTGGCTTGCATGGTGTTCTACAAGTATTGCAGATCAACCATTAATACGCACAGTACTTATATTGCAACATAGAACACGCACACGTATCGCTGAACTTAGAGCTAATCAAGCTGCAAGCTCCTTCAGTAGGCCTCCAAATTTGGAGATGTCAGAAGAAGAATCAGTAGAACCAGTTGCTGATGACAGCAATGATATTTCACAAAATTGTCCAGAACCATCTGTCAGAGACACAAGTGGAAGGATTTCTCCAGAAACACAAAGAGCACCTGAAGCAACAGCTACAGAAGAAGTACTTATCGAGGCCATGGATTCATTTAATAATGATAATGCAAGTTTGTTGCAAAGGCAAACAAAAATAAACACTTCCAAAAAAACAAGTATATCAGAATCATGCACTGAATCTGTGGAAGCTGTACAACCAGAACCTGAAAATCTTTCAGGTAGCGATGCTAATGAAATAAGCATTAAGCTTAAGTTTATAAATGATGATCAAAAAGTAGTTACTGGTAGTCTTAAAGAGCTGCTTGGAGACTTTAAAAGGTTAATACTAATTAATAAGTATTCCATATTGAATCTACATTTACAAAAAAAATAATTTTTATGTTTTTCCTAGGAGACATTTTCAGATAGAACTTGAAGCCCAAAAATTGGTACGGTTAGTTTTTAATGGTCGAGTATTACAGCCTGATAGTCAAACATTGGAAAAATGCGGTTTGTATAACAACTGTGTAGTTCATTGTTTAGTACATCAACCGCGACCAAACCCTGTACCGTCACAAACATCGACGTTAGACAATTCATCGTCGATCTATTTCAATCCTCAATCATTTTCCGACATACCTGTTGGTACACCAATTAGTTCAGTGCATAATGAATGGGATTTGAGTAGACTCTTTTTGAGTATTTTGACTCTCATGTTAGGTCTTGCTTGGTATTCTCGATACCATTATGCTCAACTGTTTACCACAACTACTACGCTTGCTCTGTATGCGCTCACTGCAATTTTTGCAATTTCGTTAGTTGGTAACTTTTTTCCCGATCAGGACAACATTAGAAATATTGAATGAATTTACAAAAATAAAGCACTTTAAGACATTACATTTTGAAATATGATTTTTTTTTTTTAATATCAATATATATTTTAACATAAAATCATTTGAACACGTTTGTTCGTGACATTAAAGAAGATGAAGAATGTAATTTTTACCACTTTATAAAACGACTTATTCGTGTAAAAAGTGAAATGGAGCTAGGTCATATGATTGCATTTTGATTAAAATGAATATGCATTGAGCTCAAAATTTTTATTTGTATATGTAGAAAACGAGTTTTCCTGGGTTATCGTAATTAAAGAAAATATGTATAATGTGACGTTAAATTTATATTAAAAGCGAGTTAATACTTATTCATTTAAATATATTTGTGATAAATACTGTTCATTTGTTGAATTAATAGATAATAAATATTATAAACGATAGTTGCAATGGTGCTGCATTACATTATTTTCAACAACTGATTTGTTTTATGTTTACATTTTTATAAATATTTAATTATATTTAAAAATTATATCATACAGATATAATGCAAAGCTATGTTAATCACTTTATTTTCATAATCTTCCAAAATTTATAATACCTAAGAGGATTCACTAATAAATTATAATTAATTTTTCAAGCACCATTACATGCATTGTTATAAAAAAATGAAAATTGTCAAAAATATGTATATATATATATTTATATAATTCATAAGGTATTATATAATCATAATTGTAATTTATTAGAAGATATACTTTATATTATTTCTAAACAAAGTTTCGTTACTATTTCAGACAATGATTCGTTATTACCACTGTAATACACTGTACTATAGTAGTTTGTAGAAAAATTGAAGTACGATTGGATGTGAAATAAACGGCTATTTATTCGATGTTTTCTTGCATTGATATACTTTGATTTAAGAATGATTTGATGTAAATAAAATATTTTTTATTGGAATTTAAAGAAATTAAAACATGAATTTAATAGGATAAAGATATATTTAAATACTGTACAATTTATAATAATATTTATTATTTAATTATATAAAAAGCTTGCAATTACATACTCTTTTCTTATAGAAAATTCAATTAACAACTTATAAAGTCTTTTATATAAAATAAATATTGTGAATAAAGTTGTCACATCAAAATTTGTATGTGGAAACGACTTCATGGCTTATAGAATACTTAATACAACCCTTAATTTATATTATGAGAAATCTAATTTCAATGTATACGAATAAAAAGAAATAAATAATAAATGAGAGGTGACTTCTTAAATAGAAGTTAATTTAATTTTAAGGTTTTCCCACACGATTCACTTAGTATTTTAGTCAAAGGCTCAGAAATATTTGGCTTATTAAAGAAAAGATTTAATCGTTGTTTTAGCATTGCATGATCTAAATTAAAACATCCTTTCGGATTTTCTAAAAGAATAGTACCTTTTCCTAAAGTGCCATTGATATTAATATATTTACAGACTGGATGTTTTAATACTGAAGCCGACTGAACTATAGCTGAACCAGCTTTTCTTACTTGAATTGTCTGTTTATGTAATGACGAGATATCTAATTCTATCGACATCGCTTTGTTATTAACATATAAATCATATGAACAATTATAAATACCAAATATTAATTCGATTTCGTTTCTCAACTGTTCATATGAAATAGGAACTAATGATTTAGGAGCTTCTAATAAAACAGTCCCTACATAACTGGTTGCACCAAATCTTGGTTGTATACCTATAAGTTCAACATTTACATACTTTAATAAAGGTTCTTCGTTTGTTTTATTATCAGTTTGAGATGTTTCACTTTTAACTAAAGCAAGTTTCATATCAATGCCTTTAATCTTTTGCATTTCTTCTATAATTATATTTGCGTTGCTCGGCATTTTTGACATGTCCTCTTGTGGAGTTTTAGACGCATTTTCAATAAATTCTTTATGAGTAATAATTACTTTTGCTAAATTGCTACTTTGATCTTTTATTTCATAATATGCAATTGCCTCATCTGATGGAACTAATTGGGCTTTCTTTCGTAGTTTTTGAACTCTATTAATCACTTCTCTTGCCACTCCTTCATTATGCATACTTTCGTCGGGTGTAACATCTAACAAAATTAAAATATTTCCTTCGCTATGAGCTTCATACTGTTTGGATAATTGTTCAGCTGCTGGACCAGTGAAACTAAACATCAGCCGTAAATCTTGCTCGCCCAACTTATGACCCTGAACAGTAATTTCTTTAGCTGCAACAAATGTTTGTAATTGTTCATCAGAAAGCTCTTTAATAGCCTGAGTAATAGACTTAAACTCTCCTTTAAGACGTGATCCAAGTACTTTGTGATCTGGTTCTGCTCTTAATTTAACACCATACTTCTCTTTATCTGTAGTAACTGTTAATTCCTTTACATTAAGTTCCTCAAGAATGTATGACTTTAAAGAAGTGATATCTTTCAATACTTCAGCATCTTGATGAATTACTACAACTTCTGGTAATGGATATTTAACAGGAATTGTTTTTCTATCTCTTACAACACGTCCTAATTCAATTACAGTTTGCATGTATGATACAGCTTTCTCGATATTTTCATCAATTAATTGTAAACAAGATTCTGGGATCATTTGGTAATGTACACTGTCCATGTTACTCTTAGATTGTGGTAGTACTTTCACTAAATATTGAAACATAAACTCCGTTAAAAATGGTGTAAATGGTGCATTTACACGTACCATTATGTAAAGAACGCAAAATAAAGTATTTAATGCTTGTTGACAATCAGTTACACCACCATCACCTTTTATACGCTTTCTGTTCATTCTTACATACCAGTTAGTAAGATTATCTATGTATTTTACTAGATGAGGTACCACTGTGTATAATCTGTAAGCTTGCATTTCATGTTTAACAAACTGCAGTAATGTTTGTGTAAAAGATAAGATCCATCTATCCATTATATTACTAGAAGATACATCTTTCGAATCATCATACATAAAAATAATTTTCTCTTCTCTTTCAAATCTTTCGATATTTTGCATTAAAAATCTGAAGGCATTATACCAAGGTAAGAATACATCTTTTATAACATCCCTTACTCCTTCTTCTTTAAAACGTAAATTTTCAGCTCTTACAACAGGCGAATTAATTAAGTACAAACGAAGAGCATCACCTCCATATTTATTAACAATTTCTATGGGATCTGGATAATTCTTTTTGCGTTTCGACATCTTTTGCCCATCGGATGCAAGTATCAAACCATTAGCAACAAGATTTTTAAATGGAGCTTTTCCAAAAAGAGCAGTAGATATGACTAAAAGAGTATAAAACCATCCACGAGTTTGATCAATACCTTCTGCAATAAAATCAGCCGGAAAACTTTCTTCAAATTCTTTTCGATGTTCGAAAGGGTAATGCATTTGTGCATATGGCATTGAACCCGATTCAAACCAACAATCAAATACCTCCGGTACACGCCTTAAAGGCGGATATCCTGCTCGACTCGACGGTATACTTAAATAATCTATACTTTCTCTATGAATATCTGTTATTTCTGTATTAGTCAGTTCCTGCAATTCTGCAATGCTTCCTACACATACAATTTCTTGTCCATCTTCTGAGATCCATAAAGGAATTGGATTACCCCAATAACGATTTCTACTAATGGCCCAATCACGAGCATCTCGTAACCAATTACCAAATCGTTTTTCTTTTACATATTCTGGTACCCAATAGGTAGTACTATTCGCTGCTATAAGTTTCTCTTTTATAGCTTCTACTCTAATAAACCATGAAGGTACAGCTTTATAAATTAATGGGGTATCAGATCTCCAACAATATGGATAACTATGTTTAACAGCACTATGATGAATTAATCTGTTGTGTACTTGGAGATACTTGATAATATCTTTATCAGCATCTTTCACATATTTTCCAATGAAGTCGGTAACAGGTTCTACAAAACGTCCGCAACTATCAATTGGACATACAATTTCTTGATCTTTTGTTATTACACCAGCTTCTAAACAACACCTGTAATCATCCTCTCCAAAATATGGAGCTTGATGTACTATACCTGTACCAGTCTCTGCAGTAACATAGGTATCATTTAATACCACAAAAGCACCTTTGTCTCTTAAGCTCAGAAAATATGGAAAAGGAGGTTTATATCTTTTTCCTTTCAAATCAGTTCCTTTCCTTTTACCTTGTACAGTATACAAATCTTTAGATTTGTATACAAGCTCTAAACTTGATTCTAATATAATATATACATTACCGGAAGAATGATCTTTAACTTCTACATATTCAAAATTAGGATTACAACAAAGTGCCATATTGCTGGGTAAGGTCCAAGGAGTAGTAGTCCAAGCTACAATTGAAACATTTGGCTCATCTTCTAATGGAAATGTTACAACTACAGAAGGATCAACAACATCTTTGTAATTTTGTCCTGATTCAAAATTAGATAGCGGTGTATTACAACCAGTAGAGAAAGGCATTACTTTAACACCTTGATACACAAGACCTTTGTTATATAATTCTTTAAAGATCCACCAAACAGTTTCCATATATGAAGGATACAATGTTTTATAATCATTTCTGAAATCTATCCACCTGCCAATTCTGCTCACAATTATTTCCCATTCTTTTGCATATTTCATTACAATGCTTCTACATTCCTTATTATAGTTTGTTATTCCCATTTTAGCAACATCATCAGGACCTCTTATATTCAAAGTTTTATCTATTTCATATTCGACAGGTAAACCATGAGTATCCCAACCAAATCTTCTCTCCACATGGTAGCCAGATTGATAAGCATACCTCGTTATAATGTCTTTTATTGTGCCTGCTAGAATGTGTCCATAATGAGGTAATCCCGTTGCAAAGGGTGGGCCATCATAAAATGAATATTTTGGTCTTCCTTTCGATTGTTTCAAACAAGTTTGAAAAGTATCAAGTTTCTTCCATAATTCCAGTATAATTTCTTCCTCCTTCGGAAAATTGATCGTCTCTGGTAATTTCTCCTTCATTTTCAAAATGATCTGATCGATTACTTTGCAAACCTTTTAGTACCAGCTGGTACATACACTGATATAATTATCAAATTCAAGTATCATGCGTCAAAGTCGCAGATTGTGAGTAGAGGTTAGAACTTAGAACTGTAAATTGATACACGTGTTTCTAACAACGTGAATGGGTCTTCTGGTTCAGAACCCCTAATACTGTGTCTAACCACCTATATATGTACATGAAGCTAGCCGGAGGGAATAATAAAATATGATTATTTTTCATTTTTCTTAGTGTATTTCGTTCGTAAATCGTTTGTGATTGATTGTGAGTCTATTTTTAACGTTTGTGACAAATTAGTTCTTTTGTAATTAGCAGTATTATTTCAATCATGATGTGAACCGAAACTTTTTAGTAATTTTTTATAATAAACAGATTTTGTGATAACTGGTAACTGTAATTGATTGGAAATCGTTTGTAATTTACAAATATATCATTTTCATTGTTTGTGAGTGAATAATTTCTTAATTATTTACAAGTTTGTTTTACAATAAATAATTGTAGTGCGCATGCGCTACAGATCCGGTCGTACCCATCACTACCTCGAACAAGTGAGTTTCACAATTTGTTCGTTTTTAGGTCTTATATTTCGCTATTTGCTTCGGGGTCCCTGACACCCCAGTGACATAATATCGGTATGTAGCGTCACCGGTACCTCGGGGTCTCAGATACCCCGAATGCCGTAATGTCGGTAAGCAGAGTGTCATCGGTGCTTCGGGGTTCCTGACACCCCAAGATGATATCATGTCGGTATGTAGAGATAGTCACTGGTGCATCGGGGTCCCTAGCACCCCGGATGCTACATTATTGGTATGCAAAGATAGTCACCGGCGATTCGGGGTCCTTAATACCCCAATATGATATCAGGTCGGTACGCAGAGGGGGTCATTGGCGCAACGGGGTCCCTAACACCCCTCGATAATATCAGATCCGTATGAAGAGGGCACAACCAGTATAATTTTTTTTCAGAGTTTATTTAATTTACTTCATTTATTATTTCTTGCTTATTAAATAAGCTCATCGAAGGGGAATAACATTTATGATTATATCCCTCTTCTGGGTCTCAGCCGAGGACCCCATTTATTTTACTTTTTCCAGTTATTTATATAATTTTATCCCTCATTATAGGACAAGGCCATCTCAGTATCCCTTACATCCTTGCATTCCTTCTATCCCAGCATTCCTTACATTCCTGCAACCCTTAAATACCCACTTTTTTTTTTTTTTTCTTTTAACGTGGTGGAAATCTTCAGAAAGACACCTTCAGCCCCCCTGGGGAAGGGCCGGAGGTAGTGTGGGATTTTTACCCACTAAAACCACCACGGTGGCCTGCACTAGGGCGGTAGGGAGAGTCCTTTGACCCTCCGCCATGTGCCAAACTCCGCCGAGATCGGGGACCACACCCGATGCCGGCACTCCTCGGGCCGCGTGCAGTGGACACCGGGACCCCAGCCCCGAACCCCTACGGAATTCCTTTACATCCCTCGTTCCGTTACATCTCTGCATCCCTTACATCCCTGCATTCCTTTCATACCTACATCCCTTACATCCCTGCATTCTTTTCATCCCTACATTCCTTTCATATCTACATTCCTTACATCTCTTCATCCCTTAAATCCCTACATTATTATCATCCCTACATTCCGTATAATAAATATATTATAAAGACTGTTTCGAGTAAAGGTAAGTTAGTTCCTTTTAGAATTTCGCGAAAATTTTGAGAAACAGCGCCCCCTAGCGGCAAAAATGTGAACTAAAATGACGATGTCCGATCAGCGCCATCTGGTGGCGAAAAAAGGAACCATGGCTTGCTCCGTTTCTGGCCCTCTGGCGGCAAAAATGTGAACTAAAATGACGATGTCCGATCAGCGCCATCTGGCGGCGAAAAAAGGAACCATGGTTTGCTCCGTTTCTGGCCCTCTGGCGGCAAAAATGTGAACTAAAATTTCGATGTCGAATCAGCGCCCTCTGGTGGCGAAAGGGAGAACTAAATTTGGGTAAAATCGCAGGCCTTATAGCCGTAAAAATTTCAACTCTTTTTCAGGGAGGTACTGGGATGTATGGAATGCAGGAATATAAGTGATATAAGGATGTAAAGGATACAGGCATGTAAGGGATGCAGGGATGTAAGGGATGTTGAGATATAAAGAAGGCAGGAATGAGAGGAATGGCGAGATGTAAGTGGTGTAGAGATGTGAGGAATGCTGGGATGTAAGGGATGCAGGGATGTAAGGGAATATGGGATATGAAGAAGGCAGGAATGAGAATAATGCCGAGATGTAAGGGGTGTAGAGATGTGAGGAATGCAGGGATGTAAGGGAAACAGAGATGTAAGGAATGCAGAGATGTGTGGGATGAAGAGATGTAATGAATGCATGGATGTAAGGGATGAAGAGATGTAAGGAATGTAGGGATGAAAAAAATGTAGGGATTATAAGAACATTCTTATAAATTATATTAGATATTAACATAATAGTATATATTAAAACCCTTAACTATATACAAAATAAATGGAAAACAGATAAAAAATTAAAACATTTGTGACTAGAAGTTTCATTATGTATAACTCCTTTACAAATATATATATAAATAAATATTTATGATTGTTGCGTAATCTGTGGTATCCTTTGACGTTGTCCACCTATGTAAATAACTTGTCTCTGTTCATCTGGATGAATAAGTTCGTCCGTATGTTTCCAACGCCATTTCTTTTCACTTTCTTTAACACGTCTGTGATCGATGTAACTAATAACGCAACTTGTCGGGATCCATACAATGGCTGTTATAATTATTACTGCACCCACTATATTATCTTTCAAAAATCGCATAACTTTATTAATATTTATATCTTCGATAATATCCCAAAATCGCTCTACTACGTCCTGAATTGTTTTCTCACAAACACCCTAGACATATTTTTTAACTTTTATTTTTATATACGGAATATACTACAAAATATACGTTAATTATATTACCTTATTGCAAAAACCTTGAATACATGGTGTTCCATCAGGTAAGATATCCTGTGGATCTATTGGAAAACAAGTTTCATTCAAACTCATCCTGCAGCACCTTTTACATGCATCTCCAACTACAAAGAAAAATTCATTAGAAAGTTACATATTTTATATTATATTATATATGTTAAATTGAACATATGAAATTCATACTTGTATCACACATGCAACTTTGTAAACCCTGTGTTTCACAATATGGTACACATTTTCCAAGTCTACATTGACCTCTTTCAAGGCACCCTGTGCCATCTTTCATTGGAGGAGATCTAGGACACTCGCTAGATGCTCCTGTGCAACGTGATTCTTGTTCGCAGGTAGCATATTGTGCATCTCTGCATTTTACACCTATTGGCATAAATGCACAACCTTGACAGCACGGTGAATTTTTATCGCTAAAAAAACACATTGCAATAAATATGATTTATTAAAAGTCCTACAGAAATGTTAATAATGAATACATAATTACCTGCAAACTGCTCCTTGACTTCTACGAAGTTTGCAATTTTTATCACAGCAGGCATCGTTATCTTCAGTGCCTAGCAATCCTGCGTCGCATTCTTCGTCTCCTTCGACCCGTAAATTACCGCAAAACGATTCTTCTGGTTCGGAAAAACAGCGACCCGATTTTGCTTGTAATACTTTTCTAATAGATCTTAAACTACACGGTGAAAAACGCTTATTATTCACATCATATCCACTAACACTGTATGTATACATTAAATAAGAACCGCCCTGACTAGCACTTGGACTGCATTCCTGTTAAGAAAAATATAACTTGTTTAGAATGCTAGAAGTATGACTACTTTCGTATGAAATACAAAGTTTATAAATGTGAACAAAATTACTGTTATATCTGGATCATGTTCAGAACCCCAATTATGTCCAAATTCGTGTGCGGTAACTAAATCGGCTTCTCTAGTAATTACTCTTTGACCATAGTGGTTTCTACTAGAACTTAAGCCTGAATTAAGATACAATGTATAGCCGTTCTTGAAGTACTCTATAATGTAAGAATATTAAATAAGATATTATTAAACACAATTCATATATTAATTAAATGTACATTTATCAAATATACCTGGTGTACAAATGCCACCTACTGAATTTCTACGAGGAGATCCGACATACGCTAGTCCTAATATACCACCTTCAAATTTGAGATCAGTAAATAAATGAGCTAAACAGAAGTCTTTGTGACTATACTCCCGACTGAAAACCTAAATATTATTTATATAAATTGTATAAAATCTGAAAATACACTGTTATAATTAAAAAAAAAAGACTCATATAATATAATGATAATAAAAGTTCAATTTTACCTCGAGTAAAGTGCGTACATCCCATTTTTCTCTAACCATATTATAGTGTGTTTCGCCACCTCTTACACGAGTTGGTTCGCTATGAACTACAATCTTCTTAATGACGAAACCCATTCCTTTAAATCCATCCTGTTCTTGCCGTTCTTGCCATAAAGTATCGTTATAAATTTTATGAACTCTGTCAATTAAACTTATCTGCGACATGCAAACCAATTATTTTAAAAATGACCTTAATAAAATTACAAGTTTTTACAATGTTTAGAGTAGTTATTTACTAAATAATTAATTGTAGTTTTTGTACTACTAGCGCCCATTTCTTGATAAAAACGGTAATCAGCAACCAGCAATAAAGGACATCTTGTTTTTGTTGGAGTATATTCATAAGTTTCTGTTTGCCTTTTTGTTCTGAAATGTTCACGTGATTTCAACTTAAATTCTTCCTCATCATCTATTTGAATGTCTGCAATGTAAATTTTACGTAAAAATATCGTAACATTTAATAGAACTATTTACTTAAGAAAAAGTAACTAACTTAATTCTTCTTTTACATATCCACAAGTTTTTGGAGCACCATGTGTATGACCTTCACCATTTTCAAAATGTTCCCAACTAAATTTAACATCTGATGATTTATAAACAATCATTGTTTCATTACCTAAATGAGGCAAATGTCTCCAAGATGGCTGTAACAAAACAAATACATCATTATTTAAAGAAATAATTTGAATTATTTCATGTTAAAATCCATTATTTGAATAGTTGTATACCTCAATCTGAAATGTTTCATCAGAAATTGTAATACTGGCTGTAATAACTCCATTATCAATATGTACTTGTGCATGAGAATCTATTTCTCCAAATACACGTCCATGATAAAAGCTCTCATGATCTTAAGAAACAAAATTGTTTTGAGAAATTCAATATCAAATATATTTGTATATAATAATATACTACTTTACCTAAATGTACAGTTTTTTCTTCTCCATTACCATTTACTTCATATGCTTTAAATTTAGAGTGAATGACTTCTTTTCTTGGTGTCAGAATTAAACGAAAATACCTACACAAAAAATAATATGTATTGTCTAATACAAAGCAACTGTTTACAAATGACAACAATGTAAGGCTATTACCGTCCATGAGAATAAAATTCCAATTCATTTATTTTATTGTAAGGGTGAGAACTATATTGGACACCACGTTTTACAATCTTATGTTGAAAATGAGATGCATGAATGGTTTCATAATATTTTAAATTTCTATGAAGACCATCTGCAAAAATAAAATTAACAACATACATTAACAAATGAAATATTAATATGCAATACAAGGTAATAAACATTTGACATCATATACATACAAGTGATTTGTGCAATAAAAAATATGTAATGTATTAACAGTGTGGTTCGGATGTCCATATTTGTTAGTAATATTTCATACTTGAATACTATTTATTATTGTATTTTGAGGATTATGTTTCATATTAGACACATCTTTTTTCTTTTTAATTTTGGATTATATACAAACTAACCAAAATACTTAATGTAAACTGTTCCTCCATAAGTATACAATACATAGAAACGTTGCCTTATGTCAGAGTGATGATTAATTGTGACTTTGTAAAATTAGAAATATATAATTAGATAAAATTAATATTCTCTTGAATAAATAAAATTCTTTAATGAAATGATTAACGTTTATCATGTTTTAATTTGTTATTAAATAATTGATGACTAAAGCTCGACATTTATGAAATACTATCAATGCTTTATTAACAACTTGTGCTTTTATTAAAATTTGTTAAATAGTTTTTTCAAATGTTAGTAGAACCCTCTTAATATAGTATTCTTTATGACAACGTATACATAACAATTGATTCGAATTTTGTAGATGCCGCACTTGAAAGTGATGTTAGGTTCTTTAGAATGTGCTAGAAGTTTTTCGCAGTTTTTCTGGACTGCAATATTATTATAGTCAATGCGTATTTACTAGTCAGAATCATTGCAGCAGTTTAAGAAGTTGAAGTAGTTCTGCTCGTATACTGTTTTATGTATCTAATTTAAAGTAAAAGAGAGATAGAAATGTCACAAGAAACAACTTTATTGCATTGTTATAATCGTGGTTGTGGAAAAAAGTTTGATCCAAATGATAATAAAGAAGGTATGTTGATCAGTATTGCATACTTGCTTTAGGATAACGTAAAAAGCAATTATTCGTTTGTTCGAAAATTGGAAATATTATGTATCACGTGAAAATTTATATCGCATTTATTTTAGGAGATTGCATTCATCATCCTGGTCATCCAGTATTTCATGATGCATATAAAGGCTGGTCTTGTTGCAACAAAAAATGTACAGATTTCACAGAGTTTTTGAACATTAAAGGCTGTACAAAATCATGCCATTCAAATATTAAACCACCAGAACCAGAAAAACCTGCTGTTGACAAATCAAAAACTAATGAAGTAATTGAAGTAACAGCTCAAGACATTTACATTGAAAAACAGCTTAAGTTAGAAAGACCTCCTTTTGAGACTCCACAAGTTACTTTGAAACCTAATATATCACCTGCATTATTAGAACAAATTAAAGGGTTAACATCTTCTGTATCAGAAAATGTGCCACAAACTAAAGTTCAAATTGGACAAAGCTGTAAAAACAATTCATGTAAAGTTACATATAATGGTCCTGCGTCTGATAATGAAGTATGTAATCATCATCCTGGGTTTCCTATTTTTCATGAAGGATTGAAATATTGGTCTTGTTGTCAAAAGAAAACTACAGATTTTTCCACATTCTTAGAACAACCAGGATGTTCACAAGGAACACATAGATGGATTTCTGAGGTATGTTAAATACTGATTATTTATTCACATAGAGGTTTACCTATTTTAGTCAAAAATACATCAATTTTCCAAAGGAATATTGGTTTAAAATTAAAACAATAATAATGTTTTAGAATACTGGTAAAAAAGTTAAATGTAGAATGGATTGGCATCAAACAGGGACATTCATTGTAATTTCTGTTTATGCAAAGAAATACCAACCAGACCAATCAACTGTTAAATTGAATCCTATACGATTAACTCTGGATTTATTTTTTATTGAAGAAAACTCTAGATATAATCTTGATTTAGAATTGAGAGGGGTATGTATCTAAGATCTTTAAGTAGTTAGTATTAAATAAATGTTACACATTAATAATGTATATAAATTTTGTTTTTGTAGGTTGTTGATGTTACACAAAGCAGTGTTAATATGCTTCCAACTAAAGTAGAAATTAAATTGAAAAAAGCTGAACCTGGATCATGGCCAAAATTAAATTTTCCTAGAGCAAGTGAAGCAGAAGCTGAAGAAAATCAACAAAATGATGAAAATATTAGTGCACAAGTGCAGGCTGTTGATCTCAGTGATCTTTAAATGTCCATATTTAATTGTTTCATTAAGGATATTGTAAAGGATGGACCTATTTTGTATTTAAAAATAATACTTTCGTTTGAAAGTAAAAGGAAATATTATTTTCTTAATATTATCGGATTCATCTCCGAGAAAAATGGGAATACCTAGTATTCACTTTGTTATTTTCTTAAGAAAAATTAAGAAGTCTATCATTAAATTGAAATATTTAAAAGCAGTATTGAATGTTCAATACGTTTCATGTTTTATTTATGATTTGTTTAATGCTAATAAATCATTTTGAACTAAAACTGCATTTTAATTTATATCAGTGACTTTATATCATATAAAGCGTAAAGACGTTCATCCATGTTACTTTTCACCGGTGCTTCGGGGTCCCTAACACCCCAAGCCATCGGCCATTACGCCATCTATATAAAAGCGGCGCAAACTATTCGTTAACTTACCGACTGCCGAAGGGTCGATTACCGACTGTCGGAAGTCCAGTCGATAAGTCGGTAATTTATTAAGTAGTTTCCGCCGCTTCTGTATAGATGGCGCAGTGGTCGAACTTTAAAAATACTAGGCGGTCTTTTCAAAATATAAGTTTGTCAAATAATTATTCTAATAATTTTTCGGTCTTGTAATTTCATAAACCTCATTTAGTTGTTTACTTCGATACCCACGTATATGTTATATATAGAAATAAAAAGTGTCAGGATAGAATTAACCTCTTCTTGTTAATTCTTTAACCTATTTTTGTCATCGTATTCTATTTACAATATAAATAATATATTATACAGATATGACTTTACGAATAAAATCAATTAGAAATTAATACTATTTATGATTTTGATAAATATAAGTAAATGTTTCCTAATCATTTAAAAATAGTATTAAAGTATAGGTAGTTTTGTGCTGCTAACCTTTATTGTATATATATTTTTATATGGTAACAATATTTGTAATTTCTTACTAAAAATAATTTATTTGGAAACTAATATGAGTCACTCATTTGAAAAACTAAGAGTATGGAATTTGTATCACTGGTGTTTATGTCTATACATAAATGTTTATATCTTTTAATCATATAATATTTCTTTTTTTTAGGTACTTGCTATTCATGGATATGCTCAATCAGATGTTATTTTTAAATCAAAATTAGGTTCTTTGAGGAAAGGATTTAAGAAAGAAGTAGAATTTACATTTTTAAGAGCACCGCATGAAGTTCCAATGAAAAGTAATTTTGGTACTGATGGAGTAGAAAAAGGTATCTCTTTGTTAATAGAAAAATGAAAAATTAACATACACATTTTTATGCAATATTATTACATAAATATACAATCAATTTAGTATTAAGAAATAATAAATTCTAAATACCTTGTAGGATATGGATGGTGGTTTAATACAGAAGATCATATATTTAAAGCAATTGTTCCAAGCAATTTATCTGTAGGTTTTGAAGATAGTACAGCTGTAATTGAAAAGGCATTTCAAGAATCTGGTCCTTTTGATGGCATTTTAGGTTTTTCACAGGGTGCAGCATTTGCAGTTTTACTGTGTTTTATGCAACAAAAAAATTGTAAATAATTAATTTAGTAACTATAAATTATATAACAAATTTAATTAATATAGTCTCTTTATAGTGTTGAAAATTAAATTTGATTTTGCAATTATTATATCTGGATTTAAGTCATTATGCACACCTCACACAATGTATTATGATGAAAAAATAAGTATACCTTCCTTACATATATATGGAGAGGCTGATCAAGTTATTTCAGCAGGTAAGATAACTTTTAATATATTAATCAAAACATGAATTACATATTACTGCTAATAATTCTTTTGTAGCAATGGCAGAAGAAGTTAGTGAAATGTTTGTAAATAAAACTACATTAACTCATGTTGGTGGTCATTATGTACCAAGCAAAAAGGAATATTATACAGAATTTATTATAAAAATGTTAGAACACAAAAATAAAAAGAATGCCTAAATACTGATTATGTATTATTATATGATACAGAATGGTATAACATAAGTAAACACAGTAGACGGATATAGACTACATTGACTATAAATTGTAATGCATATACATAAAAAGAAAATGTAAAAATTATAATTAGTATTGAGCAATATTAGTAAATTTATTCAAATCAACTATAAATAAATATTATACAATATCCATTAAAAATAATTTTCATTAACAATTCATTTAAACTTTTATATGGCAACCAAGATAATAAATTAAAAGAAATTTTTAAAGTAATACATATTTACCTTGTTATACAATTATTATATGGTTAAAAATTGTTTAACTTTCTTTTTTCATATAAAAGGCACTACTAATTTTAAATATTAAAAATCTGATAACTTAAATTATGTTCTAAAAATATATTAAATAGTGTCTGTTTTTTCTTTATAGAATACAACATAACAATTGCTTAGATCAAAAACTAGTTCAAGTATACAAATCATATTGTAGTATGTTTAAAATAAGACATGCTTTATATGTAATCAATATTTAATAAAAATTTAACTCCTCCCATTTATATGTCATGAATAATTATTTCCAATTTTAAGATACGGAAATTTATTATATGTTACTACTATGTACTTATAAATATTATTGATATTATGTTTCTCAAATTTCTTCAGTAAGGCTTATAATATTGAACTTTTTTAGATAAAATCAAGAATATGGAATATAATGACATTTGATTTTTTAAATTAATAATGTAGTTGAAGCAATTTATATCTACATAATATGTGAAACATTTTAATGGTGATACTGAAAGATACTTAAGAGTATTTTACATATCAAGTACTGCATGGATACATGTAAGGTATTCATAAACCGTATGTCATTTTTAAATTTATAACCCTACATAATAAATATGTGTATTATTTTTCGTATAAATAAATAATGCACATGTAAATAAAATTCTAACAAGGTGTTATGGTATAAAAAATATGATGAATAAAAGTATTATATTTTATACTTAAAATCATATGCCTGGTATAATATAGCAGTCAATTTGTTAAAATTACATACACTATTTATAATTTATCACATTCTCAAATTTCTATTTCATAACAGTAAAACCTAATGTTCATAGTTTTTACAATCAGTATCTTTTAATTTTGCATATTAAATAATAGATGACATTTACACATTTTACAAAATTCAAGGCAATATTTCATATTCCAAGCTTAATAAAATAACTCTCAGCAATTTATACCTAACAAAATGTATTCAAATAAAAGATAAATAAACTGAAAATATTACAAAACACTGTAAGATAAGATATAAGCTATAATCATAAATTATTTGTGACTGAGGTATTTGGTCATCTTAGCATTAATAACAAAGTGTTGAAATATTTTAGTACCTATAAAAGATTATAAATCAATTTAAGTGATGAACTGGATTAGAAGCTTCACATTTTATTATCCTTTTCAGTCAAGTATTCAAGTACAAATAGTACTTGATTATCACTTACAGAAAAAAAAAAGAACAAAAATCGAATAATCAGTATTTACTTGGTACTTTCACTAAGAAAGTTAAAGAGTTTTGAGACTTTTAATATTTATATAAACTTGTATGTATCTAATATTCACATTATGTTTGTTTAAGCTGTCAGCTTTTTTAAAAATATCTGACAATCATAAAATTGAATTGAGTTCAACACCTTATCATCTGCTTCTTCACAATAGTAACGTTATTTCAAGGCGACTGTTCTTGGCTATTGGATTCTTGAGATTTCATCACATCTGGTAGGTCAGGTGGTAATGAAAATGGAGTCATCTCTAAAGGTTCAAATTGACCATTTTCTTGGCGTACAGCTAATCCTACTAACGCAGGACACTGAGCTTTGGCAGTTGCAGATGTTAATCCATAATCAGATAAAAATTTACTATCTGACATTACAACATTATCTTTGTTGAACAGCTGCTGATTCACAGGTGATATTTTTAATATACCTATGAAATAAATACATTTTTAACCTAATTCGTTAAATATGTATTTTATAAATAATCACAGTAATACTACAAACTTAGTAAAATGTGAGAAAAGGAAATTAATTCATGATTTTCCTTTGAACTGTCATATTACAGATCTTTAGTTTATGTATATCTACATTACTCTTTTCTTACCTTCTATAATTTTCTTAAGTTCGAGAACTGTGGTATTATCTTTTGCATCAGTAAATATCGTCATATTCTTTCGTCGAATCATTAGAAATACATCCTATAAAGAAAATCTTAATTGTATTTGAGGTTATTTCATTAGAGACATATTAACCAAATATTATAAGAAATAATCAAATACTAATGAAAACTTACCATTATGTAATTAACTATATATTTAGTATGGACGAGGAAATTAATCTACAGCTTTCCTACAATCTTCCTTTGTTGATTATTGTTCACTTACAAATCCTCAGGTTAAAGACGAAAAGTTAAAATAAAGTAGACATTTACCAACATCATAGTCACATAAAACACGTTATTTGATTGGTCCTTCTTTTCAAACACAAACTATGTTTGGTTCATTATTTGTTTTTTGAACCAATCACGAATTACATTTATAGTTTACGTTAAATTACAAATCCTTAAATCAGAGATAAGATTATTTAAATATTGTTTATATATTTATACATCAAATTAATAAATGAAATTCAAACAGTAATACAATTTCATTATCACGTTCGATACTGTGAATAAATAACATCTATTATTGAAATTGCTTGTGCTTTAATCCCATAATAATATAAAAATTGTGTTATAAAATAACATGGAAGAAATTTTATATTTCTATTCTCTATCGATATTAATAATGATATGATACATAACTTATTGGAAATATGACCTCATACAATAGTTTAAATTATTTAAAATTTAAAATTAAGAATAAAACAAATAATAATGATTCCAAATTATACATAGTATGTATAAAACGTTTAAGAAAGTATCGTTCAGAAGTAAGACGTTGATTATACATGCCTAATGGTTTCCAAGGGAAGGTCCTTGGCCTTAGAGACGCGGGGGTGTAGAACATTCGTGAATGAATTTCCCTTCCGCAATGACGTCACTGGTAGCCATTAGTTCATCGAGTGTTCCATGAGAAAAGCGCGATCTATGAAGGGGCGCTTGCGCCTTTCAAAATGACCTGTGCGGCGCTCTTAGGCTAACCAGCGGAGACTCGATGAAAGCTCTGCCGTTGTTCTTTTGGTCATAATTCGAGTTCCACCGAGACAAGTCGAGATGCGATCGCGGTATCCACTCGTGGAACACTTCTGCAGGAAAGTTGAACGGCTACGAGATCGCAAGAACATTTAACGAGAAGTCGTGACGAAAAAAACGAACAACGGTTCGTCGCAATATGTTCTGGTGCGCGGTGTGGATGGTATGGTGATCGAAACTCCGAACAGCGTACAACGGTTTTTGAGACAAAAGATTTTCAAACATCTGCATCGAGTTACTCTAACATCAGTTGTCATTTCTACGTGTTCAAGTATTTTATTTCCGATTGATCGATAACCGTGAATTAGGTCGTTCACGAGTCGCGCCCCAAATAGCGGAAACCTGTATAAAAATCGCGAGGGTGGAAAAAGAAAATTGTTAGTTGGTGTACGAACGGGTCACCGGCTAACACATTCGACGATTGTTATATGCTTGAGCAACGTCGACGTATATGATGAAATTACAGCTGCTTGTAATCGAAACGGATTACTGCTGGAGGAAAGCGTTGCTTAGGTAAGCAAGTGATTGAGGATTTTCACCAAGCTACTTACGCTTTTAACACTTGTCAGTGAAGCTAAGCTGGTTTAGTGGCATTTCTTCTAAACATAGTACATGTCATTTTGTAATCAAAATATCGAAACCCTTCAATTATTCAATCCCTATACGAAAATATAATAACTTTAATATGTATTGAAACAAATGTATAAGTCCTTAAACTTTTTGCTATAAATCTTATCCTTTATTTTTTTTTTACTTTTTACTGTATGTATGAAGATTTCAATTCTATGCTGTGTATTTCAATACATTTCTATAAAAGTAGAATAGTTGAGATACTTTTTTTTAAGCATGTTTCTCATAATCTTCGTAGAGCTTTATCATATTTAATGTTATCATCGTAATAAAGTGTTATTTTTATCATTCTTTTGAAATATGCCGCCAATTTGCAAGTCGATAAAGCAAACTGTTAGCAGCTGTCGGTAGAAAACTTCAATTACCTACAATGATCGCCGTTTGGTGTGTGTCGCTTTAAAGAATCTGATGGCTTGTACGAGAAGAAAATACGACGAGGATTCAGAATGATTCAGAACGATTTGAGTTTCTCGACTCGTCCCTTTCGTTCTTCACGTTCGCGGTCCTTGAACTGACGCCATCTTCAATTTTATTTCTTTTTTTTTATTTAAGTGTCAATTTTCTGGAACTGTACGATACAGTAGATCTCATAAAAACGTTATGAATGTGGACAGTGCGTGTGGTGAACGAACAACGAACGGGCAGCCGTATAAATTGAAATGATAAAGTGATCGCGAAATGAGTTTGCGTCGTAGATCTAGTCTTCGAGCATCCCTGAAAGATTGCAAGCCAGAAAGGAGTCATTAGCCGTCCAAGTGTCCATGTAAAAGTCATTCAGTAGAATTCTTCCTCTTTGAAGTATTGTTGGTTAGTTTACGTGTTGTTTTGATACATGTGTTTTTGCCTTTCCATTGCATCCTTCCATGGAAAAAGTATTGTCTAAGCGAAGAAAGTAGTCCTAACTACATTTGTTGGTTATGTTTTACCATTACAACCGTCTGTCGTAAATCGCACGCTTCCCTAGCACGTTTTGATTAGTGATAAAAACTGAAAACATACAGTAGTGCGTGTACGTAGAAATAAAATGCACAAGTTAAGATTGCCTGTCAAGGTTGACTTGCCCAGTGCTTTAACAAGGTATGGTGATACTTGATCTACAGGTATCGATACTGTTTTTCTCAATTTTTCCTATTGCAATGACTGTATACTAGTATCTTGTTAAGCTATATATCTTTAAATTTTTTATCGTAGACAATGGTGTTGTAGCGATAAACAGACCGAAATTATTTCTCGTCAATGCTGTAATTGTGCGACACAATTTTCTATCGAACGCGCATTCTATTTACGACTTCTACAAGCTGTTAAAATAGTTAGAGTAATTGTACGCTTCAAATACAATTAGAGTGTTCCTATTCTACCGTTGTAACAATCTCGAATGTAACGTTTTGAAACACAGTATCGATACTATACATATTAGTTTAAATATTTTGACGCACTAACGATATAGTGTTATATCCCATTACTATTAGATTTACAGATCTGCATTGTGTATGTTTTCGAAGTTATATATACGTTAATAATAAGCATGAAACCATTGCTTACATTGCCTGTAATACATCATAGTACCAAATTTCATGAAATTAAATTAATTATGTAAGTTGCAGCATTAGAATCCGACTATTCTCCTGACATTGCGATCCAAGTTAAATTAACGAGAATATTTTCAGCTTAATATGGATTTTGAACAAACATTTTATCAATTTAATTAAGATAAAAAATTATCGTTATAACATTGTACATAAATGTTTGAGACGCGTATGTATTTTGTATGACAGAATATTATCAATAATGACGTGGATTCAAGTATAACTACATACAGCAATGTACAGGAAAACAACTAATGATTTGATTATCATATCCAGACGGACTGCTTATAAAAACTGATTGCTCTGATGCATCTGTTATTTTTGATAACAACCGGATTCAAATTTTTATCTAAAAGTTTGTGTACAATCGGTATACAAGGTTGTGACGATCGAAGTAAGAATGTAATTGAGTTGAATCATCAGAAAATTCGTTCTTTATACATACATACCAGTACGGTTTCAACGTTGATAACGAATTATAGAGTACGGGGTAATAGCCCACACGCGAGGAGACGATAATTTCATTACTGTCATGACACATCAAGCGAATGCTTGTTCTTTTCTGCTAATTGAGCTGCAGTCGTTGAGAGGCCGCCATTCTTATGGAAAGCAGCTGACCTTGGCAGTCATAAAACCTAATGCAAGCTGCAGGGCCCTGCCCGTGTCTATGCAACTCCTACCCGTCCAGTGTTCCACGTTTCCTTCGATGCGTCGAACCTTTCGAGTAGTTTCTCCGTGGGTTTCGTTAGTGAGGCAACATTACGAGTGCCTCTCGTGCATACTGTAAAATGATCCTTATACCGGATGCAATTAAATGTGCAAACATTATTTTCAAGATAGTAAGAGAAAATTTCATTGAATTATAAGTATTGTGCGTTGCGCGTTCTTTTGGGGGCGAGTGATTGATCGTCGTTCGCGGTCGCCTGTCGAAGGGCGACAAGGTAAAGGCGAGATCCCACTGAACCACCTGTGTGTGTTTTCGACTGCACATGCGCGTGTTTGCAGTTCTTTAGGTACACGTGCACTTAGCGGTTTGACCAGAGAACAGCACGAGCTGGACGACTCGACAACTCACCTATGTTACAGCTCTGCTAGTGTATTTTTGGCGTAGCATCTCTTCTACAATTCTTTAAACGTCAGATACAGACTCTAGTTCGATCAGTGTAAATTAAAATAGTGTCCGGTGAGGATAAGTCGTTCTCAATCGTATCTCGATCATTTAACAGGATGAGCCTACTCGTAATCGCGTTAGTGACACTAAATATATCGTTCATGGTACATTTAATGGGATAACGCAGTTTCGTTATGGCTTTGACGATACATTTTTCCAAATACCGTCGGTAATGTAAATTGTGCAGAAATCTTTAAACGTGGCCGAGCAATGGTAGGCGCCGTTACTTGATTCGGAGTTTTTGGCGTCGCACCTTTCACAAGACCTTGGTACAGTCGATTCGGATTTCATCCGTCGTTCAAATACTGTTTGGATATTCGTTATTGAAATTCTGACAGTTCAAAGTTTGATCTGTTTCTATGAGTGCTAGTGGTTATTCATGAAGTGAATTAAAAAACGCGGTGAACAATAAAGACACTTCGTTGGTATATCCTCTTCAAAATATCAAGTATGTATCTTGAATCAAATTTTTCTTAAATGAGATCAAAAAGTTCTATTGCAATAACACGATTTGAATGGTTTTCTTTAATGAGATTTATAGTTCTATCACCGAACGCCAACTTACTGGCACATCCTCAATGTTTACCTGTGAATCTCTCGCCTAATAACCTTACATCTCAACTGCGTCGTACATTAGGGCTGTTATTGTCACAATTTATAAAATGGAAGATTATATTAAATATTTCAATTTAATCCGTCTGTTTTGACATTCAAACCGCGAATAAATTACTTAATCATTATCTCATGGTAAAAGTCTTAATTGTATGTGTATTTACTATTCAACTTATCCGCATAAAATTTATAGGTTATGCGATTAGTATGCACCTTTGTTAGTGAAAGTATTCGTTTAAATCGATACATTTTTATTCATACATACTTTTACTCGATCAGTTATGTAGATTTCCAGAAATATCGTTCCCAATAATTTCCAAGGTTTTTACTTTTCAGTAACGTTGTTGCATCGTTGATTTTTCCCAGTCCTACGTACCATAATGCAGCTTGTTCTTGCTCCCTCTCTTGCAGACTCTGCGCCTGTTTCGGTATCTCTTTCCGTCTCTTTCTCCTTTTCTCTTGCCTACTTACCGAGCTTTGCGGCTTGTAGTATTTACGTTGCGCGCGAACATGAAGCCGGTGCAAACTGTTATTTTGCTGGACGTGTAAGTAGACGGTAACGGTGAACAGATTTTCTTGCGTTTTCTGCGATGTACATACACGTATCTAAAGAATGTCGATGTTGATCAACCCTTTTTCCTTCTACGAACGAACTTATCAACGTTGTTCGCACGAATGAATCGTTTCAGTTTTCTAGACGTTTTCGCGATTACTCACGATCAGTTATATGTAGTTCGCATAAAGGAATAATCATTACCTGTTTACGGTCGGAATTAGTTACGCGTTTATCGGGTGCGGTGTGTTCGAAAGAACGTAAACAACTCGCAGAGGTAAAGAGTTAATTCATAAAGCCATTTGTTAGCAGTGAAAAAAAAATACGAATAGATAACGTCCTTTACATTTCCTTGCTTATTTTTCATTCTCATTATTTCTGGAATAAGTTTTCACGTTCGAGCCGCTTTTGAAAATTCAAATTCGAATCGATCAGTCGAGAGAACTTTAGTTAAATCTAGCCGCGGAACATAAATTTAAAACGAACAAACTACTTGAACAAAATTATCGCCAACGTTCCTCGCGTTTCGCCGACGCGAAACGCCATAACTTTTCCGCGCAAATAGGATTTTCCTTGAACAGAAATTTCGCAAAGTCAGATACGTATCCGTGTCCAAAACGAACGATTACATACGACTTACGTTTCCTCTAATCTCTTAACCCGTGTCTGAAACGTTGATAAACGTAATCGATCATGTTTCCTCGACCATCCCGTACATTGTTCATTTCTATACCCGATAGAAATTATTAGCATCGATTGTAGATGTGTCCGGGTCAATTGGCCGTGTCCTCGATGATTTTTCCACTGGTCGGAAAGTAATTTCTCGGACAATGCTGCTTGCTTTAAACAACGTCTATAAGGCTCAGGGGTAATCGATATTCTCTACAAAGTACGGGAAATTGAGGAAAAGTTAGAATTATCATTAATGCAAGAGAAACAAAGGTAATATAGGGGTTTTGTTTCATTGCGCATGATAAGGGGTGAGTTAGGTCGCGTGTAACACCCTTGATTATTTCATTCGCGAACAGCGATGGACGTTTAAAATTTTCTATCACAAGTTTCCAGCCATTTATATCGTACTCTGATTTAGAAATCATTGAACCGTTGCCTAATCGCGAAGCAAAATTTAATGGTAACGTGATAAGGATTTTATCAAATTTTGTAGGGACAGTGTGGGTCACGGAGTTAACAGAATCGATAACACGAGCCATGGCACGCAATCTCTACTATTCCGCGGTATAGATTATTTATAAGATATTTATAAATATTGTAGATAAAAATCGGATACTACGGGAGGTATAGTCTTACGTGTCGATATAAGAGGATTGTAAGTTTGAAACGTGTAAGACTCGTGCACGAGTTCAAGTGCGAGACGATTCATCGAATCAAATTGAATCTATGGTCGAAGATTCGTCTAACGCGTCGTAGGTGAAGTGAATCAGTTAGGAGGAAAGAGGAAATGAGTCACGAGTTGTCTGAGCCGCTTATTCGTGACGTAAATGCATCTATTCTAACAGTCGTCATCACGATGACGTTTTCTCCTTCCACGAGAATGGATGCATTTCCCATTTGTCATTCGTTCTTTGTGGAATCGCATTCCATAGGGTGTCTCAAAGATGCAGGCTAGAATATAACTAAAGAATGTAATTCATTTGCATATCCCGCTATTTCATTTTTCCTCGCTGTAGTATTTTATACGAGTACGGTAAACGGATCTTTCCTATCGTTTTAGAAAGAGAAAAACTTCGTCTCCTTAACCCGTAAATCGAGGAACGATAAAAGTTAATTGCACCGGGACAAAGTTAGCCTACCCTGCACCTCATATATGGCTCATTTTATCGCTGTGAAAAGCGCCGCGATTATTCACGAGTGGGGTCGCGATAAATATTCATAGTCTTGCATTGTTTTCGTTCTCGATGCCGGATTACTCGTAGAATTATTTCCCTCGCTCTATAGTTTCGCGGTAATTGCCTTTCTTCTCTTTTCCAACAGCTCGAATTTTTGCTAGCAAACGTCCAAGGTGTGCGTTTCAAACGCGTTCCGTTTGATAATACTAATTCCTGGAAATTTGAAGTCACTGTTCGCAACATCGACACGATTGTTATTCGAGCTGATAACTCCGTTGCACGGTAAATAGAATCGTGTGTACATACAGTTGCATTTGGTATCGTGTTCGCGCATTATCGAGCTGCAGTGTTCTTTTAATGTTCTGTTGCCAGAGTATATGTATTTGCGAAAAACTTGTGTTAACATTTTGACGGTTGAATGATCAACGCTTCTAATGATTTCATAGTTTTTTCATTGTACTTTCGAATGGGACTACTGGCCATTCGAAACTTGGTGAAATTGTTCAGATAGGTATGAAAAGTAATTGGAGTGAATCCCAGCTTCGGCAATTAGCACATTCTTTAGGATTTACTAATTTATCTAATTTTATCTTTTTTTTTAATTTCGATTTGATATGTGCAAGCGTTCGATTGTTCACTGTACGATTATTTACATTTTCGAAGCTGAGATTAAAAATTTTCCCTCTGATCTTCTAACGCCCACCAAGTTTCATTTTGATCGACTCCTAGTGCCATTCTAAAGAATATTCATTTCATATCAAAGTCGCGAATACGCGGCAACGATCATCAAACTGTTAAATACCTTTCTCCCGATTCCCTTGATTAGGCACGATCGAATCACCGATCAGACTGGTCCACGTGCTGAAATTGTTTCGGAGGATGATTTGTGACGGGTGTCGTAGATGAAACAAATTGGGCTCGAGTGTTGTACCGATGGAGGCCGTGCGAAAGAAGTTGCATGCGAAAATAGGCGAGGCTCGGTTGTTCGGTGGTTCACGTAACGATGAAAATGAGATGCTGCAATTGAGAAGCTGTTCGGAGAGGAGTGTAATTGACGTTCCATTAAACGCTGAACTCGACACTCGAAGGTAATTCAGGCGTTACACGTTGATTTTCAAAGAAACAGACGAGCTTATTTCAAATCATCTCATCGTCGTCTCGAATTTGATCCATAATTATGTAATTCATTACGAACACCTTTTCGAGTCATATTTATTAGATAACTCACAATTCTTGTATCGATCAATCATTAATTTAAAATCATTTTCAAGTGACGCACGTGTACAAATTCCGACTCCTACACGCTTTCAAAGTACACACGATCCTATCATCCCACGCTTTGTTATCTTGTTGCCAAAGTGTCTAATACGTTTATAACCCAGCGCACCTAACGTATCTGTAACAGCTAATCGATAATAAACAATCAGTTTACAACGATTTAATATTCTTTTAACGAGCGTCGATGAATATTTTCGAAGACCCGCTCGTGTGCGTCAGTTGTTTCGACTTCGATGTCCGATAAAGATACTCATTTCTAAGGAATGCAGTTTTCTCTGACCGATTACAGTAAAAGCAAGCTGCAGTTACGAACGAAACGTACGGTTTCAATTTCGAGAATGTTCGCATCGAGCAATGCCGATGAAAAGAGGATATCCCGAGCCAAGCTTGGGAACAATTGGCTGCGATGCTTTGTTCGGTTTTTCCACGAAGAATTAGTTGACCTTTCCGTTAAGACGTTAACTTGCCCCTGGAAATATTGCTCGTTCGATCATACACGTGCGACTTATCTGCTGCAATTGATGCACCGAACATGCTATAATGCATGTGTATCGTTTGTCGCGTTAGAAGGTTACAACTCGTTTTTCTAATATTCTTACTCGTTCGTATAACTGGTTAAAAAAAAAAAAGAATTATTATGCTACCTCATCGTGTATGCAATAAACGCAATTGATAATAGAAATCATTTCCATTCCCTAGAGGCACGATATCGTCAGATGACAATGCTTTGCATTTTTTTAAATTAAACATCTGATATTTGCAATTTTAATATTTCATATTTTACCTGTTGCTTTTATATTGTTGCAGTTCTAAGTCTTCCTCTAAGCCACCTTCGATGAAACGCCTTCGCTGTGTCTTAGATCAGCCTGAACAATCATAAACGGATTAATAAAATCACATTTTTCGCGACTGCTGCATCGACAGAATGTCGTTGCATTTTTTCTCGCAATTTACTAAATGCATTGGTATGAATTCGAGCTTAACCCTAATACGAACCGCGTGGCTATCGTTCAGGGACCCTGGCGGGAAGCCTCTCATCGATAGACAATAATTTCTTTGTTGACTACTGCTCGTCGTTAATTATAACCTCGAGTCATCGCGTTTATTCCTGTTCATATCCCTCCCTCGAATTGCCCTTTGCATCGAGCCGATTAATTTGATGTGTTTGCCTTTCTCTTCGAAGAAAATCGTATCAAAGTCGCAGATAATACGTAGATTATTTTGGGTATTAATTAATTATACTTTACGCAATGTGTTTTTTAAAAAAAAGGATGACCGTGACTCGTTAATCATACGTTACGTTATCTTTTGCGGTGTCCAATGAAGTAACTCGGTTGAGATACATAAAATACCAAGCTGGACGAGCGTGATTAACATTTCTTGGGTTTTTATGGCTCGATAAGAAATTACGTTTTCCTTAGTACTGTTGCCAACTGAAATTAAACACGTTCCATCGAAGAGTAAAGAAAACTCGTAAAGTAGGAAAAGAAAGTAAATGAAGATTTGATTCGCTGTGTTATTTATTTTCGTAATACCTGGCCGGATTATTAATAGTTTCGGTACATTGTTTCATTGGAAATTTGTTACGAGTTTGAAAATATTTATTTCTTCGTTTTCTATTTATACTGTAGATATTTCATCCTGCCTGTCGAAAGTTAGAAAAATTATTTCCCGCGGATTCTGTTTATCGTACCGGAAATGAATTAACTTCCGAAGGACGAAGGCATTGGAAAATATCAGCCACAACGTGGAAACTGGGTCATTTATAATCTGCATATTATTCAATCTACCAAATGCAACATTCTAAGCGTACGAATGAATTCACACGATCATCAATATTTTAGAAGTGTACCTTAATACTTACATTACTGACAATTTACGTGTACGTACTTTAACGTTGATTTCTTCTTTTGTGAAAACAGGAAGCGATGTGTACATCGTTCAGCACGCTCGCGGAGCAATCATTTCGTAATATGGAATTGCGATTTAAGCGAGCAGTCGACGAAGTAGGTAAAAAATGACCCAATTTCCAGACTAGATAGAAGCGTTCGAGTTGAAAGGAATCAAGGAGATTCTATTTCAGGAACATCCTCGAACTTGAGTCACTATTTTATTCTTCATTGTTGGAAGTAATTCGACGCGAAGTGAATCGAACACCCACGGTCGGGAAATGGAAATGCAATTGACGCATGATTTTTCAGGAAACGCTTGAAAGGGAGGCAAATATTTCCTCGCTTAGCAACCGACCGTTTGCGATCGGCCTTCGAGAAAACGGAGCTACGAAAGAGATTGTAGATGTTGAAATTAATTTCTTGCTGATTTATAGCCAGGCGGGATTTAAATGTACTCGTCTGTAATTTGGTATCTGTTATCTGCTAGGATAAATACCTCGATTTACTGGGCGAAATTACAGAAAGAATAAAAACGGACCCGTGAAGGCTATTGTAAAGAGTTAGAAGGTAATTGTGCCGGGTCTTATGGGAGGTTCCGTCACGCGGTACGGGGACTCGCCCATGGAATGATTATTCAGCTGGGTCAAAAGGGTCGTCGGTCTGGAACGCGGCGACACCAAGGTTGTAAAGGTTCGTTCGGCTGCTTACCGAGTCAGGTTCCGAGTTTTTCGTGAAACGACCCCATAAAAGAGGACCCGGACATTGTTCTTTAAATTTCCTTTTCGTGTTTGTAAAAGGATATTACCGTTAGTTTTATGGGGTCCAAAATGGAATTTTAGTAGGAATATAAAATTCGAAGTTATTTGTGTGCAACTTAAGTAGCATTCTTTTGACTATTATATTTAAATTCTAGGACAGAACGCTGTCGTTGAATAATCTCTATGAATATAGGACACAATACTTGTAAGATATCTGTTTACCTTCTACAAGTGACATTGAAAATAAATGTACAGATAACGTCCCCCAAGAGGCTAAATAACTATATTTACTTCCTTAATGGGAAATTTTAAATATGATCCTAAAATATCAGCAATACGCACAAACATTTGCAAAAGATTACGTAAGACTTAATTTTCAGTCAGCATAATGTTCACTTATTAGATGCACTTGAAGAAATTGAAACGACCGAACGAATCGAGTTCTATTTGTTCTTTGTTACTCGACTAACGCCCAATGCTGTTCTAGCTTCGTCTCCAACACGGACGTAGAATTATCTACGCGGGATTTATCGTTCTATTCGACGCAGAACGCGAGATCCGCCTACAAGGAGCCTCTTATCTCCGTACCACCCACGCGTTGCATTTCTTGTTGCACATTTCACGTTTCGCGATGAACGAAGAGGAGATTCTTTTGACGCGAGGAGGCACGAGTTTTACTCGCGTGTTAAGATAAATCAGCATTTTAAGCACGGGCCGCGTTAATTGTTACGAACGAGATCCTGCCTGGAAGTTAATTAAACTTGAACCGTAGTCGGATAACGCGGTGGGGTCTTTCAACGATTTCCGGTTGCATTTAACGAGAGTCGTATGATTAAAGCCGAGACGATCGCTCGAAGAAATTACATTTTGTACCTGTTATTTTATAAGTTCGAGAAATATTGAATAAAATCCTTTTTATGCAGAAGTGATTTAGGTCGTGAAAAATATCTTTTCTACCCCCTGGTCGTTATAACGCGTTCTTTTATATCCGTTGAAGTTTAATAGCTGGCGGCGTTTCTACTCGTCATCCCTGGGTATTATCACCGGTGAATGTCTCTGCACTTTCCGGAAACTTCCTGCGGATATTGTATATCTGGTGTGCCTCGCCCATCCAGGATTTCAGCGAAGCCTGGTGCTGCCTTTAAAACGCGCCCCGTCGAGTACCCTTAACACGATAACCTTTTGCTCGACGGCCGATGATAACTAAAAGTAGAACGTGTTATGTTGGCTGCATCGTTGAGCGTCAACGATCCGGTTAAACGTGGACTGCTCGAACGTTTTATCGAACGACCGACGCGACGTGAACAATAAATTCGCCTGGCCTGATTTTTGCTTCGAGACCAGATGGGAAAAAGAAAAAAAAAAAAGGAGATTTCCTTTCGATCAGAAAGATTTCCGGTTAGAATCGCGTTCTATCGATCGACAAGAAAGCAAGGTATTGTCGTGGCTTGAAATTCATCGAACGAACCGTATCCCGTCTATAAATAATCATGCTTGATCTGCATTTAAATTAATACTCTTACGATGCGTGGTGTCGTTTACTGTTCTTTGCGACGCCAGGTCGATTGGAAAGTTTTGAAAGTAATTATTTCTTCTCGATTGTTAAAATTTGATTCTGAAAATAAACGATTTAGAGATGCTTTGTCATTTGTTTATATCCTTAGTAAGTTAGATGCAAAGTATCCTCTCATAGTTTTATGTAACGTCAGGATGTGCTTCGGATGATAAACATTTCATTCGGGCGCTACATCGTGGACAAGTTACGTAAAGTTGGCTCGGTATGCAAAGTGTTAATTATGCTTAAACCGATTCGAAGATTGCGCTTGAGAACTTACAAGGATAATTTAAACCCGTGGGATTTTACGCGGAAAATAGAATCAATCTTCATAAAGCACTTGCCATAATTGACACCGCCTTGTTAAAAAAGAAACAACTATAAATAAAGTGCTTAAAGTAGAAAGGACTGCAAATAGCGAATCGATGGCGCCAAACGTTTCCCTTTTGTACCACTCTAATACCTATCTAATAAAACAAACATCATTATCCATCTTGCATATTTTACGCAATCCAGTCGCATCGATTAAAAAATTCCATACCATATTTGTTCGTAACGTTACCTTGCATCTGAAAAACTCCATCATATACCTGCTGACCGCTTTTCATGCCAAGGTCCGCCGCTGTTTTTCTAAAACAAAAATAATTGTAATAAAGGAATTACGTTGAAACTAACCCTTTCGCACCGAAGAGCTTATACGTATGCTTTTCTAACAAAAGGGGAGCTTTTCGATATGTCGGTTGGGTGCAAGGTTTGCGTAATTATCGGGGATCCGAAAGGTAACGATTTCGCTAAGTTATAATCCGGGCAAACGAACAGAGATTTAGCGAGAAACGCGTCGGAGCGAAAGGGTTAGAAAATTGATCGCCTCCTCGGTGGAGGATGGGTATGGGATCCGGCACGTGGAACGGCGAAGCAATTGCGAATGATAGCTCCGTCGTCTTCTGTTCGCAGGATGGTATTGGACCCCAAGGTCACGAGTCTGCATAGTGATTACGGAAGCTTCGATCGACCATTGGGCGCCGGTGAGGGCCACGAGAGGGACGTCGAGGCGGCGGTTGATGGAAGCAGCAACGGGATGGCACAGTCGAGCGACGTTTACCAACGGCAGCCGTTATTACCTGGTGCACCTACCAAAGGGAAGGATAAGTGGGCCGGCGTTGCATCCGGCTCCGATTATTACGTGGACGACGAGGACGAGAAGATCGACAGTCTTGGACGGCATCCCGGCATACCGAACGGCTCTGGGAATGGCGTTGTTAAGCTCGACATACCGGCTCCGCATCGGGAGGAGCCTCGTTTCCCTAAAGAGAAGTGGAAAACGTTTCTTGGTAAGGATCACGAAGGACACTTCCTTTTTATTCTGGACGACTTGCACGCGCGTCTTTCCTTGGTTATGGGACACCCTGCTAAGGAGATAATGGTAAATTGATGCTCTGACTTCACGATGAATACTGTCTCCAGTTCTTCTATGGAGTTGATGTTAACTGTGGAAAATTGCTCCATCATAGACCGCTTCTTTTTTTTATTTTTTTTTATTTTTTTATATGAAATATAAATCTAGGTAAAATGGTACTGACAGAAAGGGTAACATGCCTACTGCCACATAGGCAAACTCTTGGACAGCACTGGCGCAGGTACTTACTCTTTCTGGGCCAGGTTCTCGAGTACGCTCGGTTCACACGACGGGGGTTGTACATCGAGATCGAGGTCATCGGATGGCCTGGTATTTCGCTGCAGATCTGCTCGGAGGTTGCTCTAACACGGCCAGGCTCGATCATGAGTTCTTGAACGATGAATCTGAAACGATCGAGTTATTAGAACCGGCTCGTGTCTCGGTTCCGTTAGGCTACTTACTTGTTTCTGAACTGGATCGTTGCGTGACAAAATTTCTCGGCATTGGCCATGATTCACATACAAATGTCTCTGCTAGTTCACGATGCAAGTGAAAACCAGCAGAGTTCAAGGGGAGAGAGAGATTTTTATTTCTGAAGAAAAATCATCACCTTATAAGACCTATAATTGATAATCTTGCGATCTTGATACAGATTCAAGAGATAAACATTGATCGATAGGGGCAAGATACTGATTACTAATTAAAATGACAACAGAAATGATTTGCAAGATATGAATGATTGATTATTATATTGAATAATCTTTTCTTATGATTTACGTCTATTCTTCGTCATATAATTGAAATGATAAAACTTTGATATCAGTTAAGCATCTGAGTTTTGAAATTTTGATTTTTACGTTTGTTCATGATTTATTTATAAGAATATCATTTCTTGTAAGGTATCAAATGATTCGTTCACCTTACTATCTAAATGATCCAACAATGACGTTTTATATCCATAATTTCAATTAAACAGATTTTGAAGAGCTATCTAACGTGATAATGAACGAGAACGAGAACACGTTTCTTTGTTTTTGCTGTTCTAATCGACGATTAGAACGATAGTACGTTTTGCGGATGTAGACGACCACGATTTTGTGGTTGAATTTCGAAAAGCATTTTCCACGTTGGTAGAAAGCCAAAGTGCAAGCCAAATTCTGGCAGCCTGCCATTTCTTGCGGATCTGTATTATCCTGGTACCAGACTTCGAGTTGCAGCTTTTGATTAATATGCAGCGCGTTCAAAGCGTGTGCGTCATTTGAAAACGATTCCTAAATCAATGAAAAATAATTTAATTAATAAAGAATTACGTATTTCTATAAAAAAAATATTTCTTTCATTTACATTAAATTTGTGATGTTGATTTATATTTTCTATTTCCAAAATATGCATGTGTACGATACGATCCACAGAGGTGGAAAAGAATACTCTTTTGGCAGAGGAACGGGTCGTTTGCAATTTGTGGGACAAAGGGAGCGTAGCAGAGTAAAGTGGAATAGCTGTAGCTTTTTGTACGCAACGACAGAGAGAATAAAATGTACCATGACAATCGTTACCTATATTTTCTGGTGCACGCGCAATATTCGACTAAATCCGGCGACCCGCATCCTTGAGTCACCAGTTTATTTCTATCCGATTGATGTATACATCTGTGCATTGTTTTAAATTAAATGCATTTTATCGTGCGATTTCCTGGAACCCTATTCTGTATCATGATCGATCATAGATCATCGGTTAAATTGTCTGGAATTAGTTAAATTGTTCTCCAAAGATTCAATATGAATTTATAGTATCATCGAGACAAGCTCACTGACCTTTCTCTGTTAAGAAGTTGAAAATGATCGGTAGATATAAATAATAGAAGATACATTAATGGTTATCTCACTTTATGTTGCAGCATTTTTATTTATGTTCGTGAACTTCATATCGACCACTGCGTCCCTCGCGATGGTGCACGAGCGGGTCCCCGATCGGAACACGTACGGCCCGCTTCCGGATGTGGTGTTGGACAATATCGCCGCTCAGGATTGGGCTCTCAACGTATCGGAAGTTTTGATTATGATACTGTCCAACTCAGCGATGGTTTTTATTATTTTTCATAAGCATAGGTACGTATTCAGGAGTAACAAGAAAGTTTCGTTTATAAAATTGGACCCTCGACGAGTACGATCAACTTGAACAGAGGTATACATTAACGAGTCAAAGTTTCTGCTTGATTATTATTTTCAAGCTTCGGCTTCGAGGCTTTCTAGATTTTCAGTCGGCATTAGGAGTATTAGGATAGATATTTTAGGATAGATATTTGAGTTAATATTATATGATATTTTGATCCTTCCAGATTTATCGTTGTTAGGCGAATATTTCTCTTGATGGGGCTGCTGTACATGATGAGAAGCATCACCATGTACGTGACGGTACTGCCGGTGGCAAGCAAAACGTACTTTTGCAGCCCTAAAGCTAACAACACGAATCCGCTTCTCGTTACCAAGAGGGTACTGCAGCTGATTTCTGGCTTCGGCTTATCTATAAACGGCAAGCACACTTATTGCGGAGATTATATTTACAGCGGTCACACGGTTGTGCTTGTACTTAGTTACCTGATTATCAAGGAATGTACGTATAAAGATCCCTTTACACCATACAATTGTAGCTCTACATTTGAATAATACTATTAACGTTATAAAGTAGTGTATTATAAGAATGAAAAGGATAATTAAAAATACAGATTCTCCGAGAAGATGTCAACCAATACATTGGCTGGCTGGCGTTCTTGTTCTTGTTGGGATAATCATGGTCTTGGTGGCTCACGGACATTATACCGTGGACGTCCTTATAGCTTACTATGTAACTACACGCTTATGGTATATTTATCATACGTTAGCTAATAATTCGCATCTTAAGGTAAGTTGTGCTTCCATGCCAATAATTCTATACGTTAATAATATACATTTGCCATAGAATTCATTTTATATATGGATCTATGGTGATACGAAAGGAATTCATTTCTATCTACGATAAGATAAATGAAGAAGAATTTTGATATATTAAGAAACAAAAGGAAAATATTGAAATGTTTTTACAGCAATACGAACCAAACAACTTTCTGGCCCGGCTCTGGTGGTTTCCTATTTTTAAATATTTCGAGAAAAATGTGGGCGGCACGGTGCCACGACAATACGACTGGCCTTTACCCTGGCCTCGACGATTCCTTGCCAAGCACCCTAATCGAGACAGTTAATGTCTGTCTTTGGTTTCGCGATAGAGGCTGTCAAACAACGGAGTTACTTTTGTTGTAATTTTGTATGTATATATATATATATATAAACATATATGTATACGTATCTAGGCTTACAATGTGAAGATAAGAAAGCTTTACTAGAAAAGAAAAAAAGAAGTGGTACGAGATGAGGATGATGCGGGTGGTGCAAGCTTTTGGTCAGCGTTTGCCTCGAGGCTCGACGAAAGTTTGCGGTCTTCACTTCCTTAAAACGAAACAAAAGAGAAAAAAAAATGCAAAAAAAGCAAAACAAAAAAAAGTGTAAAACATGAACGATAGTGAAAGAAAAGATGTTTGTATCGTCATGTTCGTTATCGTCCATACGCAAAACCTATTTTCTTCTTGATTTTGATACGACTTATACATAAGATGTAAGAAGATAGATAACGATAGATCAAAGTTTAATCTCAGAATGGAATGAAATTCACTTAGAGGGAGGTATCCAAGAGTTACCAACAAATGTAGTGTATAAAATAAATGCTAGATATCTCTATTTTCAGATACTCCGAAATGTGAAATACTTAGGTGTACAACAAACAAATTTACGCTGTATTACATACGAGCGTGGAAACACTCAGATGTCTTGTTGAAAATGTAGTGTATAACGACGAAGAGAGAAATTTGTTTTTATAACTCTCTCGTTTGAACAACGACACGGATTGGAAAAAAATTACCGAAAAAAGAAAAAAAAAAGATACCGTGCTGCAAAGTTTATTTTTCAAATAGCGAAATTTCGTTTGCAGCGAGACCTTCCTCTGACCGATCTTTGGAGCGTCTTCTAATCTTTCGACTTCCAAAATACCAAGACGATGTCGTTCTCTGATATTTGTTACACTGCGGCATGCCTTATTCCGATGAAAGTCAATCGAATGATGTGCAATTTTTTAATTGCTTCAATTGGTCAATTATCGTTTCTCTAGCTTTATCTCGTAGCATTCCCTCGAAATTGATACCGTCTTAAACAAATATTTATTTTTTCTTTTTTTAATTTTTTTTTTAAGGAGAAACGCGTAGCGAAGTGAATTGGCCCATAGTTAGAAATAAAACAATTAATCGTGCAATTTCGTGGGACCAAATCTAGAACAATTGGAAATGTAATATAATTGAATAGAGTAGCGAGAGAGTGTGATTGTTTCTTAGCAGCGACAATAGACAATGCGCATACTTAATACGAACACGAAGAATTAGTATCAGATGCCGGTGTTCTTCTATTTTGTAAAATACGGCTGACTGTTACACACTGATGTGTATCGCATCGTAATGTGTTCTCTTCGACAGACTTTTTTTATATATGGTTAAACGTGGTGCCCCGTATTTCGAAATTCGTGTAATTCCTCGGAATAAGGTCGTCTTTACATTCTACATTCACGAACATACACACACCAGATGTTGTCACGCATATAAGCGAAGACGGAGACGCGAATCGTGCGAAGAAAAACCATTAGAAATGAAAATTAGAAAGAGAATGAAATAGAAAAGTAAATGCATTCTCTTCGCAGTAAATTCTTCGCACGATTTTTTTCTTCCCCCGATCTTCTATCATCTTGCTATGAAACTCGCAACGATAATTATTCATTCTGATTCTTGCCTGGTCGCGAGTTTCAGTTTCATCCTCATTTTCTATTCGAATTATAGTAGCACAAAACGCTTTCGAAATCTTCGCTTATCGATCATGCGAAGAACGTTTCAATGAATCTCAATTTCTTTCGAAGAGATGGGAGGATGGAGGATATGCAAATAGAATGCGAGCGATTTATGTATCTTTCGAAACCGTGGAATGATGTTTGTGAAATCATGTGCATAGTTTAAGCGACGTTAACCACAGCGATTTGTTGGGTTTCTTTTTCTGCACGCACGATTTATTGTTGATAACTGGGTGCAGAGATCTAATTGGCTCGAGGAAACGTGCGTTCTTTGGAGTGGGCTCGACTTGTAAATTAGCGAAATAAATCAATGGAAATCAAGAAATCAGTCACGATGGTGTCCAGTTTCTGGCTTTTCTTTTTTTTTTCACGAATTTGACGGTCGAACAACGAGAGAAGAAAATGAGACATTTCACGACACCCGGATGATGAACAGTATGGAGATGAACGCGGCAGCGAGGCGAATAAAGAAATTGAATCCGTTGGCCCTTATTACGTGTAATTACGTCTCTTTCCGTCTGTGATGATTAACGAAGAAACGAAGAGTCGTCGTTGCGCTAGTTTTCGTTCGTGATACGAAACTGAAACGCGACCGCTAAACGATTCGAATTGATGTTGTGCCGATCGAGGCCACCGATATTTCCTCTTAACCCTCTATGGACCATGTTGTGTTAATCGACCTTGTTTTCTCTTCTCCCGACGGTACTATAAATAGTTGGTTCTTCGAATGATCATTAAGATTAGTAATTTTAAGAAACAGTTTATTGTATCTTTGTCGTTAATAACGACACGATATTGTACATGATCACACCTGTTGGACTGTAGGGGGTTAAATGTTCATAGATGCGTGTATCGAATATATATACATAGATATGTATACAACATATATTTTAATAAGAATTAAATGTGGTTCGTAGCGATATATCTCTTAAGTAACGCCTCAGCGTTCGATGTGTTATTCAAACGAATCGTTCGGATATTATTTTTCAATGTGTGCAATAGATATTGTACACCCGTATTATAGAAAATCATGCAGCGCGTGTGATTATTATCGTCGTTGACAGAAGCCGCGATAAAGCGTACGAAAGAGTCTATAAATACTTCGCGGATATACATGTGGCGTTAACGTTGTTTCTTTATCTGAACCGAAACCTTAAAGAACGGGCGCCATGCGATAGTTTCTGACACGCTACTGAAAGCGAGATATTAATAACCGCGATGAAACGCAGCCAAAAATGATCGAGGAACCTTGTGCTAAAACGCGTTAACGCGCTATGCACATCGATCTATGCATTTATATGGATACTCGTCAGGATGAACAATATTCTACACGCACACGGCAAACTGGGAGGATGTATGCTTCTTTTGTGACCGGAAGGGCCTCGTTATATATTATACAGAAACATATACTCAGAGATGAGATACAAAGAGATAAACATAACGTAGAAGAAGTTTGTTGCGTTGTATCGAGGAAAAAGAAGAGGAAAGAAAGAAAAATGAATTGAAAAGCCGCGGCCCCTGATGAACGTGCGCGCGCAAGCAACATACTGTGTATGTGTGTTTATATGTATATACATAATATATATATATTTTTACTGTGTAGATATTTTTTGGTAAATTGTTACAATAATCCTATTAGATCAGGTTAAGCGTATATATATATACATATTACCATATTATGTAAATACAAATACAATAATAGCTGAAGAGAAAGCTGCTTATAATCGCCGGGTTTCTCTCGTCGGAAACGAATGAATGTAAACGAAATTTTGTTACCGTTTCAATGAAACATTCGACTCCAATGGTTATATACTATATATATATATATATATATATATATATATATATATATATATATATATATAGGCTTTTTCAATGATTCGCATCGTGTTTCTTTCTCTGTGCCTGTACAACTTACGAATAATTGTTATTCTCTCTCTGTAAAGAAAAAAAAAGCGACTGTCTGCTGGCACGCGCGTGACTTGGTTTCCGTACATCGTATTTTGTACATAGAAAAATGGTTACTCTGTTAAAAAGTCTTCAACGATTGTTTATTGATAGTAACGAGGGTTTTAAACGTCGATATTAAATTGCGTCAACGTGCAACAATATAAAGACAAACTGCAAGTTGTATTCGATTTTACTTTATACTACTCTATATTTATAATATTTATTACGTTTTTTCATATGTTGGTGTAATAAAGTTTAGGTATATACTTTGCAACACTCGCTTTACTGTATATCTTTCTGACCTACGTGATGAATGATCATCATTTGCCTTTCGTCTCTTGTAAATTTATGTATGAAAACGGACAATTATCGGCCTCTCCATTTCCATGATCTCTTAAGTAAAAATATCGTGAGAACAAGTTCAAAGTTTATTGTTTGTTGCCCTGTTCCCATTTCTTTACAGGGTGTTTTCGATCGAGCGGCTCAATTGGAAATGAATTCATTGAAATTTTCATACATATCTAAAAACTGCGGCTGAGAGCCGCACGATGTGTGAACCATAATAAGTTTTTACCTAGCGTCGTTCGGGCGAAGCTCTTACTACACAACATGCTGCGGACGCAGTCGGCGATGAACTGAGCAGAGCGCCTGAGCGATGAGCGCCGGGAGCTAAGCTCCCCTCTCAGGCGCCGAACAGGAGTGGGGGGACGCAGTCCCCATTTGCGGGGAACGTGTGGCGCCGCCTGGCGTTGGCGGGAAGAACTACAAGCGCAATTTTTGCGCTCCTTATCGGTAAAATAGAAAAACTCATTAGTTGTTAAACGAGTAAATGGCGCCACGTGTTTTGTAAAAAATTAAAAATATTGATTCAAAATTCAATTTCACGTTGTTTCATCGATATTTCACTTCGATGACACATTCCAGACATGAATAAGAAAAATTTCAAGTAAAAAAAGCTTCAATCTCGGTATGATTTACTAAGGAAAAATAAAAGATATGCAAAATTCCTGTTAAAATTCATAATGCGCAAATCAGAACCAGGCAAGTGTCTCTGAATAGTCATTAAACGTCAATGTTTAACTAGAAATTGGTTAAGTTAATTGTAAAAGAAGTATTCTACGCTTTCTATATATTTAAATCTAGCTAAAAACGTACCTACGGCTACTGCCGAAAAGAAGGCACCAGCGGAAGCTCCAGGAACATCCGGAGAGGGTGACGTTCCTAAGCAAAAGAAGCCGCAGCGGTTCGATTTCGGGAAAAGATGGCACAAATTTCGCGTTCTAACACCGAATTCAGCGTTACTCCGTGGTTCTTACGCTATGAACCATCCCCATTTCAAGTACAGAAGCCGGGGTCGACAAGCCGCCCCTTCATCGGTAGTTGCCATCGTCTACGGGCGTCTATTCGAGCCAAGGGACTGGGTCAAAGAATATGTAGACCAAGTGTTAGAAAACGGGGACAAACTGTTTCGTATAAGCGTGATGAGGAACCGGGTGAAGGAGAACGAATACATGACGGCGAAACTGGTGTTTCCAGAATTCTATATCGCCAATTACAAGGTCTTAGTTTGCGTGGAGGAAACGGGCATCTATGGCAACCTCTTCAGCGAAACCGTTGGCTGTCCAGATTTCAGCGATGGTCTGTCGAAATTCTTCGAAAGCAACGATGCTGGGGTGATCACTGCCCAGGGTACATCGATAGCCATGTGGCGACACCCTGAAATCGGATTCCTCTTCTTCGACCCGGCTCCCTGCGACGAAGATGGTATTCACCACACAGAAGGAGTGGCCTGCGTCATGAGATTCAAATGCTTGAGCGACCTTCGGGACCACTTCCTCAAGAACATGGACAGAAGATACGATTCTAGATACTGCATCGACAAGGTGACAGTATTGCGAGTGAGCGAGGTAGGTCGGGGATACGTCGATCGTCTTCCAAGCAACAGTCGTCTTGCGATCGACAAAAGCGTCCTCCGTGCCATCAACCCCATGGACATCGAGGACAACAAGATGGACTGCACCAAACCGGCGCCGAAAGGAGAGAAGGTGAAGGCTACCTTGACCGCCAAGATCCACAAGGAGCCATTAGCGATTACCATCTCAAACTACAGCATCGACAGACGTTTCGCTACCGATCCCTTGGTGGATCAGAACAATTTTGACACCGGTTACACCTACGAGGCTATGCACTTCAACGTGCCATCGACTTTCAGGGAGATGGCTGGGAACATGGCCATCCTCCATGGGCTGACCCACGAGCACAGCGATATGTACAAGGGCAAGGGGGCACAGAACGTGGCCAACTGTGTGATGGCTATTGCCATGAAGAAGGTTCACCCTGTGAAAACTTGGCTGAGGCCAAAACTCGACGAGATCCTAGCATTGGGAGACACCGTGTTCGCTGAAATTAAGTCTGCCAAACCGATGATGAGGACCATGACTGCGTCCGATTTGAACGATGCCAAAATTGAAGTGGAGGACAGGAAATTAGTGGTAGACGTGGATTTGATCACTGTTACAGGCACGATCACTTCTAAGATCCCAGAGGTGTTGAATTTGAAACAAGCGTTGGAGGAATTCTTCTTGGTTAACAGCGAAGGGGCGATCGAATCATCCGCCATGTCCGTGGCGATCTGGAGCCAAGACGACATGTTCTACATGTTCGATCCTCGCCAGTGTGACTCTATCGGCGTTCGAATTCGCGATGAAAAAGGTGGAAAGGGTAAACAGGACGATGAAGAAAGAAAGAAAGGAAACTGTTGCGTTATAAGATTTCCCAGTACCGATGCGTTGGCTGCTCTGTTCGTGAAGAACGTGGAGCATGCTAAAAAGAACGATCGCTTCACCATCAGGCACATCACGATTTTGGACGATATACCTGGGACAAGACCTTGGCACGACTTCCAACCTGGTACCGCAGGAGAGACCTGGGTCCTACAAGGTACCATCTCTAACGAAGACGAAGAGTTCGAAGACGAGAGTCGAGGCGTTCAAGGACTTGCTATGTCGGTGATAGGTCTGGTCAGCGCGAAAGAAACACCGCCTACGAAATGGACCAATGAGACAGTGGACATCGCGGTTCGAGAAGGGGACGATTACTATAACTGGTGCAACCCCGTCACGGAAGTAGAGGCTGAAACCGAGCGTTTCTTCTTTGTGCCGAACTTAAAGAAGAATTTGTACTTCAAGAACCGAAAGGTCAAGATAGACGTGGAGGAAGGAACGGTGGTAGGTGATTTAACTGCACCAGCCGACAGTGATATTCCGAATTTGGAAAAAGGTCTGAAGCAGTTCTTCGAGAACCATCAATATGGTATCGTGGACGTGAAGAGTATGAGCGTAGCTGCGTGGAAGGTCGAAGAAGACGTGAAAGTGAAGGACGAAATAGTGAAACAGAACGTCTACTACTGTTTCGATTCGAATCCCAGAAACAGTCGAGGTTTCTGGTCGGAAGAAGAAGTAGAGGAGAACGTAGCCTGCGTGATTCGAACCTTGGACCATTCGGTATTAGCGAAAATAATTGAAACGAACGCGGGCCAGGATCAGGAGCACGGCAACGAGTTCTCCATTCACGACATGAAGAATATCTCGATCGGTGCTGAGATGACCGATGAAGAGATCGAAGAGGACAAGCAGATCCCAGTGAAACCTGATCTGCGCAACTACCACAGCATAGGCGATACCGGAGCCGTCTTGTTGGGTAGTTTCAACCAGGGCAACGAAGTGATGTTCAAACGTCAAACCAGGGACAAGCAACAGGCGGCAACTGCTCTGGCAGCTATGGCGATGACGAAGCTGTATAATCCTCATCTCTGGTACAGAGAGGTGGTCGATGATATTCTGAAGCTGGGTGACAAGATCGCCCAGGATAACATGGAGAACCTTGCGGAAGAAGGTATGGAGGGAGAGGAACCAAGGAACTATCTCCTCCCCAGCGAGATCAGTGAGGATTTCGCAGTAGGAGTGAATCGGATATACGTAGCCTTGGAAGAGGAGGGTGCATCAGGCAAGATGAACGAATTGACCTCCCAATTAGAAACTTTCTTCGAATCGAATGCCATGGGTGTATTCAGGCAGGCCAACGTGATGATGCCTATTTGGAGAGAGGCCGATGTATTCTTTCTAGTAGATCCCAGAGGAAGGGATTCGAGAGGAGAACCTCGAGAAAAGGACGGCGTGGCCGCGGTAATGTGGTTCACCGATATTCCATCATTGGTCGCTGCGATCGAACCGGTTGCCACAGGTGAAGATTTCGTCATCGACGTCGTCAGTCTGGATAACGCGTACGAAACGCGTGTAGCCGAAGAGGAACGCCCAACGAGACCAGCTGCCGGGGACAATCCATGGTACCATTTCCCTAAAATGTCCGAAGGGGTATGGAGCATCAACGGTACCGTCAAGATGGACGATCCTAGGTTCGAAGAAGCTAATCGCAACACCCAAACAGCAGCCATTGCGGTGATGGCTATCGTTTTCTCAAAGGTCTACGAGCCACGGTATTTGACGCAGGCTGTGTTGGACGAGGTCATCGTAACTGGTGATAAATTGCACTCCAAGTGCGTGGAGAGACTCGGAGTAGATTCCGCGCCGAGGATCAATGAAATAATGACGGAATTTTTTCTCTCCTCTCGCCGTATCAATCTGACGATCAAAGATTGCGTGGAGGCTGGCAGTCTGACCGCTAAACCTCCCAAGGTCCAAGATTTGAACGCAGGAATTAACAAGTTCTTTGCACGGTACACTTCAGGAGCGTTGACCGTTAGCGGGGTTAAGAACATAGCCATCTGGAAGTTCGACAATGAATACTATGCCTTGATTCCTGACTATGGTGTCAACGTGCAGGAAGAAATCGCGGGTTCACCCAAGTTGCTGCGTTTTGCCAACATCGACATTCTTATGGAGCATCTTCAGAACTACTTGGGAACCGAAGGAGATTACGAACTGATCGCGATAGATGTAGTTAATTGGAACAAGTTTCCTCCATGGAAATTCGACCCCAGTTCCGCAGTTCGCCCTTCGAACCTACCTCCCTTGAACGCTTACAGAAGAGTCCAAGGCGAAGCTCGAGCGATTCTTCGGGGTACCTATCACCAGGGTGACGAGATCTTCCCGGAAACGCTGCGGAACAAGCAGACAGCTGCGAATTGCGTCGTGGCCCTTGGAATGTCCGTGGTGAAGAACCCGATCACCTGGACGAAGAAGACGATGGACGAGATCCTGGTGATCGGTATCAACGTTCACCGGCAAACGCAGAAGGCCAAGCCGACCATAACTCGCATCAAGCCCAAAGACATAATCAGAGTGTTCCACGTGGGGGTGAACATCCTGACAGCGGACATAGAAACCGGTACGGTGTCCGGTTTGGTGGCGATTCCACCTCCGGCCCCGGAAGACAAGAAGAAGAAGAAAAGGCGCGGAGGTCCGAGGAGGGCGAGAGGTGGTCGAGGGAAGAAGAGTAGAAGGCCTCAGAGAATACGCGCACCTCCTCCACCTCCGATTCTTTTGGAAGATGGCGTTCGAAAGTTCTTCGAGAAGAATCGGGCTGGAATTCTGGTGACCGATCGAGGAATGGTGACCATCTGGAAGGACTTGGGAGTTTATTTCATGTACGATCCCAGAGCCCGTAGCGATCAAGGTTTGCCCGATTTCTATGGCACTTCTTGCGTCATGTGGTTCGCGTGCATCGAGCCTCTCTACGAGGTACTCTTCGCCAATATCGACGATCAAGAGAAGTACGGTCGCTATGAGATCTGCAGGGTCATCATCAAGACCGCTATGATAGAACCTCTACCTTGTCCAGCTGGATTCAGACCGTACTTCGATTGCACGACTTCGCCGATTCCGATGACTCCTATGAAGAGAAACACCACCTTGGACGTGGAGACCGTCACCGACTACAACATGGTAGACGAAGAGCTAAGCATTCTTCGAGGAAGACTGCACATGCACCATCGTACATGGAGTCCCATCAGTCGTGGCTTCCAAAGTACAGCGATAGCTGCTGTGGCCATCGTAGTGGGACTTCTTCACGTTCCCTCCACCTGGACACCTGAATTAATCGACGCGATCCTGAGATACGGCGACCTTCTGCACTCGGACAGTGTACGCGCTGCTCGTCCTGGCTACAGGAATCTGTCACCTAGCGAACTGTTAACCGTCTTCATCGTCGGTGACTTCAGAGCCACAATACACGTCCACAATCATACCACTGCCGGTATTCTTCATACGTTCGATCTTTCCGAGTCTTTAACTATGTTCTTCCGCTCGAATTGCGCCGGGATTCTTCATACAACCAACATGGCCGTGGCGGTAATGCAACATTACGGGAAATTCTATCTGTTTGATCCTTGCGCGAGGAATAATCAAGGGAGACCGAGTTTCGATGGCACTGCTTGCGTGATGAAGTGCGAGAGTATCATGAAAATGGCCTCCATGTTCGTAAGCAATTGCAACCTGAAGACACCGAACGTGTACACTCTGAACGCGGTGAACGTGTTGAATCTGTACTTCTTCTCGGACGCCAAGAGCGGCTGTCCACCTAAATGCGAGCAATGATTAGTGAAATTGTGATCTATTTGTTATCGTGTTCATTTTGAAAATTGAAATTTCGTCGTGGTGATTTGTAATAAAGTACCTGTTACGTTTGTTGAAAAATCATAGAGGTGAATCGGCGTACAACGAAATGAATCGACGCGGTCGACAACATTCTCAAATTGCTAATTTTATTTATAGGTTTCTTTATGACACAAATCACTTTTAGCATCTACATGAGTAGGAGTACAGGCTATACGAGAATGAATTTGATACAGATCACTTATTTAGTGTAAATACAATGTGTGTCCTCAATTACACGCTATATAAACTAGATACTTAGAAAACACTGTACAACGCAGCTGAGAACTGTCGGTGATACTTTACAATATGTTACAAGCACTCCTTGAAGCGAGACGAGCCCAACCGCGACGGAGCCAACTTCGTTATCTCGTGAAATCGTTATCGTATAATCAGCCAACAGTCGTTCCCGACCGATATTCGCGACGTCACACGCGGTCTGCTAGGCCGTGTTAAGCGGGTTCCGGAAGCTGTTCCATCACGTTCAACTTCCTTTCGTCGCGAATCCTTTTTTTTTCCCCCTAAAAAAATGCAACGTGAGAACAGCTTCCTAGTCCCCTGACCACTGGTGGGTCCTCCACGGACGGACCCTCCCGACGTCGTCTCGTTCCTTGAAAAGTGAACTAACACGCCAAGTTCCATGAGCAGAGTTCAACACCTTAGGATAACTCTCGGTACAATTTCCTAAATAATTAATCCCCTCCCAAGAAATCATCTCTACCGCGAATACGATTGATCTTTGACTGAATCGTATTCGCGGTAGAGTCTCGTTGAACATCGCTGGAAGAATTTCAGCCTGGTCGAAGATATTTTCTGTCAGCTCGATTAATCCTTCGAGGAAACGCGTTCATATACATAAATGCTTCTTGTGTTCCGAGCATCATCCCCTGCGATCTCTGCCCCCGCAACCCGGCTCGTACAACAGTCATCGTCTCACGAACACGCAACATACGCAATTACACACACGCAGACACATACGCGACACACTCGGAATAATACATCGCACGGCTTTACGAGTCTTTTCTTTGTGGCTAACGTCTGTCAGTATGATCTGTAATCCTTCTTTCCTTTTTCTCTTTCTTTCATACCCTTGCGCTCGTTCCGTGAACCGCTGGTCGTCCTTGCCCGTACTTGGATCATTTGTTGCCTCCTTCTTCACGATCGAACCTCGATCTTCACCGAGGTATCCAAATTTTTATCGAGTACTATTATTTGAGAAGGTAATTCTATGAAAATAGAAGGATAATTTTTCAATTTTATGAATATCTAATTGTCAGTAAAAATTATTGAAAAAGTGTATGTTTAAGATTTACTTGGACCCACGAAATCACAAATTGATCGCTGATCGATTGTCGTATACTTTAAGTCATAGATCCTTATGGATCATTGATTAATTCGCGTTCAAAGTTTAAAATAAATTTACAAGCATAAAATAGGTACGTGAAAAATAAAATTCTGCAAATATTATTGATGATAGAGCGTGGATCGCGTGCAAAGATGGGTCGACCGAGGAGAAGGAGGCAACGAAGGGAGAGAATAACCGGTGGTTGAGGTAAAAACGCGGCAAAAGAAGCAAGAGACGCGTGATTGAACGCAAAGCCTAGGATACGACTGACAGAACGATGTTCGAAACGGATCGCAGTGTAAAAAATATGGGTTATTGATAATATTGGCATGATGTCGTTATGGCACGTTCAAGTTTACTGTTCGATACACGACGCGTATTACAGTTTTATCTTACGCTCCTCTCGCTATACAGAGACATCGGTGATTGCTTCAGTCGAGGGGGTGAATCGTAGAATCGGAGAAGAAAGATTAAAAAAATAATGATAAGAAAAGAAACGAAGAGAACAGGAAGAAAAGACAGAAACTCTCTCATTCGTTCTCATTCACTCTTCGCTCGCGTGACTTCCACATGGCGGCATAACGCAACTCTCTTTTTCCTTCTATTTCTCTGCTGATCTTCTTCTTCTTCTTCCATCTTCTTATTCTTCGTCAAAGTCCTCCATTGCACTTTCCCATTCGACGCAACAAAATACACCTTAAAAACGTATCTCTATCCTATGTACACAAGCTGCTCCGTTTTAATGAAAACGCACGAGAAAACAACAATCGTCGCGTGTACAGCTCGTTCTTTCTCTTCTCTTACGTTATCTTTTTCCTATGTATCGATCGATCAGAGATAATTGGATCGCACTCGAGGATTTCGAGCAATAGAATTTTTAATCCATAATAAAAAATGAAAGAAAATAATCGTGGTAACAGGCTTCGCGCAAAATATCTATCACTTCTAACTCGTTCGATTTACTATTCAAAAATTCGAATAAAATTTAAAGAAAAAAAAAGAAACTCTTGTGCGAAATTGCACATAACCGTCGCTCAATTCTTAACAATCGTATAAAAGGAAACTAAAGAAAAAAAGAAAAGAAAATAAAACGATCATTGCAATGGACGTGGAATTATCGAGTTCGTTCGCACGTATATTCCACGGTAACAAGAATTAAAAATGGAAACGAAAGAAAATTATGAAAACGAGCGCACGATCGACAAACATCATTCTACGCGTTCTTTCTTTCAACCAGTCGCCGCTATACAAGAACAATTATATTGCCGCTTAAAGGGTTCGCACATCGACGATCAGAAGATAAAACGCAAACTTACAAACGAGACGGAAACAAGCAGGGGAAACTCGTATACGCTTTGTCGTTCAGTCAAGATCGATAACAATTTTCTAAACGTTTTCATCTTTCTCGTTCGCCTATCACAATCTTTTTATCGCAAACAGGAACCGGTATATTTTCAAGTTCCAATTAAATAAAATGATTAAACTGATCGCGGTCTATCGCGCGTTTCTTCTTCGATAATTACGCCGAAATACAAGAAATGTTTCTTTTAAAAAACGTGAAACGATTCGAAATGCTAAAGAATTAACGAAGTCACAGCTCGAGGTTTCAAAGAAGAAATAAAACGCGCGAAGAAGCGATTGTCGCTTGCAGAGACGACGATCTCTAAATAATACATGCCTTCTCTCCTGCTTTGTCAACGTCCTGTGAACGACTGACGAGGGAACACAGAGGAATAGCGACTTTCGATCGAACACGATTAACCTTGTACGTTCTAATGGAAGCTCTGAACCGCGCGATTCGATGCCACAACAATTTCTTCCTCGCCGTGTTATTCTTATTGTCTTCGATGGCCCGATAGCGCGAACGGTGCGCATGTTCGTTCTCAATCGCCCCTGATTCCTCGATCTCCTCTCGATTTCGACCCTGACGGGGTTGTAAAACTTAGGATTAGAGTTCATCGTTCATGAACGAGCCACATCTGATCATCGAGTCCGCACGGATTCCTGAGATTTCGCCCAAGACAGCTGTTTTTTCATTTTTAATTATGCAATGGAGATCCACGTAAAGAAACAATTCGATAAACGTTTCACCTGGCGATCGCGTTACGCCGTACAATCTATATAATCGAAAAGGTAACTCTGAATACGAATCAGAGGAAAGTTATAACGACGAAGGTCAGATAAAAGCGGGTACGCAGGTGGATTTTCGTTGAAGGGCGGGTTTGAAACAGCGACACGGATTGTCACGTCGTGAAACGAAATAAAATGAAGAGATCTTACATGCTAATCAATCGCACAGTGTTATAGACTTTTAAAAAAATAACAAATTACATACAGGAGAATAGGTATTCCGACATCGTGAGGTCGAATTAAATGAATGACGACGAAATGTCTCGTTCTCGCTTGGACACATCATTCTCTCTCTCGGCATTGCTCTTTCATTCTATCTTTCATTCTTTCTCTCTCTCTCTCTCTCTTTTGCTTGCTCGTTTTACCTTTAGTTTATACGTCTGCGGTATAATTACTTTATAGAATATAGTACCTGGCACAGGAACATGACCTCTCAGTCATTGGCATCACAACGTAACAAGGACTACAAGCTGTGTCACGCGCACCTTCATCGTCAGCCAGTTATGCGTATCATATAGTTTCTCTCTCTTTTTGTATCCTCTTTCAACATCTCTCACGCAGGCACACTCTTCCTCTCATTCTGTCTATCTAGCATGCGAACTGACAATCTTTCTCTCTTTCTCTCTCTCTCTCTCGAGTGGGTGACTACAGCCAGACACTTGGTCCTGAGTATTTCTGCATCGTATGTTCATATGTTTCTTTTGCCTTTACTTTTCTTCGCTTGTCCGTCTGTTCGTTCAATCGTAAACACGTGTGAACGTCCTTATATACCCAGACTCCTCTGCCTATCGCTGCTAAAGACTTTGGACACTGGGTCTGTCCCGACGAACGAACGCGGCGAGAGACTGGACACGATTATCCCGAGGATCTCTCCCTCGTAGCCTTGCGTCCTAGATCCGAGTCGATTTCACACTGGTATCTCCTCTTTCGCTCCATCATTTTCCTGGACCCTGGGCTCCAACTTGATTACCCGGATCTCCTTGTATAGTCTTCACACGACTGACGCGATTGGCCAACAAATCCCCCATTTCAGATCTGTCCTAACGACGATCCGAATGAAGAGGAGCCAGCTATCATCCGCCGCCTCCTCCTTCGTCCTCCTCGTCGTCGTCGTCGTCGTCGTCGCCCTGGACCAGGTGACGACATTGACCCCTATTATCGTCCAGCTTGCCGTCTGTACACGTACATGGACCCTGTTGATGACACGGCGCGTAGCAACAGTCTTGTCACGTGGGTCCGGCCGGGGCTACGTAACACTGATCGCCGGATTGGTGGTGCCCGACGGCGCCGAGACCACTTCACTCTTTATACACTGTCCGGTCAGTTGGTTCACGCTAAGGGGATTGTTGATGTCGTGGGGATTCGTGCCGACCGGGTTACGATGGGGCGGCGGCGGTTGTACAGGCTGATTGTGCGGCTGACTGGTCGGGTTCGATAGGGGCGGAGGCGGCACCGGGGGTGTCAGAGGGCAAGGACACGGGCTGGCCAGGCTCGAGGGCGACGGTAATACCAGCGATGGACTAGCCAGACTAGACAACGCGGACAAACCCCCGGGACTGCTCAGCGACTCGTCCTCCTCGGGAGTGCCTGCCTCCCCCACGCTGCCAAGGTTGTCCTCCGAATGATCGTCCTCGCCTTCGCCGTCCGCTTCGCCGTCGCCGTCTCCTCCCTCCCCCATGTATCTGATACATTTCTTCTTACGTCTGCGAACAAGCGTTTCAAGATTAGCCCGGATGATCTTAAGAAGCCACCAGGGTGATTGATGGTTATTCAAGAAGATAGAACGTGGCTTCCATTTGATGTACACGCTGATGTATCATTAGTGAAAGTGAATAAAAAAATTTGTTAAAGAAACGACGTTCGATCCTCCCTGTTGTATGGTTACATCCAGTATTATTATATACCAACTAAAAAAGAACACATGCGGTCACTCGTGGTCGTAGCAAGATCGACCGCGCAGAAATCTTTGCTAAAATTTTTCACACGTGATTTCTTTGTTACAAAGAGTTTCCCTTCCAACGCGTTCGTTAACTCGTCGAATGAAAACGAGATCTCTGCGCGATCAGCTTCGGCTTGTATTGCTCGACACGGATATACGTATCACTCGCTGCCAAATGCCATGCTCAAAAAGATTCAGACGTAACAAGCAAATAACTGGTGTGTAATAAACGTATACGTGAAAAACGAAAGTCTCAACAAAAAGAATTCAAATGCCGGGGCACAAGGTGGGCGGGGTTCCGGGGGAGGAGGGGGTTTTTGGGGTTTGAACGCTGTTTTAATCCGCAGGCGAGAACTACGTGTCCCGAGCAGTACGCTGTGTCAGTACACGCGACAGAAATCGATCAACGAAATCGCTAACGAAAAGCTCGTAGAACAGTTACGTGGAACTTGGAACTTTTCATGAGCGATACTCTGGTACGCTCTCTCTCTCTCTCTTTCTCTTTCTTCTCTCTTTCTCTCGAATAAATATCGTTCCGTTCCAAAAAAGTGCAAATGAAACGAGAAAGAAAAGACGAACGGAAAGGAAAAAAAGAGACGCGACCGATCGATCGATCTCGAGACGCGGGAAATTTGAAACCCGATACACGAAATGTATTAGAAATATTATAATACAGGACAGAGGCGAAAATGTATGGCTACTGCAAAGTTCCCGAAAAGTGAGCCCGACCGACCTCGTGTGCTAACTGCATCGCAGTCGAGACATTTATCGCTCTGCCATTGGCTCTCATTATTCATCTCTTAGCCAGTCGAGTTAGTTTATTGCTCGTGTTTGATCAAGTGTCAACAACATTACGGTTCTTGGGTGGGACATCAACTGTTCGCAGGCACGTCTGGATTTAAAAAGCGTTAGATGTACCTTCTGCATACTTTTCTTTCGAGTATAATCGGTTCGCACAAGTCGCTCCAGCTGCTGACCTAGCCACGTTGAACCGGAAGAAAATCTATTCGTTCGCGCAATGATTCCAGGATCGATTTCAATTAAATTAGAGAAGGAGAGGGAATTGCATCGTGGATGGTTCTATATGATCGGGGAAAGTGGTTTGGTAAAAGAAATCAAACTACTTTTCTTTATAATATACCACTTAGTTATTCGATCCCGAGGATCATCTCTCTTCGAGCCCAAGGAAAGCCAGCAACTGGACGCGGATCAAGGCTGTAACGTGTCCGGACTCTTCAAACCTCTACGAAGCGTAAGAAGCCGCGCGACATCGATTTCGCGACGATAAATTCGTACGATACGAACGAAAGCTACCAGGAGCTTCCTCGTGACACTACCTGGCCAAGATTTTGGTCGTCAGGTGTGACTTCGTCCTCGAAACGTTTCACGACGCGCGGCTAAACGACATTTAATGCAAACAAGTATAATTTTACGACATTACAAGAAACAATAGAGAAACTAAAAAACAGATAGAAAACAACAGAAGAACGTTGACATAAAAAATAAAAGAAACAATAAAAAAAAGAAAAATAAATAAATAAATCATGTTCACGTAGTACTAAATAAAAATAAGGTTCAACACATCCGTTACCAACACATAATTCGTCGTAATTACCGTACACGAACTGTTCATGCCATCAAATCAGACTCATAAATAATTAATATGTATATAATATATATGTATGTATTTATACTTCTCTATTGCCAAATGTTCCGAACCGAGAACGAACATAAGAAGAAAAGAAAGAGTGAAAAATCAGAGATATGTATCTTGGGTTATACACGTGGGTGTAGAATGTACGCAACACGTATATATTTATATATATAAACATATAGATGGTATATATATAATATATACATATATCATATGTATTACAGACCAGCCATGCTAAGGGCAACACTGATTAAATTCCAACTAAACGAGGGTAAATCAAATGTAACAATAATAAGCTGCAAAGAGCCACAACAATGAGAAACAATGCGAGCATTAGGGCGTCGTTGTGCCGCTCACTATGCCACCCCCGCTCGTCTCAACCACCGGAAGTCAGTTCTCTTCTTTCCTTCTTCTATACATTCAAACATAATACTTCAAAAAAAAAAAAAAAAATTCTTTCTTTTAAAAAAGCAACAAGAACTGTATTTAATTATTTCTAGTTCTTCATTGTTGGAAAGGGCAAAACGAGCAGAGTTGGTTGATTATAGCGAGGGCCAACGAGCCCGTAGGTTTAAGTCGGGACTGACCACTGTTTAAGAAGAAGTGTTGCAGTAGAAGGGAGGCGATAGGCTTGACTAGAGATTAACATAAGTGGGTTCTTGCTGAGGCGAGGAGGCATTGGAGGCAGTGTTGGTGTTTGGGGGTGCAGTAGCTGCCCCTACCGTCCCTCCACCACCTCCAGCCCCGACCCCTGCCCCCGCGCTACTTCCCACACCGTGATGGATTATGCTCGCGTGGATGCCCATCCCCGCTCCATGCTCCACTGGGCTGCCAAAACCAACCACCAGCCATTAAAGGGGCGCTCGTCGCATCGACGTTATCACTTTAATCCCACCTTAATCCCACACCGTATCGTCGTCACCCACACGCATCGGCCCGAATTGTCCGCGAGCGGACCTCGCTTATCGCTTATCTTCTCCACCCTCTTTCGTCGCGATCTTATACAGTTTACGTGGTCGACCATCGTCGTCATCGAGGCACCACTCTATTTTTTTTTCGCGAAGGATGGTTACAGTTATTTTAGACAGCAATCCCTATTTTTGGGATGGCCAAAATTGATACGCGACTACTCCTATTCTTTTTATTAATCAATAGATTTCCATTTCAGTATCGCTGCCTCGATACCGAACAACGTCGACCTCGTTGCAACAAATTCAACTTTGTTCTTTCTGAAAATACGCGCAACTTCAGCGATTCCGCAGTGTCTGATCAGAAAATATGTCTCCCAAATGTCCGTGTTCATGAGTAGCTTCTTCTGGGTCGCCACTGTTAGCCAAGTGTGTAAAGTCTAACTATTCAGATATAAACAACGGAGACAGAATTGTCGTTACACGTTGCATTCATTGACGTAACTAGGAATTTTGCCAAAGGGGTCGGTTATTATACATTCCGAAGGAACAAGGCTCATCTTGGCCGATTATCTAATTACGCCAATGATTGTATACGGTAATTTTTCTTTTTCTCAACGTTTCATCGTGAATGAAAAATTCGTTGGGATTCGTCATCGCCCCTTTAATGAGGTCCATGAGATTCACAAACCCAGCCGGGAGTTGGGGCGTTTTGGGCGCACAGTGAGAAACGGAAGTTAGAGTGGCGCTATAACGGGTGGCTCGTGATGCCGCAATAAACTACAGAGTGTGGTATCGAGTAGAGTTATTTACAAGCAAAAATACAGTGGACGATGCCACGGTTGGATCGATCCAGCAGCGTGCGAGTAAGATACTATCACTTGTGTACTTTGTTCTGTTCTTTTTCCCTTCGTATATTTTGCTTTTTGGAAGACACATTTTCTGACTGCCGCGCGTTTTCTTTACGCGTTTCACTTATTTTAGATGATTGAATTCGATCACGATTATTTTAATTATATTCTTTCAATCACGCGTCGGCTCTTTTCAAGTTCCACGATAACATGTGGATGACGGAACGGAGCAGAAGACGATTACAATAAGAAGTGGTGATAATCGAGAGTACTATTATTCGTGCCCGGGTTGCAACTAATTTTTTAATCAAATTGTTGCGTATCAAAATATGGTGACACGCAACAACTTGCTTCTATATCAACACTCTAAGTGTCGATTATATTGAATCTGTGATTGTCAAAGTGTTAACAGTTGTCAGTATCCTCTGATTAAAGTACCCAGAAATGACACGTAGATAGAGCAGCTTTGATGAACCTTTTGCATCCAGAATTGTTTAGAATATGGTTACAAAGAAAACATAGCGCGTTTGAAAAGCAACCCGTGCTCGTATCATCGTTCACCATCATTCATCACATGTAAAAAGTAAGTTGTTCTAGTGGAACTACATGAACTGTGACGTGAAAACTTCTAGTCTTTCTCAACACTTCTCAAGATCGAATAAGTATATACACGCGACCCGGAACAGCGTGCGCAGCTTTGCCGACAAGAACGGTATAGTAATTCTCCATTTTTGAAGAAGCAACCGATCAAAAAACCCTCTACACGATGCACACGTACCTGCATGGCTTGCACCATTGGCTTTGCTGGTCTAATCCGTACCTGGCGCGACATTTCTTCATGTTGTTACCTAGAAAATTTGAAAGGTGCATCGATTAGTATCGCAGAAATGTTTCTTCTCCGTCTGTGAACAGGGGAGATGTATATCCTTCTTTATCATTCGCGCACATGTATCATCGAATTTCTATCATTTTGCCAGACGAATGACGCTAATTGACAATCACGTCTGAGACGTTAATTTTTGAATAAAATTGCAAGGCTAGCGTGACATTTATTTGTTGGAACAATGCTGAAGAATATCAAATTTTGTCAACTAGTCATGCGTGTAACAAAACGATTGTAACTGATCGAGCTTGATTCTTTTTTTTATAATCGTTCATTATTTTAATTAGATTTTATTACTTTATTTAATGTGAAGATTTCAAGCTCGAACAGTTTAGAAATTTGACAATATATGTATATATATCAGCGAAACAGGATCTTCCCAGAAGACTTACATTTTTTCAAACGCAATCATATTATTTTATAAAGAAAGTTTATTATTCAAAATTGTACTGCAACAGCAGTCTTCAAGGAAGAATCCTGCGGATTGATAAAAAAAAAGAAAGAGATATTTTGTCAAGCTGAGTAAAAAATGGCATGCAGCGTAAACGTTAAACGGCGTAAAAAATACGATCAAAGATCATATCTACTCAATTAATGTCGTGAACTGTATTAAACGCAAGCTCTAGATAATAAATATTAAAGATGAATATAAAAAAAAAAAAATTTTAAAAAAAGGAAACCCGAGCGCTCAGGCATCGTGAACGAAACAAACTCGCGTGTAAGGGTCGAGAATAATTGAGTGATTGATTAGAGGTGACCATAGAGAACCAAACGAAATAAAAAAAAAAAAGGCCAATTGATAAATAAATTACTATAATTAGAAGAAGAAAACAAAAAGGAGAAAAAATCGACAAGGTCGACAGGCAACGTTGAAACGATCAAAGGTGATGGTGATGGTGGTGAGCAAAAGAATATAGAAAAAAAAAGAAGGAAATATGAATTTAAACCAGCGTATCATAGTTAAAAAGAAAAGATAGAGAACAGCAACTGCAATGAAAATAAGAACGATAAAAAAAAGAAAAATAAGAACAGTAAGAGCACAGAGAGAGAGAAGAGAGGTGGAGAAAGAAAAGAAATAGAAGAAAATAGGTGAACACAGAGAAAGAGAGACTGAGTGAAAAATTAAAAACGCTTAGGATTGTCTGATTGCGGAGTATAGGTCCCTGTAAAAATGCAAGATGGCCAGCGTCCCCAAAGTTGTATACGTAATTAATAATTAATAATGCTGTGTCATGTGCGTGTACGTGTGTACTGAATGCGCTCGTGTCCCATTTTGTTTCCCGTTATATATATATATTTTCTTTATCACACAATATATATATTAATGGAAATATATATATTTTTTTTCAAACATGGAGGCACGCACGTGCGCACGCGTACGTGCACGCCCGTTCACGCGAGTGAATGTTCTTTCTTTCTTTTTTTTTTTTTTTTTTTTTTTTAATTTCCGGTACTTAATCATTCTTATTCTTTACTACTACTTTTCTCTCTTCTAACTTGTCTTCTATCATTATAATATATATTATTTTCAATGTTGTTATTGTTATTGTTGTTTTCAAATCGAAGAAAAGAAAAACAAAAACTACTTGAAATACCAATATAAATCACATATATATATGTATATATGAACGTCTAATATGCGTGTGCATGTATATAACAGCAATAATAATAATAATAATAATAATCATATATATATGTAGAATATATATATAATAATAATAATAATAATAATAATAATATATCGACCCAAAACCCCAAGACGGGGGGAAAACATGCAACATAATGTAGTGTAGCAATAAAGAATGTATATAATAATTATATAATATAGTATATGTAATAATGAGGGGGTGGGGGGCTGTTGATAGGGGGTGAAATAGGTGGACTTTTAATAAATTTCTGTAGCTGTTGTTGTCGTTGTTGTTGGTGTTGCTGTACGTGGGGCGGGGGGAGCTTGTAAAGAATGTGTGGAGTGAGGCATGTGGGTACCTCCAGGATCACTGTTTGTGTCTTGTTTGCGCTTCCTCTTCTTAGTTCGGTTGGTATTTGCGCGGGAAGACCAGTCAGGGTACAGCTGCATGTGCAACTGTCTCTCCCGTCGCGCCAACTCATAATACTTGGCCTGTTCCTCTCGCCCTAGCGCGTGCCACTACCGAGAGAGAACCAAACACTATTTGTAATTGTGCATGAACCGTTGGCTAAACAATATTTTTAATCAAGAAAGATAAAAAAAAAAAAAAGAGATTCACTAATGCTACTGCCGCCACCCTAAAATTGCATCTTTCGTTTTGTTTTTTCTTTTTTCAATTTAATTCTCTTTTATACTGCTGTTAAGGTCTGGTAAAAGATTAACGTTTACTGGTTAAAGATTATTATTTATCTACGATACTTTTTGATCTTTAGTTACGGTTAAATTAAAAAAAATCTCGTCTTTCACGTTTCTTATGCGCTTTCGATACCGTTCCACGCGCATCTCGTTGCCTTTCTTAATCATATCATTGGCAATTAAACACTGGGGTCCCTACTTTCCGTTTAAAGTGCTAGAAGAACAGCCTAGATTCTCCCCTCCCCCTCGCTTGTACCGCTATTATACGTCGTTATCGTCGAGTTTCAATTATTTTCGGACGATACAGGGTGTCTGATAGAGGGTCGTTGCACATGATTAATCGTGGACCACGTGTTCCAGCGAAACGAGGATTCTTGACTGGTGTCTATACACTGAAAAAATATACTGTAATCATACATTTACACGTATTGCATTTATAATATCCTGTATGTGCAACAAGTGTGATATTAGTACATTAGGTCAGGGTGAGGATGCACTTGCACTTTTCGACTACTGAACCAATGTAATGACTGCGTGCTGCTCAAAAGGTTAATGCATTAAAATTACAGTTGTTTCCCTTAAAAGTAAATAATTCAACGAAAGTATCTTCCTCGCTAATTACAACCCTTAATGCTACCCCCCCTTTTTTTTCAGTGTATTCGTACTTTTCAACCGATGACATTTCAACGGGACACAGTATCCATTACGAAAACGTAGCAACTTTGAATCATTTCGTGGACACGGGGTTGAAGAAGACCCCGTTCGAAACGCTGGAGGAAGGGAAACGACCGGAAACGAGGTCTTGTCTCTACCAGACATCCCGTACCGCAAGCCTCTCAATCATACGTCTTTTCACTCTGCTTCGAATTCTTCGATACATGACATGCTCTCGTTAATTACGTTCGTGAACATATTTTTTTGTCCCTCTTACGTCATTCGAATCGTACGTCTCTCCGTGAACGGATACCGCTTTAGGGAGTTTGGCCAGATATAGAAAAAAAAAAAAAGAATCTGCGTACATGTTCGCATGCCGCGAGAAGTTCGTTTTTTATCCCCCTTCGTTCTCAATCCAGGGTCGACGGTGCCTGGTCCGCAAAAGATTCGCCCCCAACAGACAATCCAATATAAAATCGAGTCGACGCAAAAAAAAAAAAAAAAATATAATACCAAAATCAACGGAAACAGCGTAACGTACGCGTGCACGAGTCGTTGCACGCGTACGTAACACGTTCGAAGAGCTGATCGATCATTATTAAAAAATATAAAACACAAGTCCGCACGAGTTGAAGAGTGAAAATGCCAGATAATTAAAATAAAATAAAAAAAAAAAAATTTCAAAAAAAAGATAAGAGAACAAATACACAAGTGACAATTGAACAGAAACCAAATTTATAAAAAAAAAAATAAAATAAAATGAAACAAACAGGTTCTCATCATCAAATAAAAAACAGAATATGAAACGCACAAGAGACTTTGATCGTTTCAATATCAACCAGTAGGTAATCTATATGAATTATTATTATTATTATTATGAATTATTAAGGGCCTGCTGTTCTAGCACTGGAAAGTGGTACCTCCGGTGGGATCTGCGGACCGTTCTTTCTTCCTCTTCTTCTTCTTGCTGCCGTATCCGTAGTTATCCCTGGCACTCCAGCCGGGGTATCGTTGCTGATGGAGATGGCGCTCCTGCCTGGCCGCCTCATAATACCGCGCCTGCTCCTCCCGGCTTAGCGAGTGCCACTGCGTGTCATACCCCCAAAATTCAGATTCACAGATTCACAGTCTCACAGTATTTATCCGTGCACCGTGTGTCCCTTTTTTTCTCACGTGTTTTTTTTTTTTTTAATCCGATCTTTATTCATATTTTTTTTTTTTCTTAAATTCATTATCGTATTAACGGTAATACGTGTGCTTTTTTTTATTAATCTGCTCGTCTTTGCGACTCGTTTAGAGCGGATACACCACAAGAGAGATGTGTCCTTCTCGTCACCCAACCCTTTTTTTTTTTTCGGTTCGACCCGACCCCAAAAAAATCCTCTCGTAACGAGATTTTTTTCCTTAGATCCCACCTACGATGCTCTCTCTCTCTTTCTATCTATCTAACTATCTATCTATCTATCTATTTATCTATCTTCTCTATTCGATATTCAGATATATATTTATATATATATACTAGCAGGTATACGGTTAGTGCTTCGATTTGATCAATATCGCGGATCAACGAAAGAAGTTAAAAAAAAACGCATGCAATTATTATTTTTCAAGATCATCCTTGGAGACACCCTGTTCAAACGGGGTCCCTGGGGATGATAATCTTCCCTCATGGTCGCCAAGTCAACATTTTGCTTCCGAAGCAACGAGAGCGTAGCTCGTTTTCTTCATTTACCGTTTCACTGAATCATACGACGTGATCGACGAGGTTCGATTTTCTTTGATTCCTCTGGCATACAGTTCGAAATTGAACTCGTACCTTACGTTGTACGAGATACGTTCAAGTGACAGCAACGTGTTTGAAAGAACAACCAAAGAAAACAGAAGAAAATCTTGACTTTGGCACGTGTCTGTTACTTTTACATCAGGGCTCTGCTTGCTTCGAAATTCTTGGACTATAAAATTCAAATGTCTGCTTCCTCGAGTGAAACAATTTATTCCTGAAACAATTTTTGGTACCATTAATAGCATTTCAAATCAAAAGAAATATTTGTCATCTTACTGTTTTTCCTTAGCAGACCCTGATGTAACAGCTTCTCAAATGTTAAAAAAAAATTACTATTGAATTTAAAAAATGTACTTATTCGCCAGCTACTCACTCGTCTTCCCAATATTTGGTTGATGGCAGCGCTCTCTTTTAAGGTACACTCCGCCACGACTTTCGCCCTCATCTCCTTCATGTACAGCATAAATGCGTTCAAAGGCTTTTTTATATGGGGTTTCTTTTTATCTGTCAAACATCATCGACGGGTATGAGAGGTGGCCTCTACAGTGAAAATCAACGGTAAACTGATCACCGAAGCCCAGATCCGTTAAACGATCCTTACCTTGATTATTCTGCTGACCCGTGTCCTGTGCTTTCGAGTTGTCCGTGGGTAACGACGTCGAGTTCTTCTGTTCTACCGATGACCTGCGGACAATAGAAACATAGAAATCATCAATGCAAATGCTCGATCGATCGATCGAATTTCAAATATATATATATATTATATATTTCGCGGACAAAATCGATTCAGGCCAAGTCGGTCTGTTACCGTTTGAAGTAGGACTGCTTCAAGGGTAAGTCTGCGTCATGGTTCATGGGTTGTTCGGGTTTCGTGCAGGACAGGGGATAAGCAGACGCAGAATTTTGGGAATTGCAGAGTTGCTCGGTCAGATTCGAGGTCGGCCCGTCGAAGTAAGGCTGGGGCAAGGTCAACGGGTTCCTATGGAAATTCTGCGGCAAGGGCCAGTTCATTTGTTGCCACATGCGGTGTCGCGCCTCCACCATAGCAAGCAGCTGCATGAAATTGTGCTGAGCACCGTACGGAGGCGGCGTCACGCTTCTAGGCATGTTCATGTTCGACATCTGCATCAGGCTACTCATGTAGAGTGCGGTGAGGATCTTGTGATCGGCGGTTGGTAAGCCGGCCTCTTCGGCCTTCATCGCGTCCTGGAGTATCGTCATGTTGTCGACGATCTTCGAATCGCTGTTCTCCTCGTCGATTCTGTTGATCGACGATGCTTCGCTGTTCTCCTCGATCACCGTTGGCCCGTTCTCAGTGTTGTCGTCCTTCTTTATCACCAGGTTCAGTGGCTCCAGACATTCGGGCTCCATCGCCGGTGCGGTCTGCGCTGCGACTCGTGGGTCCGTTTATACCCACCGGAACGCTCTGAACTGATCCATCGAAAGCTATACCACGCAACCAACTCTGTGTGTCTGTTCCTTTTCCTCCCTATTCGAGCCCTCTCGTGCTCGTTTTCCCGTACACGTGAACGTTCACGAAACAGTGATACTCGGGGTGGTTATTCAAGTAACGTTGCACCGCCGCGATGCCGTACGATTTTTCGTTAATCCCATCCTCGTCGTCGTTCGAGCACGGTGTCATCTTGCGTTTCAGGAAATCGCGAATGTAACTGTCGGTAGGGTCGGTAATCTCGTCTCTCCGTGTCGTCTTGCATTCGACGCTCGCGTTCCCGTTTCCTAACATACTGTACGCTGATGAACAGTCCTCTAAAAACAGTCCTCGTTGTAAACAGCACACGTACGCGCACAACATTTACGCCACTATCGTCTGCTGTCTGGAGACAGCGGCGATCGCGTCATCCCGGAAGCGGCCAAAACACTCACTGTTCACGTCGCGTCCCGCCCGCCTGGCACGTCGCGTATCATCGTCGATCTTAATGGCTCCATATCGTCGTGGACGGCATTCAACATTCACGAGCGACGAGCGGACGAATAGCACGGTAAAATGTCTCCAGGGGCGGCATCCTAGCGCGTTTTACGTCCAGTCTCTCTCTCTCTCTCTCTCTTTCTCTCCCTTTCACGTCGACAAGTATCCTCCTCTCCTCCACTCTCGTTCGCTTCGTTGCCCCTCGTAATGCTTTACACCGGGCACGATATATACGTATACGTATTTTATGTCCGGACTGTTCGATGGATGTCTAGTTGTTTCGTTCGCGACCACGCGTATCGCACCATGGGCCTACGAACGGAACCCGGTGGTGTCTTTTGTCCACTTGCCACCCTGTATCCCACATCCAGCGTAAACGCGTCGTTCCTGGCGTCGGTGGAATCACCGAGCGGTGTTACGACGATTGATTATCCGCAAGTGCGGAAGGGGCGGCGGGGAGGAGGGCTGCACCGTGGGGCCATCATCGCGATTCATGGCTCCGCAGCAACGACACCCTACCATCCGCCGATGTATAATTCGCGCGTGGGGGGTGAAGATTGCATTCTCTCCGCTTTCGCTGCGTGATGCCTTTTTTTGGCGGGCTGCGTGGCGCTACCATCGGCTGGCTAATGTCTCGCCAGCACCAGCACTCTTCCGGAGACCACCTGGACTAGGACTTCTGATCAGCTGCTCCCTTTTCTAAGGAGAATCGAAGGGAACAGAGTAATCCGACATAGTCGATTAACTTCCTCTTGTTTCCTACTCGTCGTCTCTTTAATCTCAACATGTGAGTCAAGATCGATAACGAACGGCGTCTCTCCCTCGTCGATCTCCGCAAACGATCTCCGTGTGTGTGTGTGTGTGTGTGTGTCTGTGTGTGCACGTGTATTTGCAGATCGTCGATGGATCACACGATGAACAGGAAACCTCTTCCTGATGTTCGCGGACTCCTCGAAGCACGTGGGTCGTCGAGTCGAAGGTCAAAATGAAATAGCAGTCGTCTCGCGTCAACTGGAGAGTACGGCAGTTGTCGTTGTCTAGGCCGCTTGTAAAAGTCTGTCGTCGGCGTCCTGACGCTTCGCCGTGCCGGCACGCGATACTCCCCTCTTCGGGAACGAGCCACGTTCAGCCAGCTGATCGGCAGCGTTCATGGCTACGCGTGCCTCGAATATAGGAAGCGCGACCATGCGGCTTTGTATACGATGCTCGGTACAGGCGATCGGCCGGGTACTAATGCAAATTAGAAATCTGTTTAAGAGGGTAATGATCAATACATAACCGGCGGCGGCGGCGGCGGCGGCGTTGGTGGAGGTGGAGGTGGCGACGGCAGGCGCAGACGCTGTGCGAAGAGAGTCATTCAATAAGTGTTATACGTGCCTAGTCGGCGAAGGGGGAACGAACGACATCACGAGGGGTTGAACACCCTGGGACGTGCTACCCCCTATGGTCGTCGTTGAAACTATTCGCCAACCCCCCGGATACTGCGAGACGCTTCTTTATCAACGGACGAAATCTTTCCTTTATCGATGGAAGGACAGACTTCGTTTTCCCCTGTATCCAGAAAGGAAAACGAAGAGTAGCCTGTTGAATGTGTGTTTCGTCGATGGTAACGACCGATAGTCAAACATTTTCCCCACTGGTCGCAACGAGGGAGAAGTATACCTTCGGAATCATCCCCCTTGCTTTCATTTCCCATAACGCGTTCATTCATCGCGTGTCCGTGCATCCAGTAAATTATCGACTGGCCCGTTCCGTTTCACGATAATGCCACTACTGGCTACAATATTTACCAGCACGCTCGTGACCATGATCAAAGCCTGTCTATCAGCGATTCATTCCGACAGAGCGAAAATTAGGCTTGCATTATATGGAAGCCGTGTGCTGGCTTTGACACGCTCCACGTTATCTCTGATCACTGATGCTTATGTCTCTTCGTTCGTTTCTCGTTAACAAATTGACTGACTCGTCGAGGTGCGAATCGATTAAAACTCCCGTACACCGTGATTCCTCGTGGCAGGACATCTCTTCGATCACATGAAGGTAATGGTTTCGTCGTCGTTGTCGACTCTGACGGAGCGTTAGGGTAGCTCGTGAAATGGGGGTGGAGAAAAAAAAAAGGGACAGAGGACTTATTGAACGAGGCATGTGACACGGCTGGATTCCCTGAAAATGGTCCAGGTGTCGCCGTAATGTCGGTGAGAACGAACCTGTGATTGTGATCCAAGGTGGAATGATCCGTTTTCGGCGCCGAGGAGACCAGCGCGTGGGACGCCAACGCGTGTGCGTGCGGACTCAGTCCAGGATGCGGAGGCATCAGACCAGTCGGCGAAAACCGGTACAGATCACTGGAAAAAAAGAATCCCGATAGCCTGGGTGATTGCACGTTTCAAAGAGGCAGGTGAAAGAGCTTGCCGATTCAGCGTTCCAACTTCGATGCAGAAACAGCATGCAATTATCTATGATATTTCTGTATTCAATTTGTAAAATAATAAAAGATTTATGAAGTAATTATGTCAGCATAAAGTATTGTAATCCTACACGGTAACGTTGAAACGCTCGGTAATGCAATTTCATGTATAACACTAATGGGATGCAATTAGAGTACAAACATGTAACTAGAATTAGTCTGATCCGGTGACGGTAAACTTGACAAATCTGATCTCGATCACCTACTAACCTTGGTAAACTAGAACTTGTGATGGGCAAACTCGTGGGATACGGACTTCGAAAACCAGTGCTTGCCGGTGAAATGGGGTACATGCTTGGTGTATGCCTGGAAACGAAACCATTGCTTGTCAAAGAGTTTAGCCTGAAAATAATCAATTTCATACATAGAATAATTATCACAAACAATTCACGCCTACAGTTTATAAATTAAAAAAGATAGAATAATCTCAACTTCTTGAAATCTTAAAATAAAATTGAAAAAACGAAAGTATATGAAAATCATAAAAAACATTTCAAACGCAAATAAATTATAATAAACTGCAGTTAAAATGATAGAAAATATCAAGCTTCGTCTTCCAAATTCGATTCACAACAAAAAATCGTTATAAAAAAAGGATCCTTTTAAAAATTACACCTCGGCCTAACAAAAGTTCACGGTACTCCTCGAAGAACCTCAAAAGGAAGGACTTTTTCGAGGTCCGCGCGTGTCGTTTCCTCACGGTGACGATCGGCGAGACGTGGGTGGTTTCGCCCTCCTAATTGAGAAGAACGGGCTTAATCATCCGTGGAAAATCTCAATTTAGGGTGGTTCGGGCAGAAAGCAAATAACAAGGAGGGAGAGGCTGAGGGAGTCGCAAGAGGGAGGGTTGGCTGGATGCGGTCGGTGTGCGTTATAGCGTTCGATGATGGCGACGATACCGGTGGACGTAGTCGATCTAATAGACCGGAACCGAGAGGATGACCAAATCGGGCAAACGGAGTTGGACGCCGTGATTTGACCGGAAAAACGAGGGCCAAATACCATTCGGTTCGCTGTTATTCCACGTTATTTCACGTCGATCTTTCGGCGTCGAATCAATTTCAATGGAGCGTACTCGAACTGCTGCTATTTGTTGGAAACGGGTAAAGATCGAATTGAAAAGGAACGGTCTTGTACGATGAATATAAAAATCGCGTTTAACCGGCCCTCGACGTTGATATGGAAAAGCTGGAATTAACGATCGTTTAAATAGCGAAAAAATATCGAACGTTTCACGTGAAAATCAGCCCCACTTCGCGTACCGTTCAAAACGAATCTTCGTTACGATTAATTCACGAAATACGGACCGCGGAAAGTCGCGGGAAAATCCCGATAATCCTGTAAATAAATCAAAATTCTACCAACTACTAGAAATTAAAAGGATCTTGAGTCGTTCAGTACCGAAGATAGGTACTCTTCTTGAAAAACAATTCGTTGAAATTGATTCGCTTGGAAGTAGCATGAAGGACAAAGATGAGATTCATCTATCTAGCTTTTCGTCAACGACGTTTTCCATCGCTAAACGAGTGTACCGACTTACCAGGAAGCAGCGACTTGCGTCATTTCCGGGCTAAGCATGGGGTACGGATATTGACCCGTGGAGAAGGGATACATCGGTGCTCTCGTCAGACCTGTAACAAAAATGAAGATGCTGTTTTCGTATTCTTTTTATTTCCTCATCTTCTTTCAAAGACTTCAGAAAGAACGATCTTTAAATCAATCATTTTAATTATAATTATTTCCAACTTGTCCGCGCGAAAATCCTTCATGACACTCTGTTAAAAAAAAAGGAAACAACTGCAATTTGCTTGTGACATTTTTCAAAGGGGTTGACACGTCGTGCCTGTTGGCCACGTATTAGCAGATGCAGAATAAACATTATTACGGGCGAGATCAAAGAAGAGCGAATCGATTGAAGGATAGGGTGGCTATGTATTTAATATCATGGAGGTTTGCACTACAAACACGGATTGGGTGACCGGACGAATGGGCATTGATAGCGATCATCCAACGACGATCAATCCTTTGAGAAAATATTTACTATATCTTGTCAAGGTTCTCCGTCAATTTACAATACAATTGTCAAAAATTAATGATCAGTTTAATCAAAAACACCCGAAAAGCAAGTTCAAAAAATGGAAAAAAAGAAAGCCTGATCCACCGTCGCTCTTAACCCGTCGATAATTATTTAAAAACCCCTTCTCGTCAATGATGTCAACCCTGTATCGTGGTTACACGGTTCGCAGACGTATCGAGGGCCGAGGTACGAAAAAGGGGGTGCACCAGCAGTGGGAGCAGCAGCAGCTTTTACAGTAGCGGTATCTAATATAACCGGTACGTGCTGCAGAACCGGTCGCGACCCGAAGAGCCCCAGAAACGTTGACTGCCGGTTATAAGTGGGGTGCCTTTGGCGAGGCGAAGTGTAATTGGCTTCATAAGGGTCGACGAGAAGCGCCCGGAATATCGGCAAGCCTGAAACCGCTTGACGAGGCCAATACTTCTCTACCCCTTCGCCCCCTCTCACCCGACAACTTCCTCTTTCTATCGTTTCGTTACGGCGTATGGACTCTCTTTTCATTTTCCACCCCCTTCCTATCGGTCGCTCCTTTTTGCGTATCGCGGCCTGAATATGTCCCGGAGGTACCTACTGCTTCCACCACCCCCCCCCCTTTCTCGTGAGAGAGACCGACCCCCTTGGGCTGTGCACGAAATCGGTCAACGCGTGGTTTTCCATGATAAAGCCACTCTTCGCTACCCCCTTGGATAACGATCGTCTACCAGTGGACCGTAAAGAGATCGCCTGGGTCCTGCAGCTTCTCGATTACCAGGGACCGGACCAACGTTTGTAATCGAGACACTGCCTCCTCGCCTCTCCTTCGTGTTACCGAAGATGTGCCGTGGTGTGGTGGTAGTGGTGGTGGTTTTCAGACGAAAGCTCGTTTCAGCGTGCTGAAATTATGGCCAGTGGAGAGAGAATAGGGTTTGCGGGATTGTTTGCCGGTAGTTTACCGTCTTGAGGGAGATTCGTGGGTCGTTTGCGTTTGGTTTTAGCGAGGTAACACGTGAACCGAGCGCAGTATAACTTGGATCTTCCTGGAATAGTTTAACAGTGATGGTAGCTAATGCTAATTGGGGTAGTTTGTATGTTTCCTCTTTTTTATTTTATGATTCTTGTATTTCTAGAATCATTCGCAACCTCTGTATTTAATATCACAAAAATTCTTTAGTTTTTTCATCCCCCTCTTCCAGTTACCATCGAAAGATGATTCATTTACATTCGGTGCAAAGGGTTGGAAGTTCGGAGTAGACTTCGAGCCGGAAGAATCGTAACCCGGAATAGAAACGAGTCGATATCGGAGAGCAGTTACCTCGTCGTACTAGAGACATCCATGAGAAGGGTTTAGGGTTGGGCGGTTGGAAGTCGTAGAAACGCAGGAAAGGATCGTTATCTGTCCAATATCGTGTACGAATAAGGTAAGGGACGAAGGAATTAGAGGTAGGAACCGCGGCGGGTGTAGGTGAGCAGAAGAAGGTGGATGATATAAGGGAAGGAGAGGGTGGAAAGGGAGGAGAGAAAGGACGGCAGAGGTGGGTTGAAAGGGGTGGCTCGTAATATCCTGACGAGTCCACGGGCTCCGTCATGTGTGCTTAATCACTTTCCAGTCGACTCGGCAGTCTGCAACCCCATTATCGGGGTCTCACCACCCGGAAAATTACTCTTTTATTCTCGAACAACTCGAGCTCCCGGTGTTCCGTATACCGCGATATTCTCTGTCTTTCCACCCTTCGTCCCGTGTCCCGCCGGTTTCCATGCTTCTGTCTTCCTTTCCTTCCCGCCGGTCGACGACTTCGATGGTTTTCGACTTTTTTTTTTTTCACAGACGGAGACAGAGAAAGACTACCTTCAACCCCCTATTCTCCTCTATTTCGCTCTATTAGAGACTATCGTTAACATTTACTCGCTCGTGGTTACAGCCGGAAACGAGGAACCGTGTGCGTCTTCGTGGGGAAGGAAACAGGGTTCCGGGGGATGGAATCGACAAAGGGACGACGTATGGAGATAGGGGATTATTTAGAAGATCCTGGGGATCATGAAGTTTTAACGATGTGGATATTATGGAACGTAACGCTGTTAGAATCGTTGGATCTTCCACTCGAAGGTTTAATTAGAAATTGTTATTAATGCCGAAGATGTTATTATCTAAATTTAATGTAGATTTCGATTCTCTTTTCACCCCCTTAAAGCAAACGAACGCAGTCGTCGATTGACTAATGCGCATAATAGAACATCAAACAAGGAAAGAGATGGAAGGGTGTATATCATAGCCAGCCCTGTGCATCCTCCCTGTCGTGCAGGAACCACTTGGCCTTCTTTCGCCGGTAGCTGACAATTCTTCGAGTACATAATCCTTCACGAGTAGGTTCTCCAGTTTTTCTCGCCGGTTCAAGCGGTCACTTTGACATCTTTGTCGAGCTTTTCTCGCGTATCGCGGCCTCGCGCCGACGTAAATACACTTTTCCTCTCGTTCGAGTGTTAAAATACCACTTGAACGTATCCTCCTTGTAAGCGGACCTCGAGTGCCCCTCGAGTGCGCAGGTTGAACGCAGGTCTCCTGCGAAGGTTATTCTTCCGGGAGGTTGTATCACGATGGGGGAGAAGCTGACGAAGTATAGATCCTTGATATTGGTGTGAGAGGAACGGGTAGACTCGTTAATTGTCTCATTCGTGGACTACTTATTAGATTATTATCGCAAGACTTTCTTCGTGAAGATTACAAAAAATAAAAAATAAAAAAAAAACACTATTCTTCTACTGAAAAGTCAATCAAGTAAATTAAACTCAACGACTAAAAATAAAAAGAGAACGAGAAACGAGTTGGACCGAGAGACAAGAGTGCCAGAAAAATGCTAGAAAAAAAAGGGGGGCAGGAAGATCAGGGAAACGAAGGAACGCCTCATAATCGCAGAAGGGAAAAAAAAGAGAAAAATTGCCGGCGGCAGGGGTGGCGAGAGGAGAGAAAAATTAAGCGGATCAATGGTGGAGCCCCGGCGAAACGCCGGGATCGTCGTTTCTTCTCTCTGTTCAACCCTCCATATCCTATCCCAACCCCCAACCCTCCGTCTTCCTTCTCTCTCCATCACCCTATCTTTCCCTTCCGCCTACACTTCCATGGAATCCTGAAATAAACACGCGGCGGAGATCGAAAAGTGGAGCTAATTAGAAATATATTCGTGAAAGCGAGAGAGCGACGCGGTAGGGGTTGGCTTCGTGGACTCTACGGGGCTTTCGAACACTGGAAACTCTCTCGAACGAACGACAGAGAGCAAAATAGGACCGAGAGATCGAGAGTGGTACAGGTGGAAAATAGACAGAGAAGGAGAAGAAGAAGAAGTAGGATGGAAAGGAGGATGAAGAGGCCGAAAGCGGGGGGTGAGGAGGGAGGGATTGAACGAGGGAGGTGGTGGTGCTACGTAGCACGAGAGAACGAAGTGAGTGGGTGGTGACTGAACAGCGTTGAGAACATTGGAAGAGAGACAGAGATCGCCTCGTTCTGAGAGCAAGAGGGAAGGAAAGAGGGTGAACTCGAGCCAGAGGGGTATGGTTGAAGGAAGGTAGAGGTTCGGGGAGAGGGACAAAATGCTCGCTCGTTTGCAAGACAAAGAACCCGAGCCGCCGTACGAACTCGTAGTCGTGCATAAACGCTATCAACCCCATCTACATATTCCAGGAACTGCAGGGGGATGAGAGGGGGTGGCCCGAGGCAGAAGGAGAGGATAGAAAGATAGCGCGCGCGCAAACACATCCGGAGACTTCAGCCCGCTTCCCTCTGTATCAACACAGTGACCAATCTAACTGGACCAAAAATAAATCATAAAATCTTGTATCATTTATTGTAAATTATTAGAAAAGATTCGAAACGGCTGAGAGGATATCTCGAGAGGCAGACGAGGAAGCGAGGGATGAATTAGAATCGTTTTCTTTCAGGGATTTTATTTCCTCTGACGACAACCACGGGAAACGTATTGTGGAGTAATGGAGCGTAATTAGCGTTATCGTCGCCGAGAAGGGGGGTGAGCTTCTGTTGGTGTCGTTATACGCTGGAAACGGGGGATGTTCTTTCTCTCGTTTCACCGTTCCTTTGATTCCAGGAATTTTTAAATACGATTCAAAAGCGTCGGATCAGACTTCCGATACTGTTTCCAGATAATAAAAAATTCAATATATAAATTCTTCTAACAATGTAATATTACAATTTCTTAATTACCACTCGAAACAGTTACAATTTGGTGTAAGAAGATTATTTTTCCTAAAAATCTATTTTCTTGTAAATTGATAGTATTGTGGTTGTATTAGAGTGGACCCTTTAGTTGATAGCGAGGGGTTCGAAAGGGAGGGGGAGGCGGTCTCGGGGGCGGGTGCAACAAGGGTTGGAAGGAGAGAAGCTGTAGAAATAGACAGGCGGGTTGAAACCCCCTTGACCCGGCGCCAGAGGGAGGCCGCATGCCTGGCTGATTAGCCTAATGGTGAGTCCTCCTCTTATTCTCCTACTTGACGCCAGTTCGCGAGCCTCACTTCTCTCTCTCTTATCCCACCACTACTACCACTTCCGTTCTATCCCTCTTTCTCACTCTATCTCTTTCTTTTTCCCTCGTTTCCTCTTTCTTCACCATCTTTCCACCTCTCTGGGGACGCCTCGTTCTCTACAACCCCGTTTCGAGCCTCAGCATCGGCGGACCCTTGACTCGATAAGAAATAATTCTTCAATTAGAACCCCGTAGGAATATCAATGTTTGCACGACTATCAACAACGAAAGATGATTCTTTTTTTTTTCAATTTGCCTCGAGAGCTAAAGACATCATTCATATTGTGAACCCTGAGATCTCCGGAAGTGGTTAAGGGAACTTTCTGTTATTTTTTATTTAACGAAATTTATAAATACGAAGATTGTTCATTTAATTAAAACGTTTGTAATCGTTCAGAGTTTTTTAAGTACTCACCAGCCGCTGCAGCAGCTTTGCCTGCGTCCAACGTTCCGTAAGGTGGAATTCCCATATGAGCAGGCGGTGGTTGGGTCAGGTGGTCCCCATTGGGGCAGAAGAAAGGCAACCCGCTCGGATGCGTCCCCGCCAGGCCCATCTTGCTCGCCTACAAATCAACCAAAAAATACGGTTAGCATAAACGAGAGAAAAACCAATATAGGTACAGCAAGGCAAGTTTTGAAACGGTATAGCAGCCTTCCCTGTCCACGCTACATTATCGTTATCAAGTAATTAATTAATATTGTGTTAATTAATGCATCGTTAATGCAGCTGGATAATTAGTAGACAGCCCAGGGATATGAAATAATTAATTGAAGCCCCGGAACCGACGACAGGTGTTTTGTGCAAAGTGATTGAAATTAATATCTCTCTCGATCCTTGATTTAGCGTTCCTTACATATTCGAATTTATTTTTAGTGAAGTATATTTAGTATAAATAGTAAATGTTTCATGTTTAATTGAAAGCCGAGTGATGGAGAGTAACAAGGGCACAGAAATATACCTTTGACGAAATAAATAGCCTAACGATCCAACAAAAAAGTATCCGATTCTTTGATCGGCTCTGGAGTACCATTTCCGTTTCTCTCCCTGTTTAACATAGATATTAGCATGATATTTCCATGTCGATCCGAGGATGGTCCACGAGGAGTAAAATGCCCTCGGAGAGGAAATATAATATACAATTCAATAAACTCTCGAAGGGGGAACGGTTATCGAGGACGAGCTCGAGCATTAATTTGCAAAGACGGCGAACGCGATCCTCGAACGTTCGAGGGTTCGTTCCCGTTCGGCTTTTCCGTCCGTCGGCTCGACGACGTATTGCCGAATTCAAGTGGGCCCTTCAGCGTCCTCGTCGCGTCCCTTCCTAGTCCCTCTTCTTCTAACGTTCGATGGAGAATTAGTTCAATCTGGCCGCGCGAATTTCGCAAGGTCGCTCCCTCTTTTCCTAAGGGGGGTTTTCGCGTCGCGGCGGCGACGGCTGAGACGATCGATAGGCTCGAGTGGTTGTCTCTTATCAGTCGGTGCTTACCATGAGTGCGGCAGTATCGCGCATCGATCTGACGGCGAGTAATAGTCCCGGATCGAGAGGCTCCCTTTCCATCCATGTCAGCACCCTCGACAGCAGACCGACAGTTTCTTCCGCGCTCGGCTCGTCTTCTTTGTCCTCTTCCTCTTCATCCTCCTCCTGTTGCTGTTCCCCACCGTCGTAATCGGCCCACTTCTCATCCGCCTCGATCTTCACGCGGCAATGATCCTCTTCGAGTTCCAACTTCCTGACGCATCGCGCAAGATCGCTTTCCTCGTCGAGGATCCACTTGCTCAGCTCGTCGTCGTTGACCTCCAGACCCACTTCCCTAGCTACGTTCTGCAACTCGATCAGCAGCATTCTGTCCTCCTCCTCGTCGGGTGACGCGTGAATCCGCGAGGACAAGGACGGACCGATGTTACCAGACGCGTCTTCGCGATCGCGCGGCAACGTCCAACTGCGAGCGAACGTCTCCGACCTGATGCTCAGCCAGGCGCGATGCAGATCGGCGAACGCCTCTTTCAGAGTAAAGTTTCTCAGGTAACCAGTTAAGGGATCGATGTCTTTCGACGTGTTAGAGAATGTACGATAAACGCTGCAGGAAGCTCGGGAAAGTAGCCCGATGGCTAGTCTAACTCGAAGTTCCCTAACGACGATCTTCATCTCCAGGCAATCTTTCGGCACTACGAATAGTCTGACCAAACCGTCGGCAGCGATGCAGTCAGCTTCTGGTGGCAGGTAGTCCGCACTCTCGGCGACTAACACGGCACCATCGGGATGCATGGCCATTGCCGTCACGGCGAACTCTCGATGGAACCACCAAAGAAAGAGGTCCACCGTCAAGGATCCTCTGCCCCCACCAGCGTATATCACCGGTTGGCTCAACATGTTCACCCGTCTCAAGCAACGTGGTCGCCAGTGGCGACCGGTTACCAGCAATCGCGTCCTGTGGTGTCCCTCGTGATCAGCCGCCCCCACCACCCACACCCTCTCAGCGTCTCCAGCTGGGACGACGGTGGCGCGCCGTCGTCCTGGTAGGTCCCGCCAATCCAGGAAGGACACATGTGCGAGGTAGATTCTGCTGCGATCGTAACTCTCCAGAGCACTTCTCAAACTTTCGATTACCGACGAGTGCGACACAGGTGGACAACTTTTCACGCTGCCCTGTGCCGACTGGTCGATCACTCGGTCCGAGGTCGTGGAAACGGAAGAAGAGAACGGCGAAGGTGAGGATATCGTCGAGGATGTGGATGCGCAGGCTATCGCCGACGATGCCGTGACCACTGGGGTGGATGATTTTTCAGTGACACTCTCTCTAACCCCGCGTGATCTGACAGAGCACTGTCTCTCCTGCTTCCACCGTCTGATACGATCCTGATCGCCGATGTACCGCCTCGAATCCACAGTTCTTTTCTCCTCCACCTGTTCGTTCTCCTTCGAAAGCTTCTCCTGAGAGATGATCGAGTTTGGTGAGCTGGAACGTACCGGCGACGAGGTGGTCGACGGAGGGGACGTCGATCGACGAGACAGCGCGTCGGTGGAGGAGGAGAACGCGGGTGAGGACAACGACGACGTGGATGAGACCGCAGCATCTCCGTGGTGGTTAGTATCGTCGGGGCGATCCTCGACGAGTTGATCGTGGCAGCGTTGTCTGGTCGGCCATGGTTGCATCAGGGTGCTGTTTTCACGGGGCTCGAGGCTACTCTCCAGGGGTTGGCGCATGCGCGTCGCCCACGACGATCGACCCTCGCACGCTGCCACCGCAGACTTACTCGTCCTGGTCTTGGTGTTGTTCGTCGTGGTAGCCGTGGCCGTGGTTCTGTCAGTTGTCTCCGATGCGAAAGTGTTGTTCTCGTCGATGACCGTCGTCTCCTCGTCGTCGTCGACGCGCGTGGCCTGGTTCGAGGTCGGTCGCTGATGATGATGGCGCACAGGTCGACCTTTTGCAGCCGCTTTGTTGAGGCGCGTGCACTTGCTGCCACGAGGCGACATCGTCCAGCGGCGACGGTCGCGTTTCCGCGATCGAGAAATCTTCTGGTTAGCCAGAGGCTGCGAATCCCACGGATTCGGCGACCGTTGGCGCGCACGCGACCGTTCATCCACGGCGTGCCGGCTTCGCCTACCGAGCGATGACTGAGCGAACGGCCGCGACGCAGCCGTCAAAGGCCGGAGCGGGAACTAGAAGGCTTTGATGTACCGCCGCCCCGGCGCGCACAAAGCGAAAGCGGCCCCGGCTCGTTGGTTGGTATGCCACGGGGGCGGAGGCGGCGGGCGGCGGACGGCTGGCGGATAGAGCGAGAGAACGAGAATACGGGCGGGCGGGCAACCTCGCAACGGAAAGAGACAGACAGAGAGAGCTGGAGAAGACACGAGCAACGACGACAGGGCGACGAAGAGTAGGAGCGTTCCGTGAGCGGAACGAAGACGGTATCACTAGCGTCGAATGTACAGTCACCTCGTTCGAGGACGGTCCACGCGTGACCCTTCTCCGTTACTTAGGCTAAGTATGTGTACGGGGAGCAGCTTGTTTGGGCCTGGCTGCGTGACTGGCATTGACAGTACCTTGAGGTAGGAACCTTTGATTCAAAGAACAGTGAATCAAGAGATTAAGGTGAATCGATGACCTATTTCGAAAGTGCTTCAGGATGCGCCTTCGCTTCAGCTACGATACCGTTGAAAGTAACAATCGCCAAGTACATATTTATTTCATGATTTTCTAATCCCAGTTACCTGGCGTTATCACGTGTTCCTTTATCTCAGTTTCGTATCAAACAAGTAATTCCTCGCATTTTAACGATCACCACCAGTCACGAACCTGATTGTAACTCGTGAAAGCACACACGAGGGGTTGAGCGCACCTGTCTCCGTCTCGCAGAACGCAGTTACCGGAACAAATGTGCCCCTTGGAAAGGGAGTGATCGAGCGAGGCACGTTTATCGGTGCTCCAATTTGCACGAGGGAGAGAGAGACAGGTTTTTTTCGCAACTGGAGCGAAAGATCAGCGCTCCGAGCATCGATGTTTCCTCGAATATATTTCACAGACGTTTACAGGGGATGGAAGAAACGAGCGATCAGAGACGCTTTGGGGATCCAACGAGCTCCACGCTCGACTAAATCGAAGCACCGCAATCCATTTGGCGAATTTCACCGAGGACTGTACGCGAAAACGAAGAACACGAGGATCTTCATTGCGTGTAACAACGTTATTAGACTCGTTGGCTCCGGTCTCTAACATTCCAGCCTTTGATTATCGAGCAGAAAAAAAAATATGCCGAAGAGCTGACCTCTTTGGTATCTATTCATTTTGATGGAACGATTAATTGAAATCGACGGTGATAACGTCGCATTGAATGTTGCCTTTGCGCGAACTTCGATGATGCTCCGCGTTTCCATTAAGCTCGAGTGTCTCTCTATTCGGTCCGCGTTTTTGTTGTCCATCGGTAATGGCCTGATGTTAAATGTTAAACGCGGTAATTCAACTCCATCGATGAATCGAACGTTCCGGAGGAATTATATCGGTTATAAATTTTTCAAACGAATCCTCTTACGCAATACTTATCGTTTGCTCTAAGCAGACCCTGAAGCATTTATATTGCTTTTTGATTACGCATCAATGTTGACGTTACGCGTTGCGATCAACGTAATTCTTACATAATTCGAGAATTTCCCTTTTGATACAAAGGAACCATCTTGGAGCACGCGACCGAAGGATTGCCGGAAGCCCTCGAAAGGGTTCAATCGAACGGATTAATTAGGAGAGGGCCGAAAAAGGTGGACTCGTTTAGCGGGACGGCTGGGACGGCGAGGCGGGGGCGGCTTAATATTGCAAATCGGATTTAGCCTTGGGCGCTGGCCGCGCATGATTATCGGCGTGTCGGCATTTCATAAACGCGTCCACATCAAACGCAGCTGGTCGGTCGATCGCGATAATATTTGTCACGTAGTTGCGGTGCGCGGCAGCAGGCGCGGATACAGGCTAATCGATCGGCCTCTGTACCCGGCTGCTGTATGCGTGATTACTTTCCGGTGCGCGTTCGTTGTCTCCTCCACGTCCGGAATTCGAGGTACGCTGTTACCGCCAGCCAACGCCACGATCCGACCTAAAGGCCCATTCACATACAGCCTTTCAATCGTTCAAGTAACAACGCGTGTACGGTAGAATATAATACGCTTCGCAAAATCTTTGACTTTCGCCATTTCATCTTAATAAGTTTTTATTTATGTACGTAGCAAAATTATTAATTTTTTTATTTTAATTGGTATATCATAGAGTAGATGAAAACAAGGTGAAATATAACGAGGTAAAAATTGAAACGTCAAAATCAGGAATATAGGACACCGGATATCAAAATGTTAACCCTTTCTCTAACGAACGCCCTGGAAATACTGTACGCATGATTTCACCCTCGCGAACACAAGGTTATCAGTGCAGGAGGACAGCGTTATTAATTTCACTCTTGTCGATACTCGCTTGTCACGATATGGCGGTTTAGGAAAAGGGCGTGTTCAGATACGCGATTACCGTCTTTAAAACAGTTTCATTCGGGTCACTGGCGGTACATGGAAAAGCTTTCTGTATCGGGCCTATAACCGCGCGGATTGACGGTGTTCCGGGACAGATAACCCAATTAAAAGTTATACGAACCGCAATGCTGCATACATCGTGGCACGGCGAAGAAAATCTGTGCATAGCATACACGTACGCGGCACCTTTCCCGTTCGCCACTTTCCCCGACTTAAAACCGTTGATCAGAAAACGGGTACGGCCAGTTTCCTTCTCAGGGTGTGGGCAGTGTCGCGCCACAGGGGCACCAGCTGCATTTTTTTCTTCCACGCCTCTTTTTCCTTTTAACGATGAAATATAACTACGATTTCGTGTTCGCTCGATTGCGCACGATTATCAAAAATTATTTTATGTAATTTTCTTATAACGTTGCAGCGTAGGCACGGATACCCGTGTACAAAGGATTCTCAAATGAAGCAAGCATCACAGCTGTTAATAACTCAATCACGCCGCGTTCAATCGAACGGATCAAAAGCGTCAAACGATTTCCGTGGGAGAGCCACGCTGACGAATGTCGTACCACGCACGGTCCAGATCTACTGTGTTGAACAAAGTGATTTCAAACGTGCTGGTTTAAAATATTAACTCACTATATGTTTTCGCCATACGTCAATCCCTGAAGAATTTAAATTTCCTGCGATACAAGCTTCAAAACGAAAGGAGGGTGAGTACACCCTCTCTGGTGACGCGTTGCACCTTCAACCCCGGTACATCGGGGCTACAGCCGAGCGAATCGAATTTTCACGTGCGTGTCAACTGCAGAAGAAAAGAGGAAGGTAGGGGAGGGCTTTTTCTCCGCGCCAACCTGCAAACCCGAAACGCGACAACCCTCTTAACGTTGCCGAGCAGTCTCTCTTACGATGTTACGCGGCTGCTTCAACGCCGATGGAAGGGTGGCACGGTTGCTCCGCCGTCGCTTTTTCTATCTGAAAATAGGGTGAATCGAATTGACGCCACGTAAGAGGCTGAACGACGTTCAGATTCGATCTTCCGGTTGAAGGAGTCGCGTGTAGCCATTCGCGAGGCTTCTTACGAAAGGGAAACATCGTCTTTTCCACGAAGGGGGTTAAATCGATGGTAAACCCTCGTTTGGTAGACCGGGAAGACGGTAAGAAAGCTGAAGAAGATGGGGCTTTTATCTTCTGAAATGGCTGTTATATTTGTATTTTTCATTTAAGGGTCGTTTCTTAATTTTTCAAATGAGAAATCGAAATTGAAATTAAATAAATCAAAGAAAATTTTCTTGTATTCCTATAAAATATTTCCTGGCAGATACTTCACATGGCGCGCAAACACTTCCGCCACGTTTCCAACTCACGCATTCACCGCACGAGTTAACAATTCCAATTTGCCCTTTCGACTTTCCTTCCCCGATTACCTGCAACCCCCGGAACCACCCCTTCCTCTTACATCTCCGAACTGCGCATCGTCGTTTCAACGACGAGGGAAGCGGATCGACCACGTTGAAATTCTCACGTTCACTCCCCGCGGGCGGTAACCACCCACGCAAGCGAGTAGGTGGATGCTCGCGCGCGCGCCTCCTCGATCGATAATATTTTCTCAATACAGCGCGAACACGTAACCGGGAAGCAACGATAACAACGTCTTTTAGCCATTGGTCGCTCGCCACAGACGATCTCACCCTATGCGATCAACAGGGTTGAAACACAAATTGGTTCCTTTCTTTTCATATACACAAGCATAAAATTTTAATTTTAATTAAATCCGACATTTCTTATTTTATTTTTCCATCAAGAATTTTCGTACCATTATCTACAGGACACCCTGTATAATAGCGACTGTATACAAATTATTCGAGATACGTTAATCCGGTTGGCTTCCAGAGGAGCTCTGACATCCTCCTCCAACCTCCCCTATTCCTTTTCCACCCCCATACGCATGATCATAACCAAGTCGTATCGTGTTTCTTCCGTTCTTTTCTCACCTGTTCCTTGAAACGACGCTAGTAGAAGAACGGAGAAGAAGAAGACGAGGAAGAAGAAGCGGGCGAGGGGTTGGACCAAGCAGTCGGAGCTGCTTCAGGGTGGTCGAAAAGAGAAGGGTGGAAGAGGAACAGGCTGCTCTCGGAGTCGTAGAACGAGGAGAAACTGTTGGAGAAAGGGACGAGGGAGGGGGTCGCCGTGAATGGAGCTGCAGAGCACGGAGGAGGCGGAGGCCAACCCCAAGCTGGGGTTGCCGGGGCAACGCGGGAGGCGTAGGCACTCTGGGGGTAGAGAGGAAGGGTTCTCTCCCTCGTTCGTTCGGTCTACCAGGGCCATGCCACGAGGGTTGCAGAGGAGAGGGTTCCTGCCGAGCGGAGCATGTTCGAAGGGGGTGGTTGTGCCGTTTGGTGGGGGCGGTTGGAATCGTAGGGAGGGGTGGAAAGACTGTTCCACGACGAACGACCACGTTCAGGAAACACGATCGGTGGACGTTGTTGCTGTTGTTGTACTTTAAACTGTGCCTTCTACTACTTGTTTGTCCGACTAGTTACTAGCGTGTGTATCTTTCACCCCTATATGCTTTCGGGTATTTATCTCTCGATGGTTATATTTGCGAGAACGACGCGCAACGGGATTCCTTATTCAAACCCTTCTACTATTCGGATCGATTTCTCGCCCTCTTTCGTTCACGAGCTTTCACTTCTCTGTGGAGTTCAAATAATTGCGGAGTTGAAACGGTAAACGATGTAAGGTTCCACGAATGAAGATTTTTAATCTATAAATTCCACTGTCATCGAATAAATACTGCAATTTTTTTGAAGGTTAACAGCTATCCAGAAAAAGTATCATTGAAAGATCGTTCGAAAAATATTATAATATCATATTTCTGTTTGAATAATTAATAAATTGTTTGGGTACTGCAACGAAATAACAACGTTCAATACTGTCCGTGAATAGCTGGAAATGCATTTTTTGTTACGAAATTTCAGGGTTAAAAATTGGAACGATGAAATAACAGTTTTAAAAACCGTGACGACCGCAAATATTGAACGAGATTGCATTTTTTCTCGCCCGAAATTACTGGTGTTCCGGGGCCGCGTCGAAAAACACAACAATTATTTAACGCTAAATTCGCTCGGGTCTGGGAGCTTTTTCAATTAAACACACGCCACGCGTTGCGTGACCCTTTAATAAATTCGGGAAAAATGCAGTGCCGCTCTCTAAATTCGGAAAAATAAATCATTACCGGCGTCACGCTTCGAAATTCGTTCCCTCACATTCCGCCACAACCCCTCGTCCACCCTTCCCCACCTGTGTTTCATCTCCTCACACCCTCTGTGATTCGTGGCTGAAACGAAAAAGCTTCCCGTTTGGAGGATTTTGTAAAAACAACACAGCGGACGCGCGCGTTTCCCGCAGTGATTTCCCTTCGAATATCGATTCCAGCGACGGCCCCAAAATAAAGGGAAGAGTAAAAAAAAATATCTTGAAAAAGGGATAGAAATTTTTTGGTTACAACCGGGAAAAACCAATTGCCCAAAAGATTAATCGTACGTCCACGTGTGAGGCATCCTCGTTCATCGAGTATCCTGTAGAACAATCCTTACGACTTTTATGTAAATATTTGATCTATGATTTTTTAAATCAAAAATTTGAAAAATATCCGAATTTAATATAAAAGGAAATTTTTCAAGAGATCAACACCTGGATGGCTACACATTTTCTGAAGTCTTTAAAACTCCTCCATTTTGTTCGTTTAGAAAAGAAGATTAAAGTGAAATTAAAGTATTCGAGAGCAACGATGCTGTTCCCATCCTGTGCTTTGGATACACCTACCTTGGGAAATAATTGAGTGTGCACATTTAAGCCGAGCATACAACGTATATGGCCGACACTGCATACCTGATTTTCACGTTTTTCTTTTTCTCTTTTTTCCAAGTCGACGACTATCCGGACACGGTTCTCGCGTACACAGCTTCCTAGTTACGACCCACATATTTACCAACCTACCTGACTCTACATGGTTCGTCCATGTACGCCCACCCACGCACCCCTTTTACTTCTATATGAATCTAGCCGTCCATCTTTACATTCTTCCGGCAATTTTACCTCGCTTTGTCGACGAGCAATCGAATAATCCTGTCTCTTATAATTGTGTAAAAATCGTGTTCTACTAAATTGTTCGAGTCTCCGATTGTCCCTGTGCCCCATTTTCGATCATCTTTCACACCTTTTCAAGTTTACATTCTCAACGTAAAAACAATACTTCTCTACTCAGCAAATGTTTTTTATATTTAACACTGTATCTTACTTGAACAGCACGTTTTGTCCCGTCGAATATTCAGGCTCGTTTCATCGAGCATCACAATAGCCACAGGCGAGAGCCATCACCTCGAGCATCCTCGTTTCCGGTATCGAACGTTCTCGCATCTCGGATCAGCGTACTCTCACGTTACACGAATTACCATTTCGGTACCACCGATCCTTCGACGATTCTTTTCCAAGTCTGGTTGCATCGTTTCCTCTCGCATCGTCCGCATTCGATTGGATTGGATTACTATGCACCGGTAATTCTAGAGGTTTGCAAACGCGTTACTCCTCACCTCGCGCTATGTACTAATGGTCGATGGACCATTGGGAGACGACTGCACACCTCGCGACGTTCCATCGAATGAAATATTCTAATTTTATGTAGACGAAGATTGATTGAAAAAAATTGTCAAAGTTTGAAAAATCACTTTATAACAATTTTCTGGGAGAAAGGAGAAATTGCTCGGGTCATCGACCTCTTCGAGCTTCAATTATAGCAAAATTTTCTATGAACCTCTTTCCCTCCCTTATTTCTTCTCCCTCGAGCACGAAGCGGAGGCTTGATTTTCGGTATCGAGCAAAGCGCCTGCTTTCAACTCATTTTCCATGGCTGCTTTAAATTATCGACTGCACGCGTTCATTAACGAGCGACGCGCATCGCCATCAAAACGTGTACCATCCCGACCATGTACCTTTTCGCGCGTTTCTTTGTTCGCGGCGGAGCAACTGGTCGAACGACAAATTGGTTCGTGTACACGCACACGTGCGCGCGCGATAAAGAGCCGTGAGGAAATTTTGATAATTTCGTCGCAACGGAGGCGAAGCAAGCGCGCCGAGCAATTAAGCTAGACACCGAAATCATCCAGTCGAGATCTCGCGGAGAATGCGAGCCGGAAGCTAGCACGATAATTAACCTGCCGCTGCGTTTATGCAGAGGACGCGTACGGATGCGGCTGTGCAAAGTGTGCCGAGCACGTAAACGCTGTGAAAATTTCGTGGCTGTGATTTTGATTGCATTATTTGAAAATTTCAAATCAAAGAAATATTTTTTCATACATTGGAGAAATAAGTATCTAAAGAAATGAGGCTGAAAATGAATTTAAAATATTTTCTTTAAAGAGTAATCGCGACGATTTCCTCATAATTTCGAGAGGAAAGCGCGACGATAATTATCCGAATCGCCTTGAACGTGGAAAATCGTCGCGCCTTCATCGTATCAAATAGTATTCCCGTTTATTCAACGCGTTGATGTTCCACATACTCTCTCTCTCTTTTATTTTTTGCTTTTTTCGATATAACCACCGACGCAAAGCCTGTTTTCGTTCGCCTCGAATTAAACAACCGAGCCGCCGTTCGCGCGTTTACCATTATTCCGTCACGAGCGGCCGACGATTTAACCGCATTTTTCTCGCCGGCTATGTATGTATATTTAAAAAAAAGAGAGAGAACGCTGTTCTATACGGTGATTACGAATGATGTGGATATTCGTTAGTTCCCAGCCACGAAACACGACTGCGTGGCTCTCCGGCGGAAACGCATTTACACCATCGACAGCGCGAGGGTGGAAAACGCGTAATCATTATACCGACGGTGGAGCAACGAACAATCTCGTTTCCGAAGTTACCGCTTTAAAATCGCGATTCGCAATTTCACCACGAAAGCCTGTAACAATTTGTAAATCCTCGAATAGATAAAAAAAAAAAATGTATCGATAAATTGATGGATTAGAAAAGATTCCTAATCGAACAACGATCAGTAATGATTCTAGATTTATGCAATTTCTGTTTAGTATGCACTTCGAAATAAATCGCACATTGTTCCATTAATAATGATTGATGGCACGAATCTACGCGATAATCTGTAAATCATATCTGAAAGACAAATGATACTTCGTGACTTTAACACGCTAATTCATCACCGTAATTGTTGCGCATTAAAATCGAATTAAGCGAATGGTTCGAGTAAAGAAAACTTTCGTCCATCAAATATAATTATTCGTCGATATTTTTAATCTGAAGTATCTCGACAGTTCAATAACGGCCGGTGAGAGCAACAGGCGATGTTTTTGCATCAAGACACGCAGAGTAAAATGTAACTGTAGAGGGGTTGGAAAGGGTCAGGTAAGAAACCACGTACTCCTTTGAGTTTAATAGAATGTTAATTGGTTCGAGCGGCGTTTCACCTGACCGCGTGCAGAAGGAAACGCGTGTGTGGTGACCACACACACGTGGAAGTGGTCAGCCTTATCTATTGTGGCAGTGTTGTGAATGCTGGACGCTAATAACGCTGGTAATGCACTGCAGTTAATTAATCGCTGGCATGTGAAACTGTTGAAGTTTTTACATCGATTGAAAAACTCTCTACGCGTCGGAATGTTATTTAAATTTTTCTGAACAATGAGAATTATCGAATCTCGTCAAAAATAAAATTTCCAAGAAAAAAACAAAACAACCCCCTCGAGAAACTATCCAATAAACTTCGGGTCGGATTCTCGAAAACCCATAAGATTCCTCGTCGAATATCTTGGAGAGTGCGGCAGGAAGGAAAGCATGATCGAAAATAGAGAAGGGGGGTAGGTAAGACGGGTAGGAAGAAGAAGGAGAGAGGAGTGGTCGAGGAAGGAGCGAAGAGAAAGCGAGAGAGGGTGGAAGGCAGGCAGCGTTAGACGGGGTGGTTGTGGACGGGGGTGGCCGAGAGAGAGCTGCGAGCCAGAGGGGTTATCGATGGTGGCGGATAGTACGTCAGAGCCGGAGGCCGGCTGCGGGGGTCGACGCCGGGGATTCAAGTGGAAGCTGCGGCCAATCCGAAGGAATCGTCGCCATGGCTACCGGCGCCTGCGTCCACCGACTCGCATGCAGACGTTTCGCACAAACCTATCTGCCGCCCTTACACCTACACGCGCCCACCCTCTCCTCTATTTAAATATATCCCCGCGTGTACGCGTTTAGATTTCTCTGTCTCTGTGCACCTATGGAATGTGCAAATACCTCTAAACACGCAAACAGAGAGAGAACACCTCCTGTATCTTGGCCTCCTTCGGCCGTACGCGCCCATATAGACGGCCACTTATGTATCCCCTATGTACACGACACACTTGCGTTTGTCCAAAGAGGAGGGACGGGGTGGCCAAGTGTGTACGTGCGGGCTCGAAGATAGGCGTTAATACGATTTATCTTTGTCTCTTTATATCCTCATCGTTCTTCATCCATTCCTTTTCATCGTTCCATTGCCGTCTTTCTTTCGTGCTCCCTCTTCCTTCAACCCTGCTTCATACACACGGTGTATGTCTTTGTTCTCCGCGTCGTCAAAGGGGTAGCTACCGGTTGGAAACTCTTTCCCTCTCATTCTTCTCGTCTTCTCTTTGTCCCGTCTTTTAACCCAGTTTTTATCACGACCGTCATAGCCGGGAAACAAAATTGCTGTTGGCGTGAGAATTTAGGCGAAAGGGTGGCACACAGAAGAGACGCTGCGTAGGAATAGAAAGAGAAGAGGTATAAAAGTCATTTTTCCAGACACCCGGTGCATAAAGCTGCGTAAATAAAGTTATCGTCTTGGTCTTGTTTGCACGCCACTTAGGACCGCGAAGTTCCTCTCTCTTTGACGTGCTTTGAAGCCGAGCAGAGCGGACCCGCCACCCCTCTTCTCTCTTCCTTTCCAGATTTATTCAACTTTTATGCCCCGATCCACCTACTCCCCCCTCTCTACCTGCCAATCCTATCCGACCCCCAAGTTTTCCCGCCAAGATTATCTCTACCCCCTTTGCTCTTCTCTTTATCTTCCATCTGTTTCAGACTGAACGAAGAAAAGAAGAAGAAAAAAAAAAACAGAAAAGGATTGCGCTACCCCTCTCCAGCATTACGGGGTTTAATCGACGATCTCTGGATCCGTTCGAGAGATAGAAGGTTCTCTGTGAATCTTCTTTTCCTCGGCGACTGCATCAGTGGCTGTTCGACGAACCGTGCCACCCAGGAAGTATCGTGGAACTTCGTTCAACCCACTTTCCCCGCAGTCACGTTTATAACTGTGACAAACTTAAAACTGAACGAGCTACAAACAGCTAGCTGTTGCTTCACGCCACTACACACTTCATTTTCATCCTCTACCGCTTCACCAGCCTCCTCTCTTCCTTTGTACTTTGAACGCGAAGTAGAAGAGGAAGCTATTCAGGGGCAAAGTAGTAGGACGAGTGGGCCAAAATTGCGACTGTAACTCCGAAAGCTGGCCGATTAGGGGAGCACCAGGTATTTCGATCGCTTGTTTTGCTCCCAGCTGCGCTTTTTTCTTTCTACTCCAAATTATATTGGTTAATGACTTGGGTCTATTGGTGACCGATGGGCGTGTGAAAAGAAACTATTAAAATGGGGTTGAAAGTAGTTCGCGGCGATCAAACTGAGAACGAAATATTTTTATTTATTGCAACTTGTTGAGCAACATTAGCTAACCCAGGGTGTATTTTTTCGGGAATCCTACGCCACTGGGAAACCATTATATAATCTTTGCGTTTAGGGCGCACAATGAGCAGTAACTGCGCGTGCGTTGAAGGGAAGGAGTGTCCGCCAACCCTCTTACGAAAGGGCTCTTTCCCCTAAATCTTCTCAGACCGGCATTACGTAATTATATATTCCGTAGAATTATGCAAAGACAAACGTAATGGCCCGTACGCGTCGTTTCGCAAGTAGTTTGCCCACCTTTCGTCAAATTTCTTATTCAAGATCTTCTATCTTCTAAATATAGATAAGAAAAAAATTAACGGAAAATAAAGGTTTATCAGGGTGGAATATAAAGATAGCGATTCGAAGACGAAAAGTGCGGCTCGGTGGAAAACACTAAGCGGAAAGTTTCGCGTAGCCGGATGCTTTCCACCACTTTCACTTTGCTTGCTTGCTCTCCCCGAGTCGCTTTAGGAACTTTATACTTCATTTTATGACGAGAAGCAGCGTGCATCGACGAATCGTAACCCTGAGGAAAAGTTGCGCGTTTAGCCGGTGCACTTGGAGCGGATCAAGTATCCTCTTATGCTTAAAGCGCAAGAGATTCCTCTCCTCTCTTTCACGATTTTGTTTATTTTCCATCGTTTTCACCTTTTTCTTTTTTCTCAAAGAGAATATATAACCAGCATAGAGTAGTTAATGCACGAGGAAATTGGGCGTGCGCGAGGTATAAGTGGATGGTAATTAATTCGTTAAAAATGTCTGGCTCCGGGCTGACCAGATGCTAATTAAAATTCCGTCCCGTCGACCGAGTTGTTTGCCAATTTGCCGTGGGAATCGTTTGAAAACCTCTTAATTTGCCAAACGATTCTCACCGTATCTACTAAAATCCTAAGCCCCCCCCAAAAAGAGAGGTTGTAAAACATAGCAACAAATTATACAGGTCATAAAATGTTCAGTGTTATCGATCTTAATTTTAATTTTTTTAAATAATTATACCAAAGCATGCTTAGTTTCAAAATTTATCCCATATACCAAGAAAGGTAAATGGAACGTAATTCCTGTTCTTTGCAATCCTTTTGCGTACATTTTTCAGTGAATCGCAGAGAAGAGGAAGGGAAATCTGTAACAGACCGCGCGAAAAAAAAAGAAGCGATTCCGTATAATCCGCGGTTTCAAACGCAGAAAGGCTTTTGATTCGACCATCACGGTTTGATGGTGATGGTTCGCTCACTTTGCCAAGTGTTCGGGAAAAGGTCGACTGCCTTCGAGGGTGCAAACAGTTTATTTAATCTGAAAAACCTATTTGGGGGGCTAAGGGAGACGATACGCGGGGTTGATGAGCAAGAATGGCATCAAAGGCTACGCACACACCCCCCGGGGCTCACACCCATTTTTCTCCTCCTCTCGACGCCTTTTCGACGAGGAAAAAAATTATGTTTTCTCTACGATGTTGCTCTATCTGCTTCGTCGATGTAAACCGGCGTTTCACGCGTTTCTTGAGCGAAGAGAGGTAAAAAAAAAGAGGCTCAGAGAAAGAAAGGAAAAGTGAGGAAAAAGAATTCTGCGGTTATTTTGCTGCTCTTGAGTGTACTCGCGTGTGAAGCGACAGCAAAACGAACAACCGTTCCTCTCTTGCCTCTTTTCTTGGGGGAAAAGGAAGACGGTAAATGGGAAAATCGAGACACGAAAAAGAAAAATGTACGAGCATTCGAGAGACGGATTTGCAGCGGAGAAAAAAGGATTACGCGAAGGTGAGTAACACGAAACAGGGAATGCTGTTGAGACACCAATAAAGGAGGGAAAATAAAAGTGATAAAGATAAGCAAATATCTAATACGAGATGATAGAAAAGAGAAATGACTGAGTCTCTGAAGGAAACAGAAAATGCTTGAAGAAAGCGAAAAGCGGAAACGGAACGGTAGTTGCCGTCTGCGACAGGGGAATTATCGTCTCGCGAGCGAGGCGAAGCGTTTTTCTCGCTTCCCTGAACGCCGCCAAACGGCGCGTGTGCCTTTTGTTTTATAAACATAGCGCGTGTGGGAGCTGGTGTTGCATTCGTGGACGCGTGCACGAGAGAGTGCGTTTCAGCGGCGCCGGAAGTCACGCGTCGCAAAGAGCGTTTCGCGTGTCCCGAGAGACGAAAGAACGCTAAAACTACCGCCCTTTCCCAAATTATCTATTCCTTCAATTTCTTATTCAAAATACCTCTAATTCTTTATTTTTCTAAATTCCTCATTCCTTCTGTCATTTTCCTATTTCCTTCCCACCCCAATTTTCTCATTTCCCGCTTTTGCACCCTTTCACGCTGCACCCCGTGTTTCCACGCAATCTTTTCCTTTTTACAGGACCTTTCTGCCAGTTTCAAAGGGTGGTCGCCGAGCAGCGAGAGGCGGCGCGAAAAAGCAAGCGGGTGGGCGCAAACGCGAATCGAGAAAATCTCTGTAAACGAAAATGTATTAAGCGCGGCCACCTAAGCTCGTAATTGCCACGAGGCTCAATTAACTTGGCCGCGTTTGATCCAGACCCCGTAGTGCATCAACGCATGCACACATACACACCAGACCTCGATCGCTTTTCTTTTTCATCTTTCCACCCTTTCTGATTTTCATTCCGCGATTTCCTTTCGACGCTTCTCGCTTGGAATTTCGCGGAATTCTCGGGACTGATGCTGAATCTATCTCGCGCACCCCCCGTTTGAAGTTTTTTTTTTTTTTAAAGGGACTGTGTTTGACTTGGACCAGTTTACTCGGCACGCAACATCGTAATTTGCTCTAATTAAAGGTCGAGGATGCTTAGGGAAAATGTATAAAGAGATTCGATCTAATTGCAAGCGGATGCGATCGAAAACAGAAAACACAAAGAAACATCGTTATCTTTCTTTTGTAAATTGGTAATCTCAAGCACGTATCATAAACGTTATTTCGTTACCGTGATGATAAGTAAGAAAACACAGAAAGTCTGTTTGAACATTCATGTTTCACAGTGCTTGAGCAAACTCGAATGTTTATCCGAGGTTCGGGAGATTTTCGCGTGCACCAGACATCTTCCAAGCGGCGCAAAAATAAAATTCACAGCTTTTGGAAGGAGCGTGTTTCGCAAAGGAGGAAGAAACGTCGCTTTCAAAGGGCTGCTTCGAAAATCCTGCGAAACTCCTCGCGAATCTCCATGGAAATGCGTATGTAGGTGATAAATATAAACGCGATTAACGTTGTCGAGATAGTAACTAGACTAATTGGCAAATCGCTAGAAATGCAGCCGAGTTTTCGGTGGTTCCGCAATAGTGCCACGTGATTTCATCAGGTAGATCGCGCCTCTTCGATTCTCGTAGCCCGATTACACGCTCTTTCTCTCTTCCTAGTCCGCTCTTCTAGCCCTCCTCCTCGCTCGATCACGCGTTCCTCTCTGCACGAGCGGTATTGAGTTTTCGCGGTAACTCGTTTAACTAAGCAGTACTCCGATATCGGTAATCTGCCAATGGCCATTTAAATACCCGTGGACTGGGCTCGACTTTTTTTTTTCGCGCGCATTTTCACCGGCAAATGTCATTGTTGACTCAGCCGGGAACGTTTAAAAACCGGTCACCATCGGGTATTAAAACCTTCCCGCCGAAAAAAGAAATGAAATTACTCGGCCACTCGGTAGGCGATACTTTAACGCGAATTAAACAAATTATCGTCCTTATTCCGTAAGCCTTTTATCGTCGCTAAATTACCTGTCATCAGATTGTACGAAAAAATGAAAAATGATAGTGGGGCGTACGCGAAATAATTCGAACGAACACAGACGGTAATTTCAATGGACGGGAAATTAATTTTTCCGTTCTTCCGTCTCTTTTTTGGGAAAAGCCGGGCGTAACCCGGTGAAATTGGCCGGGTAAAGCGAGGTTTTATTTATGTATTCAAAAACAGCATTAACTTAATTTGTTAAACGCAACCGTCTCGCGTCGCGTACCGCCAATTTCCGGCCTCGTTAAAAACCAGTTAATGCGACGCGAGGCAAATTAATATTCCTCCACCCCTCACGCAACCCCCGCCTCCCAACGACCACCGTAACGATAAACTACAAACCGAACGGTAGCAGTCGCGAACGCGGAAAAATACATATTTCGCGAGAAAAATCCCGTCGCTTCATGATTCAACGTGGATAATCGCAACTTTCCCCGCGAACTGGTTTCTTCGAGTCGCGGTTTAAAGTAGTCAACCCTGTCCTTTGCCGTTCGAGAAACAACCCCGGTTTGAAAGCGAAGGTTCTTCCCGAAGGTGAGTTTAACTTTCAAGTTCTCTTTAACTTATGAATTCTTGAGAAGTACGTAAGTTTCGGTGTTAGTTCGCCGAAGTCTCGAGAGAAGAAACGCGAAATTGGTTGCAACGTTATAAACCATCCCCGATACTTCGTCGCTACGCCCTGTATTTTATTCCTTCGAGTTTCGATCGTAACAATTTCAAAATTCTCTTTAACAATTTAAGGAATCTCAAGTTCTGATTTCTCAAATAAATATTCAATAGTCATTTATCCATACTTCACCCCCGAGCGTTCTCCACTTGAAGACCAAGAGAAAGCGGAAGAAGAAGACCCGCGGGGGTGGATAATCCGCGGAAGAAAGATCGCGAAGCGTTACGGAGAGGAAGACAGCGCGAGAAAGGAAGCAAGAGAAGAAGAGTGGTTTAGTTCGAAGGCATGGAGACCATAGGGGATGGAGTTAGGTTGGCGATGGAGGGTCGAGGAGGGTGGCTGTCGGCAGGATCAAAGGGCGGTGCTCGTTCGAGCTTTCGAGGCACGGGACGAGGGTGTACCGGCAACGGGGCCAGGGAGGTGAACGATAGGGTAGTAGGGGTGGTTGTAGGGGGTTCGAATGGAGCCGGCAGACCGGAGGTAGGTGGGTGGCGATGCTCGTGGGTGGAGGCGACAACGAGCAAATCTGATTTTCGCTCCACTTGCTATGCCTTTGGATCCCTGCCTCTGCGCCACCCCTCTCTTTGTATCTATATATTAGCTTCGTGCCTAAGTCCTAGTCGTTTTGTTAATCTTTCAAAATATCATTCATTTCTCGTGAAAAAAAAATCGAATTAACTGTTTAGAACTTTTCTCCAACTGATGGTCGTTGGAATATCTAAGGGTGGATTTGGACCACTCGTTAGAAATTACTGGGATAACTAACGGAACATTCGTCGGTTCGTAAAATCTTATCTATAGGGGGATAAGATTTCTTGGTGCCGATTCTCCATCTTCCCCTCGACTTTGGCATACTTTGCCTCTCGCGGATCGAGCAGCATCGCCTGTCGAAACTTTGGCGGAACTTTCGCTTCCTTCCTTGCCTCTCGTCGTTAATATCGTCGCAGGAAACGGCTGCTTACTAAACGAAGCCAAGGTCGCCTGTTTCAGCGAAGACGTTACGCGAAGATCTTCGAGTCACTCGAGAAAGACTAAATTTTGATGAAACTTCAACCCGGCTGCGAAGAATAACAGGCACGATACACAGTGAATGAAAACACTAACAGAATCGTTTAAAAAAAAAAGAGTTAAACACCAAATGATTCACATACCAAAGCCACAATAGAGGGGAAAAAGCACCCTTGTCTCGCGAAGCAGTAGCTTTTTCATGGGGTATGAATATAGCTCGACTGGATTGTTTAGTTGTTTTTTTTTCGAAAGCACTCTATGGTCGTTAAAAAATCGCAGCGATACGAGAGGAAAATCGATTTCATCGAGGAATGTTTAATCCTCTTCGCGGCAATTTGACTCGATTCGATTCGATCCAACGAGAGGTCCACTCCTTTTTTTTTTTTTTTTCATTTCAAACGAACTCTTCGCGATTGAATTTCAACCGCATCCAAGTATGACACTAATTTCTTCGCGATACCGAACACGTTCGTTCCACGGGAAACTGTTAAACTGGAGGGGATGCACCAGGGAAAATAGGGGCACAGATTAATTATCGGAAATCGAAATTGAAACGATGCCGCACCCGCGTGCAAATTTATACGACTCTTAATAGAAAATCAATTTTCCTGCGAGCCAACAGCACCGCGGCCGACACGCGACGTTACTTTCGGCGAACCATCGAAAACGGTATTAAAAAGCTTCGCTCCAATCAAACCGGAACCAACGCGATCACGGACGACCTAGGATGCTGAACATGTTAATCGAACTCTCAAATCTATTACATTCAAACTGGCAGTGAAGAGATTTAAAACCTATCTGTTTAAATAAATTTATAATTTATAGATACTAATTAGTTCAATAGCTGAGGTTCAAATGGACGGCTGAAAAATGTTTAATTCACGATTAATTAACTTTTTACTCCTAATTAGTTGCTCCTTAATACTTCAAACGCAGCTTCGAACAAAAGTTTCAGAAGAATCTACAGTCTGGTGTGAATTCAACCTGTTAACCGAGTGATTGCATCGTAACGATGGATCTCTATGAAAAATTCAATGGTTACTTAATGGTTACCTATTAAAAGACGAAGTTCGAGCGACGAAGGAAGAAGCGTAAAACGGAAGGCGGAACACGGTGGGAGGAAGCGGAATCGCGCGTGCAAGCAGCCAGGCATCCGCCGGTTGCGGCGTGCGTCGAACGCGAGTGGACGTAATTGATTTCCACGGAGCGTCGTCGCGCGTCGCTCGTTAATCATAAATCCAAGCTCACGCCTATCCGAGTAAATTATACACGGCCGGCAGAGTGTAGCAGGCTTGGTCGCCTCCTCTCTCGCTATCATCGATTCCCCTCTCGGACGCGGCTGAATGGCGTGGCTAACCGGCGACATTGAAAAGTTTCGCGATGGTTATAATATATCCTGCGGCCTGTCGGCGGCTGTCCACGCTACTTCGTGGGTACCGGCAGCCTGTTAATATACCGGTTCGACGCGCATAACTGACTACGTCGATGAATGGACAAGTTACTCGGCGGTCTTGTCGGCATGCAAACGCTACCTGTTTCTCAGCTGATCACCTCGCGCGTCCACCAAACAACCCGAGGGAATTTAATATAAACGGGGAGGGGTTGGTGGCACGTTGAAATTACCGAACGGGGATTTAAAATAAAATGAAACGATGTAATGGTCGTGTATCGGGGAAAAGATAAATTTTCAGGGCGATGGAAAAGGGCTGCTGGTTGTTGAGCGAAAGGGTGAGAAACATGGGCGCAGAAGGAAGTGGAACAAGCGACATCAACGATCCAAAAACGGATGTCTGATGGGCGTCAAGATGGGCGGAAGGGGGAGGGGGTCTTTCAAACACATCGACCGATAAATTAAACGGTCGGCTGGTGACGTTCACGGCTTGACATCAAAGTACCAGAAGAGGGTGGTATCCATCGTGGAAGACGGGTTGGTGCAGAGAAGAGGGATGCCGGTGCGACGAGCAACGGAGCAAGAACGAAGCGTTGAAAGAGGGTACAGGAAAGTACAGAGAGAGAGAGTGAGAGGGTAGAGGGGGATTCGCAAATTTCCTCGACGAGGAAAAACTTGATTACGAAATTTAGAAGCGAGCGTTAAAAGGATCGAGCTGAGAAGAGGGGGCCGCGCGCTGGCAGATTGTTATACGGCACGGCTGGAAATGAGGCGCGAACGAAACGTGACATCATCAAGAGAAGTTAATTGCAAACGACGAGATAGTAGATTATAGCGCAAACTAGCTCGGCACTTTGTGCGGCCCCCGATACACCCTCCCTTCCCACGTCTTTCCTCACTTTGCTTCCTTTCCTACACCAGCCGACAGAGAAACACCACTTATTTTCTCTGTTCACTTTCTTCTCGAGGTGACGGAACCAGCAGGCAAGAGAACCGGAAGGAAAAAAAAGACGACTATGATGATAAAAATGAGACTGGAATTTTGGAGCTTTTCTGATTTCAGTTTACCGAGAAACTGGATAAATTGAAAATTCAAAGGACAAAGAATTCTAAAGTTGAAGAAAAGAAAATATGGAAAAATTGTATCGCAAAGGGAAACAAGCTCGTCCTATAAACAATGCTGTTTGCCCAATCACCCTTGTTTATTCTGAACTACTTCCAGAAGTGAAAAACACTTTCCCATGCTTTACAATCATCCCTCCAACCTGAAACACATCAAAGCAGCTCCTAGAAACCTACATCTCTAAGAAAGTTTTTCATGATTCGCTGAAACGTGTCGTTAACCATCGAAAAAGTCACCCTGTCTGGAATCAACCCTCCCAAAACTGATCGAACGATCCGACAGCATCCAAAACAGTGTACGTAGATTTTTATCGTCTTCGTATAAGAGAGATCCATCAGCGGCACCGTTTCTGGGCCACCTGGCGCACCATCGTCGTCCTCCATCGGCCCGTTATTACCCGTTTAATAACACGTCATAATAATATGTAATTTCCTACGGATTACCGGCTAACCCACCCTTGCACACCAGCCTGCTCCCTCGCCGATTCGCACACTGTCGCATAGGGAACACGTCCGTGTGGTTGTGGCCTGGTCTGCGCAACGACAGGGGGGGAGAACCGAAACACGGATGAATGGACGAAGAAACGGAGTACACAGCAACGCGACATGAAGAGCAGAGGGAGGCAGGCAGGGGGTTGTAACGGAGGAGGAGGGGTTGCAACGAGATCGACAGCAGGCCCGATGCTATCGCTACTCTTTGTGATGAGATCCGGTACAATGATATAGCGAGGCTTCTCTTCTCTCTCTGTTTCTCTAGATACGACAGAGTAATACAGGCCGAAGAGAAGCCCCCTTTTTTCCAAGGACCCTAGGTAACGCAGCAAGCCCATTTCGCTAATAAGGCGTTTCCCGATCTCCGAGCTTTATGAATCGACACGGGGTCAAGCGGAAGAATCGTTGGATTCCGGATCGAAATTGTGGCAGTGATTCGCTTCCGGGCTGCTACTGATTAATGGATGCGTTCGCGTTATGAGTTTCTACAGCGTGCTTTTTTTTTTTTTTTCCTTTCTTTCTTTCCCGATGATCCCTTCGGTGCGCGTTTTGTAGGCAGGATTGATTTGACCTTTGATTGGTAATGGGGTGCCACGGCTTTACCAGGCAGGTTATTATTACAGATGGAATCTAATGCTTTGGCGATTCGAAGGGGAAGTTTGATCATTTCAGTCGCTCTCTATAGAGTTTTGATAATGTTCGCGTGTCTAATCACCGTCTATCGCGTCCAGAAAGGAAGTTAGGAAAGAATGAAAGTTTCATTAGAACGTGCAACACCTCGAACGGGATTTGATCGTTCAGTCGGGCAAGATCCATCGCGTATTAGCCGTCGGTCCCGTGGGTCATTCGCTCATCTGTGTGACGCACACGAGAGAGAGCCAAGCCAGCTTCTCGCTAGAGTATGTACCGGGGATAGAAGATAGCCGGCGTAGCATTCGTTCTTTAGTCAAACCTCCGCCCCTTTTCAATCGAGACTTCAAACGGTGGAGCGTGGAATCATGATTGGAAGCGGCCGGCTGCTAAGCAAGGGGCTGTGCTCTGCTCTGGCCCCGTTAGTTCGTGCACACCGTGTCCGTTGCCGGCCTCGACCGGGGGCTATAGTAACCCCCCGGGGGGAGAGGGTGGTTCTCCGTCAGCATCCCTCCAACGATCCTCATCTCCACGGTCCGCATCGTCGACGTCGTACCCACCCACCCCTCCGCCCGTCCAGCGTCTCCTCCGCGACTCAACTCATGATGAAATTCCTAGCATTCAATCGCAGCACCGGCCGCAACTACCCACGTAAAGCGAGAGAGAGAGAGAGAGAGAGAGAGAGAGAGAGGACCAGGAACAAGGAACAACGATGTGACGGAAGGATAGAGAGCTCCACAGTATAGAGAGATAGAGAGAAAGAGAAGAGAAGCTAGTGGTGTTGGTGGAAGCTATCACAGGTACCGGGGATCCTGGCGGGTCTGACACGCCATGACCACCGATATCCTCCTCCGGCCACCCCCTAGGATGAACGTGAACGTACACAGGCCCCGGTAACCAGCTGGTTCTATGCTCTATGCGATGCTACGCTCTCCGCTTGGTCCGAGCTACGCGCTGGAATTCAAATACAGTCGTTGGGGAGTGACTGAGGCACGGGGGTTGCGCCTGTCCCTCTCTCTCTCTCTCTCTCTCTCCGGGCTAGATAGGTTTCCGTCGAGATTGGAAAATACGATCGATCCCACTCTCCCAACCCCGTTAACCTGCACGCGGCTCAACCCCTCGAACGGACTTCTCTTTTCTTTTCGCTCTTATCCGGCTACCTTCTATCGTGTTCCGCCGGATTGATAGAGGAGTCTTCACGGTTCGCCGGCGTTCCGAGCTTTACGTAACTTCGCCTTCCTCTTCCGGCGAACGAACGGCCATTTGGTTACGTTGTATTTTCGATGGCTCGTGAATGGATGCTATTCTACGTCCAGGAATCGTCGAGCAATTCTTCGATGGGCAAATTTCAATGGTAATAAATATCGAAGACTTTGAACGGCTTAATAGAAGCACTCTGGATGATGGAGTTGAATTATTCTTGATCTTTTTACCATCTTCTTGCTTGTTGTACCATCGTCGACCAGAATACGTAGAAGATACATGGTCTACATATTCTTCCTGGAAGTATCAAGATTAAAATATCGATTCCCTTCGTCTTACAATAAACAGGCTATGCTTGATCAACAAGGGCTATTATGTTTATACCCTCTTTTCTTTCTTCGTTAAAAACCTGCTAAGTTCTTTTAAGAAGAACCTACAAGGACATCTAATTCCGTATTCATCTGTGTCAGATATCTCAACCTTCGGTTCACACTTTTATATTTCTAAAAATCTTTCTACTGTCCACGAAGGTGATCAATCCTTCCTCACACGAGCATCCCATAGACTCGAACACGAAACAGCGTCTTCGACGCGACAGACGGTCGCCTACCAGAACTAAGAAAACATTGGTCAGGATCGTTAGGCGACAACCTTAAACATTTGCCCTGCAGGTTGTCGTGACACGTCGGTCCACCCTACGAACACATCCTCGGCAACTCGTAGCTCGAGTAGACCAGGGTCTACCCCCAAGCCAAAGATGAGCCACAGGTATAGACAAGATTAGATTGTAGAATAGGATAAAAAATTAGTGAAATTTGATGCAGATACGAATAGCAGTGAAATTCGAAGCAATTTGCGATATACTTGGATCCCATCGCCACCCTCTCATCCCCTAACGTTTCCCGTATTTCCCTCTTTGCATACTCCCGTTCACCCTCGATTCCTCCTCCAGCCTGTCCAGTATAAATATCTTCCTATCATGTTCCGTCAGAGAGAGGTCGATATGACAACGCACGTCAGTCTGATGTGGCCAGCAACGAAGAGTCCCATATATCGTGCGGCCACCGATGGTTTTGTCATTGAAAAGGAATTTTCTCCTATACTCTTTTTCTGTTGTTAGCCGTGTGTCGTCGTGTTCCCAACTTGACAGCGGGCGACCGGTTCTCTCTTTGCCGTGGATCCATTTGCGGTGATTTCAATCCGTGGCAAACGGCGTTCCGGTTTAAGGACAAGCTCGAGCTTCGGTGTTCGCGCTCGTTCGAGGAACGTGATGTGATTACACCACGTTCCCTGCGCGCACACGTATATCGCTTCGGCTAGTACATAGAGAAGGCACACATACGTTTCATGTACGAAGACGATAGGTAGAAGTAAGAGTCTTAGGAGAGTTTCGGATTTTAACGGATGAAAGCTTTCGCGAATTACCGTTCGCGCGCAATCCCTCTCTCCTCGTGTCCCAGTAGTAATTCGACAGAGTGGAAGAACTCGAGCGGACGAACGAACGAGCGTGTTTCCTTGCCGGTCGTCCTCGAGTTGCTCGCGATTTCAATTCGACTGCGGACGTGCCTCGAGGAGACGATCTTATAGGGTGAGAAGGGGTGGAAAAACGAGGCTGCCGCGAAGAATTGCTCGCGCTGCTTTTATTGTCGAGAGGAATAGAAGAGAGATAGGTTCACGGTTGCTGGTATTTGCTAGAGATGTTCATTTCAAAATGTTATACTTTCTTTCTTTTTTCTCGAAAAATTTCAATGAGATTTCTCTCTGCAACGGTCATCAGGATTTCGAGCTGGTAGAATTCGAGGCAATGGTTTATAGCGAAATATGTATGTATATTCGTATAACGCTGGGAAGTTGTATTATGGCTGGCACCGAGTCGAGCGTCGGTTGGAAGTTGAGAAGTCTTTGGTGTCAGCAGCAGCCCCACGCATCCCCTCTCTCTCTCTCTCCTCCTCCTCCTTTCCCTCTTTCGTCCCAATGAACTCGCTCAGTTGTTCACGGTAGGATCAGGTAATTAGTTACGTAGCCGTGAGCCTTGTACCGTGGTACAAGCCCAGGCCAGCCTAAACCTCTCCGTCTACAAGCAACGAGAAACAGCAACAACAACATAACAGCAGCAGCAGCATCAACGGTAACTACAACCACCGGCGTCATTCTCGAGCCAGCCAGAACGACGAACGAGCTGCCAACAGCCACCGGTTTCCATTTGTCACGTTCGCGGACTCGGCCGCCACAAAGCATAGCCCCGTCCACGAAATTTCCACCGGTCCTGCCCGCCACCCTTTCCTCCGTACTGGAAAACCCACCACCGCTGGCCGGTGAGAAGATCGAGACAATCGGTCCAGAGAACCGTTCTCGTGGATGTAAATGCCCTACCTCTCTCTCTGTTCGCAAACGGCTAGCTGAGGGCTTGACAGCCGTGGAAAATGCGAGACTGAATTGCGGATAAGTGTGCGAGATATGCGAGAACGTTGAACCGAGTTGGAAAGGTGAGAATTTTTAAGGGAACGCGATGGGATTTACGTGGAAATTCTCCGTTGTAAAAATAATACCATGGACTTCCGATTTCAAAGAGAAATTTATGCAGGAAATTTTAAATAGTAAAGTTTTCTTGGAACTGAAATCCAAACGTATCGAATCTCCCTAATTACCGATCCATTGAATTAATTATTCGCTTCGATTCACCATAAATTAATGACAGAATCGTCAGAGCTAGAAACCCATCAATGCAAAGCAACGAACGTCTATCAGGCATCAAGACATTAATTAATTAATTCCTTCTCTCATCTCGCGAAACACACTGCTGAACTTGTTTTTTTTTTTTCCTCGTAGAGCCAACAAACGTTTGCCACCCACCGTGTCCTCCAGCAACGAAGGATCATCCCATATTTTCGCCCTTCGCTTCTAATCCAGGATTTGCGTATTTTCAGCGATGCTCGAGGGGTTGCAAACTCCCTCCGACCCTCCGCGTTCCCCGGAGAATGCTTCCTCTCCACGGCAAGATGAAAATCTTACAAATATTAAGAATAACCCCTCGACGTCGCGGTCCACCCCTAAGCCTGAACTTGCCGGAAGCCCGGCCAAAGCCGAGTTGTTTTGATCTCCTTCCTCCACCTTTAAGACGTCTCGTTTCCTTCGTGCAAGTATTGCCGCGACGTCTACAGGCCGCGTCGCGTCGCGCCGCGTCGGTCCAGGGTTCGCTTCAAAAGCACCACCGATCGTTGAACCAGCGAGAATTCAATTAAACCCGGGTGCTGACTTGGTCCAGGAACCGGTGTGTCCCCGTTTCCACGATTGCTCCAAGCGTCGAACTCGTTATACTTGCTGGAGAAGAGGGTGAAAAGCACCGCTTTCGAAACGAAATAATTTCCCGATGCACGCTGCCCGGTGAATTTTTCATGCTCTTTTGATCGTTAAAAATTCAATTAGCCGAATCAGAAATTTGTCAGAAAAAATACAACGACTGATTGTATTACTTTTGTAACTGAAATGTCCACGAGCAGGTCTCGCTTAGAAATTCAAATATCGTTCGAGCGACGATTCCCTTTGAAAGCTTGCAACTCGTATTTGGTTTATCCTTCCACCCTAGAATAACAATATTAATGCAAATCGAACGACTCATTTCGAACGACCCTATTTACATTCCTCTCGATATTCCGACGGAAGCTGAAGAAGCTGAAAATCAACGGTAAATCGAAACCGATAATCAAGCGTCGTCTCGTTTGAAAGGTGGAAAGCAGTTTTTATTACCACGATTCAGGGTAAGGAAAGCTGACGAATTTGCAACAAAGAGAAAAAGCAATCTACTCTTGGCGTGCCGTGTAATGATTACACGTTGTTATTTCGCGCTTTTTCGCGGCTTCACCGTTCAAATACGAATTAATGGCCACGTCAATGACATTGATGTGCCACCACGAGTCGGTTCTGCAGCTACTTTAATTGCTGCCACAATGCCAGTTTTATATTTTCCTTTTTTCTCCCTTCTCTTCTCTCTCTCTTTCCATCGTCGGTACTCTCCCCGGTTCGCCTGCTATTCACAAATCTTTTAATAACGAGTCAACGTCGCCCGACGACGTTTCTCGTTGCCTATTGAATCGCTCCTCGAGCAAGCTGCCTTTATGAAAGCTTCGTTGTGCTGTTGCTGCTGCTACGTTTGTGACGTTGGCACGTTTGATACGCTCTGGCAATTAAGTTGCCGCACTTTTTGCCCGCGACTACCACCGCCACTTTCAACGAAAAAGAAAAAAAAAAAAGAAACGAGACAGCGTAAGGGAGAAAAAAAGGGAAAGAAATGTGGCGAAGGGTAGGAAAAAAAAAATTAAGGAACGTTTTCACGGACGAGGACACTCGTGGAGAAAAAACAGTGACGTTCGAGTTTCCCTGGTCGATCGATAATAACACGACGAGCTGGCTAAGGGGCTCGTTCAATTAGTTCGGTAATTACCGATTCGTCGGGGTAATTGACTTACTTAATGCAGAATTCGTCCTCCGTCAAACGGAACGCTTCGCTAGCCGCGAACGATGCATATTTCGCGGAGCTTTTCACCCTCTCTTCTCTGGCACTCGCGAGCTAGTGCTTCAGGATTCTTCAAAGAAAACCTCGGCATGTTTGACCGAGGGAACAGACGGGGACGCATCATAGATGCCATATTTAATTCTGACGGTAATTAAACGACGACCTATCGTTCCCTTTTACTCCACTCACCCCCGTCATTCGACATCGTTAATCCCATCTTTTTACGTATTTCACTGAACCCCAGACGCTTTCAGAATATTGCTGTCTATTGAATCGTTTTCTATCTGATATTAATAATATTATTAATAATAACGATCGAGCGTGATTCGCGGTGCCCCTCATAAACGTGTTAACGCCTATCAAAGCATTTATTTGGAACCAGCTAGTACGAGTTGCAAATTTCGAGCATCGACAGAAGGAAGCTAGGATATCCGGATATGTATAGGATCAACGTAGTCAGGGAATTGACGGTGACGTTGCTGTTGGCGAGGAGCGACGACAGCGTCGCTATGCCGCCGCTAATGAGCGAGACTTCCAGACACCCCCCATCATTCAACCACCGACGACCATCCGAGCCCTGAGCACACGAACCAGCCCTTGGAATATGAAACCACCTGCCCGACCATTTGCATTCGCAGAGGATTCGGGTTCCGCTAATTCGGCAAACGGTCGCTTTCTGACCCGACTTTCCCACCGAATCCGACGCTGATTGGAGATTATTGCGACCAAGAAGATTAACTCAAACGATAACTATAAATGTTACAGTTCAAATATTTGCAATCTTTTCTTTGAAAGAAAAAAAAAAAAAGACAAAAAAACAGAAGTGACTTCGAGGACGAAATTCAGCCGCTGTGGAAGTCGATAGAGCAATCGGTGGACGAGGGGGCGTATGGGGCTGCGCGAGCAAGCATCAACCCCCAGCGCGTGGCCGAGGGTGGAAAAGGAAAAGCGGCATCGTACGTAGTTGCCGAAAAATAAAATGGCGAACATTCTGTTATTTCATTTCTCTCTGACGTACAATCTTTCTCCGCAATTTTTAATTTCTCAACAAATAGACAATTACTCTCCGTTTCTTTGCCCAACTTCTCGGTCGTTATATGGCGAGTTGCGGTTAAACACGACTGTAAATCGCACGCGAGACGTGTGCACGCTACGGAATCGCATGTCACGGTGAATTTAACTCGAGCAGCAAACAGTGAGGTGTTCTCGAGGCGTCTCGTAACTTTGTTCAAACGTCGCGTGAATAGCGAGTTTGAAAGAGATTTTTCTACCACTTTTACAACGTTATTTCGCGCAACTTGATTACTACATTTTCCCCGATATTTTAATCGTTATTACATTTCACCCGACGTTATGGAAATCTATAGGGATTAGTAACCGAATCCTTCAAACAGTCCTACGAGTCCTTTCAAAACCGTCCCCGTTAATTCATCGCCGACGCGAACCCCTCTAAGAAAATCGTTATCGCGACACGTTCAATACCGCAGAACCGAATCGAACGGAGTATTCACAGGGAGAAATTAGTCCATCTCGAGGATCTTCGTTACGTCGTCGTCGGGACGAGAATCAAAGCAGTTAAGCCGTCTAACGATTTCCCTGCTACCCTTCTCTATTGTACCATCCCGTTCCTCTTCTCCCTCTCGCCTCATTTTCCAGCCGCGCGTGCATTAAAAGAGGCCTTAATATACCGCGAGGGATGCGCATCATTGTCGAACGAAAGCTGCCGGTTGTCGTTCTTTTCGACGCGTGCTTAACGTCGCGGATTTTACATCCATAAGACGATAGCCATCCCCTACCGAGCTCGCTTATGAAAGCCATAAACGTGGATTTTCGCTACGTCAGCTGCTTTGCCTACGGGGTTGACAACGATCAACCCTTCCCGGCTGGATCCTCGAATATGGAACGCAATCGAAACGCGATTTCTTTTTTTTTATCCGTTTCCTTCGATGTAATATTTCCTTCTTTCCTCGTCAAACTTTTAATTAAAACTTTCTACGCTACCAAATTTGAGAATTTCATTATTTCACCCCTGAATCGATGCGACTTAAATCTCAGTCGACGCGCCATTCGAAACGCGTTCTCTCGCCAACTTCGCCATCGTTGCACCCCCTCGCGCGTGCACGCGTGCGTTCGCGTTTGACGAACGTTTAAAAAAAATATCGTCCGCAGTTACAGGTATTTCAGGATAACGCTGGCGGCGTTCGCGTTACCATCAACATTTTAACGGGACGGGGGAAAAAAATAGCCGAGAGAGAAGGAGAGAGAAGAGGTAGGAAGCTCCGACAGGAAAATTGCAATGCGTAAAGCAAAAGCCTTTGCCTGAGCCACTCGTTTGGGGGATGACTGAGGATGGGGGTAGAATACGCGCACTTTTCTTTCTTTCTTTCTCTTCGCCTCCCCCTTTTACCCCCTGAGGCATGCACACGCGAGAGAGCTGTATCCACCACCAAGTGTCCTTCCTTCTCTCATCCGGTCTCTTTTCACTTGCCGCTTTACTAAGTGTTCGCATTTCAAACAATACCCAGGCTACTCTTGCACCCTTGTTCGCCGCCCCTAGCCAGCGCACACGCGTTCAGATATGAACACCACCCCCGCGCGCCAACGTCCTCCAACCCCCTCTCCATTTGCCGCTGCTGTCCCACCTTTTTTTTTTTCTCCTATCAACCAGCCATCCCTACGCGGCGCGTTTTTCATTACTGCATCCAGGACGCCCCCGTTGTTCCCGGCCGAAGGGGCCAACAGTTTTCTTTCGACACGCCGCGAATATTGGCTCGAGCAAGTGAGCAGTCTCTTGACTAACGCCCCGACACCCTTCTACGAACCCGCGTAAAAGATATTCCTTTTGTTTCTTCAAGATTTTCCAACGATTTGATAAATGATCCGCAGTCTGACATAATATTTGGTTCTACTACTTAGATTCTTTACCCTTAAACTTCACCCAGTTTCGCTTCATTTCCTGTCACTTTTATCTCTTTGCCACGGAGCTGAGGAACGATTAAACGGCAAAGTATCGGGGATCGATGGAAAATCATAATCGACAAACCACTCTGCGGAGATTACTTCGGGGATTTACAGTTTGCTGCGGTTTCGTTATCGTACGCAGCACTCTTTTTATAGTGGGTTGTGTAATGCATATACCACCCTACTCCCTCTCTCTCTCTCTCTCTTCTCGGCCATTTAAGTGGCTCGCAAACGGAAAGTCTCCCCCTGCGGATGAAAAAGCCCTCGTGTGCTGGCTTTTGTAATATTTCACTTCAGCGGTTCGTTCGTTACGTACACGTGTATTGCCTTCAATACATAAACCCGTGGCCGACTAAATAATTCCTCTCTCTTTGCTCGCTACGCGTAGACATAAATTTCAGATAATCCAACCCTGATCAGGGGATGATACCTTAATTATAAATCTTTTTTTCTTTCAACGTGAAATAATCGCGTATACGAAGTGTCGAAAACTGTTCGAACGATACCGGATGTCAAGGTCGCGCGACTTTTGGTACACAAATGGCGAGTGGCCACCGGGTGGAGGTTCGCATACGATGACAAATAAACTGCGAGCCGTGCGCCGATGGTTTAATCCATTTATCCTGCCGTTATAAACGATTGAGCAGGAGTAATTTCATTCTGCGGTTTTGGCTTTCGCACCCGACACCGCCTATCTCTATCCCTCTTCTTCCCTCGATCCTTCCTTCTCGCTCCCTCTCTTTTCCTCCCATTCCAGCCAGTACATCGTTCGTTGTTCGCGCTCTGTCTCTCCGTTCGCGCCTATGTCCCTTGCACCGTGAAAATTGCACGGCCAACTTCTGAAAACCGCATATCGAATTTTACGCAGCGTCGTTTTTGTTAGTCGCGGGAAGGGAGGAGAGGCGATTTTGGCCTTCCGTAGGAAACCGTGATCACGATGTTTCGTGTTGTTTACAGCTTCGCCCAGAAATATCGTGCCCCTTTGCATCCAATTTTTTTTCTCTTTCCAAGTACAACCTTGTACTTTTAATTATTATTAGAACGCTTTTTAATCATGGTTCGCGGATAGAAGAAATTGTAATTTACTCGGGGCATCCTCCGACAGACGATCTTGGCCGATGCACGAGGGAGGCAGGATCGGTGCTGTTCTCTCATCCACTTTGCAGGGCTTCCCATTCTATCCAATCTCGTTGCTCTATCAGTTTCCCATACCCGATTCCATCTCATGGGCTATCCTTTAATCGATTTAAGTCTGCCTTTGCCGCGGACTGTTGCTCCGTATCACCAACCTTCCTTCCCTTTAAGAAGATCCCGAATCACTTCTGAATACGACCAAGGAAACTCTTTTTAATCTTCACCTTCTGACGATTATCCGGGAAATTTTGATGTACGTAATAAAAGACTCTCTGTAAACATGAAAATTCTTCGTTCCTGAAGAACTCCCGTGAAAAGAAAAAAAAAAAGAGAAAAAGAAATCAGCCAGTTCCACCGAATGTATTCCAAGGAACTGCGCGAGGAACCAGGAAAGATGGTCCAGTATTTGGAAGACGGGAATGTCCCTGACGGAATTAAGGTAGCCGAGAGCAGCCGGCTATCTCATCAGATTAAAAAGTTTCAGAAACGTAAATAAATGGGCTCTCGGGCCACGTACAATGAGCGGACGAAGAGGAGGAGGGAAGAGTGAGCAACAATGCTGGAAGGAGCAACTCCAGCGACAGGCGGCAACCAACAACCACGAAGAACAGCGGGGGACTCTGGTCGTCGCTGTGGGTTTGCGGATCCGCTCTTAGTATATTGGAACGAGCCTCTCTTCAGCATCCGAGCCCGTGTTCCTTGTCGTCTCCACCCTTCCTTCTCCCTTACCCTTTACGACCTTCCATCTTCGTTTCTCTTAGTACCAGAAAGAAGACTCGGTCCCCTTGGCAAGGACCAAACCGGTGTCTTCGAACTTCTTCTTACCGTCACCGACTCTTGCGCTTCGTTTTTGCCTATTTTATTACTCATTTGCGTTTCTCTTATTCCTCTTTTTTTCACTATCTTACCTCCACTCAGCTGTGTTTGATTTAGCTTCGTAAGATTTTCCGTCTTTTCTTTTATTTTCCTTAGAACGGAAAAATTGAAGTTTTCCGTTTCAAAGCATCATTTATTAACCAAAAAACGAAATTATTTAACGTGTCCCCCTATCTCCGCGGTTTCTTAATCCATTTCCATTTTCTATCACGCCCCTTCCTTTACCTATTTTTCATTATTTTCTTTTTCCTACTCTATCCTCGTCCGCTTTAATTTCTCTCCTCTCTTCTCTGCCTCTGTTTCTCCGATCTCTCTTTCCTTTCTCCCTTCATCTTCTCTCCTTTCTACTCTGCATCCACCCCCGCCTCCTGCACGCCAGGACCCTCGGCCACGTACACAAAGCCCACGGCTTTTATTATACGAGATAGCCCTATCCCTCTTCGCCCCCGCGCCACGCCGTACCCTTCGCTGCACCCATCGACTCACGGTGACGTCCGAACCACGCCAGCTTGCAAGCTCTATTGGCAAACTTTGCGAATCTTGGATCACGCCGGATTAGGTAGCCGGCAATATCATTCGATACCCTTAGAATTCTATGGGACGCCTTACTTTCACAGGGAAACGCGTGATCCTTGGCTACATTCATCTTCCATTCACAGATATACATTTTTATTTCCTCGAGGAACGACAATGAAACTTCAGATAAATAGAAAATTACACGCAATCGTTGAACGCGTTTTCAGTTTATATTTAATTACGAAAATCACCGTAAGGAATTCATTCACAACGGATGATGTTTTCATTCCATTCGGATCTCCTCCACGCATTTTACAGCCTCTTAACCGAAACAAATTCGTTCGAAGCACCAGCCATGAACGCTAAAGTGTTTTCCAAGGACCTCATTAAATCGAAGACGAAGAGGCACGCTTAAACGTTATCAATCACCGTCGTTTATCAAGCGAACAGTGAAAAAGTGTGCCTATCAAATTGGTGGCCGGCTCACCTGGCCTCGTAAGTCGGCCCAATCGAATCGATTCGCAATCCCATCGGAGAATATTTCTGGCACAGTTCCAGCCGCCCGGACGGTCCAGTCTCGAGTGGAAATGAGTATAAAAGCATCGCATGGTTGAATAAAGAAAGCAAACGCCACGTGAGAACAAGGGCAATAGCGATGCTCGAGCATCGCGAATCAAGCCGCGTGAAAACAAACGAGCTTTAACCGATAAAATCGCGATGTTCGAGAAGCGGAAGCACCTCGTTTCTTCTTCGCCGGGAACGTCGGAAGAAAAATCTAAAAATTTGTCGTTGTTAATTTTCTTCACGGGGCAGAGGGATCGATCGAAGCCCCCGAGGAGGAAACGCGTTCGCGATTTTCCCGGCTCGAATTGCGGCGGAAATGGCGCCGAGAAGTTGGCAGAGGAAGGTAGTAACAATGCCGGGCCAGTCGGTCGGTCGGTATGATGTGGGAAATTCCGCGGAAGTTGCAGAACCGAAACTCAAACTAACAGCGAAGTTATGAACTATTTCAATGAGTTTACCGGAGTTACTCGTTGGAGGTTAGTTGATTACCCTGGCCCTCTCCAATTTGCGAATTTACATTAAACACGAGTCACTCCGGCCCGGTCATCGCGCGAAAACTCCCACGAGACTTTAAACCGTTCGCGCGACCGCGAATTACACGACATCGTTCGTTATTCGATAATTTCTTGCATAATTATGAATACCCGATACGGAAGCAAATTTCATAAATCATCCCTTATCCTCGTCGATCGTCCACCGCTCGAAACTTCTCAGGAGGGGAACAAAGCAGCCTCGGAAAAAGAAATTAGAACGCCGAGTCTATTTCCAGCGACAATGGTCATCCAACGCGACTTTTCACCGAGATCTCCCTGGACCCTGTTTCTTTTTCTCGGCTCGATTCGTCTGCGCGGTCGTGGAAAACCGACACAATCGGCTTTCCTTCTGTTCGCTGGCCGAACAGTGAGGGTGAGAAACAGAGAGAAGACGAAGGGAAAAGGATGGAGGAGGATCTCTGGTGGCGTTGCACAACGTCGTGGTTGGTGTTCAACGGATGGAAGAAGACGAGAGTCGGAGAAGACAGATGCTGGCCCCTGCAGGCTTGCTTTAATTCGCTGATTAGGCGGGAACGACAAGGAGCGGAAAATAATCGGGCTTTCAGTCGCGGCACTTTTCAATCCTCTTCCTCCGTAGCGAGTTGTTCCTTTCAGTAACCGGGTCCCGGTGCCGGAGGGGAGAGGGTGGTCCGGAGCAAGGATCCTGAAGAAGTCTTACCCTCCTCCCTCCTCTTTCTCTCCTTTTTCCTACTCCCGTCGATGTCGTCGCGGTTCACCGTCGATGTCGTTGTCCTTTTTTTCCCTTTTTTTTTTTTTTTCGAGTTGTCTGTTCCTGCTTCTTGGGCGAGGAGAGCGTCGTGGCAACCTCGTTATCGTGCGCTCACGCGAAGCCCTGTCCCTTCGCTCTCATAATGCCATTCAGCTTGAAATATGAATGTGCTTTTCTAACTAAAGTTTCCGCGAGCGAGCATTCGACGTGCTAATAATGCGAGCACCCGTCCGTACAGTACTGTACTCCTCCAGATATCTCCATCCTCTACTTCTTCTTCTTCTTGTTCTCTCGCAGCTTCCTATCTACCAGCCGGTTCGTTTCTGCTCCTTACATTCAGGCTTCCTCTTTTTCTTCGCGGGTCACTCTGCCGACTTTCGCCTTCCACACGCGACTTCCTCTTTTTATTCGTCACCGTCGTCTCGCCTCTCGTATCATCCACTCGAGAGGAAACACGTGTGCCACGGGGCTCGGATAGTGAAAGACGGTCCGCTTCCGGTAGACTTTACATAGTTTCGTGCGAGTTTCGAACGAGAGAAGGGTTAACACCGAGTAGGAAAAATTATACGATAGCAATTATTTGAAAAATTTCATTAAACTTCGTGCGTCTCACGGTGATTCTTCCTTCAATTAATCCACGCAGCCATCGAACGGGGGCAACCGTTTTCGCTCGATTTATTAGCATAAATGAACGAGGCGATGGAGGAAGGAGTGGAAGAAGGTAACGAGGAAGGGCCGAGGTGGTGTGTGTCCGGGTAATTGGCGTCGGCGGGAGAAGCGCGTGACGCGTGTGCTCGCGCCGCGCTTAATTCGTGCTGGTCTGGTTCCGTGCGGGGGAGAGGAGGATCGAGGGGAAGAAATTATGAACGCGGTTGCACGCACCTACTCTCACGTATAACGCTGACCCGCGTACGTGTGTACGCATACAAGCAATCATCGTGAAAGCCGTAATTTTTTCATTATAACCGGCGGCGGAACAAATGCCCGCACGCGGTAGCGGTTTCAGCTCCCGAAGCGTCCTCTCCTCCTCATCGTTGCCGTTCATTCCGCCCCGGCATGGCACCAGAACGCGCGCGCGCACACATACACACACACTGTTTGTATTTTTCTGTCATCTCCTTCTTCCTCTTTTTTCCCTCCTCTCTTCAACCCCTTTTTCGTTTCGCTTTTACCTTTCAATCGTAACTCCACTCTTTCTCTCCCTCTGTTTTTTTCCTCTCTGTGTATTCCTGAAGCAGAATTTCTCTTTCTTTCTTCGCTGAGCGGCGTAACGCGCGCGCGATCAGCTACAATGAGGGAAGCCAGAGGCCTCGGCACGGCCCATTAAAAACTTGCAATTAGCATTTAAAATATAAACCTTCGGAAAGCGGCGGGGGATAGAGACAAAGTGAGATGTCTAATGAAAGGGGAGGCCTTTTGGATTGGCTAAATGCCTTTCAGGCCGCGGCTGAGCACCCTGAGCGCGGTTTAAATGGAACTCACCCCTGATTGGCCACCACCACCACCATCGCCACCATCCTCAGCAACGACCAAGCACACTGGCAACAAACCAGCACATACCCAGCCCATTACCTTCTCTCTGCAAGAGGCTTCGAAACGGTGCGGCGCCTACGCCTATAAATCCCCGCTAGTTTCGCTTCTTCGCGTTCCTTCACCTTCGAACGTCATTCAGTCCCTTGCCGTTGAAGAGAGGCCGCTGGGGAACAGCAGCCAGGGTCAGGGGGCGAGATGGCGAGGGGGTAAACATCGGGTCAGAAGGATTCTGCACTTGGATTTGTGCCGCGAAGAAAGGAGCCACCCGTTTCCACTGCTCGTTCCTCTTTCATCGTTTATACTCTTCCTCTCCATCGCTCTTCTGTTTTTCTGCAAGCACATCGTTTGCTCCTCTTTCTCTCTTTTCCTCTCTCTTCGCGTTGATCCCGGATAAACAAAGGAGCACCGACCATTCGACCGCTCCGTTCCTGGCAAGTATCGAGAACGCGGTTCTCTCTTCTCTCGTTTCGGTATTTTCACCAAAGCTAGCTTCGGTGCTTGTTTCTTCTTCCTCCTTCATTTTTTTGGATTTTTTCTTCCTCCAGTTCCATCGAGTCTTTTTCTATCGTTGCAAGGCCAACACTCGCCCTCGTCTTTTCAACGAATCACGAGAGCACCCCGGACTCGGAGTATTCAAGATCAGACCGATTTCCGGCGGATCGCTTTGCAAATCGGACGAATTTTCAACTCCTCTTGGTCTTTGCATTGATACGGCAATAGAGGAGAGGGTTCGATCTGACTTTCCTATCGCGAATCGTTTCGCCTCTTTGGCGGTGGCTGTGTTTGAAAATATGTGCAACTGCCTTTGGAATCTCTCTTCATTTACTTTTTCTCTCTTTCCAATTAATAGTACTATCCATCTCCCTTGACGATATCCAGCAACCTCATAAAACTTCTCGAATCGAATCCATTCACACGATCGTTCTCCAGCGGTATCGCGAAACAAGCAGAAGCAGGCGGAACGAAGTTCTCTGGAGGTAAGCTCGTAGCAGGAAGCTGGAGAAGAGGGCTGCAGAAGGAAGCGCAGGGGCTCGGAGCAAAGGAGGAAGAGAGAGGGGCGCGTTAATAATTTGCACTCGGACGAGTCCATTGTCCTGCGGCAGGCGCACGCGACCGTTCCAATTATGGCACTCCGGCTTGTCGACGCTCCAACCATCCCCTCCCCCTCCCCTACGCCCTTCGTTTCTCATCCCCTGGAACCAGAGTAGAGCGTCGTCTCCTATCCATCCCTCGCTTGCTCTTCCTTCCTCTCTTGCTCATTTCTACGCGGATACCAGCCGGGGCTCCTTTCACCCCGAGAATTTTAATTACAATCGCAATTATCCCCCCAAGAAAGTTTCGCCTGAATGCCCACGGACTAACAATCCGACGACACGTAGCGTCGTTGGCTGATCATCCTCTTCCAGCAGACGACAAATGGGAGAAACGAGCGGAGATATTCAGACGACCGTCGTCGACCCATTGCGATCTAATCCGTCCTTCCACCGCTGTCTCTCTACCTTTACCCTTCTCTCCCTGTTTGTTTGCCCGCTTCTCTGTTCGCTTTTCAATTTCTCTTTTTTTTCTCTGAAACCTCATTACCACCGACCACCACGGAAATCCGCGGCGAAGAAACTCGAAGGAAGTGGAAGATGCTGCGCGAACCGGAATCCTCGGCTACATCCTCGACTTCTGTCGATGCCTGAAAAGAATCTCGGCTCGGGGGTTTCACGCTCGCTGGGGATCAAGTACCCTGGCGACGTTTCTTCGTCTACGATCTCTCTTGCAGAGCCGGGAAAGTGGCGTGCGGGCTCGTTGAAGAAAGAATCGAAGAGGTTATATACTCGAAAAGGGGAGATTCCGAGGGGTTGAAGTATGATTCTTGTTGATAATTGCAACAATAATTCGGATAACCTTTGCGCAGCGTAAAAATACAATGTTTCATCAAACCGCGATGTAAAAAGGAAGAAACGAATCGCTGAACATTCATCTTCCAAAACGAAACCATAATTGCATTCCATCCACGCCGGCAGAGAAAGGAAAAGAAAAAGTAAGGGGAATAATTTTACGATCGCCTTTTACGTGTAACGAAACGGTATACTCTTTCCTGTCTGTCTCGAAGAACGGAAACCGCGAGATCACGAAATTACATAGAAAAATCAGGCGTTGAGATAGAAGACACGCCAACCGGTGCGGAATGGCTTGGCCAGAGGCGTTAAACAGGTCGTGATTTCGTTTCGCCTTGGCCGAGACCTTCGTGAAGCCTTGCTGGCGAACCAGGCACGTCACGGTTCGGTAATAATCACGCCGGTAGGTGTATCGCGAGCCTTCGCAGAGTAATTGAGAAACGCTCTCGTGTTCGAACACGACTTGGCTACCGTTCGCAGGCTTCCACCGCTAATAGGCCAGCTGGCACGCACGCGATTCATTCATAAAATCTACCGTCTAGCCTCGATCCACCCTAACTAATCAATCTATTTTCATTCAAAACAAGATCCTCGATCCAACGATCAAATTGAATACAGAGATTTAAATCTTCGTCGAAGAGACGGTACCAGTTAATTCCTGAGATAACCAATTAACCGACCCGTTGAAACTTATCGGAAACAACGGCATCAAATAAAGTTTACTTTCCGTTCGTCGAGCAACCACGAGGAGGACGCGACACGACGAAGAATCCTTACAGAAGCGGCGCAAAGCGAGAAAGAGCGAAAGCGAACGCCGCCGTCGTCGCGGCGATCCTACTAAGTGGTAGTACACAACCACTTTATAAGTGATGTGCTAACGAAGTGTGTAACAGGCGGTAAATAAGGAACCTATAATTACGGGCGGCGTGCCGCGAACGCGGACCGGGCCACCCACGAGTGCACCGGCTTCTCCGTTGCACCCGTCTGTTCACGTGAGACCGGCAACCAGGTGAAAAGCAGTCCTCTCGCCCAGAACTGCACCTCTGTTCCTTCGTCCAGTCGACGATGAAACATCTGGGTCAGCACTCGAGGTAAAAACAAAGCCGTACCGCTTATGGCGAATCTTGATTCTTGCGATGCAACTCTAATGGGACAGATCATCATGGTGTTCTGCCGTTGGAAAAGTTGATCTTTTACCCTTCGATTTTCACTTTTCCTACGAATTATAGTTTCCAAGTAATATGTACGAAGGAGCCCATGGTCTCAATGGAAATAGCATAATTTCCATCCAATTCAACCTAATCCATCAAATCGTCCATCGAGCGCGCAAACCGATTCGAATCACCGACACTCGGAAGTGGTTAATCCACTTTCAAGAGATTTCCATCATACGCTGGAATACCAGTTTCCGGGCATTAACGGAACGGTAACAATTTCAACGGCTGAAAAGGGCAAACTGGACTGTCTGCGGAGAAACAGAGAAAGAAGAGAGGCCAGCCAAGGGTGGGTTTTTCTCGCGCGATACCAATCGCTAGACTCAGGGGAGTCGTAAAATTTCTTTTTCCTTCTTATCCCGTTCTGCTGGCTTGTTCTCACGCAACTCGAACGCGAGCTTCTTGCCTCGCGGTGATCACGAACAAGGGAAACGTTCGTGCCCGATGAACAACACTTTTTATCGCGGCAACCAGTATGCTTCTACGGGTATGTCACGCGTTACCACGCTTCGGACTCGGTATCGACAGGAAGAACCGGCTTATAGAAACTTGGAAAATACGGTATCGGGCGAGAATGAAAATTTTTGTGATCTTTGAAAACTATCGTCGAGGTATCGTTAAAATATGGCTCGCTGGAATCGTGTCGAGCGCGTGGACGGAAATTTTGAACGAGGAGAAAAATATGTCCGGGAAACGGGTCGGAAAGCGCGTCTATCGGCGTCCTTGCTGAAAATTGCGACGCCGCGGCGCGGCAGACACCGCTCATTAGCTCATTATCGTGCTGCCAGCTAGCTAGTTACCTCTCTCTCTCCTCTCTTCACGTACACGTCCTACCTTCCTCCTGCTCCGCCCCCGTGGTTTCACGCAGGCGTCACATATGTACATAGGTGTATCGGTTACTGCGTGCCGGAATACGTGAACGAAATAATGTCTGGAAGCCACGTGGACTGGACATTGTCCGCCAGACGTGTTTGCGAGGCCTACGAAACCAACGAAACCGTATCAACCTCGTGAAATAGGACGAACATGATTATTTTCTTCGTTACCGTCCAATTACCCTCTTCAATCGTTGTACGATTTTCTTTAACAATATCGAATGAAATGAAAATTATTAGGAGAGTGCTCGAGGAAGGGTCTCGATCAATATAATCAAGATTCTTTTTTAGAAAACGTAACATCGTTGTTTGGGAACGGCTTAGGGTGCTCCTTTATTTTCACGAAACAACTTATGAATGGAGCCCAAATTATCGAGCCCCCGACACTGTGTTAGAAACTGGTATTTCCTGGTTCGAACCTTTTTCTCCATTCAATCTAACGAGCTACAAATTACCCAGGCTCCAAAGTATAGGCACACTAGTCCATTCTAGCCTGCAACCTGTTTCTCCTGTTAGAAAATTACTCGTCAACGGTTGACAAGCAACCATAAGAACCCACCACTTTCTCGGAACCAGTATTTTTCAGAAAACTACCGGTGAATGATTAATAAGATACTCTTCGGAAAGAGCCTCCCTTATATTCAAAGGCGAATGTAACTGATTATTAAGAGCGATATTGTTTTCCTCGTTTTTCTCGGTTAGATTCCGCGTTAACGATAAAGTTTAATCGCGATACCGCCATTCACCGAGTCGCCGAGCCAGTTGGTTGGAAAATTGCAAATTAGACAGGTAAAGCCAGATTTACGGAGTGTCGTGCGGAGTCAATCCGCGGAAGAGCTGCTGATACCGCGTTTTATGGCGGCTTCGCCCTTGGTAATAAAACTATTCCCGAGCCGGAGCTCGGTGAGACTCGAATGGCGTATCGTGCGCTGAGGCTTTTTTGAATTACTCACGGGAACAGGATATGGCTATACACGTTCCGAGTTCGTTATAGATAATGTTGGACTCACCTGAAAGCAGACGAAAAACGACGTTAATACGAATGTAAATCAGCATAAGTGTATGTATTTCAAGGATACGTTTCTGACGCGGAAAATATGCAGCCCGGTTTGATATCTTATTCCGCGGATTATGAATAGCATTACAGAAGTGCAATGTCTCGGATGAAAGATTTTATGAATTAAAATTTTCCACCGCTGTATTTAACGACCAGATGGTAATTTGGATTTCTTAATCCTTTACCGAGGAGATATGATTTTAATGAAGTAATAGCGTAACATAAATTCGAATGGTATAAAATATTCATGGTTCGACGATTGGTTCGCGGGGATCCGGAAACAAAACGCTAATTGTTCCGGATCATCTGAGCTGTTAGCAACAGACGAACACGGGCCGAAACGAGAAGGGTAGGAACTGTCTGCTCGATATACCCTCTCTACCGAAAGGGCAGAGGGTCTCGTGCTCATCCTACGGGATATCTGTCTCTCGCGTGCTTGGTCTTACATAATGCACACCCTGAACATCGAGAGCCGGAGAACGAAGGGAGTTGTTGCAATTATTTGCTCGGCTGCAATACTATCTATATCCGTGCCGATCCGTGTTTGCCGTTCCCATGTTGACAAGCGTTCTACGCTCGGACTAAGCACGATGAACCGTTTATATTTGCCCTCGATGGGCCGGTTTACACACCGGAGGCTAGCTACCGCACAACTACACACGAAACACTGGTGTATCCATAAAGCTGTCACCACCACCCCCGCGTCAAGCGGCGAAAACAAAATCGGTAGCGGTAAAACGTTTAATTGGCTGGCTTATTACCGACGGATGACCTAATTGCACAGGTGGTTCCTTCCATGCTCATTCGATGGGGTCGATGATACTTTTAGAACAGGAGGAAGCAAGTTAGTACGTAACGTAATCTTTGCAATTATCTTTTGGATAGAATTTTGTATAATTGAATAATTAACAGAGAAGGCAAATTCCGGATGTATAGGAGCAATTGCAACGTGGATATTGATGAGAGAAATACGTTGGTCGAGAGAGGTATTCTAATCAGAGACACATCCATCCACGCGATGATCCAGCAGGTGATCGACATTTCCCTGTACACAGCAAAGCCCGATAGACGACGATATCGAAGGCACGCGTCCTCCTCTCGTATGTCGGCCCTATTACACACCACATTACCACTGTCAACATACACGCGCACGCACAATAACGGTTATTAGATATGGCCTGGCCGGTTATGGGGTTTGCCTTACGTATTACTGGTGTCACCCGTAGAATAGATCCTGTCTGCTACTTGAAACTTTCATCGCTCTCAAAAAAAATACTTGTTCCCCAATTAATATGAGAGATAAATTATTCTTGTAAAAATATCGATGATTTATGGATAATTTTTAATAAATGACGTTTAAATATCTATGGATGTTTTGATTACCCGGAAGTTTGTTCGAAATGCAAAGGTGAAGACTTCAATGACCTCGACACATCGATTCATTAGTTCAACATCAATTTCAAGTTCGATAGTTAAGCGTGTCGTTTTCCTGTTCGAAACATCGTGTTCGACGAGCGAATTTGCATGGGAAACTCGGTAGCGAAGAGATACGGAGAAAGTTGCCGGTTGATGTTGTTATCAAACTATTCGCACTCGGGGCGAACTGATAATTTTATTTAGAACTTCGAACAAAGTAACTGCTCCGACTGAAATTCCTTCGTTACTCGATTATACACACCCAGAGACACGCTTCTTCTCCTTCTGTTTACCAACCCTTTCAAACTATCATTATCGCGTGATTATTCTATCAAGTATTACCATTTTTCGGTCTGCCGTTGTAATTTAAAAGGAGAAAAAAGAAAATGTCATCCATGTGCGCACCTTCCGCACCCTAATCGAGCGCCGTTTAAGCACATTTCCTCGACCCCCTCGGTCCACCCCCTCGGGCCCGCGTATGTCGCAGTGACCGTGGCAAACAAAGCTGAGAACATCATATGCAGGTAGGATTATAGACGACGATCCCTTTTTTCGGTTTAGCAGGATGATGAGCCACCCTAGTTGCACGGGACGACGAGCTTCTGCCAGTCTCTTCCCCCCTCCACCAGATCGTTGATCCATCTCGATTCGATCAAGCCAAGGGGTGGCTTACTTGCTCCTGACCATCGACAGAGGACATACTCCGGTCGGACAAGGGATGTTATGTGGGACAGTGCACGGATGTTAAATGCACAAAAGTGTAACTGCATTGTCGAACGGAAAAATCCCCCCCGGGACGTCGATGGCACAATAATGGGACCGATTATAATCTTGTCTACCCCCTAGGGGTGCTCCTTTCTCCCCGTTAGCCCGTGTCATCCTCGCTCTATCAGCCTCGTGTCTCTGGCTCACCTTGCTCACCCTATCTCTCCGTGTGTACACGGCTAGGCTACCGTGGGGCGTGTGTATCTTGTACGGCTATTGACTGGCTCCTCTTCCTTCTCTCTTTCTCTCGCTATCTCCACAACACGAGCCTGGAACGTCTCTTTTTTCTCTCCTTTTTCGGTGTCCCCCTGTTAATACCGTGCACGACACGCCGTGGCCTAATTAAGTGCGCATAATGGATCCGACAGTTGTGCGCACGGTATTGTGCCGGGTTCATCCCCTCGCCACCGCTCTCGCAGACTCTCGAGGAAGCTAGCGAAAAAGCTGAAAACAGAGGCGAGTTTGCTGTTCGCGTTGACTTTGGATGGCGACAATTTCCGTGGCGTAAGGTCAAAAAATTCTTCAACTCGAATACGAATTCACTCGATTCCTCTTCTATTTCCTCCGCGATCGTTCGGAAGGCTGGACGGACGTATCGGTGCGGAATCGCGAGGCGTTATCGCGCGACGAGTTTCGCCACGATAAGCTCGGCGTGTATCTCGGTTACGGGGCAGCGACAAGTTGTCACGAGTGCGGACTCGGGAACGCGCGTTCCAGGCTTTATCTGTCACCGAATCGCCGATCAATCTCTCTATTCGCCGCTGCAGCTGGCTTCGCGAGCACGCGAACAGATCGTTTCTAGCCGCGATCGCGTCTTGCGCGAATGAAAATCAACGAAGAAGCCGGCTTCGTCGTAATGTATGCGTCCCACGAACCTGTTCACCCGGCTTTGCTTGCCGCTCATTAAGTAAATCTCGGGATGATCGCTTACTCAGCCTCGCAAACTGCTCGATCGTTGTCGAACAACTTGTAATAAACGATCCGACTTTTCCGACGTTGTTCAATAAATCGAGCGGAACTCGTTATCGAGAGACGGTCGACGACTTTCTTGTCAAAATCGCGAGATACGGTTCTTATTGGTAGGCGAACGAAGAAGCGAGGATTTAGATTACGATTTGCTTCGCTTGGTTTTTTTCCATCGCCCGTGTCGGAGTACGATTTTAGTATTCCCAACTGGTCCACGATGTACGACTTCCGCTCCCGTTCACAGTTCATTCGTCGGAGTTTAATACACTCGCCGGTTTGATTTCTTTGGCAGCCGAGTAAAAAACGGAGCTCGAGAAAGTGGTCGAGAGAAAAGGGTACAATTTAACGAGTAAAATTACTGCGAACAGAACGATCCATCATCGCTAACTTGAAATTCTTCAAGAAAGAAATATTTCCTCTATCCCACGGCGGAGTGTAGCACTAGTCGGCAATATCGTGTTTAGATAAGGGCAAGAGTGCGCGTATAAGGGTGGGTCTTGGTGGTTGTTTCTCTGGTACGGTTGCATGTAGACTCGCTAGCTCGCTCCCAGTCGACGGTGACTCAGCTAGCGCCCGTATTTTGCCAGCGGAATTCAAAGGCGGGCAAGGCTATTGTTTTTGGCAAAGATCAGTGTGATCGGTTCGCTGGTCTTCCGCATGGAAAGCCCGACTAGGCTCTCTCCCCGCTGCATTATTTGCTCCGCTAAACCTAAAGAGGTCCATCCTATCCCGACTCCTCTTCCCTCTGCTTCTCCTTGTCTCTTCTCTCCCTCTATCCGTCTCTCTCAGCTGGGCTGTTGTATTTCGCTCCTTTGCCGGTTGTCTCGCTGTTTTACCGTCTCTTTTTCCCGGCTGTTCCCGTTCGTCTCACCGATTAGCACGTTCCCTGGCCAGGGAAATAACGGATAGGCACGATTTTCTACGAGGCTGAAAGCGGCAATGCTAGGCATTCGAATTTTTAGCGATGATTATTGTTTGCTTTCTAGAGCTCGACGCCGCGGAGCTGGCTTACGTGCATCTATTCTTTTATATCTATTTTTATTTTTTAACTTGAAACTCTCGTGGACCGAGAGCAGAGTGGAGAAACGAGGCGATACGTGAAAATGAGGAGAAAAGGCTCCGCCGGGAAATGCATTGGATCGCGATGGAAATTGAAACGGAGATTCTCGAAGGTTTGTCAGTTTCTTTGTTCCAGCTTTCGACTGTATTTTATGCATCTAAATGAACTCTGATTTTCGATTGATCGCAAAGTAAACTAAAAAAGAGATTTAAAAAATAAAAATTCTCCAACAGAAACAACAGAAAATAAATCTTCTTTCTACGAATCCAGAGATTCGCATCCTCGCCATCATTCTCTCACCCTTTCAAACTAATAACATCGCGAGTAAAGCATAGAAAGGGAAGAAGGCACGGAGAGGCGGGAGGGTGCAATTAACCAGCCGAAAAGATACTCGACGATGAAAGGAAGGGATCGTGCGCGCAAAAACTGGCGGAAGTGTATTCGGCCACGTAATCGGCTGCTACACTCGAACAAGAAGACGACGAAAATCTGGCGATGGCCGAGGTAGAGAAAGAGGAGAGACGACTAGCGGGATGGCGAGATTCGCGAGAAGCGTGGAAACGCGCGGGGCCTCTTGGTGGCCGGTAGAAACGTTGTAGCGTTAATATAGCGAACGCCGAGCCGAACTGCCGGAGCTCTTTGCCACTCCACCGAGCAGAAATTGATAGGATAAATTCCGGGTCTGAATTGGCTCCGTCGAGCTGGAAATCCTCCCCTTCCACCCCCGACCACCGCCACCGCCGACAACTCTTCCTCTTCGTCCTCCTACACCGACGCTTCCTTCCCCTCGAACCCTCTGGACCACGCTTCTCTGCCTTTCCTCTATCTCCTCTTCTGGTAAAACTTGGACGTTCGCGTTCCCCTCCCCCTATACACGCTATCTCGACTAGATAATTAGGGAAAAAGAGAAAAGGATGCATCTTCGGACAAATTACACATCGATTTTACCTCTCGAAGTCATTTTTCAGTCTTCCTTGCCGAGTTATCGTCGACGTCACGAGCTCCCTTTGGTACGCGCGTAATAAGCGAAAACGTGCACGCGTATAAATCTCCGTGAGTGGACGTGGCTCGCATAAAAAGCCAGTTAGCGATTTCACGGCCAGGCGGATCCTCGATGCGAAAAAACAAGTCGTGATTCTCCTGGTCAAAACAAATTCGATAACAGCCAACCGGTCAATTTCCGCTCTTTTTCCATCCCTTTTACTCTCCGCGTTGAAGAGCCATCGCGGACCGGGCTACGAATAGAAAGGAAGATGGTTGACGAAAACAAAAACTTGAGGGAAAGGGGGAAAAATTGATAATAGATCGATAACTGAAAAGCTCGACCGATGACGTTAATTATTTTCAACCAAAAAAACACTGCAAAAAATTGTTCATGGGTGGAAGCTGAAACAACAGGGGCTCTGAATGGTAGTTGAAAAAAACGGTGCTGTCAATTTTATGAAAAACGAGTTCTCGAACGTGCGATCCCGAGTGCTGTCCACTAACCAAACCACGGTATTTTCCGCACGTGTCACCCGAAAGTCAAATTAATCGAATTAACTCGTTGGACATTTTAAGAGTAACAGAGAATCTATTAGCACATTTTTTCCGCGTCAATCGAAAGTTACATCGACATTTATTTCCCACCTTTTTTTAATCTTTCAGACGTCAGAGTATTAGGCAGAAACAAACAGATGATTATATTTATAATAATGCCAGAAGAAGAAAGAAGATAAATCCTAGATTGATAAAAAGTACCAAGATAGAACGTGATTAAAAGGAACGCTATATCTAGCTGTAATGAAATGTAGAGTTTGAAAACGAAGCGCAAACACGAATCCCGCTGTGCACGGGGCCTGTTCATAAAGTCATTGAACACTTTGTTCGCGCGAACAATCGATCTCTCGATCATAGAAACGAGTACCGGTTCCAGTCGCCGCAGCAGCCGTCTCCCGCCAGTTGAAAAAAAAAAAAAAAAAAAAAATATCCCTATAATAATTCGTCGCGACTATAGGGACGATCAAGGGGGTGGTTACGACCTGCTCGAAGAGAACGAGGGCGGCAGAGAGGAAAAGAGAGCGAGACGGTGGGGGTGGATGCACGAAACCCGGTTGTTCCGTCGACGGAGTCCCTTTTTTTTTATGAATATTCGAACACGCGCCAATAAATTCGAATGTGCACGACGGAAGGGTCGCCAGACGTGAAGTGGTAGTCCGTTTGCCGTCGATAGGTTCGCCCATTGGTCTGGCAGGGCTTTGCCAAAGGGTGGTATGTGCACGCGTTAACCATTAGCGTGTATAAGTGTACGAGAGACGCGTGTGCGTGCTTATATTCGAAGGTGAAGAGGGACAGGTATCGCGTAGGAACCACTGCCATCGAAAACGTGCTGCTCACCCCATGCTGTGGATATCCACCCCTGTCGTCGACTCGAGATTCTTGGCCGAGAGACTCTCTCTCTTCTTCAACCCCCTCGTAACACTGCAATTGTTCGATATCCTTCTCGCGGCGTTATTTAAATTTCACTGCTCGAACGCAGCTGATTTCAAGGAGAACCTTCAACCTGATCGCGAGACACGTACCTATTTGATGTTTAAATAGAGTTGACGACCGAATTGCTTAATATAGTTTACTGAAAATAATATAACACGATGTTATATGCGGGGAACATCTGGAAATTCAGTCAAGTTTCAAACTGTTGCTCCGTAGTTCGGGCTAGTGCGATGAGTTTCCTGCGTTTGAGTTAATTGTCCGAGACTCTGCTCGCGTGTTAGATGCTTGAAACGTTGGACGTTACGGAGAACTAATACTTCTTGTTCACTGTACTAATAATTTCATTACAAAACTAGGGGAATTATTAATTGTCCGTTCAGAGGTTTTCGTAACTTCTTTAAATCAAGCTAGAATTGTTTTTTAATCGATTCTTCAGCATCAGAATGCGAAAACTTGGTGACTATGGCGATTGCGCCCGTCGGTGGGTCGAAGAGGACCACAGGGTGCACAGGCAGGAATTCTACTCTCGGTAAGAATACAGGGGTCTAGAAAGAAGGCGAGAGAAGCGGCGGACGAAGGGAACGGAGGGACGGCGAAGCCGGTGTATGGAAAGTGAAAGAGACACACACAAGCACCTCTCGCTGGCTAATGCAGCGCGGTGAAATATTCATCAGTCTGCCTGCCTGGCTCGGTGGCGCGGGCCAGCCCACCCTTTATATTTCGTAATTACCCTCCCAAGCCCCGTTCTTCCACCTCGAGCCAGCCTCCACCCTCCTCTATCTTCTCCGTCGCTACCTACCACCTCCCCCCCCCAACCCCTCTCTTCGTCATCCTCGTCAAACTCCTCGTCTCCGGACCCCAACACCACCCTCTCCATCCCTAAAATCACCCTTGCTTGCTGGCTTGTCCTCTGCTGCAGCAAAACCGACATTTCCAATCCCTGCTTTTCCGTCGTCACCTCCCCAATGAACGTTGTGTTCCACTTTCTGGCGCCGACAATATGGAGCTACTGTACTTGGAAATCGACTCGAGGACCACGAAGTTTTCCTTACTTTCTGATGGAACATCTTTCATTTCTCTTCGCTATTAGAATTTTCTTAAATATCAGGACTTTTCCCGATCAGAAGCGAAATTTCACTCCCTACCTTAATTACATTCAATTTAAACCACTCCGCTTCGTTTCCGAAAGCCGAAAGTTCGACTTTACAGCTCGTTTCACGCAATTTTCGATCCAACTATCCGAAGTTTCGCGTTCCCCATCGCGTAAACAAGCTGACCCACCGCAAGCGGTGCAACAACAACCGCGGCAAGAAGTGGAAAGCGAGGAGGTAGTTCGACAAAGGCGCGATATCGTTTCCCGGTGAAAGTCGATCGAGAGACGCCTGGCTATATCCTGGCCAACGACCGGAGGTCTAAATATTTATACGCTAATGCCTATGCGTCGGTTCGAACATCAAAGACAAGCCAGCTCGATCCCTCGCTGCATAGTTGGTAAAAATAAATTCCCGTCGGTCCGTGTGCTCGCTACCACCCACCCTCCGTCCTCGACGTTACTTCGTCCTAGTCTACATCGGTTCTCCTCTCCAATCAGTCGCATTCGCAGGGGTTCGAGAACCGATGGGGTGTAAGCGACGCTGATACCCGCGCGAAAACACAAGTTGTGTGCCCCGAGCAAACATTACGAGCGAGAAGACGAAGAAAAGTCGAGGAAACGAAGGAAACCGCCGAGACGTTAAAGCAAACATCGAGTCGCACACGACGGGGTCACACGTCGAGCATTTAGGGTCGTTGCGCTCCTCACTTTTCTTTCCATCCCTGGAAAGTCGATTTTCCTTTTCCATGGACTTGGTGGCCCGCATTCGAAAACATTTACCAAGTCGAAAAGCTTAGGGTACTTTCGAAGTTCGCTAAATTTATAAATAATTGTCACGAGGATTTTGATTGATTCGCGATATCAGTCTGTCCACTTGTGCGTCTACGAGTGGAAGAATCTCGAGCTAGGGTCGAACAAGAAGCATCGATACACAATAGAAAAACAAACCATCCAGGAGGTGGTCCCCGATACGTAACTGACGAAGCGAGCCACGATTATTCCGGCATAATAAAGACGAGCACTGGTAGGATCTTTTGACGAGACCGAGGGTAGAGCACTCGGATATAGATTTCCGGCAAATATTTGGACGTTCACGAGAAGATGGCCAAGGGAGACATTGTCCGGCCGGTAAGCGGACCGCGATAACAGAGTTACCCTGGCCCTGGGTACCCATTGTGTGCGCACAAACTGCCGCAATTTCTAAACCGCATAGCCGTGCGAAAAAAGGCGATCCCCGGCTCTCTCGTACTCTCCCCTATGGAACGCGAACACAAGCGTTTCTTGGCTGGTTCGTCGTGGCATTGTAAAGCCGCCATGAAGAAGCAACGATGCGTGCCAGGATTCGAGATTTCCCGATTCACCGGTGGCATGGTCCCAAGGTTCGGGCGCGTTCGAACCTCTCGGAAGACTAATCAGCCGTGCCTCTTTCTCCTTGTCGAGAACAAGGACGGCAACTCTGACAGGTTGCTTGGGAAATGACGAACGCCACCTGTTCGTGAAATCGAGGGTCCGTGCTGGATGATGATGTCGAATTCCTGGCCCGAGGATAATGTGTTTTATGGAACTGTTGATGGGGAAACAGGATCGAGCAGGTCATATATTATGAAGAATCTTTTAGTGCTCCGACGAGATGATTTATCGACATCTGCGATTCTTCTGAATCCCCCTCGTTCCTTCCCACTATTCTTCGTAAATAGTAGGTTAAACGATTGCCCGATGCATTTCCAGCAATCGTATCAAAATATTTCCCAAGTTCTCTTTCATTAATAGAGATATTCAGAGAAGAAGGCAGGTCATTTGGGTGCCGCGTGGACGTTACGCACCACCCAGCTATCCGTCATTCTTCATTGAAGTGTGCAAATGCCGGTCATTCGCCCTTGATACGTGGCATTTCGCAAATTGCAGCCTCGTCACGCATGAAATCGACGTCGGTGCCGCATAATCTTGTAGGTGGAATACCCGTCGTGGCACGCTGACACCGGGCCATCAAGTATTCATCGATACAGACGGGGAACACGAGTTTCATTGTCAACGGGAATCTCACAGTCGTCGTTGACACGCAAGCAGGAAGCAGCCCCGAGATAGGTGTTAAGAATAAGAAAACGGTCCGCGATCTCTTATCGTTCGCAATGCAGTCGCCAGAAGGACTGAATCTCTTCTCTAATCGATAGATCGAACGTACCTGACCAGGGATCGATCGGCTCTACCTGCAGAGAAGTTGGCAACGCCCGTTGGAATTTTACAATTTCTGCACTTTAAACATTGTCGAACGTATCAATAGTTCTTTACAAGTTTTCATAATGCATCGTTTGTAACGAGTGGCTATTAAAATTGATTACTAGTTAGAAAGCAAATATAGCAGATCTCCGATAAACACGGGTTCATACGATAGGAAACAAAAAATCTGCCAGTGTTTCTAACAACTTTCACGAATCTCTCGCAATCGGTTAGAAGTTTGGCGATACGATATCGCAGCACACACAGCGTGCATTAACGATTTCCGATAGGAGTTTCTGTTTTTCTACTCACGAAAGTTGGTGGTCGCGTTGTATCGTAATGGTGATCAACACTTACCTGAAACAAACAAACACATCGAAGGGTTAGTCACGATGGAAAGCGACGTTTATGATAAAAATTATTCATTCATTTTTAATTCAAAGAATTCAACACGACGTGAAATAGAAAATTTCTTTTTAAATATCATCCCCAGGGAAGTGAACGCACCGACGCGACGAGCGCAGCATCTTCAGAAATATTGACGTCCAACAATGGAGAACGCGTATGGGGTGGCTCCGTCTCCATGGCCAGGCGACGGAGTCACCGATATTGCGAGTATTTACGAGAAAGCGAAAGCTCTTTGTCAGGCAGATTAATAAAACCAGCTCATCCTCGGAGCAAAGCTTCGACCACCGTGAATTCAACGGTTTTCGCTGATATGGCGGAAACCAGATCGTACTGCGAGAGCTGCTTTTTTCCATGACGTCGAATACCAGAAGAAACCCTTGGTGTAATTCCTCCAGCTGACGCCATTGATCTTTCAATCGACGCGATTTACCCCTCTACGTATTTTTCTTTCAAACAATTCTTAATGTAATAATCAGAAAATTGTATTTTATATATTTTCTTATCGACTGCTGTGGCAAATAAAATATTAATATATAATATAAAAAAGCGAAAACTTTCTTTACATTGAAATGATAATTAAACACCGTCTGGTGTAGATAGCAATCTCTTGAAAGCGAAGACACGAAACTGAATTCCGTTCGATGCTGGTTGCTCGTTCGCCACGCCGCACTGCGCCGGCCGGAACGATCGAGGAAATTAAAAGACGTTTACCGGAAGACGCCCTCCTAATGTCTTCGGCTAAATCGATTGGTTATTCGCTCAGGCGAAATCGCATCACGACTCGTCATTCAATAAAAACAAGACGGAACGGGGAGCGATAAACCACTTAAGGCCACTCAATATCCCCGACCCCCGGCGAACGAGCGTTTGCTTCGAAAGAAAGAAAAAGAAAAGAAGAGAAGCTTGCGGGAAAGAAGCGTGACGATGCACACTTACCGAAGAGATTTCTTACGTGTGTGGGCGCGTAAATAAGAAACAAATTATTCTTATACTAATCCGATTCGATCTTTCGATCCGTTCCACTATTTTTACTTCAGATTTCTTCACCCTCAAAACGTAACAAACATCAGCTTCTAAATAAATGAGAAATTTTTGTTAAAAATCATTTCCACTTTTTTGAAAAGAAAAGAATGCTCTTATATCCTGCCACGATAAACTCATCGATAACTGTAGCAAACAAACGTCGAAAAAAATCCAATCAATCCAGTGTGCACTTAAAAAAATCTATAGCCAGTACGTATCTAGTAACCTAAAAATTCTCTGGCATCCTCGAACGACAAACACGCTGGCCAATAACCAGCTAGCTGGAGTAGTCATCCACCGGCGCACACGTTCCCGTCCGCTGCTGTTTTCCATATTTTCTAGCGGGACACGAGCGAAACGAGAGCGGTTCTACCGTTACGCGTCAAGTTTCCACGGGCAGGCGTCATTGGCCGCTTTATTTACTCTTGTGGGTCGCGGGCGTATTCCGCGTGCCGCGCGAAACAACGCGGACGCGATTTTCTATCCGTCGCATCGCGTCGACTGCGAGCACCACGAAATGACCCACGCACGCACACGCGTTTAAGGCCATCGGTTTGCCGCGTGCACAAACAGGAATAATAAGACGCGATGGGTAGGTAGGTGAGCCATTAAATATGCATCCCGCATCATTTGAGGGACGCGGGTCATTATTCTATCCGCTGTCTGTCGCGCTGCCTAGGCTCGAATCCATCCGCGAATACGCTACCAACCATCCCAGCACCATCGTATTTTCTTCCTCCCTTTTTTTGTCACAGAGAGCCAAAGGAAAAGCTGTTTCGTCGTTTCAACGTGGAAAAAGCTTGATGGTACCTTAAGACATTATACTTGGAAAGAGATTTTCCGCATGGACTGCGTGCAAAATTATGGAACGTTATGCGAAAGAACAAAACATATTCCATTTCACCGAAAATCCAGAATGAAACCACCCTTTCTTCCGTTACCTAGATTTCTACGAACTGCAGATCCAACCATCCAAGTCCTCTCCGATATTCGGGAAAATAGAAAGAGGGACCCCGTCCCTCTCGAGTCTCGGAAAATCCTGCTTTTTCCCCGGTAATCGCGGTGATTTGTCCCCAAATGAGGAAAAAAAAAGGGTGGTCTGGTCTTCCGGGCTATTCGAACGAAATGATGCGCAGGTAAGAGGGTTTTAGCCACGGCAATTGCCGAATCTTCGCGCAGCCGATTTGGGAATTCGTCCGTTATCGCGCGAGAGAAAAGGCGGGCGATTGTCTGAAAAGCTTAGGCGAAAAAGCTGATGACGTCCAGGGAAGGTGGAAAGTTGGTTGAAGCGGATAGAAGAGGCGTCTCGCTAGGCGCGCCGCGTCGCAATAATCACGGACGAAACGGGATGGCGAGGCGCGGCGGAGAGAAACGGGAGCCGATCATTAAATTGTTCCGGCCCTGGTTAACACTAGGAAGAGGCGAGGAGAGGTCTCTCTCTCTCTCCCTGTGCTCGATGTGGGAGGCGTACTTGCCGCGATTGGTCAATTAACAAGTGCATTAGAAAATAATGAGGCTTCTCGTATCGCGGCGCACGGTCACCTTTAACCTTGCACCCACCTACGTACACAGCAGCGAAAAAAGAGAGTGTACGCTTGTGTGCACTCGCGAGAGTGCGTGCGCGTGTCGAGTGTGTAGAGCGTAGGCACACCGAGGCGTGTGCAGGCGTTTCGTAGCGCTAATTGAAGAGGATTCGTCGCGAAAGTAATTCGCAGCACTCCAGCAAGAACGAGCCTGTGTACTGTCGACGGTAGACTCGTCGAAAAGATGCTGCTTTCAGATTTTTCTAACTGGATAAATTGTAAAACTTACTTCTTTATCTTGTTATTTAAATTGGCATATTTGCGATGAAAGATGATTCACGAATAAACGTATTTGCACGTTACGCTATTCAAGCCATGATTAAATTACCAGTTCGCGATTAAGTGCGAATTCTAATTAAACTTCCTCCTTTCCCGGTGGCGTTTTACGTAAAATACCTTACGTAAGTTTCTCCAGCTACTAATTACCGGCCAGAAAGAAAGATTTATATTCTTCCGTAGCCTTAATGTTCCCAGTTTTCTCGTATTCGTTATTCCATACCCAGTGTTTCCGATTATACGATCAAATTAGAATTAGTTAATAGGTCATTTTACAAAGACGATTATTATCTTCGTTAACGATGAAAACCATCAACGCTTGATATTTCGAACTATACAGAATTTCTTGGCGATGTTTCGACAGCAACCCGGTTGAAAGGACGTCCCAGAGGAGGCTCGTTAAAAATAGTCAATGGTCGATTACGTTCCTCGTTATTTATCGCCGTGCATCGTTAATGCATCGCGCGAAACGCTCAGCTAAACGCATTAGCATGCAACTCGTGAGCGCGCGTCGATCCGAGAAACCAGAGTCCCGGGAAAAAGTCGAACTTCTCTCGAAGCTGATGCGTTCGAATTCTCGCGTGGTCGTGCGGATCAACCGGAAGCGGAAAGAAGTGAATTACGCGGACCGCGTACCGCGTTACCGGTTTTACGCGCGCGATCGGAAAAACCAACTACGCGACGGATCGTTTCTATTGCATTCGTGGCTAGAGGATAAATTCAATTAACTTAAATATCTAAAGAAAACAAATTTAGAGCATTTTAAATATTCAATCACGTATCCACGAAAATAAATTCTTTAAACAACGCTTTCGTGCGAAACCATTAATCGGGGCACGATCTCTGATATCGAAATGAATTTCCACGAGACGCGATAGAATTTAATGAATTTATACAAACGACGCGATTGCATTATGAAACATCGTGGCAAATTATTGTCACCGGGTCGTGATTAATCCGGCATAAAATAAACCCGATACCGAGCGAAAAACTCTGCAAGCCGCGAATATAAATATCGCTCGAAGCACTGACCAAGTCGAACCATTACGTGCAACCCTCTCCTCCATTTCGCCTTCTCTTTCTCTCCTGTTTTCCAAACGCTTCCATACGCACGCACGCGTACCGACGCGAAACGGGGGGTTGAAAAGTTTTCGCAACACGCCGCCACCCCTTTCACCGTCGAGCTGCAGCGAACGCGTACGCTGCTATTCCCCTCCCGTTCTCCAGGCCTGGCTGGACAAAAATAGCGGCACCCGTTGAAATAATTATGCGGCACGATTACGATCTCGGGACCCGGATGGAGGACGATCCGCGCTCGTACGCACGAGAACGCGTCCCGCACCCCTGCCCTTACGTTGCTCGATCGTTATTAATATTCTACGGACGCCTCTGCCAGCCATTCCTTGGCGTGCTCGCGCAACAACGTGTGCGTGAGTTCGTGCCTTTCCACGGCTAAGCCTCTTCTTTCAACGGCCTTTACGAATTCCACGTAGAGAAACCTCTTCCACGCTTTCCAGAAAACCTACCCAGCCGCGCGATCCTTCCTCTACGTTGATCGCTACTTTTTCCATCGAACATTTACGAAATTCAAAACTTCCTATCACAGGATGTTCATCGGAAGCCTACTCGAAACATCAAACGAGCTGCAACAAACGTTGATCGACGTCAACGGGAAGAATCATCCGTGGGTCGACGAAATTCATCCTTCATCTCGTGTAGCAAACCCGACGCCTGGGTAGTCTCTGACAGACTAAACCGATAGCAGAAAGATCGTGTTCCATGGTGAACGGCGAGCTACAGAAGCAGCGAAAAATCGGGTGGAAACGTAGACGAGGCGAAAGGCGACAAAGCGGAGAGAAACGGTAAGCCGAATTCCTAAACGAGCTCGCTCGGATCCTACGCAAACCGATTCGCTGCCTTTTTCTTTTCTTTCTCGTTAAATACCGATGGGCTAGGTGGAACGCATCGATCAACCGAGGAGGACAGTTTGCTTCGGCAGCCAAGAGCTACAATCGTATACACAATGGTTCGAAGAGCCATCCGTGAATAAAGGATCGTTCTTCATCAAAAATTCCGTTTGTACTCTGACTCTCCCTGTTGCATCCCTGACGTCCCTCTTCCATTCCTTCTTGTCTGTTACCGATCGTGAAATACACTGACACATTCCGGTGAACAGCGCCGGTGTTAATTAAAAAAGAAAATCTCAGCACGGTGATAACAGAATCAACGCTTTCCACCAGCTCGTTAATTTACCGTCTCTGAATCGGATCAAGAGGTCGCGACAAAGAGGGCGGTAGGAGGGTGGACAGAATCCGAAGGCATAATATACCGCGAAATTACACGGCAGAATCGACGGACAGGTCGTGTGAACCTGGTGGCGAAAGAAAAAGCCGTGAAAGAAATGGGAAGGAGAAGGTAGCAGGGCAGCGAGGCAGGAAAGAAATGACTCGTCGCCGACAGCAGCCGGCAAAAGACAGAGCTGGACGCGAAATTAAAAGTGAACGACGGAGGTGTGTCTATGTATGTTTAATCGCGATCGAGTATTCCGTTTGGAGGGCACGCCAAGCTGCTCGTGGACAAGGGACACGGATGGCAAAGGGTGGGAAAGGCAGCGAAGGGCGGTACACGCTGGCCCCTTGGCCTGTCCTACCCGGCTCGATATGTAATTTTCCCTCTTGCACCCTTATCCTCGACGTACTGCGAAACGTCGTCCGCACACAGCCAGCCGTGTCCAGGAAGAGGGATACGTGTTTATGAGACGACGCCAGCTGCAGAGACCACCTCTCCTCGATAAATTCAGATCTAAACGGAGCTATCGTTTAACAGAAATTAGAGGACCAATTTCATATCGAATCGTTGGACGCGGGTGGAGGAAAAAACTGGCGAGCTCGTTCGACGATTAATTTCGATGAAATTTCAAACACCCTGCCGCGTGACGCAGAATAAATTTTACGGCCAGTTATTTTGCGATCGGGCGACGATTCAATTTTCAACTTACATAATTAATGTCGAACCGTGAGCATCGTTTAATCGATGATAAAATCATGACCTTCCACGTTTTAGATATACTTAATAAATATCTTCGCCTTAGCGATGGTCGTGTCCAGCCGTCATATACCGGAAACGACGACTCGATCGCGAGGACGTCGCGCGAAAGAGGCGATAATTGGCTGGTAGCCAAGAACGATCCGATCAATTAGCAGATCGAGATCCTTCGTGGCGCTAATTTACTTATCTTCCACGTTAAATTGCTCGAGGCCCGTCGAGCGAGCGGTGATTGCTCATCGTGGCAGTAGCGTGTAATTGAAGAAGCTGCTACCTGGACGATGTACTCTCTCGTAGCCTGTTCTGATAAGCAAAGTGGCGTCCCGATGTTCAGCCTATCGCTTTCGCTGTGTAAACCGTGAAAATAGTACAACTGTCGGCGTTAACGATGATAGGTACTCTGCTCGGAGCAAGGTTGTTTGCATCGAAACTAATTCTGTCCACTGTTACTGTTGATAATTTTTTAACATTACCATACGAAGAGGTGATACTCGAAGTGCGTAACGTCGAAGAAATAAGACAAGCGTGATTTTCTAGCACAGTTAGGAGACATCAACTCTCCTCGATCCTATAATTTCCATGATATTATCATAATTTGTGATCTTTTTAATATAACAACCTGTGAATATTGCTTGATTAGCGGCTGTTTGTTAATCTAATCGAACACCGTATCTTCGCGGGATTTCCTTAACAAGTAGAAATATACAAGTATCACAGGAAATGCAAGTGAATAAAAATCAAGTAGACACAGCGTTAAAAGCAAACACGAACGTCAAGACTGACCAGCCCAGGCTATAAGAGGGTGGAAAGAATCAAAGGAATCAAAGAAATTACGGGTCCCGGACGCACGAAAGCACCGATAAGGGGTGTTTCGGCCAGCTTTTGGGGAAACGCAGAGATTTGGTCAGGGATCGAGGCAAGGATAATACCTGTTTAGCGTTGTCGCGCTGTCCGCAGACACAAAATCGTCCCCTGCGCGCGTTGCAACATTAATGTTTCTGGCCAGGATTACACGTTCGCATCGTGAATGTATCGCGCGTAGCGAACTCAACAGTATCTACACACAAATGCGCATAAAGGGAGAAGCACGCCACGTTAGGGAGAATAAAAGCGACGAAAGGTCCGCCGGTTAGGCCTACTACCTCCACCTGCGGCGTGGAATCCCTTCGGGTAATCCACCACCCACAATCAATCACCGTTTCTACACCGGCCGGTCTGCTTGCTCCAGCTCGCATTCACGTGTCGTGAAAAGAATAGGGAACCCGAGAAATCCGTTTCGTGTCGCGGAAAAATGCATTATCCGTCACGACAGTCCCGCATTCGTGGTCTTTTTTAATCTTTTCTGGCGATGCTGTTGTTGGCGATCGTTATGGTATTTTATTAAATATTTCAAAGTATAGAAGAATTTTCAGCGATTTTTTTCAATGTAGATATTAAACACCCGAATCCCGAGGAAAGCATTCGCGATGAACGTACTCGCGGCGACGATGCCAGCTTCTTCAGCGAGCCAAATTGCCCGCTGAATAATTCACGGTCCGCGAGGCGAGGTGTTCCGCGGGAAATCCGTCTGAAGCAACTCCTTCGAGCGATTTTCCAGGGTCTAGAAAAGCTACCGGATGAATCGTATTCTCGACCGGCGAGGGCAGGATTTGCGTGGCGGGAAGAGAACCACCCTCGATAATGGACAAGCGAGCGAGCGTTCGCGCGTAAAACGGTTGAAAGTTTAAAGACGTACGAAAAGAGAATGCAGGTTGCTTCGATCGGTATTCATTATTCAAGATAGCCGATCAGGGGGGAGTTTTCCGTCGATCGAAAAGTCTCGATCGACGTCGTTCAAGTCATGGTGTTTCCCTACTCGGGGACGATCGTTTCATAATAAATGTCGTAGAAAAGAGAAAGACTCGAGCGGACCCATTTCACCCTCGCGCAAATTGTCCAAGCTGTGAGACACGAAGCTTCCTCCTGTTACGAGGAAGCGAGGAGACTTTTAGTCGGGGACAATGGGGGCGTGATAAGAAATTCACGAGGCACATAAGCCGCTCGAGGGCAAGGGCAGGTCAGGGAACAATGCTTCTTCTCGAAGTGTGCCGCTGACTCTGGTACTACCTCAACAGGGGGTTGAAAGAACACATGGAGCAGGGTTAACGGTGTTACAGCTATGTCCCGCGAATCGTTATTGAACCTCGGTGAACCGTCGACCATGAACTACCAGCTCGAAATTTCTTAATACACGAGTTTAGAGAACAACAGTCTTGCTTACTTCATTATTAATGGCACGTCTGGTTATTTTCATTGAGACAATTAAGATTCTAATCGAGCCATCCGATAAGTATCTCCTGCTCGAGCTTCATGCTCGAATGTTGGGGTACAAGAGCGTGCGAGTCGGAAGATGAAAAAGAAGCGACTTCCAGTTTACTGAATCTCAGACTGGTAATCGCGCTTTATGAGGTCGAAAAGTCAAGCTTAAACGTGAAAGTTCCAAAAGCCTTGCGGAAACTTCAGGTTATGAACGTGAAAGACTAAAGAAACTTGAGTGATAGAGACGGTGCCCCTGAAAAACCATCGATCCTGAAATTTTCATCCAAGAAACTTCGGCTACGAAATTCTTTCGATGGAATCGCTTTTAAGTGACTCGACAATTATCGAAGAGTAATTAAAAAATAATGAGAATCATCCTTTCAGTGGTGCGGTTTGAAAGCGGAACTCGCATTTAATTTCACGAAACACATTCGAAACTCGATTCAATTATCGTCGCCAAGGGGGTCGATAATTATCTGACGGCGCGATCGTCGCGTAATCCCGCCAATTTCGTATTTCATAAGTCGTCCCTATCAAGCGAGGAACCCCGGAGATTCTTCTTTCGTTCGACTACCAACGAAACGAGCGAAGAAGAGGCATTAATAATACGATCTCGTCGGTCGTTCCTGCGAGATGGACGGACGGACGGATGGACAGATGGGACGGTGTTAGGAATCACATTTTTCAAGTCATGCCTGTTAATGCGGTGAACAAGGGGCTGAGCCGGGGCTTCTCAATGGCGTACGCGTCGAGGGACCTTGACGGGCACAGGCTAGTGAAAAAAGGAATGAAAAAAGAAATTAATTACGCCCACCTCTCTGACTCTGTAATTCCTGATAATCGATGATTGACACTTCGACTGAAAGACCTTTTACCTAGCTATCCGCGCTTCTACGTGGATTTCCAAACTAATGGAGGAGGGAAAAGCAAGCGAGGAACTAATTAAGACGTTGAAATTTTCAGCATGTCCCTCGAATAATCATCGTCATTGTGATCGTGTAAACACAAAGAAAATTCGTACAATTCGATCGTTCGCTCGAGCTACGATACACAACAGCATGGGACAAACTTCTCTTCTCATTAATTCTAGCAGGAAAATCGATCCCGCGATTCGAGAGAAACAAAGGCAAATCGATCCATCCGCTCCAATACACCGAGAAACCGAGCATTCTAACCGGTGCGGTGCATGGCATCCCCTTACGGTACCCTCTTGCAATCTTTTCGAGCAACATCTGTCGAGGTTCGCGAACGATCCGATGAGTATTCGGAGCCAAGGTCGTGGACCGAACCCATCTCGATTAATAAAACAACTGACGAAGATTAAGGGGCCTTGCGGTGGTCGGAAAACGAAAGATGCAACGGAGAAGAAAGGGTGTCAACGAAAAAAAAAAAAACAAAAGAAATTAACGAAGATGATTAAAGTTTATAGATGAGGCCAATTCTCTAAATACCATTCCTTTAGATATTATTCGTTTAAAAATTCGAGTTAATAATTTTAATCGATACACGTTTCGTTGGTTTGGCTCACGATTGACCCGACATTCACTCTGATCAAGGATTAATTACAAAGAAAGGTTAAAGTGCGACGATGGCGAACAAAGAAACAAGTGGACCGTTCCTCGTCCGGCGCGAAGACAAATGAGAAGCATTAAGCGGCACGGCGATGATCTACGGGGAAGGAGATCCCACGCGATGCATTGTTTCAGCATCGTAGACCAAGGCGGACTGAAAATCTTCGATGCCGCTTCACCAAATGGAGATCACGACGAAGGACTGTTCCGTTCTGGCCCGGTTTTCTTTTTCTCCACGACGACCTCGGTTATTGTCCGGGACAAGGTCCAGCAGAGGCTACCGAGGTTCGCGTATCCGTGGCGTAATCGATCCGTGGATCTAGCGAGATCAGCCAGGAAACAATGCCGCCGATCGGTAAACCGCTTCCTCGTTGGTAGACCCACTCTCTCTGGTACGGACGGTAAATCATCGGCGTGGATCGCGATACCGGCGATATACGCTCGCTTCGATCCTTTCCGAGAGAATTATGGGGACTGACAGAATTAATCGTGCCGATGTCCGTGAACGGAGACGAACTTTAAGGAAGCTCGTTCCGCATCGTTCTGATTTATCGCCTCACCCAGCTATCGTTTCTGAAAATTATCCTTCCACGAAAAGACGTTCTCGCGCGAAGGAGACGCGTATCGCTAACGAAGGCGGCCGGTGTCGACGCGTTGGCGTGTTTGCGCGTGAAAAATTAAAGGCTGAAAGCAAACGGATTTGCCCGGTCTCCGTCTTTGACGATGCGGAAGGACACACGAGGAGGTGCCACCTTGGCGCATGCCGGTTCGCGTTCTTCTGTTTCATGCATTTTTCCCCCGCGACGCTTTTCTCGCGGTGGAAAATTAACGAGGGAATATTTCATTTTCAAAGGATCAGCCCCGGTAGGAGTAGGCGGCTCGCTACGCGGCAGGGCAAAGAAACTCGCTAGGGGATGCGCGAGAGATGGAAAAAGAGGTTCGAGCGAACGAGCAGTTTGCCACTTTATTCGCGCGCTCCACCCATCCTCTATCGCGTCTCGTCTCCGTTTTGTAATCATGAATTTCGTCGACGACGTCATTAACGCGGATTAACAGCCGCGTTAAGGGAAGAACCGCCCCCGCGGCCCCGCCGTCGGGGGATGTGCATCACCGTAATCGCCGTTTGCGAAGACGATTCCGAGGGATGTTCCTCCCTCCTCCTTCGCTTCTTCCTCCTCGGGCATAATGAATTCTCCTTTCGACAGCCACCTTCGATTTCCGAATTTCACTAAAATCAATTTACTCCCATTCCTAGTCTTTTCGTCGAGGCGATCGCCTTGGTTATTGGAATTGTTGGGACATTTCGAATTTCCTCGGAATTTCAATTTCTCGAGTCGGGAATCGAACCGTTCGAAAACGAACACACCCAACGAACAGGCAAAGAAACGAGCAAACGATAACTCTTGCGCGAGGCGTCGCTGGAAACACGATCCACGTGGCGCCGACGTGGTACCAAGCGGTTACACAGCGAGCTCGCGTCTCCGCGTGATCGACCACCAATTTACATTTGAATCACGCGCGTTTCTCCGCGGGGCCTACGAAATCCCTGAGCCCCCCCCTCGTAAATCGTCTCGCTACGTGCTGGAGGGAGGAGAATTTTCGGGTGACACGCACGGCCCTGGTACCTTCTCGTCCGCCTGATTACGCTGTCGCTTCGGGCACCTCCGCCATCCTCGGGCCCCGAAATCACTTCGATAAAAGCTGGATAGCTTCGTAGCACGGACTATAGCTCATAAAGCGCGTTGCAAAAATGAAACGGCTGTCTCTTTCCCGGCTCCGGGTAAACTATAGTTCAATACCTGAAATCCCCTTCCTCGGCCGTCTTGGGACTTAAGATTCGCACAAACGAACGCACTGTGTGTACCCACGTACGAACGCATACTCGCGGCTTCGTAATGAACCGACTGGACCACCTTACGTCCTGAAACCGTGAACGGCGGAGCGGAGAGGGAGAGCTACGGCAAAGACGAAACGAGTTGCGGAAGGGAGGAGGAGGCTCATCTCGAAGCAATCGCTTTGGTCACGCCAACGTTACCCCTCCCTCTGCCCGGTTTAATCAGGTGTTAAATACGAGCATCGTTGCACACCTCGAGTATTCCCACCAGCGCAGCGCAGCAGGCCCTATCCAAGAGGTCCGTGTACCTCTTCCCTCTCATTCTTCTTTTTTTCTTTTCTCCTCGCCTCTTTTTCGTTTTGCTTTCGCTCCGTCTCCCTTTTAGACACGCTCGACTTTCTGCCGGTACACCTTGGCGATCGCGGCCGAAGAAAAGAGGAAGAGGAGACTTAGGCGGTGCCCACACCGGACGACAGGTGCGTCTTGATGATCGTTAGAGCTCCACGATCGAGAATCGTAAAAAGTTGCAAAATCTAAAGAAGATTATATCGAATATCAAAATTCTCTTGGAGTTTTCAGTGAAAATTCGAAGGAAGTACTTTTCTCGATAGAGCATCGGAGTCGATGCGAAAAGAGAAGAAAGAGGAGAGAAACAAGTCCCCTCTCGTCGAACGAGCAAGCTTGTTTCTGAAAGGAGAGTCCCGATGAAAAGGCCGGCGACGACGGTGTGTAGCTACACGTCGAACACCGGTAATTATCGCGAACCGGGAACAAGCAGCATCGGTGGCGGAAAACACAGCCGGTTCTACCGATCAGAGAAGAGTCGAAGAACGACTGATTAGCCTGGAGTGGCGCGCGGTTACGCGACACGCGAGGTCGGGGTGCCCGCGTTTATGGAAAAGGTGGTGAGTAACGAGAAGTCGAAGGCGCCTGTTCGAGATAGGCTCTCCGACGCGGGGAACAGGAACACGCCCCACGGCGGTCCCGCTCGTCTGGCTTCGATCATCGGGAAGCACGCTGCCGGAGTGGAGGAAGAAAAAAAGAGGGACGAACAAGAGGGCGATCATCAGGAAACCAAGACACCACCATCACCACTAGAGAACAGGGTACTGGTTGAATGATAAAAAGAAACGGAACGAGAGTGAATCGAGGAAAGGGACGAGGAGGAAGAAGAAGAAGAAGAAGAAATCAGTCAGGCAGCCAGGCCGCCAGTCAACCAGCCAGTCCGTCAGTCAAGCCGTCGCGGCTCGTTCTCCGTCACTCGTTCGCTCACTTACTCGCTCGCTACTCGGTGTGTTAATTAGTTAAGGTTGTTGGTCGGGGACTAAATTACACCTCCGGAGCTACTCAAAGGAAGCAATTACTGGTGGCGCAACCCGGAGGGGGACTCGTAAGTCTCGCGAGGGAAAGAGCGATAGAGAAACACGGCTGAGGGTGGTGGGTACAGGGTATAAGGGAGGTGGAGACTCGCGCGCGAAACAGAGAGAGAGAGAGAGAGAGAGAGAGAGAGGGAAGGAGGGCAACAGAGAGAAGTTAACGGCAAGCAAGCAAGTAAGCAAGCAAGCAAGCAACCCAGTCAGCCAACCAACCAGCCAGTCAGTCAACCAACCAGTCAGCCAGTTGGCTTAGCCTAGCTCTCTTCGTAACGCGCCTAGACCAGAGTATGTTGCTGCAGCAGCACCGACGACAGCCAACTCTGCTTCTGTTACTGCTAACGCCACTGCACGCTTTTCCTGTCGATCCGTCTCAACGCGCCCGGTACACGTGACTCGTTCCGTGCCCACTTTTATGTTCAACGACCTGCCACCCCTTCCCTTCCTTCTTCTCGTCCCTCCTGACCCAGCCTCCTGCGATTGGTGCACATTCTCGTTCGAGTACCCCGGCCGATATACCGGCAACCACCCTCTCTCTCTCTCTCACTCTCTCTCTCACCCTCCTCCACCACCTTTCTTTTCCTACGCTATTCCACCCCTGTGCGCGCTCGTTACACCATATCGCTGGTTCGGAGGCGGAGGGTGGCATTGATTTTCAAACTGGGAGCGCTGTCGGCGGTAGTTTGCCAAAATACCGGGCTCCCGCTGACGAGAGAACACAACGACTCTCTACTATACCCGACCACCCTTCTCTTTTTCTCTCTTACATTTTTCTTTCTCTTGTTTATTTGTCCGACTCGTTGTTCGCTCTTCCTGCCTCTCTCGATCAAAGGTAAATGAGATGGAAAAGCTGGGACACGAGGTACGTTCCAGGAACCGACGGAGATTATTCCTCGAGATCGGATTCGCGAGAACGTCTCTAACGATGTAAGGACCGATAGAAAATAAGAAAGATCCTACTCTTCGAGACGAAGAAGGATCCACGAAATTTTTCTCCCGACCGTCGGTTATTATCCCGTTAAAAGAACCACGGGAAATATGCGATGCAGATTAGAAGGATTTATTTAAAATTCACCGTGTCCTCTTCTCTTTTCCAGCCAGTTCTTTTTTTCTTTTTTTTCTTTGTTTCCCTTTCACGTGGCGGATAATAGCCAACCGGCATCACGAAGCCGAGAGAAAGAGCCGACCTACGAGGCAAAGAGATGAGAAATTTCCGGAGATTTATTATAGGGAGCAGAAAAAGAGAGAAATAGAAAAGAGAAAGAGAGTGGATTGAAGCCGTGCAAGGTGATGCCCAATCAGTCTCCTCGCTGCTCTATCACGATCGAAAGGGTGCACACGCTCTCCCGCGGACAATAAAAAAAGAAAATACCTTACAGGGTCGAAGCGTTATTACTCGTCGCGTAACAGAACCCTTGCCCCAACATCGGTCTCCTTTCGTATGTCGACCAATCTCTGTTTGTTCGCGATTCATCCTTAATTCATAATTGCACGCTCTACAACAGCGTCGTCAGTTCGTCGCTGATTGAAGATTACAGCCGTCTCCTCCTTCGAGTTTCGTTCTCAACATCCTTCTTATTAATCACCGCGAGCCTTCAGCCACCGATGAACAAGGGGAGAAAAAATAGCAAGGTATTCGCGAGCGAAACGAGGTCAGAGAACGAGGGAAGAAACGTAGCTTTCTGAAAAGGGGATGACTTCACGGATCTCGATGGTTCTCTAGATATTTCCTGGTAAACTCGAAAACCCCATGTGGTAGCCGGTCGGCATTGCAACACCGACCCACGGCGAAACAACTTTGGCCAAGTCGCCGTTTCCAGTCCGAATGTAACGTCACAGTTCTCAGAAGCCCGAACCTTCGGGTTTCTTTTCGGTGCTGCAGCCAGGACACAATGCATACCGTTGCCTTTCCGGCCCCTCTTCAGGCTTCTTACTACTTCTCCATCTTTGCCAAGTCCTTCGTCCTACGCATTTTTTATGGGACAGTTAGGCAAAGCCACTGCCTTTCTCGTGTTCGAAGAATCAGACGCTGCGAGTCGTACTTAGATTTTGATATTTGAAAATATTTTCCTATGTCTTCAGAGTTTTCCTGGCACCCAAGGCTCATTACGTTGCACCCCGTATCGCGGTAGCGCCAACATCGAAGGGAGACGCGTTTGAGCATCCATTTGCTTGCATTAGCAGTTGAGAATGTTGTTCTCGAGCCGAGGGACAGCCTTATACGGTTGCTCTTTCACGGCAGAGAAATCTTCAGAGAGTCGTCTGTGGGATTCTAGACAGAATGGCAATTAGCTACGTGGAAGGGAGACGCGTTACGAAGCCAGCTTACTTCCATCGGTCCGCACTGTCAACTCGATCGGTGGACAACGGCGAGAGCAGGTTGACAGCTGCGATTGACACTGACGAACAGTCCCTGATGAGCTACTCGCAGACGAATGCTCGTTCCACGAAGAAACGACAACTGTTGGAAGCTCATCGACCAGACTGCTAAATGTAAAACGCTGCCAAACAAGCTGGTACACTTATAAATCCCTTCGAATGAATATAAAAGATGAAGACATCTCCTACTATCTGGTCATACTATTCAGGTATCCAAGAAAAATGATACTTGGGAAGATAGAAAACAAATTTCCAAACCGAAGGATTAAAACAGCCAGAGGAAAATCATGAAGCGTCTTGAAAGATGCTAAGAAGACGATGTTGACGAATTTTCCCGTGGTTGACGAAGAGAAAGATCGTTGGGTAGGGGTGGGTGCATCCCCGCGCAGCGTTCGCGCCAATCGTGGTCGCATAGAAACGGGGAGAAGCTGGCTCCGGGGCTGAGAACAATGAAGCGGCTTGATTTGTTCTAGCGCCTCGGCCGTGCGACGCTCCGGATTATGCCCGGAAGTCTTCTCTTTATCTACCGGCCTGTATTCGTGTGTCCTCCGTGTCTGATTGTGCGACGAGCGGAGCGCACACAGCGACGCGGAGGTTGGCCGGGAAACGATGACTGTGTAAGGAGGAGGACAGGCGCGTAGCTGGCGTGCTGGTTATCACGAGGGCCTGGAGCGACCGGGACACACCGCGTACCGAGCCGGTACGATGTGCTCACGCACATCAGTAAGAAGAAACGAGGAGCCGGCAACTGGCGTCAGCGTCAGCATCAGCATCAGCATCAGCAACAGCCTCCTCTCCGTCGTCAGCGTTCGCCTCGTCACCGTGTCACGGACCGATGCATTGTGCGCGCACGACGTGTCTCTGTGTCCTGGCTGGCTATGTCTCTTTCTCTCTGCATCTCGACAGCGTGCACAGCCGGGGAAACCTTGAATGACAGCGGCGCAAACATCGCCCAAGGGAATATTAAAAACGTTCCGTGGGACAGCGTCGGCCTGGAAGAAGTATGAAGCAGAAGAGACGCTGGCATTCGCGCCATCGCCGACGCTGCCGGCTCCCGACTGCCACGTAACACGTAACCATCACGAATAACGAGCCCCCGGGTTCTGTGTCATCGGCATCGCTTCGCCCCACGGACCGATCCGGACGTTCCACGACTACCATCCACCGCTCACGCGCTCTATCGACCAACTCCGCTTCCGTTCGCGCTTTACGCGCCGACCGATGTCTCCCGAGAGACTCGGGATCTTGTACCGTGTCGAGCGAACACGTGTTTCGAGAAATCCGTCGAGGATCGGATAAATCACGATCTCTGATCGGTGATCGGAATAATTGAGAAGACGTTGCGCGAAAAAGTGTACGCTTGGCTCTTGGTAGTTTAGCTAGCACGGGTGTTTGAGTTTGTTAGCGATCTTCTATTTTTAAATTTTAATACGTATATATATATATATTGCAAGCCCTATCATCGAATATAGATCTGGCAATTTCTTTGATGTTCGTCGCCAGACGGATTTTTATTCTTACGGTGAACGGAGGAATTGCAAGCATCGCTTGCATCATCCCACACGCAAATATCGATGAAAGCCGTGCATCGAGCGTTCCGCGGGGCAAAGCAGGCCGGGAGAGGGATGCCAGCCAGACCGCGTTCTAATATTCACCGGAGAATTTAGCTGCGTCTCCGTTTCAAAGGGCTGCTTCGCCCCCGAAAACGTTTCCGATCGGTTGGTACGGGGCCGGAGGCTGATCCTCTGGAATCCCGGTATGTCCTTGAGGGCCGATCGGGCCGAATCGGTCGGAGGTGCGCTTACGCCTTCGCGGCACTATACGCCGCGAAAGCGAGGAGGTAAGAGAAAGAGGTGGAGGAGAAAAGGCAGAAGCGAGAGGAGGAAAGAACGAAACGTAGGCAAAGCAGCCGTAATAATGGACGAGAAAACGAGACGTGGACGAGTCGAGGCGAGTGGAGGCAAGAGCAACACGAGGAACGGGACGAGGGTCGGGGATACGAGAAGCAGAGAGAAGAGGCAGAGGAGAAGCAGAGACGGAGAAGCAGCCGGAGGAAACAGCGACGACGAAGAGCAGCTACGCAAACCCGGTCGAGCGAGAGCGGAGCGAAGCGAAGCCGTTGCGGAGGCGACGTGGCTCGGTCGTGTTTTATTTACTTAAGACCAGTAGCGAGCTCGGCGCAGGTAGAATTCCACAACTGGAATCTTAATAAGGGTGGCCAGGGGTTCTCCCCCGCTTCTTCTTTCGCCTCTCTCCTAACCCAGTGTGTCCTTAGTACCATCTTTCGGCTACTCCTATCTTCCAGCGGACTACCGTCGCCCTTCCAAACTGATCCTCCTCCTCCTCTTCCTTCTTCATCACCCTTTTTTTCTTCCTTTTTCCCTATCTCCCGCGTACACGTCCAGCCAGATGAAGATTATCTAGCGGAAGTTTTGCCTCGTGTATGACCAAATGTCCACAGCTGCCTCTCGTCTCTCCCCGTCTCGTTCGCCGCTTTATTTTTGGCTCGCCTCTTCTTCTTATTCGACCACCACCTCTCGCGAACGTACCGAAGGAAACGTTCGCCATATTCGCGGCAAATGGAGACCGAAGAGGAAACGGTTCACGAGACGCGCCAGCACCACCTTATGGGAACCGTCGACGTCGCTCTAATGGTCGACGATAACGTACCATTTGAATTCCCATCCACGTTTATATTTATCTAGATTGCCTAGCGTGTTACGTTCTAGAATTAGGGGAGCGACAGGAGGATTCGCTGCTAAACCCTTCCCCGAAACGTGGACCCTGCCACTGAAGAGACGAAAGCACGAGAGAGAGAGAAGTTAGGGTGGGAGTTAGTATCGGTGGTGGGTGCTGCTGGCAAAATTATTGTGTCCGCCTAACTAATCCATACCGCAACGTATGCAACCCTCAACCCCTGCGTGCATGAAGTGCGTGCTACAGTCAAGTGCGCCACTGCGCGAGCTCATGTACCGGGTGATTCTAAAGGATCGTTAAAACAATGCGGCTACGACCGTGAAGGGACGCGATCATCGAGATTTTTCAAGCGCGTACACCGTCGCGTTGCGGGAAACGCGAACAGTAGATGATACTTCTCGTCGATCCGAACAGCAAGCCAGGCACACGCTCTCTCTGATTTAATTTGCTATGGTAAATGGGGAGGATTGATCAGATCGTCGATACTTGTAAAAGTTAGCAAACATTTTTTCCCGCGGACGCGTAATTTGCGCTCGAATTTCCATGCAATCATCGCGGTCCGATTTGTCTTATTCGATCGACGAACGTTGTTAATTTTCCTCGTCAACGTAGCTCCACGCGGTTTCACTGTATAGAAGAATAACGATTTTACGAAAATTTTCCAACCTTTAAATTACTGTAACTAAAAAATTTTCAACCACCCTCCACGTGCAATTACGCGACAATTATTCGTGTCTTCAAGTTGAAAAATCGGATCTCAGCGAACGCTGGAGACGCAAAATCGACCAACGAGCGCGTTAATTAAAATGCTCGCGACTTCGCACGTGCTGGATTTCGCGCTAGTGGCACATGTGCTCGAACGAAAGTGTGCGTGCACGTGTGTAGCGTGCCACGCGCGTGCTAAATTGCGGGGGCCGCGTTTTCTTCGAGGAAACCGGAAATGCATCTCGTGGTAATGACCGCCTCGGTTCTCGAGAACGCCCGGCTAAAAAATGCCAACGTTTAAACCCCTATCGCGTTAGCAATTTTCTTGCCGTCAAAAGGTTCCGACAGTTTTTTCTTCTTAATTGATATTAAATATCATAGGATCCTATATTATTTCCTAGATTACTTTCGAATATGAAAATTCATCGATTTAAATATTACACCGCTGTGAAATTGCACGAAGAATTATTTATCTCGTGCACCGCAACATTACCGTATTAAAAAGAGAATCTATCAAAGGTACGAGTTGAAAAGAAGGGAACCGATTCACGAAAGCCACCCCAATTACTTCTTCCTCTCAATCACTGCCCTCGAAGCCAATTTTCCGCCTCTTATAGACCGACATTACCGGTAAATTACTCGTTTTCCCGGTCGTTCTACTCCGGATGGCCACTCCTTCGGTGACCACAGACACGCGTGCGGATCGAACAACCACACGGACGCGACGCGGCAAGGAGGGATGAACGAAATTATCGGCATGGTAAAAACTAAAACACCTGGACTATCATCCAATAAATCCATCATCGTCCAACGAAGGAAGATAGACGGAGAGAAGAAGTGAATTGGGGCCTCGGCTCGAGCAACTAGCATCCCGGAAGTGGGAAGCCGACGGTCGTTTCTCGAGGGGTTGGCGCTACGCAGAAACGATTACCCGATATAGTTGTAACCCTCGACGGTTCATCGATATACATTATACGTATATATAAAAGGTAGGCGAGGAGTAGGCCAGAAGGGGTGCAGCCGCGTAGTAGCAGGATCAGGGTGTGTTCGAGGGGGTGACCGAGAGGGGCCGCAGGACCTCGCATAATGCGCGTGTAACACACCCTACTCATCACGCGCCACTTGCTCCCCTCCCGTGCACCCCTTCCGCCTGCGATCGACCCCAGAAAATCAACCGGCCTCTCCTCTCTCCTCTCTCTCTGCGGTGTGTAACGTCGTCTCGCTTCATCCTACGAGCCCGTGTTGGCTCACTGACTAGCACATGCGAGTTATGTTTATATTATGATATTAATAGAGGGTAATACGCGACCTCCATCGTCGGTCTCGGTAGCAGCAGGTTGTTTGTCGGCGCGGTACCGAGAGGCCGTTCAGGGTCGTACGCGATGCCGAGTGGTACCCCGGGGCCACTTGCTTAAGAATTCCCCCCCTTCTCTTTGTTGCGGATGCTCTTCGTGCTTGGCAAAAGAAACGTGCTTTGGCCTGGGAAATTACGCGTTATCGATCGTCGAGCGTTTTTGACACTGCGTCTACACATATTTTAAGCGAAGCGATAGACATCCCTCTCCTACCGGAAACGTCGACCAGAATACCAAGATTTCGAAGATAGGAATCAATTCGCCGTCCATCACGAGAGCGTACTCTGACAAAGGCCAGCATGCGGGTGACAACGAACGAGGAAAGTAGCATCTCTCCCGAGAGGAAACGGCCCACGGAACAGGACGAATCGTTCGGATCTACCGCAGTTCTGGCAGGTTCCAAAACTAGTCGTGACAGGGATCATTAATTGTGCGTTTTAGGGTCCGAGGGGGATGGAGGCACGAGCGAACTGGCGAAAGGAGAAATACTCATAGAGGCATACCGAACGGGCCTTCTTCCGCTATAAATTACACGGTTACGAGGAGGAGATCCCGTGGGTCGCGTTGACCTGTTCGATGCCGTTTCTCTCGGATCCCACCGAGAGCCTGTGATTTCGTTCGGTCGAAATGCGAATTTTTGGCGGGCAACACCGAACAGAAAAAAGGATCTCGTTTAAGTGGCTCGGGTGAAAAAGACGTGGGAGGGCGTCCTCGGATTCTCCTTTAACTATACGGGGATGAGAAGAGGCGAAGGAGAGAAGGAGGAGGAGGCGGCGCGGTGCGCGGATACCGGGAACTGTTAGGGCTGCTGACTGGCCTTCCTCCTTCCGTCTCTCGGCTGGCTGGCATCTAATTCGAAAAGGGCAACCCCCTCGGGACCCGCATCTCGTTACGCGGAACATCGTGTAATTAGCACGTCGTTGCGATCCTGTCTCCAGACGAGTCGTGCAACCAATCCGTCTATGTGATGGTGCGATGCGATGCTGATGGCACGTCGAGCTCTCCCGTAAACGAATATCACACGCTACGGGGAACAGGCAAGATTCCCCTTCGCGGAGACCCGTCGAAATTGAACAGTTCCGGTCGCGAGAGATACATTTCGACGGTGCAATATCACGAATCGAGTGATAAAAAGATAGCGAATAACAATCAGAGAATAGACAGCCGCGAACCGGGGCTGTTAACGAAGCTGGCGAAAGCTCGGAAATCTAACATTCCTGGTACTCGTTAGTACCAGAATTATTATTAACATAGGACGGGATCGAACAATTGGCAGGTCTCGGTGTTTAAATGAATACAAGCCCCGTTCGTGTTTATTCAACGACGTGCCGGGGGGAGTTTGGGTCGGGCTGCACGCGCGATCATAGATGCGTGCGAAAAAGTACCCGCTCGCGCAGTGAAAGCGAGAAAACTTTCCAGCAGCGGGTAAAAGGACCGATTCATGCGGCAGAATGTGTACGGCCATTCATTCCGGCGGGCAGAACGTGGTGAATGCATCAACTAGAGAATCGAGGGAATAGAATATACCCGGGCCGGGCCATGCCGAGGGATGAATAAATACAAACGCGTAACTATTTTATTCTCCATTTTGTAGGAAAACGTTGGTTCCGCGCTGGGCGTGCTCGCGCTCGGATCCCTTCGTAATCATTTAGCTTTAAAATTCAGCCTCTTCAACGGTACACGCCACTCCAACCCTTCTCCTCTCCCTCTCGCTCTCTACCTTTCCACCATCGCTACCGCTACCACCACCACCACCACCACCACCCCCTATATAACCCGGGACTACTCAGTTCGTTCGCTTCATTTTCACCCCCCATTTTCAGCCGTTGCAAATTCTACCGAGTTGCACGAGTACCGGCAGCAGTTTCACCCGAAATTAATCCCAGCGATTACGACTCCGCGGAGGAGGATATTTTATGCTTGCCAGAATCTCCAGCGACCTCTAATTAACGAAGAACCATCCGGAATTCAACGGTTACGCGATCGCGGATACACCGATGCTACTTTTTTTTCCCCCATGAAATCGTTCTCGCCCGTCCGCAATACCCTCGAAACGAAACGAGGAAAACAGACGCAGAAAATGGGAAGGGAAAATTTCCAGGCGTAATGACGCGAGTTGGAATTCCATCGTTATCGTTTAACGATATCGGATTACCATCGCGTATAAAGCGCGCGCTACGCGAGTCAAACTTTTCCTCCTATCTTGTGTGCGAACTGCTCGCGATGTCTCTCTTCAACCATCCTCTACACCGCGTGCTTTCGCTCGCCCTTTGTGCTGCGTCAAATTCGATATCGAGTTGTTTTTCATCGTGATTACATTAAGTAGCCAACGTCGCAGGCGCGATCGCTGTAACTTCGTTCGCTGGTTACCAGCATTAGGTGTGCTGTTTTTATTCTACATACGGTAACACGATCACGCACCAAGTTAAACTCTAATCACGTTTCAACCCTGTGCAAAATGACGGGTTAGAGGACAACCGAAAATTCGTCGAAAAAAAAGAGAGAGAGAGAGAGAGAGAGAGGGCGCTCCACCGCAATAAACCATTGCGAGGAACAACAATGTTTCCGCGTCGTGCAAAGATTAACAGACAAAAAGCGGCCAGTCGACGAGTGATTTAAAACGTTGATTTTCAATTTCACAACCGGTCGAACGTTTTTGTAGTTTTTGTTCCCGCGACCGCGTGCCACGGCCGGTTTAATCATTTTTGCGGCGCCAGGTGTAAATGAATTTTTCTCCGGGATTGACGAATCGAATTACCGATTTGTCCGCGACACGGTTTGAAAAAAAAAAATATATATATATATATATTTCTATGGTTCGCCGTGTCGCGGTCGTTTAAACCATTTCGGATATCCCTGTGAAACGAAACACATCTATTTATCCCCGCCTCTGATCAACCATTCGCAAGTTCGCGTTAATTTCAACTTACGTAACACCGTGCATCCCGCGATCTGTATAAACAACGGGAGCAGTAACGCGTGCATTACAACCCCATTATCCGTTAATCCAACTGCGACGGGAAACTCTAATACCCGATGAAATTCACGCATCGTTAAACCGCAACAGCGGTATTATAATCAACGCGAATAAATGCCCCGATCGCATATTTTCTAATTAAAATTTCTTAGAGGTGAATAGTAAAACAGCTGATTTGATTAGTAATCTCTTAAGAAAGCGATCCTACCACTGATGAAAGTGTTAAACAGCCCTTACGCTTGTTACAAAAATACTACAGAATTATGCATTATAAATGTAACTTACGTAAATTGCTTTCATATCAAGTGCAGAATAAAGTTTTTAAAACGAGCTATCTAATTATCTCTTTTAATTCGAGCGACTCCAAAGAGCGACCAGAAAATTTTTGTATAATTTATCCGGCAATTATACAATTATCCGTGATTTTATTTTTATCAAAGAAATATACGCTTCCTAAGCGTTGCACTTTTCCGACCCGACAATTGAATACTCTGCGAGTATTTTCAGTTACTCGTTTATAGTTTACCTGAATCGATGAGAAAACGAATTGATACCCGGATTTCGAGATCCACCCCGACGGATGTATGCAACTCGTTAGATCAATGGCTTCGCCGCCCATTTACTCGTTCCTCTCTCTTTCTCTCTCGTTTCGAGAGAGACCCGTTCCCTGCCGACATAACATTTATATCGGTAACCGTGTGCCACGTCCCGAACCCCTCGGAGAAGACGTCTGCCGCGCCGCCTCCGTGGTCGCTGTTGCTACCACCCATCGTCATCATCCGCAGCACCCAAGCTATCTCCCGGTGACGATGGGCCGGTTCCCCAAGCGAAGCGGCGTTGATGCTAAGCTAAGCGAAGCTTCGCTCTTTGATCTTCTGCTTCCTATATATAAACACGAGTGCAGCTATAGCCCGCGAGAGTGAGAGAGAGGGATGAGGTACAGAGGGGACACAGATCGTGTAGGAGGAGAGAAGAGTAGCGACAAGGAGGAGATGGAGGGTGAAGAGATGGCCTCCATTCCGTCGTATCTCCTGCGTGGGGTCTTTATACGTCCGACTGTATTCCCCCACATCCATTATCTACATACATACCGGGGATACATCACGAGAGCGTAACGTGCTTCGCCTCCTCTGCGATCACTTCTTCGCCCTTTCGCTATTTTTCTTTGTCTCTTTATCGTCGCTTCTAGGATCGATCGTTCGGTGGGTCATTCCAAACGTCACCTAACGCGTTGAACGTCGGTTCGATGCGATGGTAGCCGACGGTCACGGATCATCCGCGAGGAAGTAAAGCAAACGTGTGTGGTCAGACACGATTTGTCGCGTCCAGATTAATCGTGAGAGATAAATGGTGTAACGAAACGAGCTTAGAATACATCTCCTAAAGTTATCGATTTCTCAGCTTCATGTTTAAATATGAAAATAAAAGGTGTCCACGATTTGTAAAGAGCAACGCGACTCTCGTATCGTCAATCGTCAGCGTGTAGAAGACGGAACCAATCACGAAATCAACGCGTGCCAACGCGCTCGCTAGCGAATTGACTTTCTAACGAGAAGCAGAGCAAGGGCCACGACCTGGCGCACCTCGCCGCGTCGGAATAGATCTTGGTCGCGCGACGTGCTCGACAAAGCGCCCAGAGAAAACAATATAAACGCGAAAATAAGACGGCGTGGATGCGAGCGCTATGGTTGCTCGATTATTTATGCCTGTTCCACCGTGCATCCCGTTTCAAACCGGGCTGCATTCGCGACGCGACGCTGGATAAGACGTTCTCGTCGCGTAAAAATAGCAGGAATCAACTGGAGAGAAAACTGACGGATATATTTCGTAATTGGACGGAAGCTGGGGTCGAAGATGAAAGAAGGAATAATCGGGAAGATATAAATTTGCTCCCAATTTAGAGGCGTCTTGCTCGATCGAAATGATTTAAAACATTCGCCGCTTGAATTTGAAAATTAGAATTAAAGACTAACCCTTTGGCATTAGAATTTTAATTGCAAACTTTGTTAAGTTATCTTGGAACATTTTTCTTTGATTATGCATTGTAACTTGATTGAATTAAAATTCATTCGAGATACCGTAACGTTATACATTACAAAAAGAAGAAAAATATTTCAAGTGCCTCATACTGAATAATTTATGCGCTTTTACGTGCACCAAAATATTCGATCGAGCGAAACTCTCGACAGAAGAATTTCGATTGCACATACGTAAGAACGACGCGATAATTTTCAATACAAAACCGAGGGCTCTTTAGTTTGAAACGATAGCGGAACACGCGTGTATAGTAGCCAGTTCCGCGAGTCCGGTTGTTAGGAACGCTTTACGCGCGAGCTTTACTTTGTAGATTAACGTTAAATTGATTATTTATTGGACACCGTTAACAATAGCCACAATGATTACACGCTCTCAGCCCGCTCATTTGTCCGTATGCATATCTCTCTGTCGTTACACTCACCCCTGTTATTCTCTTTTTCTCTCTACCTCTCTCCTGCGTGTATGCTCTCCTCTCTCTTCTTCCAAAGCCTGTGTCTACAGTACGACTGTTTTTATTTGCTCGTTCTTTGTACAAGAGAGGCGGTCAACGAACACACGTGCGCACGGGAAAACGGAAAAAGCAGGGGAAAAAAAAAAGAGATAAAGGGAGGGAAAAATCAGTGGAAAGCGAAACGTACCGGTGATTACAGGACGATAATTAACTTAATGACGTTGCTTTGCTGTTAGCACGGCCGAAATTTTCTGCGCTGAATTATTCAAGTGTTTACAACATAAACGCGTTTCTACTACTATTGCTCCAGCTACTCTCTGTTCCCCCCTGCAGTCGCTGTTGGTATGAATTTTACAGGAATTTATCGAGCGTAAAGTATGCCGTACCAATAAGCTTTGTCTTCGTTAATGAGCTTTCCGATTGAAGGATAGCAAACGCGAGAAAATTGCCGGAAAATTCAGCGGACACGGTCACGCGTCGCGTTCGTGTATGATTTTGAACTCAATCTGAACGGGACGTGTAAAAGAAAAAAAAAGTCAATCACCCTGAATTCCAAATACTTCGCGCGACAGTTTTTCACGGTACCTTAGAAAATCATTAACTATCCTTACGAGCATCGCCTTTCGCGAAATCTATGGAAAATCATCAGACGATAAGAAACAAGCTCGAGCTACCGCAATATGTAATAAAAAATAAAAAAAAAAGATAGAAAGAAAGAAAGGATAAAGCAAAAAGGGTAGCTGAGTGGAGTTATTACGCGGCTAGATATCTACCCGGACAGCGAAACCAAGAAAAATGTCGAGTTATGATTATCGACTGGCAAGAAAGAGGTTTACCGCGATGCCAGCTGGAATTGCGGTAAGTGGTGGCCGGTCTAGGAGAATAAATGAAGAAGAAACGCAGGAGTAGCGAGTGGAAAAGGGCCGAGAAAAGATTCTTAGCCGTTCCAGCCGCAATGCTGATTCCTTGCGAGTACGTGCGACCGCAAACTCGTGCCGATACTCTTCTCGTCTGCTGCGTTCCATTCGTTACCGTTGCACCGATTCTACCGAACGTTTTCCGTTTGTAACGTTGAAATATTGGTAGACAGAAGAAAACGATCTCGACGGGATGGATATGTTTTGAAATATAAAATTGTCGTTACGAACGCTAAGAGGACGAAAAGTGTAAAACACATAGAAGAAAAAAGAAGGACGGGAGGAGAATAGGCAAGGCTGAGGCGATCAAGGTTTAGCCCCTGGCGCCGATTAGACCGCAATTAGGTCGACCATTGTTATGTTAATGGCGACCAGCCGAGGGGATAATATTAGGGTGAGCCTAAGGGGGGAGGAGGGGAATGATGTTATAATATTTCAACACCAGTACCCCGGGGTTGTCGGTGCTCAATTGATAAATCATTTGGAAGTGGCGGGGTGCGATATCATATTCATATTCGGGTAACAGGGGTGAAGGGGGAGACGAATAGCGTGGCGAGTCAGTGGATCACCCCGACATACCGAGTATATTTACCAAGTCTCCCATTCACGGATCGAGGATCACGGTGATCCTAGGGAACGTAATCGTCACGCTCGTCCAATGGGCCAGCTACGACATTCAACCGGCCATTTCCGCCCCTGCTGATTCGACTGTTCCGCTAGTGGGACATTAACGCACCAGCGAACCTACTTGACTATTAAAAATTCTGAAACCGTGGAATTTATCGCTCGATCACGTTTGACCATAATCACCTTTGGTAACAAAGGGGTTGAACCTGAGACCGACAACGAAACACTGACTCGACGTTATCGATTTCGCTCCAATCTGCTGGAAACGGCACGAAATCCCTGCAATCAACCAAGTCCTCGACAAACTCCACCCAACTCAAGACAAAGAGAATCCATCGGCACGAATCGTAAAATAACATATGCAAGCTCTCTTATCGATCATTCGATATCGTGCATACCGTATGTCACTCGCGCCACGTCAACGACCTCCTCGATACCGACAAAACTCCCGACCACGCGAACCCTTTTGTTACGGCGGAAACGAAACTCGTCGAAACTATGATCCTGCAGGCACGCAATAACAGGTGGGAATAGAGACGTGAACGCACTATTTCGTCGTTAAACGAGACGTGTATACGCACTGATCCAGCCCCATCGACCGCCTCCGTGCGGATAGTGGTTTATATTGCGGTGAGAGAGCATAAAGGGTAGGGGGTACAGGGGGTGCGATAGAGAACCGCATGCAACTGATGGGGTGCAAACGGGGTCGACCGCGCCTGACGGCCTCTTCTAACAGCTATATTACGCGGGTGTTATATTTATTTAATACGCTGGCCAAATCGAGGGGGGGCTAGCTCTCTTCCCTGACCTCGCGTATTACACGAGTTATTATTTCTCCTGTTGTTGGGCTTAGGGTTGTGCCCTCTTCCCCCGTTTAGCCTGATACGGTCCCATTGTAACCGGGCAAAGTGGGCCGTTTTGACGGCCGTTGGGGTGAACACGATACACTTCACACAGTCGGTCGAGCCCGGAGGTTACATAGAGGGGAAAAAAAAAGGAATGATTCGTACAAACTAGCGAGTGGGATCCGGCTAGAAGGTTCGTGGAAACGTTGGGACAGGGCTAAACGCTTGATCGCTCCTCGTGTGGGCCATCTTCAATTTAACGCTCGTTAAGTAGGGTGAGCCCCGAAAATCCAAACGGACCGAGGGTGATTCTTATATTCCTCACTGATTTCAATCTGTCTCTCGATGGTTTCCGGTTCTGCTTCACACTCGACCCGAGCGATGCGTCTTAATTTACCTCCTTCTAATTGTTGTCTCAACTCGAAATGGGATTTTAACGGCGAGAGTCTATTAACCCTCCGATGGCAGAGTCCATCGGATAAATTACTGTCTATTACCAAGAATCACCTTCCTAAAGGGTCTGAATTGTTTCAGAAAAACATGAAAAGGGTTTCTGAAAGGCTTGTGTACCAGGGAAAAACTAGAGAACCCAACGCGACCGGTCTATGCAAATTGAGCGAGGCGAGAGCAGAAAGAAAGAGCTCGCTCGCTCGCACGTTACAGAGAAACAGAAGAGGCCCCGTAACTGCAGTAGGTTACGCTTAACGGCCGTTATAGCACGCGGCAGAAAACTACCGTTCTGACCGACCACCCACGAAGGTAGACGTTACGGATAGATGCTGATTGATTCGGTAGGGTGAACACGATACTTCTCACAGCCGACGAGGATCGTCGGATTAGGCTAATGCACCCTTCCCACCACCAGTGATCGAGCCGACACTCTCCTGGCCTCTCGTTCTATTACGCTCTGACGAACCTATATCGGGGCTAAGTAAGAGTCCATCGACTCTTGGACAAAGCTTTCTCCCCCTGGCCGTATTACCGGACGACCGTAGAACCAGCCTGCTGCTCTGGTTATAGTTTTAATACCCTTCTGTATCACAGGATACCCGAATACGTCTGTATCCTCTAGTTGATCACCCCGCAGTTTTATTATTTAACCATTTCGCTGTGTAAGATTCTAACGTAGCAAATCTTTAATAATGACACAGAGTCTTTGATAAATAATTCAACGAAACGTTGGCAAAGATCCAAGTGGACGTCTTCGAAACTATCAGCGATGCGCAGTGATAAATGCATTAGACCGCAAATGGTCTCGGCTCAATCGCTATCTTTCACTTATAAATACCTACAGACGTCGGACTTTGCGTTCGAAACATTCCTCAACATCGTGGCTAGCTTCAAAGACACCCCTGTGTCTCTTGTTCCAGTCGTTCCAGTTGGATTACCATCTGTCGCGAAGAGGAGGTCGGAGCGTAACGCGCGACTGGTCGCGTTATGCTTCCAGATATCGAAAGTAAAAGCGGACGCTTACTTAGCTTAGGCTCGAACACTTACCTGAAACAGAAAAAGAAACGGGATGGTTAAACGGTGAGGAACAACGAAATTCCAAGGCGAAACAATGGAAAAGGGATGGGTAACGATTACGGTGTTTGAAAAGGGACACCGGGACGAAGGTAAAAGATAGAAGGGAGAGAGGAGCCTTTTTCGTAGCTTTTGCTACTTTCGTTAACTCCAGGGAGGCTGGGGTGACTCGTCAGGTGAGGCTAGCTCGGAGAAACTGTGCAAGCCACGTCATATTTTATCGCCGTCATTACCGGGCCCCTCTTTTTCGAGCTGAATAGGGCGTCCCTTTGAGATGCAGGCCAGGCTGTACGCGTACGAGGCTCAGGGACTCATTACACGATATAATAAAATGCGCCAAAAAGCCAGTTAGTCGACGGGTCTCGATAAAAGCCAGTAGCGTAGCCAGTCGGACGCACGCACGCACGCACGCACTCGCTTGAAATCGTGAACGCGAGCGTACAAACGGGAGCTTTTTAATCGGCAACAGAGTCTAGCGTGGAATTCGTTTATTCGCGTTTGAAAAATTATGCAAACAGAATTTTAAAATAATGCACTGCTGCGTCCCGTAGCGGAGGCCGCGACCGCTTTACGCGCGTCGTACCCCCCCGCGCTCGATGGAAATGACCATACGAGATTAATTAATTATCCGCGATGCAGATTTAAATGGTGCCCACCCTCCATCGTGTTCGCGACAGAGCGCAAAGGGCGATCCTTTTGACCGTAGAACAAATTTTTTTCCTTCCAATTACTCCCAATTAACGCCTATCGAGAAACCGAACCAATGAGTTCGACACTCCGCTATCGCGAAAAATGGTGACGATAAAAAAATCGAATCGACGCATGGAGAAACTTTCCTGACAAAACTAGCAGATAACTGAGCAACTACGTGGCAAGATCGAACGGTATGTACGACTAATGATAAAACGGTAAGCGAGAATTCCTTATCGGTGGTCGCGCGAGTTTCACCCGAGTTAAAGTGTTTGACGACGGGAAAAAGAGAGCGAGCTCGGTGGTACGGGGCGGAGGGAGAGGTGCCAGAATCGAGGTAGGTCCGACATCGGTGTATATTGTTCATAAATTAAGTATATAAAACCGTCGCGGTGTCGGTCTCTTTGATGCCAGATAGGCGGCAAACGCGTTTCCTCTATTTACAAGGCAGGCTTGCCAAGTCAGCCAAAGATAGATCCGAAGCAACAGAGAAAGAGTGAGAGAGAGGAGCGAGGGTGAGGCGAAGGCGCCCCCGCGCCCGCGCGCTGCCGCGATAAGGTGCACTGATTAAGCATTAAGAATTAAACAGGGCTGCGCCATAGATTTCGCTCGGTCTGGCTGAAACTGCAGCGAGAGGAAGGCTGCGACTACGCGGCGCATACCGCGTCGCCAGCATTACCTCGCTGCAAGATTTATGCGTCTCGCATATGTAATATTCGCGACCTCGCGGCGCTCTCTCCCCGATACATGCCGGTTGCCTGGAGACGTATTATCGGCATCGTTGACGCTCGCTAAATGGAAAACGCCGCGTCCGATCGTTCGTGTTCCAATACTCCCGACAACAGAATGATATAACGCCCGCCGAAACTGTACTCCGAGTAAAATTTCAACGTAGGGTGGCGATTTATTTCCATCCGCGTCGTTATCGAACAACATAATGGGAGATCGAGGAAGCAAGCTACACAGGGATGCGATCCATCTTCTTTGTTAAATTTTCTTCATTGTAAACGGTTTGCAGTGAGAGGGTTAAACCTCGAGTTAGCCCAGCCAATACAGGATCGGTCAGTTTTAACGCGATGTTTACATTTCAGATTAGAAGAAAATTCCTGTTCCTAGAAGATTGATAAGGAATGGGATACTTGAACTGATTATTAGATCAAATAACCCTTTTAGTTTCGATAGACCTCAGAAAGCACTTAGGTACTAAAGAGGTGTAAGTACCTACGTAAGCTTTATTATTAGATCAATTGATCATCAAACACCCTGTTGCGCATCAAATAACGAAAGCCAGAAATGTTACCAAAATTTGCCAAAAATTTCAACTTCTCTTTTTCCCCCAACGCCACAGGATTTATTTCCCGCGCGTCGTCTGCGAACCACCCTTAAGATCCAGACTGCAGGATGGATCCTCCCATACGATCAATTTTCTTCTTTGAATCCGCGTGTCGCGGAGTGGCTATAACAACTGCGTTCGCGTTCGCGTTCACGCAGCCATATAATATGTCGAAAAAGCGGCAATTTGCCGGGCCGCCGCCAATTATCGACGAGACCACGCCGGCCACGTGGAATCCTGGTCGTTAAGGGTAGTTAACGAGTTCGCTGGCACGTGACACGAGGCAAGCGGCCTGCTCGCGCTCGAGATCCCCGAGACGAGGAGGAGGACTTTAACCAGCCACCACCATCATCCGGCAACAAGGAGTCCCGGTTGAGAACCACTGAATGCCACGTCCGGTGGGGAATGGCTCGACGAAGCAGGGAACGAAGGAGACCGTCTGTGGAGGCGCAGAGAGTAGAGAGGGATCGAGCGGCGGGAAAAGGGAGGCGGCAGAGCGAGGGACGAAGGACGGAGGCAAAAGGGGAAGGGCAATGCGGGAGGAAGAGTACAGGGCTGTGCTCGGATTTCTGCGTGCCCTCCTCCATCCTCGTTTGTCATCTGAAAAGATTCTTCCTCTTTTGACGCGATGACACGGGGGTGGTTTTCTCGGTAATGTTTCGGCGGTATGAAATTTTATTTCCTCGAATGCGACGAGCTAGTTAGGGTTGGACGGTTCAAGATACCGTCCACTATTTATGTCAAGGCTCGACTCGGGTACCTTTTTCATCCTGCTCACGTATGAAACACCATTGCTCCAAAGAGCCAACTTTGGTCAACCGTGTCTAAGAATTGGGAATGCGGTTTTCTTTCGATGGCCGAGCTATGACTATTCCTAGAAGCGAAGCGATTTCGCTGATCATCGCCCAACGAGAGATGACAGCAGAGCTGTCGTCAAGAGCCTCTTCACTGTCCCATGCCGATTCTCGAAATCGTAACCGCTATAGCGGGCTCCAGAGGATGAGGCGGTTTTTTAACCGCAGGGACAAGAGTCCGCGTGTTTTTCACGCTATTCGTAATTGACCCAGTGCTCCGAATTCACAGAGACCGAGGAATGGGTAGTAGCTGATACCAAGAAAACGACGTTAGGTCATCAGCTTATTAGAAACCAGCCGTGTTTAAACTGATACTCGGGTCCGTAATTCTCAAGTAGAACCAAGTAAACCTGCGTACCCCCTAAATCAATGAATCCATGTGTATCCAACAAAGCACACCCAAGCTGCGTATCTCTATCAGAGTCCCTAAAGAATGAGAAACTCCTCGAGCCCAATTACCACTTTCTTTCGAACAGCACCCTGATTAGGGAGATCCGAAAAAAATCTCGAAGCGAAGGGAGCTTATCAAGCTCTCCCTATTTCCAAGTCGAGGAGAGGCGTAGAGTGCAGAAAAGAGGATGGCGAGAAGCATGCTGCTGCTGCTGCCGCCGCCGGGAGCGGAGCACGAGTGCGCAAGAAAGAGGACAAAGAGTGTTCAGCGAAGAGGGAGAGGAGGAGAGTAGTTGTAGAAAAGGCTGATAGATCATGTCGTGTGAGGGCTGGCGGAGGGCGTCCAGCAACTGCGTCGGTAACGAGGAACGGCAGCAACGTCGGCGGCAGTAGAGGCGACACCCACGCTACGTGTGTGCACACATTCGCCCGCGCGCGTATCCCGGCATTTCTCTTTTTCTTTCTCCCTTCTTCGCTTTCTTACCGGACCGGCACAGGGCATCTTCCACGCGGTCTAGCCATATTTCTTCGTACGTTACCATTTATCTCGTTTCGTCTCTTCCGTTCGCCCGCGAAATCTGTCCCTCCGCCTCTCTCAGCTTCGCCTTCGACCAGGCACCCATCGCATACACGTACGCACACACGCGCCCGTTGACTCGCTCTCTCTCCTCCGGAAGCCTCTCTCTATGCTCTCTACGCCGTCTCCCTATCTCTCGCGCGCGCCACAGACCGGCCGATACTCTGCTCGTTTACAATGTTGCCGCGTCTCGAGTGCGGCACCGTCGCGAACCCAGGGGCGTACGCAGCCCGCTGGAGAGCCACTTGGACAGACTCGTCGCGTGCTTCGCGATTTGCAACGCCTGCGCTCGAACGGCTAATTGAATCGCTCCGATCCGCGAAAGATGGACCGCCCTTGGCTGCGGTCGCTTTGGCCCTTCGAACGGGCCGCATCTTCGGGAAACTCGCGATTATGGAACATGTCGGTCCTGGATGCTGATCAACCATATACGTCCCTACATCATCCGTGATCTAGGGATCAGAGTCGCTTTTCGTCCCTGAACTGGCCACCTTCCTAGGTCTGGCTAGCAATAAGGAACGATAAGCGGACCTGTAGTCATTCAGCTCGGAAGCTGCTGCTAAATATACCCACATACTCGGCTACTAGCTAGCATCACTGAAAGATTCTTGGACGTTTGATCGTTTTCCGAGGCGGAACTCGACGAGACCGTGGGCGAGCGGATAACGGTTAAAGTTCATTTACATTTTCCAACGACAATATGCTCGCTCTTGACACCAGAACCGAGAGGGGGAGAAGATTGGCCAACACGAGCGAAACGGTAGTTGCCAACCGTGCATCGGACGTTTCTGGACCGTCCCGACGCATCGGGACGCGAGGCGGCGATGCACCGTTTCGCGTACAAGCTCCGGCTACGTGGGCGTCGCCACTTCGTAACAGTTTATCGGAACACGAAACCACGTTACTCGACTCGATAAATAAATCCCGGGCTTATTTGGGCTAGTCGATAAAACGGTCGAAACACGTCCGACCTCGGCGCACGTGCACCTTGCACGCTGCTGTACCTTAGGGAAACAATGGGTCACGCCTGCACGAATTGCAGTTCACTAAACATGGTACCACGTGCAATTCTAGCGTGGAAGAAATAGGAAATCCAACAAATAATCCAACAACTTCTGATTTTAAATCTCGGAACACAATTCGCGGCGAATCGAGTGGACGCGTGTACATCTTGAATCTAGCTTTATCCTCCCGTGGATTCGTCTCGGGACAGGAGAGAAACAGCTCGATGGTGAACGCAACCGCGCGCGTTCGCCTCGTGCCGGATATCCCTGGCGGGACTGGAGGCTTGTCGGTGCACCGAAAGCGGAGCAGCTAAATGAGTGCTTTCCACGCTACTGGATGATGGATGAATGCCTACACGTTTGCCGCCGTCGCTAGATAAGGAGGCGAATGATCGCTATACGCGGCTGGCTGGTTTCCTCTAAACGCGCGCCGAGGGAATTGCTCAGCTCTCTCGGATCCGTGCGGTTGTTGTTGCTGCTACACAGCTGCACTCGAGAGAGCTCGCCTTAGCAACGAGACAACGACTCCCCGATTCCAAGGTATTCCTGCTCATGGACGCATGCGACCAATGTCTCTGGCAGCCTTGCTAGCCTAGCCGGTGTCTATCTTACCACTGATCGCAAAAACTGATCCGAACCGAGCCGAGTCGAGCCACGCGAGTTGCCTCCGTGGAATACGTTAACGGCGTTTAAGTTTAAGGGATCTCGAGCACCCACCTTAGGGTCTGGACGCGAGGTGGATCGCGCCTTTGTCGGAGATCGCAAAGTTCTCGCGGGTGACGAGATGTCTGACGAAGGTAGAGAACGCGATCGTAGATCGTCCGATCATTGACGGTTACACAGGTTGTCGAGGTTGATCAAGCTTGCGTGAACTTTGAATTATTAAAGGGACGAACGCGATTAGTTGGGTGAAAACGAATAAAGTGTACACCTTTATTCGCTGTTCGACACGCTGTAAATCTAATTAACGATGAGAGACAAGGCGTAAATTTTGGGACGACAGTATCGAAGAAGAGAACGATCGCAGTCTACCTGATAGTTGAATCAATGGAAGTAGTTTCGTAGGGAGGAGGGATAGGACGAATTTTTGGAGGGAAAAAAGGCGTTCGACAAGGATCAGGTTAGGAGCTGGTCAACGTCGAAGGAAATACAATATTTATGTTGATGCCGTGCGCCAGTCGGGCTCGGTATTTAAGTTGTGTAAATCCAATATAAACGCCAAACCTGTAATAAATAACCCCTCGGCTAGCCGAGGGGGGAGAGGAGCCGGACGCCACCGGAGGAAGAGCAGTGGTGGCTGGGTAGAAAAAGGTGGAGAAAGAAGGCCAGAAAGGCGAGAGGAATAAGGAGGATACGACGACGACGACGACGACGAGGTGGAGAGGTTATATTATACCTGCGCCTTCGGGCCTTCAGCCTTCGCCTTCGAGAACGAGATGAGAAAGCATCGGAGAGAGGCCTCTCTCCGCCGCGCCGAGTCGACGGGAACGAGAAGGAACGATTCAAGTAGGAGGAACTCGAGGTATCCTCGAAAAAAGAGGGCGGAGGAGTTTTGACCCTTCGCTAACGGGACCCTTCCTCGCTTCTTTCTCGCTTATAACGCGAATCCCTCGACCCTCGGCCCAAATAATAGCGTTCGACCGGTGGGGCCCACATGGAAACGAGACACCTACGCTTTCCTCTTCGACTCTCGGCACCCTTCTTCCCCCTCCCCCACTACCATCACCTCTTTTTACCAGATCTCTTCTATCCTCCGCGACTACTCCAGTTTCTACGTTACGCAATATGAAATCGCAGGGCAGGTGCCACTTCTAGACAAGGTCGACGTCACTCAGCCGAGGCGCAAGATGAGGAAGTCGCTACGAAAATCGCCGCGATGCGACAGCCCATCCGCAAAGGCCAAGTCGCAGGTGGTCTAAACTCAAGAATCTATCTCGCTCAAGTGGCGTTTACAGGTGCGCCGAACGAACTCTTCCCTCAATAATGTTACCACCTTTTCCGGCGACGCGGGTGAGAGATTTTCCATTTATCGGTCGCACCGTTCGCCAGATACTCGATCCGTGTCCCTACGCGAAAGCTACCGGCCAGGCGGTAAATCATTTAACGTACCGTTACGTGTCTCGATAAAACCGTAGCTGGACCTCCAGAAAACAGTTGGTTCGTTCCCTTCTATCGCCACGACCGTATATCTCTCCTTCTCGTTTTGTATCTTTGAAAGATCTGTCGAGCTTTCGTTTCAACTCGACATCGATCGAGCCGCAACCTTGACTCTCTCGAGGCGTACACCAGTGGGTATTTGCAGGAACGCTGGCTCGGTTCGCGGCAGCCTGTAACCTTGGTTTCGGTGTTCGCGAGCCGATTTCGCAATTCCTCGTCACGAACGATCCAGTTGCTGCTAGCGGCGGAGGCACCGGAGCCGATCCACCAGGCTGATCGCGGGACCAAGCCCTACCATATTACCATTAGGCGGGTCGAGGTCGAGAGATCTAGAGGGAACGGTGAAGCGGGGTGTGGCGAGAGAAATGCAATTACGCGAAAGTGTACCCAGACCAACGACGCGCAGCACGACAACGATGCTCTCTGCTCTATCTCTCAGCTCCAAGATAGATGAAAATATTCCTTTGGACCGGGCTGGAAACCGCTTCTCCATCAACGGCCACCGAATAACAATGCTTTCACGATTAACGAGCTCTGTTTTAGAGCAGCGACACGTTTGCATTTCGAACAGTTTAATCTAATCTACCCGGTGCACTTTGTTTTCGATACGCTTTCAGCGGAGAGCAGAAGAAGACGTTCCGCGATTCGAAACGAGACGACGACGACGACGACGACGAACAAGAATCCGTTCTCTCTCTAGGAGTCTAGGCAGTTCGAAGTGGACCACTTGAAATTTAACAATCCATCGAGGACGATCCGATGCCGGCGGATTCGACAGACGGAAGACTGCAATTGTGCTCGAGCCGAGTTTACGAGCAGACGCGATATAATTGAGCCCGGATCAAGAGTGTCTCTTTGTTACCGCGAAAGATCGCTCGTTTTTCCTTACCTATCGTTATCGATACGTATTTCGCAACGGATAACAGCTCTCTGTCTCTGTTGTTTTTAATTTCACGTTTAGAGAGACGGTGGCCGTGGACCGTCTGCTTTTTCATCGGAACGGCGATCTACATGAAAAGGCGGGTACTCGATCAAAGATAATGAGGAAAGCTCAACAGAGAAAGAAGGTCCACTTCGTTAAAGCCGGATTTAACAGGGCAGAATCCGCGTATTTCCGTCGTTTTAACGGGCGATTTACCGAGAGACTGAAAAGAGTAACAGCCAGCCACCCGAGACACGATCGATTCAACCGCAGACCCACTATAGAACAAAGCTCTTGCCAATCGTTCTCAAATTGCCTGGAAAGTTGACGAACGATCCTCCGGACAACCTCGACAGACCTTACGTCTTGCTTGTGTATGACTACAAGATGACTGCTCAAGGTTAACAGGAGCGAGCAACATGGTTTTCTAGCGAATAGAACGAGGTAAGAGCGACGAACAGCTAACAGCCAACAATGGCTCTGGCACGACTGCACCGAGTATCGAGAGAGGCGTCTCGAGGCGTACCGCTGCCTTTACGCCACTGATATACAAGCTAGGGGTCTAATGCAGGGACTACTGCCTGTTGGTAATTACCCATCGTAAATCGCGCCGTTCACCGAGGTCGCTCCCTCGAGTAACAAGGCGGCCAACTTTGAAGACGACGGTGGAGGCTGTGCTCGACTCGACTCAACTCGAGCTGCATCAAGCTGCAGCATAGAAATAAGAAGCGCGATGCTTTCGCGCGGATGTTCATCTTCGTCGTTGCAACAAGAAATAATCATTCTTCAGCTTTAGAACCGTGCGTCGATGTTTAAAAAAGAAGAAGAAGAAAAAAAAATACACGATAATGTCCTGTTTTACTGATAAGCTGACCTTTGAAAAGTCACGAGAAACGGTATTTTCGTGATATCTCGGCAGACCAGCACGGCAGCAGCATTTCGGCGCGATTACGCCTGTTAATGGCGCGGGGCGTTATGGCGTCACACGGCTCCCCGTGAGAGAGGGAGCTGCATAACGAAAAGTGCGAAGGCACCAAAGTTACAAGAGGATAAAAGGATGCATGCTTCGAGCTTTTACGGACAGCCGATGGCTGAAGTGCGAACAGAGACGGAACCAGGCCCCGGCCTGCAGAGGAAGAAACGAAAGACTAGGAACGACAGCCGAGCGACAAAGAGGGGACGCACGCATTATCTAAATGCGCGACACTCTGCCGTACGCTCTTCTCTCGCGAACCTACCACCCCCTACCTCTTTCGCTGCTAGAAGCTACCAGATTTTCTTTTTTTTTTTTTTTTTCATCCTCCCCTCTGCGCACCTCGCTCGCGTCGTTTCGCCTAAGTACCGTGTGTTCCAAGTGCCGTCCAACGACCGTCAAGTGGACAATCTCATGCTGTCCTTGCGCCAACAGGAATCGCGGTACACCTTCCTTGCCTTTTCATTCGCGTGCAACCGAAAAACGTCGCCGATTACGATTCGCGCAACTGCACCGAGATACGTTATTTTACTCGTTTTCCGTTCGGAAAATTTTAGAAGCTAGATTCCGACCACCGATGCGTTTCCAGCGAATCGGAGGAACGCGCCAGGCGTTGGACTAATTCCGCGGTTAATTAACCTCTCGGCAGCGGTGCGCGCTAGTACAGCTCGATCAAACGCATCGTTCCAATCGACTGTCGAAATCCGCCCTCGAACCGGAAGATCTTCCAGCTGTCGCGTGTGCCGCAACACCTGTCACTGGTACGTACCGATTGCCCGAGAAATCGGGATTCGATTCGAATCTATGCGACTCGCAAGCTGCTAAGTAAAGAGCGCTATTACCGGAGGATTCGTAATTAGGCTGGCGAACGAACGGACAAATTGACCGATCGACATCTGCCTGGAAACGGATGCAAACGGAGTCACCTGATGTCCTCAACCGGAATACACGGGTATCGCTTTGCATCTTCATTTCGCGTAATATTTCCGATGCAACGATACGCGACGGGATCCGGCTGCTCCGCTCCCGGCTCGTTCCTTTTATTCCGAGCGTTGTACGATGGAGTTGCATAGCCGTTTGGCACGTTCACGATCCTCGAAAGGTGTCGAAATCGTCGAACGCGCGATATACGAGACGAGCCTGGCCGCAGCTGCGCCCGGCACAGCTCTTGTGGCCCGCCAGGCAAAATATCATCGTGGAATTCAACGAACGATCGCTCGTAAATTACTATAGCAGCCTTTGGCTCGGTGTGTACGCTCACCAGTACCGAAAAACTCAGCCCACGATTGGCAGCCTCCTCTTGCTCGAGGTGCATCGACATCGTATAAAAGTCGCTCGATTCTCCTTCGAACACGTTCGGAAAGAAACACTACGTGTACCGGGCAGAGAGCCTACGGCGACGAAATACCGACAGGAACCAGTCGTAAACGACTACTGGTCGACGTGTTCGTTGATAATGACGTAACGAGTTCGTCGTCGGCGACGACTAATTGGGATGTTTCGAAGCGCACGACCGGGGAACACAGGAAGCACAATTGACGCGGATGAACGATACCCAACGACGACGACGACGACCACGACCACGACGACGAGTGAACGTGGAACGCGGATCGATTCGCTTGTTCTCCCGCGAATATCCGTGCGAATATACTTAATTGAGGCAGCACTCGATTCAAGGACCCGATAACACGGTCCGAATCAAACGAGCCGGGTGCAATCGAACGGAAATCAAAAACCTGCATCCATCCACTACGCTAGTGGCTCTCTTTACGAACGGCATGGGAAAACGCGGGTGAAGATTATTGATTCACCGCCTACTCTATTATATCTACGGCCGCGGTTCATCTACCAGCTTTACAGCGCTGATTAGACTACCCCGCTATCCCCAGCCCGTCTTCAACCACCATGATCCCGCGCTGTTCAAGTTTTCTCTCGAGGATGCAACAGCCACGAGTAGCTAATCGTATGTATTACAGTTCGAGCATCATTTTGAATGTCTCGGTACCACAATATACCATCGAACAACGTCACCGGTAAACTTCTCTACGCTCCAATTGTTTTCGCAAGCATTTAAAGCCGGAGCAACGGAGCGGAGCAAATTATCAACGAGTTCGCTGCCTCGAACGACCAGCTGATCCCAGACAAAGACTACTAACCGTCCGAACGCGATCGCAGTACCGCGCGACCCTTAACCATTTTCCTCCCCGAGTGAATCGAGCGTTGGGTGCGTTCCAGGAAAGAACCGATTCTCTGCTGAATCCCGCGACGCGACGCGAAACGATCTACGGTGCTCGAAAGCTGCGGAGGAGAGAGAAGAGCGAGGGAGGAAAGGAGAGACAATGACACGCATACCGGGCGCGTGGTGGACGGCTAGGGGAATGCAAATAAGAGGAGGAGGCGCGGATGTTTTCGAGCTGGCTAGTAAGCCGACTAGAGGGGACCAGAGAAGCGTGTTTCACCGATGGTTAGCGTCAAATATTTGGTGCGTGCGCGAGGTATGGCAACGCCGCCGCACTCACAGGGGCCCCCATCTCCTCCGCCTCCAGCTTCTCCCCCGACGCCGACGCCGACGTCGACGCCGCCTCCGATGCCGCGGCGCACACCGTAGCGATACACACGCCGCGAGCGCGATAACGTCACGCCACGCAAACTAATTAATTACTCGCTTTTCTAACACCGAGGCTAACCACCCTTCGACTACGCGACGTCGCGATCCTCTTCGATACCTTCGAATCTTCCGATTTTTCAATATTTCTTTTTTTTTTTTTTAATAATTCTGCGTGAAATAAAAGCTAAAGACAACGGAGGTTGCGCATCATCTCGCAAAAGAAAAAGGAGAAAAGGCAACGGGACGGAGGAGATCTCCGAGGATAGATTTCCCTGCACTCGGGAACTCGTCCGCGCTGCATTTGTATGCGTTACGCTTCGCAAAAAATTTCGCTGGAAGTCCCGAGTTCCTTTGTAACCGGTGGACTCTTTAGGATTCCTGCCCCTCCTTAGACAATTTGCTGGTCGCCTCCATAAACGGACGTTGCAGTTCGCTCTCGCATAGTCAACCCGTTTCCTGTCATTAGCGCATTGAAGGTTCTACCGGCGTGTCGGTTACCTATATCGTGCTGCTATCAAGATCGGTCAACCTGATTTTAACAGGACCTTCCGACGAATTACTCCTAATTCCACGAATCGGATCGTCGAGCTACACGAGAGGGTAAAAACGCAGGTATCGGATAAAACAGCTAGTAAACATGTACGTGTTACGAGTGGATTATTTCGATTATCGCGTTTGATAAGAGAATTTCTATGCCCCTGCTGCTCTAACATGTAATCTGATGCGAACGCACCGATTCGAATATCTAATCTTTTAAATATTACGTAAATCAAGTAATAATCTCCTATTAGGTATAAAAACGAAGGTAAAATTGCAATGATCATAGATTAGGATCAAAATGTTGCAAACGATACACACCCTTTCGCTTTCCTTCTTCGCTAAATGATACACATTTAAATAACATTTTATAAAAGCGCTAGCTTGCATCACAAATAAATATGAGATACATTTTATCCGTTGCACCGATTCAACGTTTAAATTTACATCTCTGCCGCGGCAGCAGCGCAGATTCTTCCATACTTTACGCCGCTATCTCTTCGGGTCCATCGTTAAGGTTCGCTCCGGCAACGAGAGCAGTCCCTTAACTTCCACGAACAAATCCATAAACGAGCAAGATTGTACCTCCTGTACGAGTTGGACGAGCGAAGGTCGCGATATAATTGCGACTGTCCAGACGAACGTATGTACGTACGAACGAACCGAAACGAAACGAGGGGTTCTCGTTTCTCCGTTTCGCTTCCTTGCCGCGCGCATTAGCATTTAATGCGGGTCCCATAACGCTGCGAAACGACAAGCGAGCTTATTCTACGTTTGCTCTCCGATGCAACGACCACGTGCCGCGTTGCATCGCGTTGCAGCGCGCTGCACCGGCTGGCTGGAATCGGCAAAAAGCGAGCAAGGAAACGCGCGCAATGGAGCACCAGGAATATCGGGGGACCAACGATACGAACAAATTGCGAGAGGAGCACCAATGCCATTAAAGGAGCGAAAGCGGCAAAAATGCCGCGTCGTCTTTCCTTTTCCCTCTTTCAGAGCAAACAGCGAACCCTACACACCTTTCACAATTTGTTTCCGCCTCGTCCGACTGCGACACACCGACCAGTCGAACCGAACCGTCTTCTTGGCTAACGACACGTGAAATTCTACGGTGCACCATCTCCGTCGGTGTTAACCACTCGTTCGGACTTGGAAAGGGAGAAGAAGTATACCAAGATGGTTATCTGCTCGACGTGCATGGGGAAATAACGAGAAAATTTTAGTTTTTGTTGGAGAATAAAGATACGGCTTCGAATATTTAATGAGATTCTTAAGAGGGCGATAGGAGTCGTATTTAAGATATTAATTAATTTAAATATAATGTAATGACACGAAATTGCATCGAAGCAATTTGAACTGCAACGAAGCATTAAAAATGATAAAATTGCACCTATTTTTCGTACAAACACATTAATACAATTATCAGAATCTGCAATGTAGCTAACAAATGTAATAATCAAATTAACTTCTGCATAACCAGAATTTTTATGCATCGTGCGTTTTGTCATGCGATGATATTAAATTATGCTGTACAAAGAGAATTTCCCATTCATGGTTATTAAATTAATTTCAATCAAACAAATGTATCTTCTTTTATCCTCCTATTAACCTTCGGTTCCCGCGTATAATTTGGAGTTTTAATTTCATTTTACCTCAAGGGTCAAATCAGATTCGAAAAGAAAGTTTCGTTGGAAGGAGTGTTAGGTGGGAGCAGATCGAAAGAATTTGGCCGTAGTTGGTGGAGTAAGGGTCCGGCATCACGGAAGCTTGGCGCCGACGCACAAAGGGCGGGACAAGGGCGCGGCCATCGGTCGTTCTCCCAATTTCGCGGGGTGCGCCTGAAACGAGGTGCCGTTGCAGCGCAAGGACCCCCTCAATTATCGGACGGTGGTGATTTAAGGCGAACCTCGTGTAGGAGGGCATGGTTTTCGTCCCAACGAGCGAGAGCCAGACCGTCGGTAATCAACGCGTCCAAGATTAACGAGATGCTAAAATGAACCGAGAGCTTCGCTTATGAATAAATCAATATCGATAAACCGCGTAAGCCGCGTTACGTATTTGTAATAAGCTCGGAGGATTTATGCGGCGACCGTTCGCGGCCTGGCTGTCTTTCTTCCCTTCGTCCCACACTTCGATTCTCTCCGCACGGCTTTCGACTTCCTGCTGGCAACGCGTCGACCGGTCAATTTATTTCACCGTGGCTCCTGTCGCTATCGCGAGCGTTCAACTCGATGGAAATTAATGCGCGTCCAGGTGACCGGACCGTTCCTCCGTAATTATAATTATTCGTGGCTCGAGTCGGCCCTAATTACGTTCGCCGCCTAACAGCTTCGCGCGGACGTATTAAAGTCTCGTATTTCAATTCATTACGGATCGCCTGGAGACGGGATCGGGATACGCGAGAGAGGGAAAAAGAAAGGGATGCGGTTGGTCGAAAAGTCTGACGATCCCTTATGTTTCTAATTAGAACACGCTGCGTCTTCGTTGTGCGACCGGGGGTTGATGACATTCTCTTACCGAGATCATCGATTGGTAGCGGTATCTCGAAACGTGACCGAGGAATGCGCGTTAAAATTGTAAAGATAATCTCTGATACTCGACGGACAGTCGATTAACACTTCGATGGCTATGGGCTTCCTGGCCTCTACGGCTTTTATAGTTTTATGATTCTATTTTATGTCTCGGAGACCGTTGCTGAAGACGGTGTTGAAGATTTTCTCTAATGCGCAGCATAAAATTACTAATTTCTCGATGAATTGTAATTATCCTAAAGAAATAAAACGTCAAACATAGCGCAGACTTGTATAGTCACTGTTCGTTCCCACCTCGTGATTCTTTCCTGTTTCACGCCCTCCAAAACACTCCCACGTTAAACAAGTCATAACGAAGGGAACAAGGTGGCAGGCAGCGAGGCAAGCAGTCAGACAGCCGGCTCACGAAAACAGTAATTTAAGCTAATTAGCACGACATCGAGATGTCAGTGGTAGCTGGCTTATTATCGGACCGATTCCCGCGAGGATTTTCTCGTTTGTCAGCGTGTTCGTCGAGTTAACACGTCGCGGAACGTGTAAAACGATTATCCGTTCGTATTATCCTCGAAATAATAGCAGAGAAGCCTCGATATCAGCTCGACGACGCAATCGGACACTCGGTTTCCTCGTTGAATTCGTCGGCCGTGGACGTTATAAGCAGAAGATATTCAACGACGCTTAGAAAAAGAACCCGTTCGAGTCGACTTCATCCGGTAAGAACGTTGGATCGTGAATACGTAATAAATCGACGGCATACCGTCGCGAATTTACTGCCTACAGAACTAACACGAGCAAACAAACAGCCAGCCTCGTACACGACGAACCAGACGAGACAAGACGCGAGTCTGTCGATTCACGCGCACGGATATTACTGAAATTACGACGGCAAAATCGCCGGCAGTTTTAATTGAAAAAGATAACGCTCCACCTCACGGTAATTGGGATTAATTAATATTCATTTACAATGTAACTACACCGTGTGCCTGCTGTACTAACGATACCCAGGCCTTCGGCTGAACTGGGCCGTGAAAAAAGCTACCCTACCTTTAGTCGTGTACAGTCGCGAGCAATTTAACCCTTCCTTAGTTAAAAAGAAGCATAGAGAAAGGAGTGTCCCACCATTCCCTTTATTTGTCCTTCCTAGGTTAACTTCTCTCTAACTTCACCCACGATTCTTCCAAAACTAAACGCAAATGAGGGTGCCTGCTACCCTCAAACTAACCCTTAACCAAAAAAAAACCTCGTTGCAATCGAGTGTACAGTAGCGCACGATGCCAACGTTGATAAAATAACAAATACTCTTGGGTGATTATCTTGGTCTAATTACCGGTATTATTAATACCGTTTATTCCACGCAGAACCGTGAAAAATTACGCGAACGATAATGAACGATGGCAAAAGGCAAGACACACACACGGCGCCCCGGCTGTTATTAAGCGAGATTAACCCGTGTTAGCAGTCACGGTAGCGTGAGGATTCTTCACGCTACCTCGGCTCCCAACCCTGATACGTACCGGGTGTCCGTCGAACACGGGGGCTTATTCCAAGGGGAGAGATTATTCCGACGAACCAGCCTCGACAGATAAAACGCCTCACAGTTTTGTACCGGAGACGATAACACGAAAGATATGCGTAAACAGTAGCAGCTAGTATTCGATAACGGACAGAAAGGTTCGAGGTGGCAGGCGTCCCTCTGTATCGACGAATAAACACCACATACGAGTAGCTGCGAGTGTGTTGCGTGTTGGACGGTGAGAACGGGGACGAACGAGAATCAGACGAATCACCAGGTGTTTCTCGGACATTCAATTACTATGCCGAAAGCTGAATTCGAGGGAATTATAATATCGATCAGTCGACACGATTCGATGTCTCTGTTGACGTAATTCCGTGCAAGGTTAGTTATCGGTAGACCAGCAGGCTTATCGAAAGCACAACTTTAATTAATTAATTACCCTGATCGATCACGTACACCGTCATTGATCTCTCTCAGAATTGAAAACAAATATCAGAATTGATAATTGACTTTCGAGCAAACTACACGAAAATGTGATACCTTCCTTCGGCCACGAGGTGGTCGAATTTCGAGGTCGCAAAGTTTCGTAAAATTCGAGCAAGGGAACCGCGCGTTCCCCGAATCACCGATTCGTGAGCTAATAAAACAATGGGGAACCATCGTCGGCCACGGGGATTTCGTCGAAAACCAACAAGGAACCCCCCTAAGCCCTGCTTTCGCCTATCCAGGGACGTTCCTTTTTTTCAATTCTCCGCCGGTTGGAAGCCGAGAAACAATAACCGAAACCTGCCGACCGTTCCTTGCCTCGCTGAATGAATAAACCAACGTGTCCAGAGAGATCCAGAGAGAGAGAGAGAGAGCCAAGCTCGTGCTCCAGGGCCTGCTGCATGCCATGTGGAGAGACTCGGTCGAAAGGGCGTTTCGATGAAACGAGAGGGAACTGGAAGGTTAAGGGAAGGGAGGCGAAGGGGGCAGGCAACAGGGCCCGGTTGCCAAGGGCTATAATAATAACTAACCTGAGGTTGCGTTAAACGCCACATTAGTCACATCCGATAATGATAAAGCCGTGGCGGGAAGTTCGCTGGGCGCCGATATAAACAGACCACCGTGTGCACACGCATCGTGCACACGTGTGAGCTTATCTCTTTCTCTCTCGAGATCACCTCTTGACAATTTTGTACGGCTATTTTACCTGTGCTCGTAGGTAGGCCGTTCGCGTACGACAATCGAAGGTCGAAAGTCGTACGTGGAGCTCTATATCGGGGGACACGACGCGACTATTCTTTCGTCGAACGTTTTCTGAATAGATTTCGCGTACTCTTCGATCGGTTCATTGTCTCGACAATTTTAATACCTATGGACTTTTGGAGATTTTTATTTTGTTTTCTATAAAAAGTCCCCGAAATCCGAGAGCAAAGCACGAGAGTTGTTCAAAAAAAAAAAAAAGAAAAAAAAATGAAAAAGCTTTCGCGACTATCTGGAATCGGGCAAAAATCCGGTCTCGGTTCGACAAAGAAGCGACTGTGCGCCAGGAGTGTTCGGTTAACCGTGGTGGGCTCAATGGTCTGTGGTCGAGGCGATTTAAAGATGTGGGCGTTCAACGTTGCCCGGTGTGCGACGTTCAACGGCCACAGGGCACACGTTCCTGATAACAATGATAGCGTTGTCTCGGGGGTCGAGCGACGAAACGGGAAATCTCGTGCTGTGCATATTTGTCGGCGGATTTAGATGGGAATCGCGTTGAAGGAAAGTTACAGATTTTCCATTTCACAGTTTCTGAAGGCAGAACTAACACGGGCTCGTATAATAAGCGTGCGAGCAACGAGAAAATTAAATCGAAATGAAGCACGAAGGGTGGTTACGGCGCTAGACGGTCGATCGAATGAAACGATACACAGAACGCAAAAGCAGTGCAATCTCATTTTGACAGAACCGTAAAGCTGCTTGTGCTTGGCCGGCCACTTTTAATTAGAGCCATCGTTGACCGTTCTTGGTAATCAGAAACGGCATCGGGAAGTAGGCAGAACCATCGTACAAAAAGCGAGATACTGAGACGGTGTAACCAGCGCCGCTGTCCACGATGTGGTAATTACGTAATTACGTAATTCGCCACGGCAATTACCAAAGTTTTAATTGCCGTAAGCCGTAACGGGGGTTTCCGTAAGAAATAATATCATTATTCCCGGCCATTCGCAATCAGGAGATACGGGGAACGTGTCGAACGGCACGAATCAACAACCAGTCAAATGATTTTACGATCAATAATCAATTTCAACGGTAACTCGTTCGATTCGTTACGACGACGCGGGTGGACTTTGAAAGAAAAACTTGGCGAAAGGGGCAAAGCAGAAATTAAACGGTAAAGAACTTTTTTACGTTCTCGCTGCTCTCTCGTCCATTTTATGAATACCTATCCGAAGCGTGGAGAGGCAGGTGCGAAGTTTCGCGAAGCCTTCTTCCTGCTACGCAATTCACCCCTTAATGGCCACTCTCTCTCACTATTATCTACGCCCCAAAAGCCCTGCTACCACTACCACTACTATGACGTTCCTCCTCGTTCGCCTCATCCTCTGTGTTCCACTTGGACGGCAGAGATGGGCCGCATAGGTATATGACCGCTTCTGAGCACCAGACTAATAGCGACCATATCGGTTGCCCATCAGAACACGCTTCCACAGAGAAAGAGAGATTGTACCACGCTGCCTCCGCCTCCTCCCTTCCCTGCATCCACACCCATACTCAACCCCGAAATATTGCTAAATTTCAGCAATAGCTCTTATCGCCGACGGAAAGCCCTTCGAAACCACCCTGTCTCTCCCTCGACCGCTCATCTCGTAGGAACCAGACTTGGTTCAGCTGGCAGGGAACAACTTAAGGTAGATTTATATTCTTCGTACCCGAATCGGTATAGAAATTTCTGAAAATATTATTAATTGAAGACATTTTTTCAAACCCAAACACGCCATTCAATTTCAATATCCCTTCGCGATGAAATAGTAGGTGGAAAGTCAGTGGAAAGGGGAAATTAAGACGTTACATGCTCGACGTACTGTCACTCCCTTTTAATTAAACCGTGAACGATGTGAACGTAATCGCGTGGACGCGTGTAACGGCTCTGCGACGTGCAAACGAATATTACCGCGCCGATAATTACCACCGTCGGCAATAATAACGATCGGCCGGATATTAATACCGAAAACCTGATTAAACGGGAATTTATGAACCTCCTCGCCACGGTAGATCGCGAAATATTTGCCAGTTTCGAGAAACCCATCTACCTACTTGCTTTTAATACATATATTTACGACCGCTAATTACCGAGATAATTTTCATAAATCATTCCACTATTTTTTTACCGCAAACTTCGTAAAATCGAATGTGTTTATTTCAACCTTGCGTCCCATAGAATCGATCAAGGGAAATTCTCTGATCGATAGGGTCGATCGTTTGGGAGATTTCAATGCTCGATGAGGAAGATGCGGCAAAACACGTGTGCTACACAAGAGAAGAATTCTTTTCTTCTTCCGGTCAGCGTCAACGCACCGTCCCCGTCCACGTTTTTGCGTCGCTCGAATCTTTCAATTACAGCGTGTCTTGAGTCGAGTAAACCGGCAAAAAATGGTCGAATCTTGGCCCGGTTTCCCAGCTTCGTAGCTGCTCGTGTATCATGAGATTCCATTATACATGTCGCTGACAAATGAAACCGGCAGAAACACCGAGCAGAGTATTTTCTTGCCGGAGTAGCGCGTAAATTGCCACGTGCGACTCTCGACGCGTTCTGTCAGTGGACAGTATCACGTTGCTGAATCGCTGAAATGCCGAGGCGTTGTTGACAAATGACTGGTACGCGTGACCATGCTTCCTCTCTCGTGTCGCTAAACGTTCGTCGAATCGAGAGCTGCGAAGTCGCCTCGTCGTTTTCTCGGGTTTCCTGAAACGTTGCGAATTTCCCGACGCAAGCCAGTTTCCCGTGGCCTAAACGGATCGTGTGTATACGGTAGACGTCGAGTGACAGAAAGATGACAGCTTGCTCGTCTTTAATTAATGACCGCCTCTAATAAGCCGACGATGGGGGTGGTGGTCGAGGAGAACGGTAAGTTTCTCTAGGGGTTGTTCCGTGGTCGCGTGACTGGAACCTCTATTTTGCGGTTGCTCTCTCCAGCTGACTGTTTTACTTGTCCTCGTGTCACGTGATAACCGCCCCTTCCCTCCAACTGGCACGAAATTCAACTTCTCTTTGCGAATTTTGATTGCTTCGAAAAATTGATTCATTTTTTTTCCTCGATAAACTTCGGCCAGTGATTTCGTAACAGAATTTTCTGAGCCACGCGTATCAACAACAATGCCATTAAAAGGGAATTAACCCAGAGCAGCGGCTGCTCGGTGTTTTTCCACGAAGCGTAAAAATACACGGCAAAGGGTTTAAACCCCCTGAAGATTCACGGCGCATCGCTCGACGACGCGTTTACTTCTTTACCTTGCTCCACATCCTCCGTCCACCTATGCTCACTCACACCAACCTTAGCGGACGGATGTGTGCAACGTAGATAGAACGATCGATTTTTCACACATTCAATTTTAATGGATCCGCTGAGCTACGTACCGCGGTGTGTAAAGAAAACGAGCGAGGGATTTATATTCCCCGAGCGTGGCACACATTGTCGCGTTCGGTTTTTTCGAGAAAGAAACGGGGAACGCGAGAGGATCGGCTCGACGAGCTGCTCTATAAATATTAATTCCCGCGCCTCTCCTGCTTGTATAATTTTCTCGAGTCGTTCAAGAAACGCGCTCGCGACCCTCGCGAAGAAACGGCTAATTTCTTCGTCGCCAGTCAGCCACCACGACGATCGCGGCTAGAAAGTTTACGTGGGCGAACGAACCGAACCGAACCGAACGCCATTCAGAATTCGACGTAAATTAAAATGCAAGGCGTGGCGCTGCTCGCCACCAAAAACTTTACGAGCCACGCTCTCTTTTCTTTTATTCCATTCGGGAATTCCCAAAGCTAGGAAAGAAGGTGGGAAGATACCTCCTAATGAGAGATAGGCGGGAACAGAGTTCCGCTTCGTTTCTTTCTTGAAACGGTTAGTCTAGATCCCGCGACTGTTACGACGGATACGATGAAAGATTAATCTATATTCTCTTTATACGCCAATCGATATTAATACGCTGATCGCTAGAGTAGAAATAGCCGTATCTAGTACGACAAGGTGTAACGTTCATAGACCCGGTCACTGGTGACTAAAGAAAACTCTCCAAATCGCCCAAAGCGAACGTGTTAAGAGAATGAAAATTTTATCTTCGTTCTCGCGAGATCATCCGAATAATTGTTGACGAGGGAGCGAACATTAGCAATCGCGGCCGCGATCATAGCAATTTCGAGGAACCAGATACGCTTCCGATAAGCAGCTTAGCATGTCACGATCGACCGATGTCGCGGCATGCGGCAGGAAATTGAACGCGAACATGCACCGTTAAGGAATAAATATTAAACAGCCGGACGATGGGAAAGGACATAATGAAGCGTCGGGATAAGCGGACAGGTAAAACGACGACGCAGGACGAGGAGCAGTTGCCAATCATGGTAAACAATAAGAAGGGACCCAATTGCGATGCGCTTCTTTTGCCAATCTCTTTTCTACTTTTCTTTCTTTCTTTTTTTTCTTTTCTTTTTGGTCAACCACAGGAGTGGCCTAGCGTGACGTCACTTTTTTGCAGGCTGCTCGTAATAGCGCAGCTTACCGGCTATTACCGTGGCTGGGTACGCCCCTCTCATCGTTCACCACCACCTTTAATATCTTTCTTTTCTCTTGCACGCTCCCTCTCTCGCACTCTTTTACCTCTTTGCACCGACCACGAGGCGCCTTACCACCTAGTGACACGACCTCGAGCCGCGATTATAACTTTTCCCGCGGATTACGCGTCGCCAGACGCTTTCCCCGCGTTTAATGACCCGACAAACACGGTTGCTCACCGTGCCACGGGTTTTCGAATTCGAATAGAAAATCGAATTGAAGGAAACAATAAAAGAGGAGATATCGCGACGCGTTTAGCAAGTGCAAGTGTTTTGCGCGGGAAAATGTAACAAAGTGTTTTATTTTTCTATTCGTCAAAATCGATAAAATCATGGGGAAAAAATAGAGAAAAAAAAAAAAGAATTGGAAAGCTGCAACTCGCTCCAATAATTTTCAGCGGTAACCCGTGCGAACGCATACAGAAAGTGGCACGTTATTTATTAACCACAAGAATTAAGCGGGAACGATTGAAACGTAATTCGCGGGAGCTGCGAGCTGGTAACTGTTGAAACAGTACGCATCGAAATAGTTTCATTCGAAACGATTTAGTTTTCCACGAGCAGGCGTGTAAAAACGGTCCGGTAGAACGCGTACCGAGGACCGCGTTTAACCGGATTGATGCCACTCGGCCGATCCCGAGGCAAACGCGCCACGCTGAATATAATTTTACTATCGCCACGTTGCGTCCGACCGAGTCGTGCTCTCCTCTGCCCTGCCCTGCCGTGTCGCCGCTTTTTGTCGCGTTTCGATACCGTATAATTTTCAACTGGAATAAACAAAAAATGCTGCGTAATTTCACAGTTATTAAGCAACCAGTTACGTGATTAATGACTTAAACTGTAAACGACTATACGTCGTACGATTCTCGACCGCTGGTTAGCGGTGTGTACAGGGTGTGCCATAATATGTGGTCGTATATTCGGTGCTGGATTCAACACAGAAAGGATTAAAATGTTCTACGTTAGATTTTTTTAGTATTGCACCCTTAACTAAAGAAAGTCTACGTTGCACCCGAGTGTAGGTACTGAAAGATAGAAACGAGTGGAACTAAAAACAAGGTCGAACAAGACAAAAGTTTATCAAGTTTTTCTATTATTTATGTGTGACGAGTCCATCAGTGAAGTTATACTAAGATATTATGATACACCCTGTATATTCCCTCCTCCATTACTTCTTTCCAGCGTTTCTTTTTTCTTTATCCTCCTTCTTTCCACTTGTTTCTCTGATCTTGAAACGTTGCACAGCCAGGAACGAGGAGCTGGCAGAGAGGTACGAGGGAAAACTTGTTCGGTAGTTAGAGGGAACGCGCGATTCTTTTTTTCGGTGTAACACACCGACGAAACTTCTCTCTTTCGACGCGTTTCTCGCGGTTCGCGTCAACAAAAAAGAATCCGCTGTTGCGTGTGCAACGTGGCCTACGGTAATGCCGCGCGTTTTCAGCCCAGCCAACCCCTTCCGGAAAACTGTTTAAACCCACCAGGCAGAATATTTTAATTGGAAGATTGTCCCGATTGCGTTACCGGCCCGCTCGCGTAATTCCGCCGCGGCTTCGCCCGTCGGTATCTGCGATACCGTACGAGAACAAAGTGGACAACGCACGTTGCACGCCATTTTTCGTGCTCACCGACCAAACCAACCCTCTTTAGTCAACGATGGTGGCTACCATCAACCACCGAATACGCGAAACCTGCGGAAACGTTCGCGTATTTTCCGACCGACAATAATCTCGCGGTGTGCAGAACGTACTCTTTTTTTTATTTTTCGCAACCTGTCGACGAAATTACTCGAGCGGTATCAAACGTCGCGCCTTTATCACGATTTATACAAAGAGAGCGAACCAGCGTGAATTTCTTTAAAAACACGCGTCGCGAAACCGCTCCGACCATTCTGATCGCTAGCCACCGAGATCGACCGGGGTGGAATTATTTTTTATTCCAAGGTGCTTTGGAAAAATAATGTAAAGAATTCGTCATTTCGGGTTAGCCAGATTCGCGATAAAATCGCTGACAAACCGGCGATATTCAAATCCCTCGGTTGATGAGCTACGCGAGGTTGCAAAGGTTCGCATAGGACAACAAACAAGCCGGCGTTCTAACCACGCTATTTCTATTCACGGAGTGAATTGCTGCAAGGTAAGGCTGTGACCCGGAGGCGAAGTGCAATATGCACTTTTTCATTATTCACGTATCCTGAATACAACCTTAAGATACCTTTCACGGCTAGAGAAAGCAAGAAACAAATGTGATGCTTGTTTGAACATCAACTAAATCAGCCGTAGAGAGAAGCTAAAGTGTTTCATTATCGAATGAAAAATTTCTGTTCTACAGGAATCGATGCGTGTAGATGAGAACCGCTGAGGGAATTTCTCTAAATTCAGCGGTCGTCCGGGTCGTCGACTGGGAAATCTGTCGTCGTGTACAAGAGCGTTGATCTGAAATTACTCTGCTCCTTCGACGTATTCGCCATAAGCGTGGATAAGAGAAGAGGAACGCGCGGCGATGAACGTCGGCTCCGCACAATAAATTCCTTCAAACGTAATCCGCGCGCGCGCTCGCGACACAAGGCTTTCCACCGTACTATATTCACTTCTCAAGGTGAATGATGCAAATGCCAATGCGGTCGACGGTCTCTTTCAACCGCGTGTGCCTCGTTGCATCCGTTCACTTCGCCCGATCCCAGCCCAATAAACAAGCAACAAACACTATTTTTATCTAATCGAACACGAACCGACGACGAATCGCCTGCCCGTTTCCTCTCTCGAACGGGTCGTCGTGCGTCTACAAACATTGACCGATAAAATTCATCCGTGACACCTTACAGATCGATCATCGCTCGGACAACTATGCGTACCTCATTAGCCCACCTTTCCGACCGCTTCTTCCTCCGCGACAGATAATGAACGCGTCATTTCCATTTACTTTCCAACCCTCTTTACGGCTAAATGTTCTACCATGGTCTTCAGAAGCCGGCCAATGGTCGAGAAATTGTACAGGACGTTCAAAAAATAATGGTCACGGTCAGAAAATCAAGGTGCTCCAAAAAATTGACCTAATATACATCCCTCGTACAGAGCCATAAATTGTCACGTTATGGAAATTCATTCATAAGGAAAATTCTTATCGCCGATTGACGCGAGGACCATTGTTTTCTTAACACCCTGTATCGGGAAGATACGGTGACTCTCTGCTCTCCTGAATCACTAGCTAGCAGAGTGATCGATCATTCTCTCTCCGGGCAGGTAACGTTATCGCTTCGAGATACCTGAAGTCGCAACAGCCCCCTCAACGTTCTTCCTCGTCTATATCTCGAGTGCTCTTGCGCAGTGGCGCGTGGTCGAAATGGATTATTAAAAATTTGAACTTTAAGGTTCTGACTTCGTTTTAATTCTGAAGTTAGTTTTTATACCCAATGGATTTTTTCTCCCTTTCAGGCTACGACCGTGTTCGCCATTCTCCTCGACAACCACCCACCTGAAGCACCGATTTTCACCCACCTGCGCGCCCTTCCCGTAAAAACTCGACTTTACGATTTCTCGAAACTGGCCAGTCTCTCCATTATCCGGTGTTTCCGTTTCTAAGAGTTCCCAACGATCCGTAACGAAGAATCGAACGAAACCTGGGGATATTGCACCCTTTGCGGTCCACGACGTGATCCAGGGTTAAAGAATCTCGTTTCCCGTTTAAAGAATCGCGAAACAGAAGTTTCTTCGTATTCGCCGACAACGAATGAGGATAAAACGAGGGTGCACTCCGGTATTTATTTTCGTTGCACGATATTATGGGCCGGAGGTTGATTTAACGATTTCACGGTGTGCTCGAAACCGCGCGGTAGTCGTGGTAGCCTAACGAACAACAGTGGACACACATCGGAAATAGAAAAATTAGGGTGCGACTGATTACGAGGAGAAGGAGAGGAGATGTGTTTTCTATTTGAAGAGCGTTGCCTGTCTTCTCGGGTCTTTTCAAAGGGAGAAGTGGAACCGCCTCTTCGTGTCCGAAACCGTGCGCCGTGTTATAAACTTCCTGCGGCGAGGGGCTTAAAATAACCCACGCGAAGAAATAAGAAGCGGAAAGGGTGAGGAGAAGAGAAGAAGATCGTTCTTCTACTTCGATTAAAGGATCTTCTACTTACTTTAAACTTAGTATTAAACTTTGTTCCTGAATCGATAAATAGAAAATACGTGGTCATTCATCGGTAACTCGTTAACAAAGAGGGAGGAAGACGCGCGGAGGATTTCGTGATTCAGGTTCGTTCAACCTGGAGCCGGACACGGGCCGATGAGCCGTTTCGAGGAGCGCAACGAGAGGAAGGAGAGACAACGAAAGCCGAAAAAATTCCAGAGACGCCTGCAGTTCAATTTGTTCGTGGTTCACGCTTCGTTATTGCCTTTAAATCACGAACGGCACTTTCGATCCGCGGGTGGTACCAACTTCTGTAAACAGGTTTCGCTTGCCCTTAGTTTTATACCATCCCGCCTCTCGCCGTGCCACGATACCAAGTAAATTGAATTTTCTGCCGAAACAAAAGTCGACGTAAAGGTGTAAATTTTCTTATTAACCGCCTACCACCTGCCACAACGCCGCGAAATATTATCGTACGCGCTCGTTTCGAGTTTGCTTTCCTAATAATCGACTCTAAACCACCTTCCTTCGTCGTCGAAAGGTCTCAGAGATCGATAGAATTCCTAATCAATTAATTTACCTACCTATTTCTAAGCAAGAGGATGACACAACGTCTATATCGGCGTTTCTGCACGCGCAATGCACTTCGCGCAGCTGTCAAGCAAGGATTATCTCATGTCGAAGTGGCCCCCATCCACCAGTCCCACACACAGTAAGCACGGACGTGACCCACTTGATCCTGCTGTCCATAACGCGTGCTGCCACTGTCTGATAGCCAACGATCTGCCGATCGATCGATCGATCGATCGATCGATTAATAAATATACGGTAGGCGAGCATCGACAGACGTACGAAGAGAGAGATAGTGGAACGAACAAAGAGCTCGTAACCACGAGTGCATTCCCAGCGTCACGCCGTAGCTAGAATTACTGCCGACATTGTCCCAGATTCTCAAGACGGTAGCTCGATACCACAGATTCATTCCCTTCTCCGTTCTCCGCTGCCGTTCGCAACAATACGATTTACGCTCGCCAGGCTTTTTCGCGTGCCACATGAGCCACCGCTAAGTCACCGTTAACGAGGCGTGAACGCGGCCACTGAATTACGATTGTTTTCCATTTAGATCGGCGAAACAGCCGGTGACCCCACGCGTGTCGCGCAATGCGTGTGTCGCTTTGAAACGCGCCGATATACAGGGTGCGGCTAAAATCCCGCTGACTCATCGTGGAAAAATGAAAATTCTCGAATGAATCGATACATATTTTTTCACAAACCGCCATCATTTTTCTCCCTCGTGGCACGAAATTTGCCGCGTCCTGTATAATGGTTCTAGAGAGGTCGCCTTTGTACCAGGTAACTAATATGCATACGCGTTTTCGATCATCCTATAGATATACACGATGGTTCCGAGTAAGAGCATACGTGTGGAAGACACACGGTGATTTTTCATCGTACGTTGAATTATTAATCAGAAAACGGCAAAAGGGTGCGAACGTGCCTGCTAGATTAAAGAAGTCGCGCGGAAAGATCGGTGGAAGAAGAACGAGCGGACGAAATTGAAAGGCCGTATTACAGGAGCAGGTCCAGAGCGCAGCCCTTATAAATATTCCGTAACGATGCCTTGCGCTAGATTGATTTCCCAATTAAATGTAAATGAACAGGTACAGCCAACCTCTCGGTTAGCTGGACGAGTTTTTATAATGTCCAATCGCGAAGCAGCCGAAATTCTAAGTAGATAGTCAGAGGAGATCGATAAATTAATTACCGGGCGATGCGAACATGTTGCATCTCGCGTGCTTTGCACTTCAAACTGACTACACCCTAATTCGTGAAAATCCTTTTACTTGAACTTTTACCGATGAACTCGTCATGCTCAATTACCAGGTTAATCTGTGACAAATCTGGCTGAAAATACGAGCTAGATCTGTTTGAGAAGATACACCGAATTGCTGTTTACAAAGAAGAAGTCACCGAGATGATCATGTTGTCCGTAAGCCCCGTCCATCGCAAACATCTCGGCTTCCGTTTTCAGGGTGGTTAGTTCTGGACATTCTCCGATATTCACGGCCCACCCTGGTATTTATTCTGGCTCATTTGTCCTTCAGGAACCGCCGCGTCATTCGGCCCAGTCTCGACTAGGGTGCAAGGGACCCCCTTTTCTCTTCTTCTTCTTTTTTTTTCGTTTGTACCGAAATACCCTCGGGACCAAGCGAAGGTCTCAGGTGTTAACTAAAAACGAGTAGTGGACCGACTTAAATGGGACGTTGGAATTCGTTCGACCAGAAATTCCAGCGTGAAGTGAGCAGAAGAAAAGCTCGTCGAGCGGAGGGGAGGACCACAGGAAGTCAGGGAAATTCTTGGCAAGAAAGATTATCATTTCGCCCTCCGTTACCCATCGAACAAGATCCTCGACCATTTTCGAGAAACCACTTAATGCGTCAACGAGTTTTCAAATCATCGTCGATCATTTCATCTCTCCTAACAGCGTGAAAATTTGACGAATAAACTGGAATTCGAAAGATGAAGAAAACGGCAGCTTTTGCCGTGCCAGGTCGTTTCTATCCCTTCTAAAATCGTACACGCTCGTGGCGCGTGATGCACGAATAGCATCGGTCGAAAAGGGGGAAACGCGTCAAAGAGAAAAGCCCGCAGAAACACGTCGGGGTGGAGATCGAGAAACCCGTTGAAAAGTAATAGCCAGGCCGTTTCAGCTAGATGAACGATCAGCCACCAAGACGGAAGATCGCGGCAAGCACGTAAGGCTTGCGTAATATCGTCGAGCAAACGAGATTCCTGAAATCCAGCTCGCCGATTATGTCAAACGAGCGCGACCAAAGCGGCGAGGAGAGAATCTCGACAGCGAGATGGACGAGCGTCCAATACGAGTGCGCGCCGGCAAGGAAATAAATTCTGCTGGGCTGGGTATTCTTGGTTTACGCACGCGTGCACGAGTGCACGAGCGCAAACGCGTCGAATTACCGGGCGTAATGAGCAAGCGACAGGATTTGTCGGAGCGAACTCTCCTACCTCGTGCGAAAATAACCTGGACCGGCCTAAAACGACGCCAAAACAACGAGACAAATTATTTAAAAAAAAAAAAAGAAGAAGAAAAAGAAACTAAGCAAACAGTTGTCAAACAACATTAAATAGGATTCCCTTCCTCGGGAAAAGGGTCGAAAACAAATTTACAAACTTTAACTATTTCTACGGGCAATTTGAACGATTTCATAGCTACAACATCGTTTAGGGTCGATTTTTCGTGGTAAAAGCAAGATTGGTATCGGTGACCGCGCATCTTGCGAATGTTCCCACGTTAAATGAACGGACAGGACAACAATTAGCAAGGAACAAGCTGAGAGAGGTCTAGGTAGTTCGCGTAATGGAGCCGCGTATCTTGGCAGCCATCTTGGCATTAACGTCCCCGCGTGGTATTATCCCTTGAAAAAGGACAATCCCCGGGGTTTGTGCCGGTACACAGAAGATGGAGCTCGGTCAGGTCCTTAAACACAAAAGTGCTTAACCACCAACACCGAAACTAATGGCACCTTCGCACCAGGTAAAATTTGCGGTCGTAGGATGTATCGGGGGGTAGACCCTCTATCTCGTATTCCATCATCGGATCCATAATTCAAAAGATTACGACCTTCAGAGCCGGACTCCTAACGCTTCCTTCTTTCTCCCTTTTTGGTTTCTTTTTCTCCTTCGTCTGTTGCCTTACGATTTCACAAACGAGACTTTGCCTGCGTTGTCATCGTCTAATCGAACATCAAGATTCAGGAAGCTTCTTGATCAAGGACGTAATAAAAATGATTCGACGTCTGACAATCAGGTGTTAAATTCACAACGTCGTCTCTATAGAAATTTCATGACTATGCGAAGCGACGGAACATCGAGAAACAAACTTCCTTCCCGCTGGAGAAATCTTGACCGTTCGCCGCATCAGTTTGGATGAAGATTGAATCTTTTGAAGAACAAGCTCGGGGCAAGAAAACGATCTTACCCGATACGGGCAAGAAAAGCCTAGCACAGCCAACCTCTATTCTCACGAGCTAGACTAACAGAGGACTGATTGGCAAACAATTAGCAAAGAGGACGGTGTTCACGGTGCGAGAAGGGCACACGATGAAGTACTAAACGCGGGGATAGGTATGTATCACGGGGGCATCTTTGGCGTGCACGGTGTACAAGCAGGCCCGTTCAACACCCCTCGGCCTCCTTCTCATTCGCTCGTGTCTCGAAACAATGAGAACAATGCCGTTGGTCTTCCGCCGGAGCGGACAGACAAAGCCCCTCGGTTCCACGACAAAACCATCGTCACCATCGTCACCATCTCCGTGCTCCGTAGCGGCAAGTCTACCTTCTCTGGGCCCGGCTAAGGAACCACAGTGGAGGCACCAGGGACCAGCGAGCCGAGCCAGTCGCATTATAAGCGTTCTCTCTTAATGCGAACATTTTCGCTGCCCGTTTGGTATACGTGTGTTCGAGCGGGCACAGCGTGGACCTCGTGAAAAACGGAGAAAGAAAGAAAGAGAGAGAGAAGCAAGAATACAGCTATGCGTGTAGCTGCGCCCATTATATTGTTTTGAATTAAACGCGCCGTGGCTGGTTGGCTGGCCTGTGTTTTAATATAAGGGTTTTGGATTTCACGTACATCCACCGACCCCAAACCCTACTCCCTTCGCCGCGCAACAACCCCCCACAGCAGGTCGTCGTCGCGTTCTCTGTTTCTCTACCTAACGTACATCTCTCTTCCTCTCCTCTCGCACCCCTTTTTTTCTACTTCCCTCTCGCTCCTTTTTCTCGCAAAACTGCGCTCCGATACGCCCGTTATTTTCAGCAACCCCGTAGAATCGAGTTCTTTTTTAATTGGTGCCACGTTTGCGCGTTTCCGTACGCGTACCACACGCTTTTCCTCTTTCTCTCCCTCTCTCTATCTATCTATCTATCTATCTATCTTTCTCTGTTGCTTTTTTCTTTTTTTTCCGAGCTCGTGTTCGTTTCCTCCCTGGTCTTCCTGTTACCACGAGCCACCACCGTCCTCCTCGCGCCTTTCCCTCCCGTTGTTTTTCGACGGCTGCACGAATTCTAGGCATCGTTGTTCCTTTGTCACCGTTAGCTGGCGACCATTCTCTCCTCTTCTCTCTCGCCGCGACATTACACGACGATGTTCGACGCGCAAACGTGCCGCCTGCGCTATGTTCGCGCGTTAATGGCGAGAACGAGTCTCGCAAACTCGCGACTACTCGCGACGCGGTCCAAGAACACCGTCCGCTATCGATCGCTTCAGACCCGTTCCCTTTTTTTTCTTCTTCCGGCGACTATCGTTCAAAGAATGCCCCTAAAAAGGTACGGATGTGCTGGCATCCTTCCCTTTTAGGTACGAAACAACGAGGATTTCAGGAATTGTTACAAGGGTTTCTCTACTCTTTACCAGATATTGTACAAAACGACGGATCGGATCAGACATCGAAAATTCAGTATTGATAATCGCGCGAGATAAATGAGTAAACTGCAAAAATGAGACACACCTGCAGAAATTCCACAATTCTTTCTCAAAGTAGCAAAGCTGATTAAAATTTCAATTGGAATCGTATAAATTTAGCCGGCGCAAGCGAGCGAGCTATTCGAAGCAGCGCAACGCGAAAATATATTCAACGCGGAAAGAATGCAGTCCAATTTGTTCGCGAGTTCCTAAGAATCTGCCATTGGATTCTTGGTCAACCTAATTGCCATTTTAAGCGCGGCCTTTTATCGTGAAAGCCCAGGCCACGAAACCTCGCCCGGTGTACTACACCTCTCAAAGGCGTTGCCAAGGCACTTTGTATTCCGCAAAGAGCACCCACCACGGTACACGCGTTGTTTAGCAAATTATCGTCGTCGTGGTGGTGCTTAATCAGCGAAGATCGCACCTGCAAACACCCAACGACCAGGCTACTCGATAGTCCCTTGCGAACGGTTTCATCTGGTCGAGCTGCGACCCCCGTACACACGACACGTGCTCACTAGATAACCTCGGCGCTACCAACATTCCTTCGAAACGCTTCGAAACGACTCGAAATTGTTGGCAACGGATCGTTCCGCGTGATTCTAATCGACACGGAGCATGTGGGAAAACCAGCCTTTTAATTCAGTACTTCAGAATCTTCAGCGAAAGAAAAATCCATGGAAGTCGATCAACCCCGTTGAATATGAAACGACCTGTCTTCGTGCCTCCGTTGATTATAGTTAAACTAATAACCAGGTAATTCCGTAAGAACAATGGGCACCAGGTCAACCAGGCGAGAAAGGAGGACAAACGAGAAAGAAAAATAATCAAGCTAGGAGCGTCCATTGACAAATTGCTGCACCGGTCTCGTGATTCTATTCGAAAGATGAACCGCGACAATGCGGTCGTCAGGGTTCATTCACGAGGAGAACGCGTTTGTAGCCGGGATTTCGGGCGAAACTGCTTTCGCGCCCATTTCTGTCGGAGGCGAGCGTACGAGGGTTCGTCGAGACACGCTCGTTGTCGGAAATAACGACATAATGACATGGTAGAAGATGAGTGCCCGAGGTAGGTAAATCCGAGACAAGGTACGGGCCAAGAGAGCGACGAAGAGAGGAAAAGGGAAAGAGAAAACCAGACTGGTTGCTCATGGTTTAGTGGGGATATCCAGCAAGAAAGGAGAGACGGAGAGAGAGAGAGAGAGAGATGGAAAGAGAGAAAGAGCGAGAACCGCCAGCGAGTCGGAAGCGTTGCTGACCATCGCTGGGTAGGCCGGTGGTTCATCAAGTTCCGAGCAGTTGAAGAGAGCTCAATAGGCACTCTTGAGTTCTTAGCTACGTCACGCGATCCTTCACTCGGTCTAATTTTATTTACGGCTCATTACCAGTCCGCCAACCACTTGGGCGCGATTCCATTAGAAAATTAAGGAAAGGGTGCACTGCCTATTTCGCCTTCATGCCACTATCGACTGATTATTTTCCCTGCTAAATCGCTAACTTTCAACGTACAAGTTTTTACCTAATTTAAGTTAGTACAGCAAATGATGGGCTGTTATTCCATTTTTGTTAGGTTTAATTTAGGTCGCTATTTTCAAAAACAACCCCTCGGTATATACATATACAATTTCATAATTTTCACGGTTCGTCAATTTTCTGAGACAGCTACCCGACGTGGAGGATGATCGATACCCGGCACCGTAGTGGAGTTGCGAGTCGCGGAAAATTAATGTTCGTCTCGCGGTGTCGGCTGTGCGAGCGTGAAGAATCGACGAGCCTCTCGGAAACGAGTTTGCGGGCAGCGCTCGGTCGGGCAGAAAACGCAGAATCTGCCGTGTCACGCTCTTTTTAACACCGAATCGACCCAATTTTGTCCATTATTTAGCGACGTCATGCTTCGCCGCGGTCGAATTAGCCGTCTGTGCAAACTCGCGCACGCACACCTCGCCATTCGGCGCAACAATGCCACTCGCGACACGTGCGTACCAGCGAATCTGCAAATTTCATTCATCCCGTTGCCAAAGAGCGCGAGAGAGACGGCGTGTGTGTGTCCTCTTGATTTTACCCCATCGATGCGGTTTTTTTAACCCCTCCCCACCGAGTCATACCTTTTCTATTTGAACGCGGATCCCTCGTTAAATCGCTATTGTAAATCGTTCGCGAAACGAGCTCTCTCGAACAGGAACGATTTCACGCACAGACAGATTCCATTCGCGTAATCGCTAATAGCGCCAACTGCACTTTTGCTTTTCCTCTGGATACCAGATCCATTAATTTCTCGCTGCACGCAAACAGGAATTATATATGAAAAATTGAATTTCCAGCAATCTAAGAATGGCATAGCACCACCGACACGCGATTAATTGTTTAAACGTGGCGGGCAACGAGCGTCGCGGAAGGAGAAACAATTCTAAAGTGCCGTTTCGAGCAACACTTTATCATCGGTCCCGCGAGCGCGCCAACGTTTGCTCGTAAATAAATCGTGGATCCAATTTGTAGCCACCATAAATCAATAGGGGAATCGCGATTCTCAAAGGGCGCGGACCAGAACCGCCTCCAACTTGCACGCTGACGAACAAAAGAGACGCGACACGGCCTGCTTGATTCTTCCTTGATTTTGCTAGCGAAATCGAGTGTATGTACAGCCAAGGACAGAATTCGTCGTTGTCAAAGTTTCGGTTAAAGGGTTTAAAAAGTATAGGAGTTTGGAAGGTAGCATAGACCTTGAAACCCACGGACATGTTCGCCGTTGTCCTTGAGCTCTTTTCTCGAACAGGTAAAACGATACGGGAAACAATAAAATGACAAACACTCACCATAGACACAGGAATGGGTCCTCCGGCGCCATTGGGGTAGGGGTACGGCGAAACGAGGTAGCCCATGTTGAACGACGAGGTATGCGGCGTCGGGTCCACCTTACCTGTTCGACAAATAAAAAAGAAACAGGTGAGTACGTCTGACTCGTCAATTACAATTATAATATTTCCTTGTTTAATCAACTTTTTCCCCATTCAAAAATATTCCATTCTAAGTACATATTTTGGTATGATAAAAAATTGGAAAAAAATATTTGACATTCTCCGGTGCTGCTCCTTTATGACTCACGATTCAATAATTCTCGAGATGAAACGACTAAGAAGAAATAAAGTTTGCATTGACCGTAAGCCGTTGGCCATTGGGAAGAAGTCGAATCGGGACTGGTTGGCAAGCGCGAAATCCGGAACGATCTTCCTTCTTATCGCCTCTTCTATCGACATTTATTCTCGCACGCTTATTCGCCAGACTCGCGTTTAAATACTGTTCGAATAATCCTGCGTAAACGAGCTCCCCTTGGCAATTAGACGCAGCTGTTCGCACGCCATGCAGTACGACGCTTCCTCCCAATCGGTAGAAACCATCCTGTCCTCTCCACCCATTTCGCGTCTCCATTAAACCAGTTTCGCTTAATGCTTTTAATTCGCGAGTACCTACATACAACACGGCGGAAAAGTTGCCCCGAGAAACTAGCTCGTTCCTCTTATCCCTCGTTCACCGTGACCATCACCACCCTCCTTCTGTCCTTTAACGTATCCACACGATGGATATATACCGATGCCGAAGAAACCTTTCGAGTTTATCCGTTCCGCGAAACTGGATCGCGGCGAGCAACAAGAATCCGCACGAAGGACTCGAAGAACCGATACCGATCATCTCTCTCCTCTCGGAGCTGCCGGCAGCAGGCAGCAGGCAGCCAGCGCCTCGGATCCTGCTGTCCCGATGTCGAAGGCGGATCCCATCCGCTGGAGAATCGCACGAGTTCGTCCGTTCCGCGAAACTCGATCGTTTCAACAGGCAGAAACCTGCTTTCAGGATTCGAACTGATAAGCATCGCCTCTCGATCTCGACCGACTGAGCCCTCCAGTTAGCATCGTCGAACCGTTCCTTCTTCCACTCCGCCCGGCTAGATCTTATCGTTCTCGCCAACGAGGATCTTTAGGTGATCGGCAACGCCATTATTTTATGGGCAGAAAGTATCACCGCGGTAGCGAATTCTTCTTTGCGGTACCATTTTACAAAAATTTCATCAAATCAAAATTTAACACTCGCCAACCGGGACCACCATAAATAAGTTGTAAATAAGTTGTAAAGCATGCGACGATCCGCGAGAGAAAAGCAACGCGATCGAAGAGGCAGGGTAGCGGTAAACGGTGATAAATCAGTCGTTTCACGCGGCGGATAGCCGCTCGTTTAATTAATACTTCGGCAGCACACGCGGTCACAGCCGCGTTAAACGCGAGCTCGCATCGTCGACCATGAAAGAGTTAATTCTTCGTTGGTTCGAGTGCCGTCCGTCCGCGAAGAGATGATCTCGATCGTCCCTCGACGCGAGACCGTTGACCTTTTCCAGCGCGCAAGCGAAGAGGAGCGGCCGGCATCTCGTGTTCTGCTCCAACTTATTAAGACGCGAACACGCGCGAGTCGACCGTACGGATCGGCGCAATTCACACGACTGCGGACGATTAAATTGTCAGCTACGCGACTCTATAAATAACGCGACAAGCACGCGCGCTTGTACGCGGCCAGAGAACAGTTTCGTCGGAATCGTGCCGGATTCTCGTTTTATCACGGCCACGTAGACTCGATGAAAAGCGACTCGCGCGAGAAGGAACCTCGTCGCCGACGCCGACTCGCTGATCGCCAGAGCAAATAGGCTTTGCATTTAATGAAAGTTTTATCCGTTTACGAGCAGCCGCGACGGTACGTTCGGCAACGACTCGACTCGCGATAAAACGTCGCTAAATCTTTCGCGAATTTGTCCTGGATCCCCTCCCGGCAACCCGTAAACTCTCGATTTTATTGGAACCGATGATCGCGGTTACCACGAGACGGGCGCAAGCTCTGTCTTCGAAATTGTCCTCGAACCGATGAGTCTGAACAGCTGACGACAGCTAACTAACTGGACGAGCACGGTTTCTTTTTTCCTTCGACTTCTATTTGTTTTGTTACTGAAAATGTATGCACTACTCGGGGTGTCGTGTAAAATTGCTGGTACAATTTATAATAAATACGATCGATCGATCAAAGTAGAAATAAAGCGACGATGAACGACTGGAAAATTCGCCGGTGCAGCAGGAAAAAGGAAGCGTTGTTTCGCGGGCAAAGTGCGCTTCTCTCTTTTCTCTTTTCGAATGCATATCCTGAGCGATGCACATGTGCGCCACACTCCTCGCGCCAAAGTTTATTGCCAGCTCGGTCCACTCTCCCTTGCCCCACGAACCCCGGGTTCCAACCGCATCCTTTCCATCACGATCAGCATGCCTCCTCCTCCGCTCGTCCTGCTGCGTTCCATCGGCCTTCCACGCGGAGCTATACCGACAGACAACTGCAAGTTCGTGGCCGTGTTCTCTCGTCTCGCCTCCCATCTACTCCTCTTCCTTCCCTCTGCTGCACGGGTTTGTTTACCTCGCAGTCTTGTTGGAATAATACTTCGGGACGGTAATTATAGATACCCCCGGGCACACAATGCACCGAGACCTCGTCACACGTTCGCCGAACCGAACGAACGAGACCAAGATTTTTTGCGATTCGAACCGGTAGATACTACTTAACTCTTTCGCGCTTTCATTATTTGATTATGATATAGAGAAATTCATTTGCAAAATTTAAATATCGTTTCAAAAATATTTGTGCACAGGATGGTCCAAGGGGTTAATACCCTATTCCTGTAACTACTCTAGCGAATTTAAAAAAAAAATTCCTCTAACAAATCTAAAAAAAATAATTCTCTGAACTACGTTCCCTTTGAGACTCATTATACAATAACAGCGTTGGATCTCCTAGAAATGATAAACAACGAAACAGTGGCAAATAACAAGGATAGAGGAGGGAACGCAATTTTCGAGAAACGCGTCCATCGGGTATCTCGACCGGAAGCAGCGTAGCAGAGAAAACCACAGCGCACCCAGAGGCTCTGGGATATGTACGGGTTCTTAAACAATATCCAACACGGGTCCGGAATGGTAACCCGTGGTTCTGCATCGACGATTCTTGGAAAGGCACCATTAGAACAGAGGAGGCAAAGAGCGGAAGCCGCGAAGAGATTATTATGGATTTGCATGTGATGAGTGCCCTCGATTTCGAGCCGAGTACTCGCGAGTGCATTGTCTGCGACCGTGGATGATTTTTCGTTTGATGGAGGGAAAAAAAAACGATGGCTCCGAGCCTCTGTGACAAACGATAAACCTCTATATCCTGTCCCGTTCTCTTTCTCCCATTTTTTCCCGCCCTTTTCCTTTTTCACCTCTTTTCGCGATCTCGCGGCAAGAGGGGCGACAATGATGATCGCGAGGTTCGGTAACGAGGCAGACTTCGTTTGTGATCACGACACAAACTCGAGACGGATAAAAGAATCGAAGAAGCTCGAGAATATTTCACGTGCTCCGAAACGCGCGACTAAACACGAGACCGGAGACGCGACGACACCTTGGCGAATGTGTGATCGTAAAAGAAGTCGACCCCCGGTCGATTTTCAGCCCCGAATCGGGCCTGGATTCCGGCTAAAAAGGACACGGGAGCGAAAGAGCGTGCCGTTAATGCCATTACAGGGCAAGCTTGTGTGTACAGCTTGTTGTCGGCTGGTAAATTACTATAATTGTGAAGTTCCGGCGATTTTTAGATTAGCTCTGGTCCATCAACGCTATATGCCTACCTACCGACCTGCCGACACTGCACCGCAACCCGGTGGTTCTCAAATTCGCATAACCGAACTCGGACACTTTGTAATTTTTTCTTCCTTTTAGACCCGTGAAACTTGAATAACAAAAAACAGGAAAGTGAAACTGAAATTTAATGTACCCTCCAATTTTTGTTATTGCTGCATTAAAAGATTCCCAAAAATATCTCTGTTCTCGTGGGACATTTTTCTTCTAAGAAAGATATGTAGAAGAAAGTCCTTACGCGTGAGGGCGAATACCAAGAACACATTCTAAACTATGAATTTTCATCCTTCATTTTATCCAAAGAAAAGAAACTTTCCTCCGACTGGAATTAATTCTATGATTCGATGCGTGCCAAGAATACGATTTCCCGAGGACTGAATCCTCGCAGATTTATCAGGCTCTCTCGTCTCCCAAGGGAGAAACCGAGGCATCGATGAAGAAAAAAAAAGGCCAAGGATTACGGCACCCCCTCCCTCGATCGTGGACGTCCAGAAAGGATCGTAGAGATTCCTGCGGAGTCCAGAGGCCAGGCCCTATTGGCCTGTGTCAATAGAAATCCGTACTTGTGCCTCTCGTCCAGGGACGTTTCGTGACCCCTCGACACAGGGGGCCTGAAGCAAGGGAAATCGAAGGGTAGAGAGAGGTTACCACGGCCAAGAATTTTCGTCCCCCGATATATACCCTTTGTGCAACAAGTGCCTCGTCTTGGCCGCAGATGCCCGCTTGTTTGCGCCGAGCAATTTTCTCCGACGATTGTCCGGTGAAAACCTATGACATCGCTCTTAGTCACGCTCCTTGGGAACGAACAGTGGCCCCGTACCATCGTCGTTCCCTTCCTCGAGAGGAAAACTCCAAGTCTACCCATGATTTCACCGCGTCCACGAGATCGCAGTTCGCGGTTCGTATCTTTTTACCAGAATATCCGGGCGGATCAGATTAGGCCGTAGGAAAAGGAGAGGACCAGGCGAATGGCTCCGAGAAATCCAGGAGTCGGGTTTCTTACGGAGGAGACGATTTCGGTAAAACGGCGAAACGAGAATGCATGGCAACGTGTAACCTGGTGACCCTCGACGCGGGAGGTCCGTGTACGAGGAACTACCGAGCGAAAGGACCCCGAAATTTCGTCTGCAGACACGCTTTGTGCAACAAGTGCCATGTCCTCGTGGTTACCGACTGCTGTTTAACTTTACGATAAATTTCCCGGGAAAACGTCCGTCTTCCGGTCGATAGGACACGAAGGGAAACATCTCGAGGAGCTCTCGATGACGTATCGTTCGATGGGAGAGTTCTAAGAGGTTCGGCGTACGATTTTCGCCAGGATGACAGTGATTTTCATTAGAAAGCTAGACCGACGATTATTTATCGGCGAGGCGAGGACGGAATCTCATTATCGTTCGCTGAGAATTTGCATAATATAAAGGCGGACGAGCGAAACTAGTTGCCGCGCGATGGCGTTCGCGAGTAAAAGACAGAGGAGACAAGGGCTCGGAAAAGCGCACGTGCGCCGACCGATCCGAGACAACGGAACGGGTTTTCGTCGTATAAAAGATCAGCAAGTAGGCGCACCCTCGTAATGGGTCCCGGAGATTCCTGACAGGCTTCGAGGCCGGACCCACTGTCACGTACTCGAGGCCTGGCGACGTGCTAGCTGGTTAGAATCCGAGAGAACGCCGAGCAACGTCAAGCAACGCCACACGTTTCACCGATCGAAGCAATCAAAAAGCTGTTGTTGCTGGATGGACGTCGATGCGGTCTGGATTCCAAACGCGATCAGAGATACAGGAGGACCAACGTTCGATACACGATTTCCACGAGATATTTGTGTGCTCTCTCGAAACGCGTACCTCCGAGAGGAGCAACGAGCTCGGCTGAAATTTCGAAACTTCGCCATTGAGAAACACGACTCTCCCGACGCTATTCCGGTGAAATTACAAAACACAAACGGGCGAGTCGATTTCCATAATTCAACCGAGGGAGATCCTTGAAACGGACCCCCGAAGAATCACCCGTACCATTCTCTTTCTCTCTGGACAGACATAAATTTCCTGCGGACCCCACGAAAATGAAACCTCTCGAGAAATGTTCAAGTCCCGTCATCGGTATCGTCGCGACGGACTCACGAAAACTTTGCTCGACCGGGGGATCTCAAGTTGGACCCAGGCTGAAGGAGCTTTCCAGCCTCTGCCCTCTTCTCGTTGCGATCGAATGAACGCGCGAGGAAGAGGGAGGAAGAAAGAGGGTGACGGGGTCGGTGGTGGAAGAGAAAGAAGAAGAGAGGCCATGGGCCTCGAGGCAAGAGACCTACTGCCGGGGGCCCTTGCCAGGCACACATAGGTGGGTTTTGACTCGGGCACGGTCCCCGGCATGGCAAGAGAGCCGCGCGAAGGAAAGCAACAAAAGAAAGAGAAGACGAAGAGGAGGCGCACGGAGAGAAGCAGAAGAAGGAAAAGAACGGAGGAGGAAAGGAGCCTGGGTCTGCCTGTTTGACCGCCGCCTTGGTTGCCTCACTCTCTGGCTCTCTCCTCTCCTCTCCTCTCCTTCTCCCTCTCGTTCGCACTCGCGAGTGATCCTCTTCGTCCCTCTGACCGGCTCGTCTCGTCTCGTAACAAGAGACGGCGCGGACAATGGGTGCCGTGCCAGCGCCTGGCTTCGACCAAGGCTGCTAAGGCCAGTCCTCGCAGGCTTCGAAACACCATTTACCATTGCCAAAATCCACCAATTCTTTTCCCTCGCGTGCATACGTAAATCTACCCGTCGCGTCGTCTCGCGGCAAAATATCGCGATTGGGATATAATAAACAGGGTCGCGTGTTTTCGAACCGGTCAGAGGGCGAGAGGAATCCAAGCTGGCGCCCCTCGATCATGCTTCTCGTTTCGAGAATTTTACGAGGTTCGCGCGCCCCGTATTCCGCCGAAGAGATCAAGATAAAAGGAGAGTACGAGAGGAACGCGGTAATAACGCGAGAAAGCGGAGCACGCACGCTCCCTCTGCTTTCATGGCCGAGACTTTAAGATTGTAATGGGACGAGATAAAGCTGAGATAACCGGGATCGCCTTCGGAAGATTCAGAAGAAAGCGAGAGCGTGATGGGTGCGAGAGTCAACTATAAAGACAAAGTAGCTGATGAGTTTTTAATTCGAACATGATGTCGGGCTAGGGGGTTGATGCTTCTTCCCCGTGTCTTAGGATAAACGCGTGGATTCGTGGGTCGATTGAAATAGAAAAGGTTTCGAGTGTCGATCCATCGATTAAGTGGCGCTCGCAGTCCATTGTTCGAGATCCATCGACCATTCGAGTGCTCCAAAACGACGCACTAACCGGCCTGAGAATCTCTAGCACCGAACAAGCGTCCGATTGCAATAGCAAATGGCAAAAGACGTCCTTCGACGCCTCGATCCAGAGACTATCGGAGAGATCGGTGTCGCTCGGGCAACAATAAGACCCCGCTGACGGGACAATTTCTTCAGGGACTATCGCTGCACAGGTAGGCAAAGGTTTCCAAGTTTTGACAGTCCGGTGAAACGATCTAAACCCGATTGTCATGAAAATGGATGGTGTAAAGGGTACCTCCGTAGGCATAACGTAGAAACGAATAGAGGTAAAGAAAAATGGGGAAGGGTGGCGAACGTTCTGCCTTCTGTATATGTTTAGTCAAACGTCGACGCAGAAACGCGTGATTTCCAGAAAGAAATAAACTAGCCGAGGAATTCGTCGGGGCGTGCACGCGTGATATTTTCGGTCCGACGACCTTCCGTCCGGAAAGGAGTATTCGAGAGGCTGGCCAACACATCCGTTCTTACGGAATCGAATTCTCGGGCGCCTCGGCGGGTTCGCGACGCGCAGGACGCCCGTTCGACACACGAATTTACGAGCCGGTCCGTTCGCGACCGAGCGAGAAATTCAAATAAGAGACTGTCGCGGTCAAGCTCCAGGCGAATTATACTGGTTCCGAAGAACGATCGCTGATTTTTCTCTCGAGAATTGCATCGTTTAACGCGCGACGTCGTCGTCGTCGTCGTCATCGACGTTCCAGGGTACAGGGAGCTTAGAGGGATCTCGGGAACGAACTCGTTTGACGCGGCAGGCTCTTGACGCGTACGACTCGGGAACGAGAGGTGAATTCGACGGAAACACGGGTGGTCGAGAATCTAAGGTGGCAATCTCCATTACGAGTTAACGAGCACACAAATACACCTGCTGGATGCGAGCAGCTGTGTGTGCTGCCACCGGATCTCGTGACACGATCCGTCCTCCATAAATTTCGCCACGCTGCACTCTCGACCACGCGTTCTCGTCCGCGAGAAAACTGGTTGAATCGGGGCAAGAAAACTAGCTAGAAGAGTGTAGAACACATTTACGCGAGCGCGCCTCCGTTTGCTCCGCTCAAATCAATTCTCCCGCGTACACGAAAGGGCCATGGGCGCGCGTGCGCCCATACGCGACGCGTCGAAATGGTTCGTACAGGCTTGCAGTGGTAATTTATGCGAAAGCGGGGCTCCTTCTCGTCGAAACGAGAGTGCGAGGAGCAAGTGATCGAAAGAGGACTCGGCAACGCCGCAAAAGGTACGCGAGAGTAGCCGACGGTACCGAGGTTGGGGCCTACGGCCCTGCGCGTTCTTGGCCTCGGGGCTGGCTAAGGAACGAGGGGAACGGGTCCCACTGGGCCCGAGTGACCACCAAGTGGGGGCAAGGAGACACACGGGCACCCACTCCTACCACTATCTCTTCAACTTTCTTTCCCTCTCTCACCGTTCCTCGTACTCCCGGTGTCCTCTTCCCTCTACATTTCTCTCTTTTTCCCCCATTCCCTTTCCTCCCTCTCATTGTTGCTCTCTCTTTCTCTCCTCGTACACGCCATATCGGTGCATTCTCGGTCCAAAGCGAACCTCTGTGACCATCGACGAAAAGGTGGCGAGCACAGTGACACCGGGGGGACACCGAGAGCTCGACTCGGTCGTCAGCATCGTAAGGTGCAAGGATAACAAGACGATAAAGTCCCAAATTAGGGGCCTGCTTGTCCCGGCGCCGCGCCGTGGCCGGCAACTTCTTCGATCTTCACGTTCGGGAATCCTCGTATTAGAATTTAACAACTTCGAGAAGTAGTTCAACCCTCCCGCGTTTCCGTTTTTTATCTAGCCGACGATTACGGGCCCGAGCGTGTTCCGTTACTCGAGTATGCAAATACATATTCCTGAATGGAATCTCGATCAACACCGGGAGGATTCTTCTTTGATCCAAGATCAAAGACACCAGTCTCATTGACGAGTACCCCGAATTAGGCTACTATACTCCTTACTCGGCTTAATATTTCGCAATCGTAGCCTACCGGATTGTACGTCAATCAATAGACAATGGGGGAGTAACGACAGAGAAGCTAGAAAAGAGGATGGTCACGCGTGGCACGGGACACGAACACACGTGACTTCCGGTTAGACCGTTTCGCGCCGATCGACAAAGGATTTCCACTGAATACGTCGAACAATTGCGAAACGAATCGTAGAGCCGATCGTCCCCGAGATCGATGTCGAAAGGAGAACGGCCAGTTTAAAGAGCAGACGAGAACCGCACTTTTATCGTAACCACCGCACGGTATCTTGCCGCTTAGATAAGATTATATCGAATCCATAAGCGTGAACTGGTCGACGCGACGGAGAGCGAGTTGAAGCTTCGCGGTGGTGTGAACTAACCGGACAAGCCGTGACTAATAATCTCCGAGCAACTCCTTGGCGCACGGTAATTAATTTCTTAGATCGTTGATCAACGCGAATGAATCTTTCCTTTTTCCCGCGTCATCTACCTATTTTTTTTTTTTTCAAAATACAAACTAGAAATTTCCTCAAGTTATTCGAACCCTTCGGAAGTAAAATTATAAGTAGCGTTGTCATTCGACACGGACCCTTGGGGTCGCAATAAAAACCGATAAAATCTGGCGAACGTAATTAGCCGTTCGCTCGATTATCCTCGGTTAATTTGCATGGGCCAAGTTGAGTGTTTGATACGAGGCTGAGCAACGCGGAAGGAGGGGGGTTTTCACCAGTGTCCCCTTCAATCTACTAGCTAGTGCCACGTGTGTACCACCGAGGTACTCACAGGTTATGTTCCACAAGGAAAGGAAAAAGAGAAGGAGGAGGTGGTGAAGGAGAGGAACAAGAGGGAGGAGACGGCTATGCGCCGTCGTGTATCGAAGTAGCAAGTGTCGGCCCCGTCGGCTACGCCCATATAAATCCTCGGTTACCTAGTCGCTTTACGAGATACAATTATTTACCGGGACCGACCGGCTACCTTATTTAGCCCTAGTTAACTCACCGCCGGATGGCAGAGGATCCGATTGATCAGCCCCTCCTCGTGGTCCGCGCCTTTGTCTCCGAGCCGTATCACCTTTTTCGCGCCATCATCCCCGCCCACAACCCCCTTTCTCATTATGCGTTTCGCTACTTCCTGCCCTTCTATGAAGTCGCCTCGAAGCTAGCCGCTCGCAATCTTTTCTTTTTCGAACGAAACAACGCAACACACCCGGGGCACGTTAGCTTGCGATGGAAACTTGAACCGATCGATTTTACTTGGAGATTCATTTTTTTCTCAACTTGGAAAACTAGAGTGGTCGTGATTGCGAAAGATACCCAGAGGTGTCGAATTAAAAATAGAATTATTGGAAAAAAGTCGACGCAATGGTTTACCTTCCTGCCTCGTCTCCGAATTACTATTGTCCGCTTATCGTCGACGCGTATCGTTCTTATCAAAGGAACGCATTCGAATGATTCATGCCACTCTACGAAGTCGGTAATATCCTAAGAGCGAAATACAGAACGTTAATGGTAGAAGAGGAACGATTGTCGGAAATTATCGCGCTTCGAAAAGTATTAACCGTGAAAGACGAATTAATCGATCGTCAGATCGAAAGACCAAGAACGAAAGCAAATCCTAGGAATCCTGCTCGAAATCACAATCACCGATCAATTCGCATTTCGTAGCAGTAATTTTGCAAATCAAGCAAGAATTTCGTGTATCGAACGCGACAGGTAGCATCATATCCGGAATCCGGTTGGATCGGTTCGGTGAAGGCATAAATTATTTTAACGCGTCGACGGTGTGACGAGGGAAAGAGGGAGAGCGATAGCGATTGTTCGCGACTCGTCTCGCGCGTTTAACCTATCGACGCGGCGTATCTAGCGGACGTTAATTGCGCTCGGGCAATAACGTTGTTGTAACGAGTATCGCGTCGCGGTCTCCGCTTGCGGCGCGTTCCACAGAGCGAGTGAGCGAAGCGATGTATCGCCGTTGCTCGCTCGAAACTCGCCGCTTGTAAATCATTCTCGCCGCTTAACCTGACATTAGCGTGACAGGGTGTTATCCGGGCTCAGTCATTTTAGCATATGGTTAGCAGATGCCACTGGACCCGCCGTTGCTTTCTTTCCCTCTTTTTTAAATGCTCCAACAGAGTCCTCTCGATAATTTTCACGCGTGTAAACGCGCCTTCCTCTCCCTCTCGCGCCTCGATCGAATACCCAGAATTCACACTCGATCGTTAGAATCAACCAACTCGGAAGAGAAGTTTTGAATATTGATTTAGAAGGATAATTTGTTCTTTACCGATGAACACGAAACGTCGCAATGACGAAACGATTTAGGCTAGCGGAAGGGCAAAGAGTTTCGAAAGCCTTGGACTAACTCTAAACAAAGAGCTTTACAACCATATTTATAGTTGTCGTAAAACACTAGGCAGATTGCTAACCTTCGTTCTACGGACACGCTCCTTCTCTGCGTACCTGCAGCTTCTCGTTCCCTTCTATATTCCTTTCTCGTTACTCTCAACTCGCCTCGCCTTGCTTTCTTCTTTACAGTTCGGTCAAGCTAATTTTCGACCGCTCTTCCACCCTCTCGATTTTTCAATATCCGCCCTTTCCGACCATTTTCCAAAGCGCCGAAATTCATCGACCGTCGCTCGTGACCCTGTGGCGTCTGAGACGGAGAGACAGAAGCAAAAAGCGACGGGAAATGGCGTAATCAACGGTCGAGAGGATCGATGGCGAATGCGCGCGGGTGTATCCTCTCTTGAGGTCGCCATTTTTTTTTCCTCTTTCTTTTTTTGGGTTGGCCGGATCAGTGGTCGGAAATTCTTAGCTTCTCGGGAGAAATATCGAGGCTGGTCGACAACAGGTCGACAACGAGGACGGTCTTCTGGCGTTAATTGACTGGAGGAGCCGTACGGTCGAACGACTTTGTTTGACGAAAATCGTTTCGACAGAGTCTCGGAAACAGGCGGGACAAACCTGAATCGTAACCACGGGCTCCAAGAGGGAAACCGGTATTTTTGGTGGGCATGCCTTATTATCATACGCGCCTTTTGCTCTTTCATTCTTTCGCGGTGGCACGACTCGTTCCTCTTCCCTTCTCTCCCACTGCAGCATATCTTTCGCTCTTTCAATCCCTTTTTCTTTCTTTCTTTCTTTCTCCCTTCCTTCCTCTTGCCTCGAATAAAACGTACGCGAGCGGCCGCGTTAACGTTAATACGTTTATTGGGGTGCTCTGTAGGCAGCAATTAGACGATCGTCGATATTATAAACGCGTAAAAGAGGGTGATTGCTCGCTTTGCCGAGGAAATTTTACGAGCAGCCACCTTCGTAATTGGGAATACGATCTTCTTGCCGTTGACAACGACTTAAATGGATCGTAATTAAAGAGCGACCCGTCGGAACCACCAGTCTTATGTCATTTTATAACGTGGCATGAAAAGCATTTTGTTAATTGATTCGAAAAAAAAACAAGAGTTCATCGTCAACTGATAAAATATGGTCTCAGGAATTCCATCGATTAGACGCGTTATCGTTTCTCGCTCTATCTAAGAAATTAATTATTCCACTCCGATGGTCGGTGCTAAAAGTCATCAACGCAGACGCGTAGAAAAATTGTTTCTCACTGGGAATCTTGCCAAAATTGTTTGCAATACAAATTGCGTTCAGATTTTCCTAATAAATATATTACCGGCTGACCGATACATCGCGTTCGAGCAATTACGAGTGCAAAAGGTTAATACGCAAGAATCATCGGGAAAGAGGGAAAATAAAATGCAAATATCAGCGAAACGGTACGAGAACACGAAAACACGATTCTCTCGGCTCGTCACCGGTACGGTAATTGCGAGGGTAATTGAAGAGACGGCTTATTCGGCGCTGGAAAACGCGTGTTCGTGCGAACCAGGAAGCTCTCTTCGCCTAATGTGTACACAATGAATGAATCTCGTCCTTTAAATAGCGGCTGCGTTTATCTACGTGATGCAACTAGGCGCGAAGCTGGCTCGTAAATAAGTTATTCAATTCCAGCTGTTATTAATCTTGTCAAAGAAGCGGCGTTCCCATGTAAACAGGGCGCGTGCCGTGCGTCGCGCGATAACGCGTCATCGTGCTCTGCTTACACGACGCCGACGGGTAACGCTTTTAAACGATCGTCGAAAAGTTTTCCCTGGAATGGCGGCAAAAGCGAGAGAGGATTTCGTGAGCGCACGCGACTACCAACCGCGACAATTTTCTGTTTCGAATCGCGCGATACTATCGTGACGAGGAGAAAACACGCGGCGGGATTCGCGATCCTCTGTGACTGACCGAAGGGAAGCAAAGGATCGAAATCACGTCCGTACGTGACCCCACGAGCAAAGATACGATCCCTCAACGCCAGATTGACCAGCGATACAGAGAGAGGTGTACGAGTCGAGCGAAGCTAGCCTGGCTTATCTTGTTATCAGCGTTGATTGGATCACGCGATTACCGGGCCAACGCGTCTACGCGAGGATCACCGTTCGCGTTACCTAGATCGATGTCTCGTTTCACTCTCCGCGCTCGATTCAAACTCGATTTCACACAAGACGAATAGCAGTTTGTTGCTCTTTTTCTTAATGCTTCCGCTACTATAATCTTTCAACGTAAAGCGTTTACATTTACAAAATTTTATTTTATTTTGTTTGTTCACAGTGTTAGCGAAGCGTTCCGCCAGTGTACAGGCACCTTTACGGAAGCGTATCTTTCGACCTTTATCGCGATATGCGAATGTTCGACATGTTTATCGAACGCGTTCGGAGTCTGCGATAACTCTGTTGACCGACTCCCTTTCGATGTACCTACGTGCGCGTACAAGCCGGTGAAACGCGCACGATCGAATTTGTTCATCGTCTTCCGCACGGGAACGGACCACCGTCGCACCAGCTCGCAACTTTCTTTGCACGCGGTTGCGTGACAACGCGAATCAAAAGACCCACGTGGTCGGCACGTGTCGCAGGTCAGGGACCGGATCTTTGGACGTTCGTCGAAAGCGGGAAACGTTCGAGGGAGTCGGGGCACACGCGTTCGTGCACGAACCTCCTCCGCGATTATCGATCCTCCCGACAATTTCATCGCGATCTATGCGACGAACTAGTCGAACGAAAAATTCGAAACGAATCGACTAAAACATTTCTGTAGAAAAAAGAAAAGTGGTCGTTCCAACAATTAGGAACGATTCGAACGGCTACTACATAAATCATAAAAATGCACCAAGGAAGAAGAAACGACAAAAGTATAAAAACTGAATGGCAACGAATCGAATTTATGTTCGGCTATAAAAGATGTTCAAAAGTCTCTTGAATTCACGCGCGTGATCCGGGCACACACAAACACGTTAGACGAGAGAGTAAATATATATTTTTCTCGGTTAGTCCTGAATTCTTTCTTTTTTTTCCTCTGCTTCTCTTTCTCGACTGGTTTTCTAGGAAAGCCGTTTTACAGGGAAATTTGTTTAACCGTTTATAAAGGAAGGTGCAAGCACCACCGCGGGGTGTAGTTGCCGAACCCATGGGGATGGGGGTCCGGACAGGGATGAGGCCTTCTCTTGGGCAACCTCTTCGAATGCAAGAAGTCCGGCAGGTAGGCTCGTTAGCGAGCAGGTAGGTAGGTAGAGGCGAGTCAGGGTAGGTGTATAATGCTGACTGTAGTCAGTGCGTCTGTATTCATATACCGGGTGTCCTAACAATTCCTATTTAACCCGACAACGTAAATCTTGCCCTGTTCGAATTCTTTATTCCATCCTATTGTTTGACTCATTGCTGTCTGGATACATTTCGTTCATTGTAAATCATCGCGCTGTTTCCTCTTTCTTTCGTGTATTTGTCTTACGACCAACTCAAACAAAGTACGGTAAAATTTACAGATCTTCAATGGGCAGTAAAATTAGATATCTTCGAGATTTTCGAACGAGATAACGAACAAATTTCAATTTCTAAACTTCTTTTACAATTATTTCCGTAACAATAACGAATTTACTTCTGGTATCAACGTTAAATTACAATCGAGTGTCTCCGCTTTAAGCAAAGCCGATCGAGGACCAGGACCAATATCTCCGTCTCTCTATATTACACCGGAAGTTCCTCGCGTCCCAACCTCACGGCAGGCTATCTATATCCAAGAATATTACACCGACACCCGGTATACGGTGCAGAGCGTAAGAAATGGGTGGGTTAACTCCGCCAGAGAAGGCGAAGTAAGAAGAGAAAAGGAAGCAGACTCTCTGAAAGGGCGAGCGAGATTCGTAGGAGGGACGAAGAGAAACGGAGCTCGAGACAGGGACACGAGACAGGCGTGAAGAGGAAGATGAGAGAGAGAGAGAGAGAGAGAGAGAGAAGAGAGAGAACTCGAACTCGCTTGGGTGCCATGTGCATTGGTGAACGGATACACAACGTAAGGTTCGGAGGGAAGGTATTCGGGCAAGTTCAGGGTGATGCAGCAGCATCCTTTCTCTCTCTCTCTCTCTCTTATCCTCTCCTTTGCTCCTTGCTTCGTTCAGTCACTCGCTAAAGCCAGTTGCATACGGTGCTCGTTTTCTTGCTAGATTTTCTTGATCGCAATTGCTTTGACAGCACTATTCATTAGTTTGCTACTGATTAATAACCAATTGTCAGTGGAACTGAACGTTGTTAAGCTAGAAATTGTTGATCAAAGGCAGGGTGCAATTAAATAATGTAACGCATCGAGTAACAACTCGCTGTGCGCATAAAAAATGATAGAATGTCACTTTTCAACACGATTTCCTGCACAGTTTCAAAATAGCGGATCCAGATTGAAAAATATCGTGTGCGGTGAGCTTAATGCTTTATCTCGCACACATTCTCTCTTTCTCAGGCACACCAGCTAACCCACTCTCAATTTCAGTCCGTCCCTTTTCCTCTTGCCGACTAACCGACTCTTCTGTCAATTTCTCCTCTCTTTTCCTATCTCGTTGGGAGAGAGCATCTCCCTCGTCTCGTTTCCTCTCCTCCCGTGTCGAGCCGCGCGAACCCACCTCCACCTTCTTCTTGCCCTTTCCGCTTCTCGGCTCCTCGACCGGTATCAGGGCTGCTCGTTTCGTTTCGTTTCGTTTTTCGTCTCTGAGGATAAGCCTACGGTACGCTCGAGGCGATCTAGGCGCCCAACCGCCTACACGCGAACTCGTCAATTACTTCGCACAACGAGACACATCGTTTATGGTTCTCCCCCCTCGCTCCTCTCTCTCTCTCTCTTTCTCACTTCTTCTTCCTCCTCCCTCTTATCGACCACCAACTTCTCCTCTCTTTCTCTCTCTCGCATGACTCTTTGAGAACGAGTTGCATATACGATATTCGCGGCGAGGTGCGATCCGGAGGCGGAGGGCAGTTTCCAAGTAGCGGCAAAGTGCATATCGAGGCGGTGAACGCGCTTTTGCGAGCGCGACTCTTTGCCAGACTAGCAGCCAACTGACTGCAAGTCGATTCGATTCGCGACAAACTTTATTAAAATTCGCCCAACCATTAGGAAATGCGTAGATTCGTGTTCCTTGATTTCGTTTGATTTATCTGCTTTTTTTAGGCTCGCGAAGTTAACACGTTCGTCGCTCACGTCGCGGATCACTCTTGCGCTCGATTATTATTAATATTGTTATTGTAGAGACATAGGAGGCTGTATCAAGTCAGTGGTTGACACTATCAAGAGTAATGCTCCAAACAACGAGCCATGCCTTTTGTCTACGTTCTTTGTGCGATTGCATTCAGAAAAAACGTAACAAAACGAAAGAGAGAGCAAACAGATAAACGGTTGCGCACATGTTCACTGATCGAGTCGCTATTATAGTCATGTGACACCGAACACAAACATCGGACACCATTATTATCTTTCTTTCGAATATTTTCATTACCTCATCGTGTGATAATAGTTATTTAAACGACACTATTCCCAGCAATGTAACAACTATCACTGTAAATGTTGAAATTGAAATCCGCACTACTAATTAACGATTAAAATTCTTCTCCTTCGCGAGACGTATCTGGGGAATGTCTGGGATACTAGTGTAGTAAAAAGCAACGGGTTAAGATCAGCGTCGGATGTTTGAACACTTTACATGCAGGCAGTATTTACTTTGGCTATAGCGTCAAAGAAGATAACGAGCGAGCCGTGGAATTTCCTCTCGATCTTTCGCAATTCCCCCGCTGCGTTTAATGACGATTTTCTTACGGTGAGCTTCGATTTCGAACAGACCGACCAGGCCAGCGTGCATGCATCGCGGCGATAATGCACCGTATAAATATACTTAGTCATTGTTACGTCCAACGAGGCGTGTCTGATAATTAACAGCAGTTAGGCTGTTGCACCAAAAGCGTAACGAACCAAGCAATCCGGCGAATCTGTGTAATCGCGGGGCAAGATAGCGAAACGTTTGTCCACTCGATGTCGCTGACTAATTAGCCGAACAACTTATAGATAGAAAAAAGGACACCGCGTTCATAGAGAATTTGATATTAAGAAAAAATCTTCATTAATATTGAGACGTTCGATGGCTCTCCAGACACCGACACGTACATAGCGAAGTCATGTTTTTATTTGTGTACAATAATCTTCGGGGTATAGTTATCGAAAGACGCAATTTAAAAGGCGTTCGTGCATTTCGAAATTACCCGAGAATAAATAGCACGCACCGCGAGGAAAATTGGCAAGAAAAGGAAAAGAAAGAGAAGAAGAAGAGGTAGATTCTTCCTTGCATTTTTCTGCTATTATACCGATGCATCGTTAGGGCACCTTCGATTTCGAGACACGCAACGATCGAGCCCGCTGCCAAATTATTACGGCCGAAAAATTTCGAGCTTGCATTGTTTTTTTGCTTTTCTTTTCGCGCAACAAAAGAAAAGCGAATTAACCGGAGTAAAATGAATAAGAAAACGGTGAGTTGAATGCGAGGAACGAGACAAGCAGCGCGTGTTTCGAAATTGATCCTGCGATCGAACGAAACGAGAAGCGACGAGTTCACCGACCGATCCTTCCAGCGTAAAACGCGTCCTAACGAGCGTGCAAAAATACGCGAGGAGACCTTCGAGAGATACGCAAGGAAACGAGCTGAAAAGCCCGCAACCGAACGACGATCTTGTTTCTACTGAATGAATGGTAAAAAAAATATATACTATATCTGATAAAACTTTTATCTAGAAGAAGTGTTTGATATGCGACAATCTAACAGTTTGAGGGAGAATTAAAAATTGAAAAGGAAGAAGCGGAAGGAGAAAAATAAAAAGGGAAAAAGGATGAGAGAGGATCCAGAGCAAATGATGCCAAGATTAATCCCACCTCAGCCTCCTCTAGCCATCCTCGAAGCACACCATAATTAACCACTTAAGCGATTACGACGGATCCCGACGTAATATTTTGCACGTTCCTCGGCGGGAGTGCAACGAATTCTGATCCGAGAGCGGCGTTATTTGCACGTAATTGTACGTCACAGAAAGTGATTTTCGTGTCGTGCCACGAGAGGCTGTTGGGGCTGGCGTGTGTGGCTACCGTTCAGACAAGATAAATTACAATAATTTAACACTCCGCGGATTCGTTTGCGCTTTTACGTGATGCACGCGGTGACTTTGCTGCCTGCACGCTGCCGGATAAAATATCGCCTCCTCTAAAATACACCGTGCGAAACAATTAGCAAATCAGGTTTCTCGGATGATCTAGAGGATGGAAATGGACCGTTCGTTTAACGCAGCTCTGATATATTTGCTTAATGTGCAACGTATTTGATATTACGCGCGCTGATAAATCGATCTTCTTCAATGTATGATTATTGGGAACGATTAATATACGGGTTTCTCGTTGAATTACAGACTATAGAAAACGTACTGGTCGTTAAAACTCGTTAAGGAAAAGAAACATCTCGCAAAGAAGATCCGAGATACTTTGTCGGGAAACAAAAGGTAACCCATCAAACTTAAGCTTATAAACATCGCTTCGTTGCAAGTGGGACACGCAATGAAAGTTTGAAATTCGTTTAATCGATCAATCACGGGCTGATCAATTAGAATCGACGAAATCGATTTAGACACGAGTCATGCGATGACGATAAATTATCTTCCACGGGAGCATATTCGATCGGTGTGTAACAAACAAACGACGATACAGATCTCCGATAATTTAGCTTAAAGCGACAAGCGAGCATCGATAAAACGACGATCGAAATAATTATGACTACACAATTACTCGTTAATCCTCCAACGTATGTAAGGTAGATTCTATTTACTTTCAATTAATTTTTTAAAAGAAAAAAAGAATCATTTTGAAAGGAACCGATTGCGAACAAAAGAAATAGAAATAGGAACGTCTCTTTGAAAATTTTTTGTTCGCCAGTAAAGTGGTGTATGATGATGCGCGTTCGTTGAACGATTGAAATCACGGCCAGTCAAGCAATAATTCGTTTAAGTGTTTTGGCAACACGGTGACAACGTGTACGAGCGTCAACGACATCGATTTGTCAGTGACAAAGTCTGCCATTTAGGAGAAACCGCGCTGCCGTGAAGGAGACCCGGCGTGTGTTTCATTGTGCACCGTTGCTAACGAGTCACAATTTGTTTCAAACCTGTCGCGAGAATAATAGCGTTCCGTAAACTTCGCTCAATTTCCCCCGGCAAATTGGGATTAACTTTGGCCGCGTTTACATCGCCGAAAAACCCTTTTCGCTTTTAACTAAGCCAATTCGATTTCAACCACCCCTCCTTTCGTTCCTCGTTCATCTGAATTTTGCGTCCGATTACTTTTCAATTCTTGCTGTTACTAATTTGTAACAATACGCGAAGCGAAAGAAAGGATCGAGAACGAAAACGAATCGTGTTCAGTTTCGGCAATTATTTTCGTCAGACCCGGGGTGAAAAAAGAAACACGCAACCGACAACAAAGTTGTCCAATGTCCGAGAAGCAGTTTCAGCAGTGCAGTTTCGCTCGGTAGCCAGTTCGACAGACGGAACAAAAGAGAACTGGAGAAACGTCAATAAATGAGTTCGAAATTTTCGTGACCGATACACCGCTGCCGACCGTCGCCTTACTTGGAAGCGGCGGGAAGAAACGGTATCGTATGTCTGTAAAAAAACAACGACAGAATCGTGGGCAAGTGCCGCTTTTTTTTCAGAACGATTCCCCGAAACAAGCTATTATATGTATAACGCCGATTCGCACAGCTCGCGAAACTTTTTTCCTTCATTCTATACAATGAAACGAACGTTTTCCTTGTAAGAACGTAGCTGATGAATGACATTCATGGAAAGGTAAAGAAATGAATGAAAAATTCCAGTAAATACAGTAGCCACTCGATAGTTCCCTGCGTTCGAGATTCTAAACGATGGAAAAATGTCCCTAAATGATTAAATATTAAAAATTTTGCTTGAAACTCTCACACTGTTTCTATTAAAAGTGTAAATGAAAAAGTTGAAAATTTTCGGGATAGAAACGCGAACGCTGCGAAAAGATCGCGATGTTAATATTTCAGGTATTTGGGCTTGGTACTTTATTCTGCTAATTTGTATAAACGAACGATTCGATTACAAAGTAACTTTGCAACTCGTTCACCTAACTAAAAACATTGGAACACGTTAATGACGTGTATGACACTTCTGTGCGGAGTTTCGATGAAATTGAATAGCCCGAAGGGGCACGTTTGTTTTCAAACAAATCGTCGGGCAAGGGGTTAATCGAATTGCGCCGTTCGAAAGGTCCGATTTACCGCAACGAACACGACGCGTCTAAATTATCATTAGGACATAAAAGCGATTTGCCACGAGTAGATTACGTTACGAGATCGTAAGATAACCACCTACAATGACGTTAGTTTATATGAATCAGCCTCTGCCCCCCACGACACGCATAAAACATCATAACACCTTATCAGATTTCATAGTCGAGTTGCGATAAAACGTCCCGACGACGCGACGGTAGAATATAACGTTCGCCGACTTTCGACCCGTATTTCAAAACGCAACAGATCCACCGTTCGATCTTCGATCTAATAAGCGTTTATCATCGATGCGGATTGATTTGAAATCTACCGTTTCTTGAAAGTGTTTCTCTGTAATGGTCGATACAAACAAATACCGAGAAACGATTTAAGCTCCAACGACTATCTTTAGTAGCAGTGTTCTTACGAACATTATTCTCGGATGTAAACGTACAGCCGCGTTTATTTGAAATTCTACTTATCAAAATTTATAGCGGAAGACGCTTAATTCTTTTATTATCGCCAGAGAACACCACCGAGCTTTGATCTTCCGTGTTTTGTTTAAATACGACTGTTTACTGGCAATTGAATTCAATTCTGATCATATGGAAAACAGATGGGTGGTTTTCTCTGTTTGCGAAGATGAAAATGATGGAATATAAATTGGACTTACCGAAAACGGGGCTGAGATCCGACCTCGCTGACGCTTTGCCCGTCGTCGCGTAACTTCCACCGGCGAGCGAGCCCTTTTCCTGTAACACACATTGCACGCACTTAATGCAGGCGACGTCCTGAGATCGTGACCAACGGGGGGAGGAGGTGATTACGAGAAGAAGACGTTTAGGGGACGGTTAATAGGAAATGTTTTATCGACGCACCTCAGATTCCGTGAGGTCGATGAGGGAACTTTTCTCCTCGGTGAGGTTCTCGGAGGACCTCTTCTCGTCCTCGCCCTCATCCTTGAAGACCTTGACCTCGTCTTCGCTGCCGAGATCGTCGCCGCCGCCGCTACTGCTCACGTGCGGCATTATTGCTGGCCGAGCGACGGCCACCGTCTTTCCTGTCCTCGTCGTCCACCGACTTAACGCGAGAGGTGTGTCCGCCGCCACGAATCGCGGACCAAGAGAAGAGGTTAAGCGACCGATCAGGCTTACGCGGGAATTTCGAAAGCCGGTCTTCGAGATGCCGGTAGGCAAGTTCAACGCAACGCACAACAAACGATTACTACGCCGACGACGACAGCCTCTCTGACGTGCTGTCCGTCGGAACTGCTGCGCTGCTCTCTACAGATGAACGCGGCTGACTTCGAATGAACGCCACCGACGACAAGACACTTTCTCTCTCTCTTTCTTTCTTTCTTTCTTTCTTTTTCTCTTTCCCTTCTGTCTCACTGCTGCCCCGCACAGAACAGAACGGAATACAATTGGACGTAGCACAGAGAATGGTTCACTGTCACCGTCACCTTGCCTCCTCCACCAACGTCGTCGTGGTCTTCGTCGTTGTCGACGGAGGAGGTTAGGTTACATACAACACACTTCCCGAAACGGGCACAAGAGAACGTTGCACCGAAGAGCACGCCGCGACGATGAACAATAAAAATGCACCACCAGTCAAAACACAACGAGATAGATATATGTATATCTATTTTGTTTGAACGATGCTTTACGACCCGAACTGCAAACGATAAAAGGCTTGACAAGCAAACGGGCGACGCGCGTTTCCTCGCGTATTAACCGAAACGTAATCTCACCGACGATAGGAGGACCGCGTGGGAAGGCCGGTGCACAGGGAAGGAGGCGCGGTACAGCCGCTGGAAACGAGGGGACGTGGAAAAGGTAACACGATGGAACGTGTTTGTACTTAGGTAGCTTGTGTAGAATGGCAGATCGTGTGTGTCGTATTTAACGCGCAACAACTTTCCGTGCGTCGCGCGTCGTCGTGTTTTTCTCTTTTTCTTTTCGTTTCTTATTGCGTGCACCAGGCGCATAGTCCGCGCGCCACGTATCCGCACGATGGTGGCCACGATGCTTTAGCAAGCGCGCGATGCTGCTGCGGCTTCGATTCCGTGTCTAGGTAAACACGAAGGACACGCGCGACGAGTACGGCACCACGACGACGGTGACAACGTTGCTGTTCTTGCTGTTGTTGACGGTGCACGCGCCGGACGGCCATCGTGCCCGTGCTAAGGTCCCGAGGTGCGTGTTTCCGTATCTCGCCCCGACTCCGATGGCTCGATGTGCTCTGCCTGGATGCTCGGTGCCGACTGCCGGTCACGGTGAGCTCAGGCGGGCGGCTCTCCCACGCGACGACCAATCACGACGCCGGATTCACTGCCGCGGCTTCCCTCGCCGACGCGCCACCTCGCCCCCACCCTCACCCCCCGCGAGGCCTCGGCCGGCCAGTCATGGCAGGCAAGGCGGCGAACCGACCCCACCCGAAGCTTTGCGAACTTGCCCGAACTCCTAGCACTGTCTTCGTCGCCACCACCGTCGCCACCGCCACGCCACCGCCACGCCACCGCCGCCGCTGTTGCTGATGTCACCGTCACCGCCACCGCCACCGCTGCTATTGCTAATGCCACTACTACCACCGTCGCTGCTGCTGTTGCTGATGTTGCTCGTACCATCGCTACCACCGCTGTTGACCACTGCTATTACCGAGGTCACTGCCACTGCCATTGTCATAGCTGCAATCGCCACTACTGTCATTGCTTCTATAATCACCATCATTGCTACTATTCTAACCATCTCCTCTTACCAATGCTTCTGCTGATGCTGTCACCGCAACCGCCACCGCAATTGCCACCACATCACCACCACCTTTTCCAGTAGCATCATGTGCCAGTCTCGGAATTATCTTAAGGCTTCTTAGAGACTAATTAATACGTAAAACTTTTAGCCTTGAAAACCCTTGTTTATCATAATTGAACACACAAGTATTGGCAAGTTTCCAACAGCACCGTTGGTGAACGAGTTTATGGAAGGTGCAAATTTTCGTTCTACCTGAATATCTGGAAATCTTCTGAATCGAGGAAACTTGTTTGCAAATTTTTTTCCGATCTCGTTGGTCGTTTCAAAGTCGACCCTATAAATTATGTATCCTGCTGAAGTAACCTTTTTATCCAGCTCGGTGACACCTTTTTGCTTCCTCCAGTGTACCTATTGAATTTAACGAAACGATGCTGCGTCTGATACCATTTTTTATGAAAATGAAGGTGAACTCAAGTCACAAAACACTATGTTCAAGCCTGTTACAACCGTTAAGACAGTTGCGCGCGTGATTTCTTTATAGCCGCGGGTGAACGATAATTTATGGTAATATATACGCCCGCCACTGTCCTGTCCAATTTTTGTATTCAATTAAAATCTGGACAAAAACTCAGGTACCCTTATTAGGTAGTAACCAAACTGACTTCTGTCCCGTTGCCATGTCCATCAACGAAGAAAACTGCCCACGTGCGTGTGAATTTCCAAACCGAAGATGTTCACCTTACACATTAAAATATTTGTTAATAAATTTCATACGTATGACGTCTGTAACGTAAACAATAAAGTCTCGTTAATAATACACGTGATCATTCGTGATTATATTGATTATATATCACCGGCAAATATCATGCCGGTGTTAATAACCTCAAACCTCAAAATGACTGAATCTGCTCGAATCAATTTTTGTATAAATCAATGAAGCAAAAGCAAATTGTATCGATATTAATTTGTAACTGTATTACTATAACTATTATAAGTATTAATTTATAATTGCATTAGTTTATAACTTTCATTAATTCATAATATATTTTATTGTTCACTTTATGACCGTAGTTACTTGAGAATCTCTCGGACGAATTTTACTGATATGTAAAATTTAAGAAAACTACAGCAAATATTAAATATCTGATAAAAGATTTTAAACCAGCAAGTAAAATTACATGTAACGATGATTAATAACATGTATTGAAAGGTATTTTTACTAATTAATTCAATTACTTACCGCTTTTGACAATCTTCTTGCGACACGATCGAAGTACGTTATGGCTTTGAAAACCGTAGACTGTCTTGCAGAGACATCTATGTCGTGATTGGTGGTTGAGAGAACCTATGCTGGCTATGGTCGGTAAGGACAAGTATCTGTGATATCGACGTTGGGGGCAGATAATTATATTTAAATAAAATACCTTTTTAATAGTACAAAATCATCATTTCTAGGACTAAATCATGTGCAACATCGTCCTACAATAAAATTCCAGTCTCGAAAGAAATAATACTTTAAAGAAAATTCTAAAAGTACTTTATAAGTTTGTAAGTATTTTTTCTTGGTTTATTTAGTACTGAAGGGTTTTGAAAATTTCCTTGCCGTTGCGCTAGGATAACAAGATGTCCTTAACTGCAGCAACACTTCCTCCAACAGCGCTGTTAATTCCGTATTGTTGTTGTCGTCGTTGTTTTTGAGCTTGTCACTCGTTACCGTGCTGAAAAGAGACTCTTTCTTTAAGTTGCTAAAAGTTTTTAACCATTACGGTGGAATTATTAATTAAGGAGCAAAGTGATCGCGGTTGACCGCCTCGCGACCAAACTTCCCCGTTGTCGGCGCGATTAATTTGCTCACCTTTTGCAGTCGCGCGAGTTCCTTGAAGCCAACAGAAACAAGGTTTCCCTCAGCCTCGCCGGGACGCCCGAGGATGATTCACGAAAATAACGTTCGTGATAACCGAACGTAATTTTTGTGGGAATACTGCGCCTCGAGTTGAGCAGCGAACTTAACCGAGGATGTAGCCAATTGCTGCGAAAGATTCGGTGTGATGTCAGCCTTTCTAAATGACCCACGAATTCGGCCTGCTTCAGCAATTGACGAATGTGACCCTGAATGCAGATCGTCGCGTGACTCGTTCACTTACTTTTTCTTATAAATAATCTTAGGTATTACGTTAAGATTATTTGTACTTATTTCATTTAGCCGGCAAATATCCGCGGTTATAAATCTTCAGGAAACTTGTTAATTGTTAAGAGTAGAGGTGCGAGTGCGATTTCGCGATGGATATGGAAGATATACGAGGCAAGAATTTCGTACCATCTTCTCGAGGCCTTGGATGTCATTGACCGCGAGGCCGATCATCAGGTTCATCAGGACGATACTAGCGAGCATGACGAAAGCAAGGAACACGACCCTGCTCGTGGCTGGTAGGAAGGAACTCCCATTCTTCTCGTCCGAGAACAGAGCCCCGTACTCGTACTCACCCATCATCATTACCACGGTCTTCACGACGGCCCTCCAGGAATTGCGAAACTGGTCGTTCCCGTGGAACAAAACGGCGAAGCTGAACGCGAATCCGACAATCAGGCAGACGAACGCTAGGAGAACCTGAAAGGAAATAAAAAGCCTCAGATGCACGTTGTTATAATCGCGAGGGTGGCAGGTTGGTGCGCCGCGGCGAGCATAGGGGTAGGCAAGTGGGCCCTGATGGGTGCCGTATCACCATCGAGGAGAGACATTTAGAACCTTGGTCCTCTCCCCGGTCGGCTTTTCATTTCTAACGATATTCGTCGAAGGGTAAAGCTTCGTCGCTCTTACCTTTCCTCCCGGCTAAATGCGGATCTTCCGTGACACAGACTGGAATTAAAAAACCACCCCTCGCTATATTAAATCAGGGTTAACGCGTGTCCTCTGTTAATACCACCGGTTGAAAACGTTTTACAGACAGGAACGTGTCTCTACGAAGGTGCTTTTTTTATTCGTACGTGTTTAACCTCGACTTCGTGTCGTAACGAGGAAAATTGGGAGTTCTTTTCACCGATCTTCCCTCGTTACTTTCACTTTCCATCGTCGATCGCCGGGACGAACACGAATAACAGCAATTATCTCGCGGTGAATAATTCTTCGCTGATCGTGTCTCGACTGACCTTAAGGATGTTCTTTAGTACCGTGGAGAACATGAGCGCGTAATATCCGCACGTTGGGAGACGGCCAACTAGCAGCATCATTTGCATCCATGCAAGCAAGATTGCCAAGCTGATGGAATGCAACACCCACTGCGGACGATGTTCCGTGGGGTTTAATTCTTTTCCCCTTGGCTGGATCGTAACTGCATCCGTGTGGCCACCGTCTGTGGAAATCATCAACGATATCGTTGCGCATGCAAACGAGAGCCACGTCTCGAACTGCCTTAAGTAATATCTGGAAAAAACATTACTCGTACGTATTTCTTTCACGTTTCAATACACGATGGTAAAGATAATTGTGGGGATATTATGGACATTTTGATATCGGTATAGGTGTATACTGAGTGTTCCGCAACGAAACCACCTTATATACGGAGGACTTATTCTACGCGTACGGTAAGACGAATTGCATAGCTAACACACAAACCTTGGCACCATTAACACCTGCGCCATATTGTGGAAGAAAAGCACACACGAACACGAAGCGAGGATCCTTCTTAACAGCGTACAATCAGTCTGGTGCTGCAGCAACGCTATAGAGTAACCAGAGAGGGAAAGTACCAGCAGGGCGTGGATGAAAACGAGACTAAAGAAGAACACTCTCAGCTTGGACCACTTTAACCAGAGAAACGTTTCCACCAACGGATGTTGCAGTATCGTCAATTGTTCCTCGTCTGAAGCTGCTGCAATAAGGGACGTAACAACTCCCATTTGCAACTCCCCTTTCGGCGCCAGTACGTTGAAGTCAACGATGATCTTCGACAGGAATAAGGATAAGAGTTAGGATACATTTCGACGATAATATTGTTTCTCACAGTTGGTAGCGTTTTCAGGTTTAAACTCGAAATCCTCAAACCTCAAATGGAAGTCTTAATTAAGGTTCTTAATATTATTTCTTCTCACGTGCGAGTTCCTATCGATCGTGCGGCCGTTCATTCGCACCCGAGAGTCCAAAATATCGTTTAGAAACGTCACTGGCCTCGGAGTGTGAGCAAATATGGCGTCGATAACGGTGACCCCGGTTCTGGTTTCGACAGCCAGATTACCACCGTGTTCGATCAATGCTTGAATACATTCACGGTGTCCTTGATAAGAAGCTCTATGAAGCGGCGTTCGATTAATCTGAATATAAAACAATAAAGATGAAGAAACTTGATTAGCGTGAAAAAGGTATTAATATGGAATTAGGCGTTACGTTATCGCAAACATCGACGTGTGTGGCAGGTGTGTTCGCTAGGAGGATCGAAAGAGTTTCTAAGCTACCCATACTGGCGGCAAGGTGAAGAGGGGTGCTTCCGGTGCTTTTACATTGATAAAGAGGCCACGCACCGGCATCCAACAATATTTTCGTGGCTGCGAAACTTCCCAACGTTACTGCATAGTGTAACGCTGTAGTACCTTTAAAATTTCATTCGATATGATTATTTTGGAAGACGAAGATTCAGTTTCCAAGTTATTACCTGTGTCAGGGTGAACGGCGTTGGTTGAAGCTTTCCCTTGTACCAGGTACTCGACTATGCGGACGAATTTGGACATTTCATTAGGATCTTCTTGGGTTACGGTAGATCCTGCCAAAAGCAGAGGTGTAATTCCACGCTCGTCTTCTACGTTTGTGTTAACCCTAGCCTCCACCAAAATCCTCACCACTTCCGAGTGATTGTTCTTCACCGCCTGGTGCAGCGCTGTCCTTCCCCAACATTCTGGGATTGGCAACTATCAATGAATTGGTATTTTACTAACGGTACTTTTTTATTGTCTTCTAATATTATATAATAATTTACACTAACATTTCGACCAATATCGAAACAGTGGCTAAAGTTGAAAGTAGGAGCCTTGAAACAACTATCAATGCCAACTTTGTTATCCATGAAGGCTCCATGTTCCAAAAGCCAAGTCACCACTTCGCTATTCCCACGATGTGCTGCATGGAACAATGGACATCTTCCAATCTTGTCCACGGCATTAATATTAGCGCCATGTTTGTAGAATAGATCCAACAATTCTATTCTACCCTGCCAGGCAGCCAATTGAACCGCGGTCACTCGAAGAATCCCGATAGGTTGTAGAAACCGTTTATCAAATTTTTCCGTGAATATATGTATCGCCGATTCCACGTCGTCGTTTCCGATACAGGATATCAATCGAATGAAATCATTTTCATAGATGCTCATTTTGGTAGAAGTTATTATTTCGAAGCTACTGTGCTGCGTCTTCTCTTGTTTGCTCTGTACTGAACCATAATCAAAAGTAGCTCTAATATATTTCCCCGGTAATCAGAGGATGTGGTTAGTTATAAAATGCAAATCGTAAAAGATAGACGTTGCCCTCAATTAAATCAAAGAAACTGGATCAAAGAAGCTGGTACCCATTTTGAAAATTAGATGTATTCCATCTATAGAATTGAATTTTGAAGTTCCTGAATTTGAATTTGGATTTCTAAGCTTTCAATGACTGTACTAATGTTTCTAATTTTCAAACAATTGCATTCCAAGTGCACCGACGTACTCCGTTATTTGCGTACGAACCCAGCCAGTCAGCAGGTCGAGCTGAATGCTTATGAACAACCCTGTACTTGGCTATGAAACGAATCTGTTAACAATGGATAACGGGATTGGTTGGCTACTATCATCGGAGGAGACCGATTCATCGAAGCACGACCGTTAGTAGTCACAATCACGGTGCACACGTACTCGTAGCACCTGAGACACTTTGCCGTCGTTCCAAGTTCAGGTGCACCTATACTAATCCACACGGACACACACTCGTGATACCAGTTTCGTGCTAACGCGACCTTAACACGGCTTTCTCGCGCGCGCTCAGGCACACACACGCAGCCGACGTTAACACACATTCGCGTACGCTCAATCAACTGCAGAGCATCGCGTTACCTTGCAGAACTCGGGCCCAGTAAGCGCTTGACCACGCTACGGAGAGGATCTCGTTCGTCGATTCAAGTTCTTCCTTTCAACGAGGTTCAGTCGAACAGCAGGCAACAACATGCCTAACTGTCCAAAGTGTGACAAGCCGGTCTACTTCGGTGAGTAAACGAGGCTTTTTCATTCGATTGAAAGACGTAGAATGTTTTGTTAGTTGAATTTTTAGACTTATCGGTGCGATATGCTTCGCTGATAGATCTCGAGCACAGTTTGGAGCACTAGCAATGTTATAGGAAAATTTGTTAATTGTTGAATAAGGGAACTGTAAAGCGATAGTTTAGATTTATCGTGTCATTATCAGTAACACTTCCATGCTGGTTTTTTGCACGATGACTCAATGAGTTAATCAATAAGAGAGCTCTGTTAATCGACAATTATAGACATTGTTCGATTGCAACATTTATCGATGACTCATTCACCTACTTCTTTTCGCATTTTCAACGATCAAGGAAGGACGTTCACTCCTGCGAGATCTTGCTGGAGGATGTTGAATACGAAGTCTATTATGAAATTAGTGTGCGTGAAATGACGACACCAATGATGTCATTGCACGTCCTCGCGGTCCACCTTGAGAAACATTATGTCAGTCTCGTTATAGTGCGTACGAACAAACGTGTAACATGAATATCGGGTAATACATGTGAGTAGGAAGGAAATTTTATACAATGAAACGCGGTGCTTGTGGTGAACTATTGCGACGAATTTCCTAATGCCTTGAAATTGCTCGAACATTTTCGAATAACAGATCTAATATTTTTATGCAACAGTTTATTGTTGTTTTCGAATATCCTTCGCTTCATGGTAATTCAGTTACTGATACCGTTCCGTTATCGAAACAACCTCGGCGATTTTCTGCCTTTAAGTCGATTATCATTATTGGCAAATCGACAAAGTCAAAGTCGATCATCGTAATCTCCTGTTACAACTTCTTAATTTTAATCCCCAAACGACAACATCGTTGAGATTGTTCCTCGTGATTTACATAGTGTGTTCAACAAGTTTCAACAATCTCCTCTGCGATTTCTTAGGTAAATCTTGCTGTCATCTATACGAACAAATTGCGAAAGAAATCATTTTTAGGCAGTTTTTGAATAGCCAGCCTACAAAAGCAGGGTCAATCATAGTCGTGGTTGTTGACGCCGACCTCGAGAACCACGGTTCTCTCCTTATCATCGGCGATTCCGCGAGCGAGGGACCGCGATTCAGCAAACTGTCCTCCGATAACATTATCGACGGCCAATCGCGCGTTACGTTTCCCCTTTTGGCGTGCAGATAAACGGGGCCAAACGAGAACAGCAAAGCCAAGCCAGGCCAGGGAGGACGATAGATAGCCTGCGTTCCCTTCGGGCGAGTTCGCGCTGAGCCATCGTATTCAGAGAAGAGGTTCGCTTTTAATTGCGCGCTTCCTCTTTCGAGCGGCCTTTTAGACGGCCGTTAAAGCACTATTAGTGCTGAAAGCGGATTTTTCTGAATACGAACCGAGCGGAGCGAAGCGGAGCAACTGCCGCGTTCAGACGAGGATACGTTCGAATCGGCGCAAGTAGGTGTGCGAGAAATGGATGCCAAGGCGAATTGGAGGGACGACACGCTTTTCCTTGTATCGCAGGGAAAATTTTCAAACAGCAGAGGTCATTGGCCTCTGAAACTTTTCATCCGTGACTCATGTGCTTTGACGTGTCAGGGCGATCCACGATAGCGTGCGCGTGTTTAGAGGATGCGTGAAAGAAACGCTCTGGTCCCTCCTTTCTAATTAGTTCACGCTTCAAAGGTTTAAAATTGAGGATGCACTGTGTTCAAACATTCTGTTCTCCAAGTTCAGAAGTAATTCAATACATCATTTGGAATTGACCCTTCGTTACGTGACCCTTCAAAGGAAGAGCTGTTAGGTTCGATTAATCGTCGTCACGCGTTCCTGGACGTAAGATGCATCGCGGTGGTCGGAGGCTAAGAGCAAAGTAACTTTTCAAGCCGAAGACGAAGTCCGCGCGAATGGCGAAACCAGAAAGCGTCCCAGCGACGAAGGCACTCGCTGCTTTTTCCTAGCGTTTTCTTTGTTTCCTACCGAGCGTTCTACGGTAACGTGCACCGCAAAGGTGGAAGCTTTTTGAGACGATCGTAAGAGATCCCGCGACCCTTTGAGAAACCGAGAACACGCCCTTTGAAATAAACTACATTCAAATGATTCCGTGGCATTCGGCGAAGAGCCGGGTAGTACCTTCTCCGCCCGTTATCCGTCTTAATTTTTACGAACGCTTAATGAGACTTCGCGCAAACGAAGTTCAACCCTTTGGCATGCGACTGAGCTTGAACGATTCGACGAGCTTCTTTTCCGTGAAACGGCAGACACGTTTCTTGAATTCCTGTCTCGGTGTTCGATACGAAAAGAAGTAGAAGATATTTCACGTTTAATGAGTCACGAATAATGAATACTGTCGTTGTATCGGAATTATCGTGCTCGATAAAGTTCAAATTGCTTCATATTTGATCGAATATCGCCAATGCAAAGAAAGGAACAGTTCGTAATAAGCTAAGGGACCGAAGAAAAAGTTCATCGAGTGCATCCTGCTCGCGAATCCAGTCAGGAGGAGGCGTAAAAAAAAAGAGGATGAAAAGGACGAGGAAACCGAGTCACGTTGCATCGAAAGCAACAACAATAAAGGGTCCAGCGGCGAGGACGGCGAGGACGGTGACAACGGTTCGGGACAGGCTGGGAAGGTAGTATCGGGTAATAATAAGAAGAACAGAGAGAAAACAGGTTTGCAGAAGAATAGGCAGGATCTTCTGGGTGTAGAAGGAAGGCAACGGGAAACGAAGGAGGCAGAAATTCGATGAGAGAAGGTATAGCCAGCTTCAACCCTCTCGTTTGCACAACGCGACTATGAGAGAAGACTATGAGAAGTTTTTCAGGGCCGTTCACCGAAGGAAGGGGATGGTGTAGCAGATCGGCAGTTTGAAAGAAGAGAAGAAGAGTGGGTGGTTGGGTGGTGAAACGGAGAATGGTCTACCGAGCAAATAAAGAAGACGAAGTAGAAGAAGAAGAACAAGAAGTGGAGTAAAAAAAAAAGAAAAGAAAAAAGAGAGAAGCAGGGAAAGACCAAGGGGATGATGTAGCGAGCCTATGCAATCAGCAGCCGCCGATTGTTTGGCGCCCGGGCGCAACGATCCGTGCACACCACTGTCTGCCTTTTCGCGCTACCACTGCACAGCAGCAATGCTTGACGATTATGCACTCGCTTCTCCGCCGCCAGATAATTAGGAGTTAATTAACTAATGGCCCTTTATGCCAGTACCCTTCTTGCTACCACCACCAACATCACCGCCACCCTTCCCTTCTCTCTTCTTCGCCGCTCCATTCTCGATGCCCGTTTCTCCCTCTTCTTCCTTCTTTTTCACCTCGCTTTTTGCTTCTTCCGCGCGTTACCTTCCTTCTCTCGCGTCCCCACGTTCCCCGGGCTACCATCGACCCCTTTAGACCCCCCCTTGCTCGTGTCTCACCGCTCCTCGTCATTTTCCAATTCCCCTCGCTGCCACCAGCGTCCTTTGTGCTCCTCCTTAGACACGGAGGAACGTTTGAATGCCAACCACCAGCCCGCCACGGTCCACGGGCTTTTTTGTCTTCTCGCCGTGGTTTGATATGTCGTAATGGCATGACGCACCGCGACGCACCAAACGAAGAAAGGAAAAAATATGCTACACGCTCGCGTCGCTCCTCTGATTTCGCGGGCCTTTTGTAGTCCTTTTAGGCCGAACGTGTACGCATCGACTGAACGAGAGAATGGTACCGCGGCTTCCAGGAAAATGTCAGATGCGGTTAAATTGAACTACGATGCTTTCCGACAGAAAGTTGCGGACTTGTGTTCCGCGACGAAACCGTGGAACTTTTCAGGGCTACGATTCTGTCGACTACGTTGGTTAGATTTGTTACGGGTCGCAACGGACCTCGTTACGATATCGCGAGGAGAACAATCGTCGATGTCGTTGACGGGAACGTTGAAAGCAAAGCGTGATTACAAGAGGAAAATCACGCTACTCGATGTCTCTGAATCGTCTCGCCAATAAGGTTCATCTCCCTCGTGTGCCACGCGAGGATCAAGATGCTTTTCGATTAATCAAGCCCGTCCCTCGCGCGATGACGCGAAACAAAAGACAGCCGCGAACGGGTTTCTTGTCTGGCTCATCCTTTCACCCCTTTCTCGACGTTTTCACCCGCGTCATAAGAAGCTTCCTCGAGAATCCTGCCGCACAAATCGTGCGTGCATTCGCGCATGGGAATAGACGCACAATGTTGCAGCTCGCGTACGCGTCGAGATATTTTGTAAAGCGGCGTCGATCCGGCTCTCCCAGCCTTTGTCAGCGTTTTCTCGCGAACGGCCCACAGGGTGCTTCGAGTTCGCACCTTCCGTGAATGAGAAGCGCCGATCGCGTCTACCGGGAGTCGACCATTGAATTTTATAATTACGAAATTGCTAATGGAACAGCCGATGACGGCGGCCACGACGACGCACAGTCCCGCTTGGGGATGTTCGCGCATTCTGAGCCGTTGCAACGCGTTGGCGGGAAAGGATCGAGTGGATTTTTCGAGCGGGGACGAAGAGCGTGCTCATTATTCGCCCCGATCGATGACGTCTCCTGTCTCTGGAGTACTTTTACTTTTGAGCCGAAACGAAGCATGGTTTTCGAAGATGCTTCGAGTAATACAAACGAGCAAGAAAACGCTTTAGAGCGTTCGTTAATTTAATTTATTTAAAAGGAAAACTTGCAATGTCAGAAATATCAGTTCGTTAAATGTATGAATACGAAAATAGCTCAGAAATGTAAAGACGATTTTGTCGCAAGCTATTTAGATAATCGTTATCCAATCTTATTACGTAATCCAGCGCGATGCGATTGTCGACAAGCGATTTACGGTAAAGTATGTAAAGTATGTACTTTACCTAGGCCGGAGTTGATAAAACTTCTTTGAGGCTTCTTTAACGGGAACGCAGCCATACATGGACGTTACAGACTTGGATTGGGGCCACGCGAATGCTTCTGATCGCACGTAATAATTTCCACGTTTCCATTTCATTTGGCGAATCGCTCATCGATATAGTTGTTGGATGATACCGGAAATACTTAAAACATATTCCTGTAAAAATGAAATATAAACCCGAAATTGATGACAGATGTTTCATGCGTGATTTATTTATTGTTCCAGCCGAAAGAAAAACTTCTTTAGGGAAGGACTGGCATGGTGCTTGTTTACGATGCGAAAAGTGTAACAAAACCTTGACACCCGGCAGTCACGCGGAGCACGAAGGCAAGCCATACTGCAATCATCCGTGTTACGCTGCCTTGTTCGGTCCTGGAGGTGAACAGCAAATGAAATTGCTATAAAAATATTCGGCGTATAAATATCATAAGTACTATCTACTCTGTTATAAAATATTCAATTTTGCAGGTTTCGGTCGAGGAGGTGCGGAGAGTTACGTTTACAAGAAATGAAGATCTAAAAACTGTTTTACATTACCTACTTATTGTTAATAAATTCACGTTACTTATTCTGTAGGTGTTATATTTAATTAATTGTAGACATTTAGATTGTCTAGAAGTAAGCGTATGAAGTTGTTTATAGAAGTGGGATATGACAGGAACTATGCTAAAATAAATTAAAACCTTATGAATTTCCTTTTCATAAGATGCTTCTCTGAATAAAGAATGTTGCTTTTATAGCATACCAATGTTTAATTTGAAATTTTTTAAACTTAGAACGCGCTATTTAAAAAAGGTACTGCTGGTGCCATCTAATCATGACTGAAGGAATTAACAAGACCGCGAATCGCGTCGTTTTTGGAAAATAAAAACTTTGGGAACTTCTACCAGCACAGCGTTCTGTAATTACGACTTCATCGAATTAATAGCATAATAATGTGCTTAAATTGTTAAAAACGAAATTTAAACAAATGGTCCCGGGTGGTGCAAAGAATGCTATAGTCATCTAGTGGTGGAATCTCCGAACTAATAGTATCTGTACACTTACCACCTACAAGAAACTTAGTTTAATTTAGGTAATACCACCGGTGTTGCTATTAGTTTGAACAAACTACCGCTACGCGACGCTAATATCTTTTGGTCCAAAAACTGCTGTTTTTGAAAGTAATTTTTAAGAGCACTACATAGATTCTGTTGCGATTGCATAATGCTTTATTGACCTCTGCGACCCGCAAAAGTAGGGTACTTTGCAAAAAGTGTAATTTTCGGGCTTGTTAGTTCCTACATATGTCGTTAGATGGCATAAGCGGTATTTGAAAACGCGCGCATAAAATGTAATTAAAAAATATAAAATTCAAATTTGAAATGTGTTCTACTAGCGCTGTTAAATTTGGTGTGGAAGAAGACGCGTAAAGTCACAACGATCATGTTTCATATAAACCTCATATTTATTTAAAAAGGATGTACAGAGTTTTGTTTGCAAGTATCAACAGCGAGACTCGGCAAGAGCGGCGCACAGAACAAGAATATCACACGGGATGAAATGATAGCGAAACAAAGAAAAACAATAATTGTTTGTTATCTCGATTAAAGATCCACGAGGCACAGCATCCAAGCCGAAATCTCGATTTTACAATAATTCGCAATTGGTGCGGGTGTACATCCCCTTCGTTTGAATGCTGCGCGAAAATGTGTTTACGTTTCAAACATTATCATATTGTGCTTTATTCTTTTTGCTACTCTTTTACTTTATTTTTTTTTTTTTACTTTTTAGACCGCTTCCATCCTATGGAAGCACGAAACGTTACTGCGATATTGCGCTTTCTCTTTCTCTCTCTTTCTAAACGGATTTCTTTGGCAAAACTTATTACACATAGGTCGTCGTTACAATTAATAAATAATAAAGGCATTAAATAATAATATAATAATAATGATGATAATAAGATAATAATAATAATCATGATAATAATGAAAATAGACGATAATAGCAAATAGAATAAAAATAAAAATAATAATAATAATCATTAATAATCATCATCGTTATGATACTAGCAAATAGGTTAACAATGTGAAGTACGCATTATTCAATTAGAAATTCCGACATGTAATCGCAATGAACGTCCGATCAATTTCGGTTGGCCGATCTTCATGACCGTAGAACATTTTTTTAAACGTTGTATTTTTTTTTACAGTGAAACGAGAAAAGATAAAAGAAACGTTTCCCTCGGCAAGGAGGTATGTATTGCGATTATGAAACAGCGTGAACACTCGAATTCGCAGCCTCGAACTACCAACAGGATCGCAATTTCCCTCTCTCCGTTTTTCCTCTATCTGTACCATTTCTCCTCTTCAGTCGCCGCTTTCCACGTCCCCGTTCTTCCTGCACACGATTTTACGACACGCAACGCTACGATACGACAATTTGAAATTTTACAATTAATCAGCAATGAGAGAGATTGCGTCTACCAACGATCCTTCGTTTTTCGCTAGAAACGCAGCGGGAACGTAATCGCGTCAGCTTGGGTTGAAACACCTAAAGAACGTAATTAGGAGAAAGGGACGAAATATTGATTATTCTCGCGATCAGCGAACAGGTATCGACTCGAACGAGAAATTCGAAAAACTTGTCTGACGTTCGGATCGACGAGCGATCTGAATCGTTGCGAGCACGCTCCGGATCGACCTTGTTGCATCGTTTTTCTTTACTTTCTTTTCGCAATTCCAATAGTAATAAAAAAGTAACGACGGAATGGTGAAAGACAGAACGAGTCGTTTGTTAAATGTTCGATTAAATAAACATTATAACAGGATGTGAATAAAAAGATCCTAAGAAAAATTAACATAACACGATAAACACGTTCGAAAATATAATTCGCTAATTACGAGATAACTGTTTACCGAGCAAAATTGTTCTGGGAAACCCATTTCACGGTGGACTTCTCAAGCGAAACGCGATTCGTTGATAATTCGCTTCTGCCAGATGGATATTTATGAGAATAACTAATTAAAATCCTTTGACATATTCATTGCACTATTTGCAGTTCCTTGATATAAAAGGGCGATGCGTTTCTATACTCGCGATTGAATAAAAATTAATAGAGAATCGTTTAATTAAAAAGGTGAGTGGAATAACAAATAAACGCGTTTGAATTTATGGCGCGCGTGTGCAATGCAGCCGAACGCCACGCGCATGCTCAGTGCGCATAGTCTGCGCGAACCGAGATGCACCGAAGACGTGCGCGCGTAAATTTCCTTATTAAGGTTACGAATTACCATTTTTGCTCGTTAATCATAAAGAAATTGCGAGCACGCAACTTGCACATTAAAATCTACATTGGTTGGACGTTAATTACGGTTCCGTGATAGTTTTTTCTTCTTTTTTGATACGTTACGCTCGACGCGAAACAGGAAGCGTCTTGACTTCCGTAGTGGTGTGCGATAGAGACAACGGTGTTGATGGAACACGGGAATCAGTGCGAACAATCGGTTGTCGGAAAAAACGTGATCGTTTATAAAATCAATTCGAGGACGTGTGTTTTGGGTGACCGTGGAAGTGAACGAGAGGATGCGTGGAAGTGGCAGATGATGACAGTATCGACGTAAGGTAAGGTTACTCTCTTTTTTACACCGTACTCGCGGTAATATCACGAAAGAGAACCGACTTCGTTTCGCCTTTCACGCTTTCCCGGTTCGGTAATTTGCATTTCCTCGTTGCTTATTTCTTGCGCGTCTACGTCGATCCTGTGCGTCGCTCGCAAACTCGCGTTCGTTTACATCTAGATGCCATTTAAAACCGCCATAAAACTCTGCCTCTGCCTTAGCTACGCGACGCACGCAATTCTCATTCGGCAATCCGTCTGTGGTCTTTGGTTTCTACAAAAAATATATATAATATCCTTAACAGTAATGATCGTTACGTCGATTCTTGATTTAAAAATCTCAATAAACTTATCCGTTATTACCTACTATATATACTTGTATCGTTTTTTGGGGTGATACGGGGCACAGGTGGGGTTAGGTTTGGATTAGGGGGGTCGTCGTGCTTACTAGGAGAAAGAACGTGCCGTTTCTTTTTTTGTTTGGCCAGTTGACTGTGTCTTTGTTTTACATTGTTACTTGTATATTTATATTTATATATATATAGAAAGAGATTTTTCTTTCTCACTTTATATATATATATACATGTACACGTTCTAACGCCGTCGGTAACAAATGTGCCCGACTACATTCGACTTGATCGTCGTGTTTGAGTAAATTTATATTTTTCTTCTTTTCTTAAATGAATGTAGGGGCACATTTGGAGGGACGACCGATCGAGGGTGTAGCGTAGAAATTATGCTAACTGAGGATCGTTAAATTAAACTACCTACGATTTTATGCGCACTCTACCAGAGTACCGACGCTGTCGGTAACGAACGCGGGAAGTTTGAAAATCTCGACCGCGTGTCTCGACAGCGTTATCCATTAGTGTCGCTGGACCAGACACTCGTCGAGTCATTGCCGTTCAATTCGAATCACGAATAAAAGAAAAGTTCATCGACATCGTCGAAGCAACGGTTTCGTTACGGACTTTTTGTTAAAAAGAATTTGTTAATTGGTGGCGACACACGGGTGATCCGACACAACGCCGATAACAACGTTGTTCGATTCGCTTCGTTGCTTTGAACGGTGTCGTACGTCGTAATCGACACGATCATTTGTCCGATGGTCCGAAAGTCTGTCGACATGATTTTCAAAGTCTCTATCTCTCTCGCGATTGTCGCATCGATAAATGCGAATTTGTTAGTGCCACGCTGTGTGAGTGTGTATGTGTGTACAGAATAATATCGATAAGAACGCGACCAAATTCTCTGGACGATGATAAACGTCGCGTTGCATCGACGCGAACGGTGTCTGGCCAGTTCGTCTGGGCTTATTGTTTTCCCTGGCGGAAATTGGTCATGCATTTGTCAGTGTTTCCGTTGTCGTTCGACGATCATGATTGCTGGCTGTCCTTTCTCGAAGCCGGTTAAAAGAGATCATTGTTTTCGTTTCAGCGTGGTTACTCAGTGATATGGCGTCGAAAGTCGTTGGCTACTGTTCCCACTCCAGGAAAACACTTTGCCCGAAGATGGTCTCCTGTATCGTCGTTCAATCAGGCCAGATAAAGGTCGGTCGGCGTGGAAGTGTGATCCGGCTTGGTGCATGCACTTCCGGTCGGCGAAGCCGCACTCGCTCCGCTGCTCGCCCTGGTTGCTGCCAAAGGTGAGCGACTAGCCACGTCCGTGCTGTTCTCTGGCCCTGCGTTGTTACATCCGCCGCTCTGCTGCGAATTGTTGTGGGAAGACGCCAGCGTGTCCCCGTTGCAGTAGTAGTACGTGGAGTCTGCGAGACAAGGTCAGAATTTATTCTCCATTCTACTTACGTTCCATGCCGTTTCAATTCCATTTCTGCATGCTACGATTTGGAACTTTTTTTCTTTTTCATTTTCTTTTTCTTTTTCTTTTTCTTTTTCTGTTCAAAATCAATCAACCCCATTAAATGTATGTTACTATTATTTCAATCAATTCATTGAGGATGTCTTTTGAAAAGTATCTAAAGTTGAGAATTGATCGTTTTGAACAGCGAATAGAAACCTACGGTACAATTTTGTTCGCGAGGTGATTTCAATTTTTCGAGCGGTAACCGTTTTGGGTCGGTTACGATAGTAGCGCACGATAGTTGCGAAATGGTGCTTTAGAAAGGGGAAAAGTTGAACTCGCGGCTGCGAAACTTCGGTGTCTACGGTGTCGGGTGCAGTACACGCGTTACGTCACGTATAAGGAACGAGGCAACAACGTATCGCGTGTCCGATAAAAAATTGTTTATTATTCCGTTCATTCTTATACACCGAACAACACGTTCGGGCGGCGCGCATTTCACCGAGGGGTATCGCGATCTACGAAGGTACCTGCAATCGTCCGTTATGAAAGGCAAGCCAGTCGGTTCGTGGCTACTTTAAAACCGGCCTGTCCACGATTCCGCGAGCTTTTTCTACGCCGATCTTATCCGCGATATCTTGAAACGTAATAAAACAACAGCGGATTTCTTCAGTCTTAGAAAGTTAGGTGCAATTGCGCCGAGGGCTTTTCGTCGTGTCCGTACGTATGTAACAGGCTAGCGCGCGATTGTTCGGCAAACGACAATAAGTTATTATGCGGTACTCGATATCCGCTGGGATTAGCCTATCAATAAGTTAGTTATTTGACATTTCGTTGACCCTAATCTAATCGGTACTCATACTCACTGTTTACTTACTGAGCAACCCGCTTGTCGCTGCTCCATAACCATAGCCGCTGTACGGTGCGCTCGAGTATTGAGAATATGCTGCGCTGTACGCGTAGTCACCACCACCTAAACAAATATCGAACAGAAACGCGTTAAATTAAAAAAAAAGAAAAATCAGAGAAATTTATTCTATCTTCGATTAACTTTATTTCTTCCATTTGATCGTAAGTGATAAGAGATGAATACGTAAATGAAAACAACATATCCGATGAGTAGAACAGCTTGCCATTTATCCGTACGTGAAGCTGGTAAGTCAGAGATCAAGCTACAGGACTCTGACTTACCCTCTGCTCGAACCACCCTTTCGCAGAAGGTCACGCGTGCTTTATTTCTTACCCCCGTTCGATTCGTAAAATAAAGAGGAGCAAGCAGTCTGTAGTGGGTACTCACCGGTGGCGTAATGTCCGAAACTTGGAAGCATCGTGGAGTAGGGTGGTATCGCAGACGCTACCTGGGGCTGAGAAACTGGCGGCTGCAAGACCGTCAGTCCGGGATCCCCTCCGGGGGTGTTGGGGGCCGTGGGGGTGGCGTTTGTCTCGTTCTGCAACGAAATCGGGGGACTTTGCTCGCCCCCTCCGGCCCCCACCCCCACATACGACACTGCGACGGTACTGCTCTCTGCTATGGCCATGCACAACACAACACAGGACATTCGAGTCAAGCACTAGCTAACGATCAGCGCCTTACGTCTAAAGCTTAATTAAATTGTCTGACGGGATTACGGGTGTGTCGGGACACGGTAATCACTGTATGGGGTTTTGTTAGCAAGAGCCGCGGCAGACGCGGCATCGGACACTTTCTTTGCGGAGAATGCCGGCTCGAAACGAGATCGTAATTGACCATGTGCGATTCCTTGACAAGGGAAATTGTGCGCAATTATGCTGTACATTATGATTAGCGACTTTCTCGTATGCTCTCTTCTGACTCGCAATGAATCAATTATGGAGGGAAGATTCTATATAGAGTGGACCACTAACATTGATTGTTGGTCCACCCTGCAGCGTATTCATTGGGTATTTTTGGAGGTATGTTAATTAAGAGGGATGGGAGCAGGAACGTCAAATGACTTTTATTTAAAATTCTTATCAACGATCCGTCGTGACTGCGTATTCATGTTGAAATATATAGACGAAATTAGTTCGAAGACGCGTAAACTTTGAGGCTTTAAAACTGTATGCTGATAACTAAAGAGGTGGCGAACTCACCGGTGGTGTGGTAAGGAGACATGTTAGCCCCGTCCAATGTTTGGCTCAATTTTAGTTCTTGCATCGTCAGTGGCGCGAGCGGCGTCAAAGTACCACCTGCTATTAAGGGATCCCCATTTTTCCGTTATTGCGATTTTTCTATCGTTGGCTGGCGATCAAGGCGGAACGTTAAACGACGCGCGATACCACGCTTCCGGTCATCGATACGCGACAATTTAGGTCGATGTCGTTACACCTCCCCGACACGCTTTCCCAATGGCGGTCGAACTGTCGCGATCAAGAATGTCTTTATCGAACGAAACGAAACGAAATGGTTCGACTCGTACATATTAACGGCGGTAGCCAGCAAGCCGTGCAATCGACTTGGCCCGGCCGCGTCGTCGTTCTTCAAAAATTCTTCGATCTCGCCTCGAAGATCCCCCGATTGAATTTCATGAGATGAAGCGACCGTTACACGGCTCGCTTCGTCCGTTCCGAAAAGTAGCGAACGAAAGAAATTCCGCGACGCGGCGTGACCGAGTTGTTCGCAACACGTGCCACCCCGAAGAAACTTCCCTTCGGTGTGTACGATCGTCCGTCTACGTACACATCTTTGCTATCCTTCTTTCATACTTTCGATAGTAGTGCGATCCGCCGTTGATCAGCCGCCGTTAAACGGCTCAAGAAAGACAGAAACGACAAAGGAGCAGAGCGAGACTAGACGAACTAAAGGGGTTGGATAGGCTAGATTCTGTAGAAGAAGAAAAGAAAACTAGAGAAGAGAAAGATATTGTAGAGGATTCCCTTATCACCAGTTCAGAGACGGGTGGTTGCGAGTGTCGTAAGCAAGAACGATGGGAAATAGAAAAGATAGAGAGATAGAGACCCTTAGCTAGAGATAGAACCGTGGGGCTTGAGAAGACCGCGAGAGACCACCAAGTAAAGCGTTCCGCCACCTCTTCTGGCATCGGGTGCTGTTGCTCGGCACAGCTCATGCATTATTAAAGCCATGTATTTAGCCGATATGGGTATGCAAAGCAAGACGTAAGCCGCAATAATAAGCGTACAGGGAAGAGGGAAGCAGGAGGAGGAGGAGGCGAGTAAAGAGGTGGGCAAATGGAGAGAAGGAAGCAAGGATGAAGAAGGAGGGAGACGATGGTGGTTTGCTGGGTCGACGAAAAGGGGCTTGGTACACACGGTTATTATGTATAAGAGGTTGTGGTGCATACACGCGCACAGAAATACACGCACAGAGACACGCACAGACGCAGAGACACGCACATACTGTCCGGGATTTTGTGCGAAGGAGGGGTGTGACAGAAAGGAGGGTGCAGGAGGGTGAAAATGAGTGAGAGAGAACGAGTGGCTCACCTATGGTGCCCCCTATGGGCGGGGTGTAGAGATGGGGCGTTTGCGCTTGCGTCATCGTGCTGATGGTGCCCAGGGAGTCGTATAGCTCGGCGGAGGTGGCAATCGCGTTCCCGGGGAATCCTCCGTGTTCGTAGTAACCTCCGCCACCGCCACCTCCGCCGCCACCGCCGCCACCTCCGCCGTTACCACCGCCACCGCCACCTCCGCCGGTTCCAGCGCCGTTCGTACCACCGGTCGCACCTCCGCCTCCACCGCCGAGCTCGCTCAGCAGCTTGTGTTCGTCTTTGATGCTCCATTTACTCGACCACAGCTGCAACAGAAGCCGGATGCTCGAGGCAAAGTTCGAGTGTCGGGGAGAACGGGTTTACACGTTTAGCAGAAACGCTCCAGATTGACTTGGGTGTTGATCAGTTTTTACCCCCCGATTCTTTGACTCGTTATTTATTTTTTTGGAAAATGAAAGAATAAGATCCATGTAATCCTCGGATCATTGATTTGAAATTTTCATTTTGATCTCTTCGTGATATTATAATCTTGATTATACGTACGTTCGAATACAATTGGTCGCCGTTGTAATTGCTTCTCTGTCTCTTCAAGTCGTCCTCAGGATGGTCGTTCAGGTCTCGATTGTCGTCTGAAAGAAAATCGACATCTGCAATGCGGTTCTCGCGTTTCATCGTTCCATATTAGCGGTGGGAACGAACGGGAATCGAGCCTTTGTGCGATGACCGATGTTTCATTATACAATTAACGGGAACGCGGTATCAAAGGGTGGTGGTCGCTTTGGGACACGATAATCGACGACACACCGGTCCGCGAAACGAGTGCGCGACGAATTCATCTCCCAAACGCGATTCCCGGGTTATCTGTGTCAGGGAACGTACGCGGTGCTTCTGTTCGCCGCGTATTACTCACGGAATCAAGACACAAATTAAACGTGGCCGCACGTGAAACTAAATTGAATCTGTCGGACGGATTGAACGACGCGGCGCGGCGCGGCGCGGTGCGACGAGGTTCGCATAGACGGTGTATGGCATTGATAGATAGAGAAACAATTTCGATTCCATTATATGTCTTTATTATCTCCGGGCCATCCCGTCGGTTTAATATAGAAACAAGCACGTGGGACGAGCTTTGGTACATCGCTGGTATCCGTGGGTATGGGTTTTTACCAGAGGGAGAGAACGGGACGGGGAGGATGTTGGACACCGCTGTACCCTTTTAGTGGCCGCCACGAGGGTGGTGGACAGGGAAGGAGGAAACTGACCGACGATTCTAACCGTAGAAGGGGGGAAAAACGGACGAGCCGAGGTAGGGGTAGATGGTCCAACGTTTGGGTATCTCGAATAATTAAATGACCATCCGAGGGTAGATGGGTGGAGTAGCTAGCATAGGGCTCGTTAAACCTCCCTGTCAAGTTGTGATTGTCCGGCAGGCCGACGCGACGGTCCCGACCATTCGAGCGGCAGGGTTTGTTCCTGGACCGCTATAAAACCCCCGTTTCAAACACGCCGCATCGGGGGTACCGTGGGCTTCCATGAACTTGCTCGAATTTTACGATTCGATCGGCCGAGTTAATCGTGCTCCCTGGTATCTACCGAGCGGACGATGGTTTTCGTCTAACGCGTTCCATCGCGATTTCATTAGAGTTTAGAACGCGTTCGTGGATTCGTTTTAACCGGGTCTCGTTTCAGGGAAACTGAAAATTATCTTTAGACTTATCGAATTTTTGAATTTAATTCTCCCGATATCAGTCGGCTCAAGTTCATCGATAGACCGATAAATTAATCGGACGAATGGTGCGGCACGCGTTATGCTGTCTAATGCAAATTCTTGTAGCTATTGCAAAATTACGGTCACTGGTGCTCGACAGATTTGACAGTGGTTGAGTTATGGCGGAAGGAAGGTCAGCGTTTCTCCCCTCCCCCTCTCGAAAAGAGCACTAAATCGAATAATTCGATTGATGTCCGTGAGGGCAAAACGTACGCGAGTAAGCGAGCGAGAGCGCGTTCGCGTTATTCGAAAGCAATTGAGTCAATGTTAAGCAATACAATACACGAGTAATAATGGACTCTGGGGTGAATCTGGTCCCGGTGTGTCCCCTACATCCACGTCCACGAATATAGGGTGGGACACGCCGGCCTTTTCGATTCTCTGTAGGGCAAAAGCGCGCAGATGTAACGCGACAACAAACAGCCCCGATAGATTGCAATGCTTCCCTCGAGAGGTTGTTCGTAAATTCGTAATAAGCCCCGGGGATTCTTCGATTCGAAGGCCGCCTTAGCTACTATACCGAGCACATAAATAACCATACTGATGTACGGTCAGTGATTTGAAAACTTTCCTAGTCTATCTACTTCCGGTTACTTTGGAACGTCAAGAATTTAGAAAAATCTTCAAGCTCATCTTGTATGTACAAATCCTTTTAAAATATCGCTGAAATTGAGCTACGAATACCTTAACAATTTATCGACAAAAAGGAATAGGAATTTGTGGTCTGTCTCGGAGAGTTATTTGGAAAAAAGGTAAACTGCCAATCGGTTCCACATATCGTTGCGATGTTCCGGTTCTTTCGTCGCGGGCTTTTCATCGGACGCGTCGCGACGCGAGTAAGTACAATGTATTGGACGCATTCACCGCAAGGTGTTGTCGGCTCGCTCGTTGAAATTCCAGCCGGTTAAGAGGCGCGCGGGTACATCGATGATCTCCCTGGAGGACAGGGAGACTAATGTGTCGTTGGGTCGGGATAGAAGCCGTTGTGGTCTGTGAAGTTTATAATCTAATACGCGTGTACCCTCGCCAGCCGCAAAACACTGAGTGCTCTTGCCGCGGACGCGACCACTTTTGCGACCGCATATTGCCGCTCTCATAATCCGATTATATCGAATTATTCGCGTACCATCGGCATCAGCTCGCTGCCAACGAATCGATACCTACATACGTACGTGTACACCTCGCCTAGCGATACCCAGCCGAGTGATTTTCATCGAGGACACGCGAAATGCTCGATTGTTTCATGTATCCTTGGAATTTTTGCTGAAACTCGATCATTAGCTATGGGTCGCGAAATTAGCAAGACGAAAAGTAAATCCTATGGCACGTGCAACCCGTGATTCGATTCGGCTGGAAACTAGTCGCTCATTGGCTCTATGTTCGCGCCTCGGAGGAGGAATATTTGAAAAAAAGAGCTCTTTCGGTTAGAGCGAGGTCGGTCACGTGTGGGTGGCACGTGTAGGGAATATTTCGGGACACGTTATTCACGCAACGACAGCGGAATGAATCGCGGCACGTGTCGGTCGACGTTTGACTTATCCCCGATAACTTCGTCGTGTGTAGCCAATCTCGGCTCGCGACAACGCGGTGGAGGAAATTGTTCGATTGCAGGCAAATAAGATTGCTCGATCTATTAATTGTTCGTTACTACAGCGATGATAATTGTTTAGAGAACAATAATCTCTCGATCCTTTCCTTCGTGTTTTCTCTACCCTTTTGTCTCGAAATAAGTAAGTTTCAACGAGTTTCAGGGGGGAGTGATAAACAATGGGAGTTTGCAAATTGGGAAAGACGAGCGGTGTAAAGTGCCGCGGCATCATCGTCTCGTTTCTCGCAAAACTCTTCAACTTCTGCATTGTTCTTGACGCGGTGGCGAGCAAGCCGACGAAACTCGCGCCGATTTACTCGGCTGTAACGTCGATCCAAGCGATATCTTGTTTCTTGCCTGCCCTTATGTAACTATTGTCAGTGAAATGTAGCTGCGATGCCTTCGACGATCCGATCCGACGTTTATATAAGTAACTCCGGGGCTCTTTTTCTTCTTCTTCTACTTCTTCGAGCCGTCACACCGAATGTTAACCGTTTTTCGAGCAGCCGATACGCTTTGCATTGGTTTTCGCGTGACGTTACCGCTCTCCGGCTGTCCGAGCGGACAGAGTTAATCCTCTCGATCGGAAGAGTTATCGCGAGGGTCGAGAGATCATCGGGATGGCGAAGAATTCAATGACTCACCGTCGTCGGAACGTTTCCGCTTGATGCTGTTGCCATTGGGGTCCTGATGGTGAGCCGGGATTCCCAGGATGCCGCTAATGCTGTAAGCGTTGGGAGCGGTTGCAGCCGGATGACCCGCTGCAGTTGCAGGTGCATGGGCTATCACCGACACGGAACCACCTGATCCCGGCTGACCTTGTTGCTGACCTTGCTGCTGCTGCGCTTGCTGCTGCTGATGCGCGTGTTTCGCCTTCTCCGCCGCTTTGTTCCTCACGATTCTGCGGACAATAGATCGCGTTCTACAGATTTACAAGTCATTAAATCGACGGTATTCGATCTGCCCGGTTATACTTGCAATTTTCATCATTTTCACGGGATCTTGGGATAAATTACTTACAAATTATATTCATTCGATTACAATGTAATGGAAAGTTAAGCAGTTTTATTAACCGGACACATCTCGCCGTGATACGGGAGATAACTAGAAAGCATCAGATACCAATCATCCCGTTAACAGCCAGGGGTTACCGGATGATTAATTACGATTAGACGAGCCACTTCGCGCACAATCATTCCCCGTGGTCGACGTACCTACCGCGTACACCTTCGTCGCGGCAACTGTTACGGGGTTTATTACACGTGTGTGGGTGGGTGTACGGAGGAACGCGTGTCGTTCGCCATTGTTCCGGACAGAGCCGCCGGAGCGCCTGCACCTTCGATGACTCTGCGGAACGGTCGCGTATCACAATCGCATCGAGGAGTCCGCCAGACATCGGTCTGCTGTAACGAAGTCCCGTAGCTGGCCGGTTTCGAGCCAGCATCCGGCCGTGCACCGACTGCTTATTACCCGTGATATATTGTGCGTGCGGTTTCAACGGCCAGCCAGACCGACGTCGGTATCAATTATTCTGGCGAATATTCACGGCGGCGTTGTTAATCTTGCCACGTATGTAGCTAGGTACGTGGCACGCCACGCTTCGCGGAAGAAGCTGGCGCGAAGTGGACGGAGCCGCTGGTCATCGCCGATTACGCTTTCTCGAGCTTGACCCCAAGCTTCGTTGTTCAAATATTGCTAACGTAACGTTTCACAGCGAATTTGTCGCTTATCAACCCCTAGGCAACGAGATGGACGAACATTTTTCCAGAGGAAGCACTCTGGTTTCCCTTGTCTTCGAGGCTCGAAAGGTTTCCACGGATAATGGGTCAGCGGTTTCGCGTCGGGATGGGCCAGCGCGTAATGGATCGGCATTAAGTCGTTCGTTTCTGTCGTGGATGTGTTTGTGGGCTAGGTAATCGTGGGGGTGCGAGCTACGGCGATCAATCAGATGACACCTGTTGCCCGATCTCCCTGGTTCGTTCGCCACCTTCGCCAATTCGCAACAATTAGCAACGATCCTTATCAGGGTTAGACTCCTGGGGTGGTTGGTTAGCAACGTTCGATGTCCCCGCCAGGATATTTGCTTCAATCTGTTCAAGATACGCGCACACCCTACACGATTATATGATAAACCCTCGAGTTATCGCACACCTATTCCGAATCTATTTTAATTCGAACAAACGTAGAAAGTTAACGGGCGCGTGAAATTTTAATTGCTGAAATTGCTAAAAGTTGGCTGAATCTAGAAACGATGGAAATCGGACGCGTGACTTCCGCGTATCGCGATAAAATGTAACGGCCCCGGTATAATGAGCACGATCGACGATCTAATAAGTGTAACGGCGGAGAACGTTCGTACAACAGGTGCAGATTTTATCGACGTACAGATGGTGCGAACCGTTGCCACACGTTCCCGTGTTTCGAGCAGAAGCATTCCACTGAAACTCATCGGCCGAGCCATTCCTCTCTTCTAATTAGCATCGCGTTCGCTGTACTTGCTCGACGCATTTATAAGTACTACCGACCGTTAGCGATTCGGCGCAACACGCTGTTGCATGATTTATGTAACTTCCACGTCGCGAAATTAACATGGAACAGGTTTGCTTTAATTCTCGAGCGCGTACTTCGCGGCACGCGTTAATCATCCACCGATATTCAAGAGAAAAGTCCTAAGAAGACATAATTTTCGATCGTAACTCAAACAATTATTTACGAATATCGTGATACCAGTATCAACTTCGTCCAAGTTTGAATAACATTTCCTCGGACTGGCTGTACAACAGCAGTGTGAAATGAAAAGAGGGCGAAGCTGTCGGTGGTGGAAAATCACATGGCGGTTTCTCATCGAGAGGGATGGGTGCACGGAAAGCTCGCCAATCCTTCGCGACAGTGAACAAGGAGGGATTTCTCTCCCTTCGACCAAGTTCTCGGTCGCACTCACGGTTACGACGCCTCGGAGAAACCAGAGGTGGCGCCTAGAGGAAGGCCGTGCAGAATTATGAGGGTAGACCGTGTCGAGGGTGCCACGTGGGAAGAAGCTATGCCTCCCCTGGCGCCATCAGATCGTTCCCCAACGGCCACTCCTGAACTAAACTGCTCGACTATCAACCCTCAACTGCCACCAACCGCCCTTCGCAACTGACTTTTCCTTCATCTTCCTTTTAAACGTTTAAACGTCGCTCGAATCACGATTCAAACAAACGTAACCGCGACTGATTATATCTTGTGAACGATCAATGAACGATTACGATCGAAAGATATCCATAAAATCGATGGTAAACAAACTTGAATACCCGTATCCACGATTATTCCCTTTGACGTTCGACGTCGTTGAAACAACTTCTTTGGATCACGAATTCGAAGCGTAACGAGCAAGGAGGTCGATACTTTAAGACACTCCCTCGCCTCCTGGCTCCTTAGGTTCAACGTAAAATCGCAAAGACGTTCCACGAGTAAGAGCAGAATAGTTGTTAGAACGTCGGAGGATGAGGTTCAGCCGTGCCACGGCTCTGGAACCACAAACTTTAATGCCGGCATTACTTTTATGCGCGACTTTATGCCAAGTATCCCATCAAATATATGACCCCGCGCTCCTGTACGCTTCCCGGGGGGCGAGCACCTCTGCGGGCACCCCCTTACAACCCTCGTTTCTACGCGCGCGGCTAAATTATTGCGAATAAAACTTTATACTCAAATTACCTCCACGGCAACTTTATCGCATTTCGCCGGTAAAACCGTCGCTACCAACCCCCGACCTCTCCGCCCTCTGACAGTTCAACCCCCTAACCCCCGTGTTCGCCGCTCGGTGACTGAGAGGATTTAAATTTTCTACCCGCGGATCGGGCTTAATTTCTTCGGATTAAAACGCAGGCCTGTCGCTTCGACTTTCGAGGAGGACTTTTTTTAACGTCGAGAAAGATTATTATATCGAGGGATGGAGAATGATCAATTTTAACGCGTTTCACGTAACAGTGCTAAATAAAAAATGATATCTTTAACGCTTGCGATATTCGTACGATTTCTCGTGGAATCAAGTTGTCGTCTCGATTATGGTTAAATCGACTCGTTCACGGTGTTAACGCGCGGGACTTAAAAGTTATTACGCCCCATTATATTTAGGAGAGGATTTGCGGGGGATTTCGGGTGGCTTTCGAGGATTTACCATCCCCGGGGCAGATGGTTCGCGGGCGCGTAGCATCGGAACGGAAGTCCCGTTTCTCTTTAACCGAAAGTCAAGGAAAGAGAGGGAGGATGGAAATGGGTGGGCAGGGTTGAGAGGAGGATAGAGAAAGAGGGTCATGGAACGGACGCGAGGGAAAGAGTGGCAGAACTATTTCGTCGAGCTGTAGACACAATACGGGACTCGCTCCACGGCCATTGTACGCCCTTCAGAGGCACACAATGGCTGGAAAAGGTGTATCCTGATATTCCACCACCTCTCGGGAGGCTGTAATATACCCCGAGCGTGCTGTACTCGCCGCTTCCCGCTGCTACTACGGTGTGATTCTTGAACAAAAGCTACTCCAGAGGAAGCGGGGTTTACCGTTTCTCTTGCCAGTGTTACCTTTCGCGGCCGGGCTTAATTATTTTTCCAAGCTTTCCGCCACTGCTCCCTATTAATCCTGGCAATCGACGATTCCGCTTTCTTCTCCCTAGAAACGCGAATTCTTCAAAATAAAAATTCCATCTTCTCGATACGCGAATAATTTGACCCAAATGACGGAATAACGATCCTAGAATCTTGCGGAAGAATAGAAAGAAAGGCAAGATTTTCCTCGACAGCCGAGGGTGTACCGAAAGTCGACGCACGGCCACGGGGAGCCAGGTATGGGTTAGATTAAAGCAGAACACCGTAGCAGGGCACCCTAACACCGCATCCTAGTCATTTTGATGAAGTGTCTGCCCGTTCTCTGGGTACTCAGGGACGAGTATATTATTATATCCGGGGACGTAGTTCGCATTGTCAAACAGCAGCTGGCTGCTTCGTACACACAACTATATTAACTGTGACACCGTACAACCACCATCGTGACACCGTACGTGCGTTCACGGGAACGGCGTAAAGCGTGTTTGTGTGTTTGTTTGCGATGGCTGGCGTACGAGCAACAAAAGCCGCTCTTCCAACAATGATACCGGCGAGTCAACAGTCACGAGGATCGTACTCTAAGCACAATGTAACACACGATTTATAATATATCGTCTCTACCGGCACCTCTCACCCCTCAGACGAGCGAGTCGAGAGGGCATAAAGTCTATCTACAAGCTATTATGCGTTTCGAGCCTCGGAAAATCGATCCCCTTCTGGACTGGATAACTTATGAAGTCGTCGATCCTTCAAATTCTTCGACTGTTCGCCACGGTCATTTGCATTGCGATGCAAATTTTTAAGGCTCGTGTTACGCCACAGTAATTTCGACGCCACAGTCCTTTGAAATTTCGTAACGTTTGACAAGCGGGTTCGCTACATTTTCATTTCGACAATATTCCTGATTTTACAATCGCGTGATGCTGTAAGATGATTTGTGTTTCGTTCGATACCGAGAGACCGCTCGTCAATTACTTGGACGAATAGAGAATCTGAAAAGAGCACGTGGAAGCGGGAAAGTTTTTGCATTCTCAGATTGTGTTCCTCCTAGGAGATTATTGATAGAGAATTCTTAATTCCCTACCAGCTGACGTCGCCATTTCGCGCTACGCTCGATTACTAGGCATATTACGTTGGCCGCGTGCTGTACAATAATATTCGATTAAACTTCTCCGTGATTACTTCATCGGAGATGGCCGATTAATCATCGAATATCCGATGCTTCATTAACTGTCAATCATTGGCTTCATCGAGCTATTAAACGCTCGTTTCCGCGAGTCATCGCTCGCCACGCTGAAATTCTATCTTTCCCTCGTTAGCGATTCAGGCGTTGCGATAGTCCCCGCGTTAGTCATGCTAGAATCTTGCTTGGATCGCAATTTTCTCATCGCTCATAAAGGAATAATTTGAAATTGCAAAAAATTCATGTCGGTGTTTCGTGGCCAAGCGCATCCGCGTCGTTCGGCGGAACAATTTTGACAGTGTACTGGCCGAGTAACTTTAGTATTCCAGCTCTCGGCCAAGAACAAAAGGGGACGAAGCATTATGGGCTGGCAGAGTAGGCGGCCATCCGGTTTCATTGCGGTTCCGTCTGTCCTCTGACGTTTCCACGGCAACCTGGATTGCGTATCTCGGTCGGCACCGGCTCCGGCTCCGGCTCCGGCTCCGGCTCCGGCTCCGGCTCGCCTCTTCATCGTCGTCTTTCCCGTCGTTGTTGCTGCGGTTGTCGTCCTCCTCCTCGTCGACATCGACGTTCAACCCCTGAGCAATATCTCTCTGTCTCTCGTATCGCTTTCCCTTCGTTCGACGCCCAGGGATACCGAGCACCCGTAATTGTAACTTCATTTGAGGCTAATTTTGGTCGAGAGGGGAGTATGATGAAACGCTGTAATAATTGCGTTATCCAGACAAAGGACGGTTATGGATACGCGCCGTCGCTGCCGCTCTGAACGCGGAGCATCATCCCCGAATCCTCCGCCCAACCCCGAGGGTGCTCTCTCGGTTAACGTAGGAGGGGACTTGACTGTTCTGCAAATATGGCTGCTTTAACGAAACTTCACCGTGCACCATATTGTTTCCTTTCAATCCGCGTGTGCGGCTTTTAACCCGGCGCGCCGGAACAACGCTCTGTTATTTTCACTTGTGTTTTCGACCGCGATTGTTCTCCGTAAAACGGTTTCGATCTTTCGTTCCTTTTTTAGCGTTATTTAAACGAGCAATTTGAATTGTTTACCGACGTGTTTTGATATTTTGATAACAAGATACGATAAAGGAGGAAACGAAAGTAGAACCAAAAGATGAGGTTCCTCATCTTTAGGAAAGAAGCAGAGGGATGCTTCCTCCCGCGGAGTCGATGGAATGGTAAATAAGGCAGTCCGGTAGGCAGGCGTTATTTATGGGGATGTAATTTAATAAGCGAAAGATGAACAGGGAGATAGCAGTGACGTGGAGCGGAAAGCCGAAAGTGGCATGAAAGTAGCAGCGATCCTATTGGCGGCCACCCTTGTCCCTGGTTTCGTGGAGAACAGCCGGCCATATGGCTTGGCTGCTTCTGCGCCGCTTACGGCGTGGCGGCGCTCTTCGAGGTTCCGGGGGTGCGAAATGATATGGAAGTAATGGAGAGCAAAGCAGAGACCCGTTCGGCTGTTCCTCCACGGGAGATTGACCCGTACGATAGTGGAAAGAAGAGAGAAAGAGAAGGCAGAACAGAGCGATGACAGATTGATACAATTCCATCGAGATTCGACGCGACAGATTTCCTACCAACTGTTGTTGCCTCGCTGGTCATTACGTCGAATTAAAGTAACGGGACGAAACGATGGAAATGATGGAAATGATGGAAATGATGAATCGGTCACGATCTTTCTTTCCATGGATCTTCTTCGGATCTTCGGACTTTAGACCGATCGAAAACGATACCGACGACAAAATGATTCATAAGACATAGTCCGGGTTAAGAAGGGGCGGCGAAGAAAGATGTACGAGCGGAAGAAGAGGAAAGGCAAGGGAGTCATCTTCCCTTGGAGGCGATATCGACTAGGTCGGCGGTGGCCGCAAGAAAGGGCGAACGCGAAAAGCACACGCGAACGCGGGAGCGTGACGTCGACGTGGAGGGCTGCCTGGAGGAAAGGAGAAGAAGAAGGAGGCTGTGAAGCCGGAGTAAAGCTCTCGGGCGAACCTCGCTCCTTATCGATCTGCCCCTGAGACTTCCTCGAAGCAAGCAGGAAGGAACGAGAGGAGTTCTCGTGGAGAAAGCTGGAGAGAAAGAGAGACCGCGAGCTGAGAGCAGAACGGACCCCTCTACAAGTTCGCTTTGTATACGTGTGCAAGATAGAGCTCGACCGAGAGACGGCTACTCGAGCGTGACTCCGCAGCCGAACCCGAGCCTATCAATATTTCCTCCCGAAATCCTCCTCGGTACCATCGCCAACTTCTCTTTTCTTATTTTCATCCTTTCTTGACCTTCGTGGCTTTTCTCCTCAACGATTCGCGAACCAACCAACCTAGTCTCCTTCGTTTCACTCCTCAGTTTGCGGTAAATAGTTACAAGTAAACGATGATAAAAACGTTTTGGTCGTCTTAGAAAAAGGGTGAACTGGTAGAAACGAGTCTCGAACAGTTAGCGTCCAATCTTACTCCCGTTTTTCCCCTCTTTTTCCGCCCTCCTCGATCCCGGCTCATACTCAGGATATATAACTGTTATTTTTCGCGAAAGCCACTCCATTATTTCACTCAGCTCGTCCGCTTTTTTCTACCGGCCCACAACCACCGCTTCCACCCGTTTCCTTTCTCTCCGCTTCTGTCTCTCATTCGCAGCCGGTCCACTTCCAAAGTGCCCCGGCGAACCAGGACAATACATTATATTAGCCGTATCATTATTTCTCCGTACGAAAGCTAGCTCGAAGCTAGAAAAACCGAGACACGCTCATAATGGGAGAAATCCCGGCGTGCTCGCGCTCTGTTCTCTGATATTCTTACTTCCTTCTTTCTAACGGAGAAACCTCGGATATCTCGTTGTCCTTTTACAATAGATGTGTCATTTTCTTGCGACAGTTCATCGAACGCTTCTACATTTTTACTTTTCGAATATGTATTCCAAAATTTAAACCAACAATCCTCCCTCTTACAATTATAAAATTGTTCAAAGTTTCATCAATGTCTCAGATCTGTCGATTCTTCTAATATCGTGATCGAGAAACAAAAGATTAATCCGATGGATCTTGGGTCGATCGATCGGTGTAAACAATCACTTAAGGTCCAAGCACGTTTTCCGTGCAGTGCTTTTCAGCCAGTGGAGCATCACGCGAACTCTATCCATTGCTCGACGAGCGGAAATACATTTACCTACACGTAGATAGGACGGGAAGGTTGCGGGTTCGGTGTACGTGAGCGGGTGAAGGTAGGTTGGATAGGTGCATGTAGATAGCTAAGGTGGGTAGGTAAGTATCCGCGGGGTAAGTTTTTCCAGGCGATCTGCTCTCCGGATTCAGATCAATACCCGCCATCTGGGCCTTGGGTCGGGGGATACGGACGAGGAGGAAAAGGAGAAGGTAGATTCAGAGGACGAGAAAAGGAGAGAGAGAGAGAGAGACAGAAGGTGGAGGAGTCACTCGAGCAACAAGCCACCGCCGCACCCTCCGTTGCAATCCTAGACACATCGAAAACCTCGGTCAGAAAGCAATTCCTGTACCTCTATGTACGCCCACGTTTCACGCTATCCTGACTATGACGACAGCAACGACCTGCTGCTAATAAAATGAACAAAATTATGCTACTGAAGTTTTCAGTCTGCTTTTGAACACTCGTTGACTATTGATACAGAAGAAGTATTATGATTATTCAATTTCAGACACGGTAGAATCATTTCCGAAGATTTCTAATGAAATTGTTTTACAAACAACCGTAGAGGAAACAAAAATCGAAGATAGATAAGAGTGCAGAAAGCCGGTAACATGCGCAAACACCGGTGTTGAGCAATCGGAGCCTCGAGTCGAAGATTTAAATCGTCGCCCGGCACCGTTTCCGCCTAACGTGCAGACCGGTTAATTTGCGTGCGTGCCCATTAACGGCCGCGGCCGACGGAAATCGCGTTAGTGGATTTCACTTGTAGCCAATTCGATCCGCATTACGCTCGATTACATTATCAGGCTTGCGGGCCGCAGGGATCGAGGGAGAAAAGGGGAAGGGGGAGGAGAAGGCTATGAAGTAGGTGTGTACAGGGAACGTCGGATGAAGAGGGAGATAAGGTCTTAAGTAGCGACTGATTAAATCTCGGGACATATGTGTGCCGATCAATGGTACCCCTCTCGTTTCTGTCTATCTATCCTTTTTCCCTGCCACTTCAGCGTTGGCTTTTCTGTTGTTCGAAAAGAGGGGCACCATCCTCCACTCGTTCAGTTTGCGCGGTGCTGATACGCTGTAATGCTGTCTCATGGGAATTCGCTCCCTGTTTCCTAGACCATCCCTTTACTACTCTTCCTAGCCACGCTACATCCCCCGTCTCTTACACCCTTCCTGTCCACCCGCTCGATCTACTGGGCGACGTAAAAACACTTGAATTAATCGGCCTATTCCCGGTGGAACCTGCGAAAGGTCAATAGGATCGGGGCGACGGACCGAGTGCACGCTTTTATCTCGATGCAACTTTCGGGGGTTGGTTCTTGCTTCGCTGACGACTCTACCTAGTTGTCGGATAACTAATCGCTCCCATTGGCGAATCGACTATGGCATATGCTCGCGGCATTTAATTATTTCGGAAGGTTTTGGACGATAAATTTCTTGTCTCGACGATTTCACGCGTTGGGAGAAGTTTGAATTTCGACTCACCGATTGATCGAGGAGACGGATGGCACGTTGTCTTGAGAGCAAATGCCTTCGGCCAGCAATCGGTCCCTGATCTCCCAGGCGAACATTGTCGGGTTGTCCCTCTTGTAGTTGGCGATCGCTTCGACGACCGGCGGCGTCGCCACCTTAGGTTTCGAGCCGCCTATCACGCCAGCCTTGAAGCTGCCGGTTTCGTAATACCTGCGAACAAAAAGAAACCGAGCCGATAGATCTATGTCAGAGCATTCTATTACGTCCCTATCGGCACCTTTGTTTGCTATTGTTCCCACGACACATGGGTGCTTGCGTTATTCTAAATTTCTGTTAAGGCAAATTTTATCGCGGTCGCGAAATTTCCTCTCTTTCAGCGGAAATCGAACGCAAGAGCGAAAGAGAGGAAGGATCGTTTTTCCCGCGACGGGCGGGCAACGTCGGAATAACGAATCGCCGTCCAGCGACGCGTCAACGACCGGCTGTTTTAAAACAAACGGCTTCTACCCCCTGCTGTATTCTCTCCCTCCACCTCTGACCGGTCGTTCGTTCTCTCTCGTTCTCTCTTTTCGTCTCTCGACCAGCTCCCAGTGGGGCCGGTATATGCGCGCGATGGGCAATCGCGATTGGCCCGTCGTCGTGAACGCGCCCTTTGTGTCTAATTAGTTAAATAATATCTTCGCTCGTGCTTAAATTCAATTACGGCAGAAAGGCCGCAATAATGGTCCGCTTGTGGGCCGCCTTGATGGATGTGGGTCCGCCGCCGGCGTCGACTCGCACCCGTTTGGATAGCCGGCCAATTTTACTGGCAGCTCGCTTTGCCAGATTCGCTCGTCGTTACCGCGATAAATCGAACGCAAAGTCGTCCAACGAAAATTCAAGTATCCCGGTCGTTCGCTTTGTACGATGAACGCGAACCGAAAGCAGGGACAACATTCGAACTGTTCCAGGTAGACCGGGTATCGGTTACTCGTCAAACCGTGAGAAGCTGATTCGACGAGCGTTGCTAGCTAGCCGTGACAGGTTGGAAGCTGTTAGACGAGGAAACGGTACCGAGAGAAAGCGGTCATAATCGGTATTGGTTAAGGGGGTAAGGGGGAAAACTCGAAATCGATCCGGCATGCTGGAATTTGATTATCAGACTTCCTCGATTGACAAAACTATTCTCATCCTATCGGTTCAGAAAAATTTTCTTTTATAATTTAAAGCGTAAAAAATATATTCTCGAATGAATATTTCATATATTTGAAATTTGTACACGTTTTCCCGAAACAACCCCTTTGATCGGCACGATTTGTCGCGAAACGATAGAAAACTAATGGACGTTTCTCCCTTTCACGGACTGCGGAGCTCAAAAGTAGGCGTCAACTCGCGTTGCACGTCGTTAAATCGTGTCACCGGCTTAGGACAATGTATCACTCGGCAATATTCTCCCCGAACGAGAAACGATTGCCCGTGAACCTGCAGCTAAAAGCGTCGGTAGGGTTCCCTTAAACAGGCGAGCTCGTGTCACCCCGCTTCGAAATTATTACGATTATATCTGGCGTAAAACCCCATTCCCGGTCCACATGCTGTTGCTCACCCGTTCGTGTTTCGCCCTTTTTATTCCGCGCCCACGTTCCGCTCTGAAATACCCGTTACGTCGTTGCAATTTTTTAAATCGACGTCCTAGGGATTGTTCCACCCCATAGATTGCATTAATTTCACGACAACTACCATAACGATTTATTTTTAAAGGCAAACTTTAAAAAAGCTTTCGCCGCAGGCGTTCACTTCCGTTTCGTTCGAACGCAACGTTCGAAATCGTCGCGATTCCTCGAAGAACCGACGCAAGCCGTCGCGACGTATCAGCGACGCGTGGCTGCGTAAAGCTGCAGCGTTAACAGCGTCTCGTCGCCACGGCTTAAGGCCATTTTCATCGCGGCTTCGCTTTTTCAGCTTGTAAAATCTTTAGGTTGTAAAGTTACATCTGTTCGAACGAAACGGAAACGAGCGGTCCGTTTGTGAAGTCTACTTGTAAATAAATTTCAATAGTTGTAAGTAATTCGTTCTAACTTCTTTTACACGGTTCGCTGTTTATCATCGATTTGCTCCTTCTAGCTTTTGTTTCTGTCGAGCCGTGAGATCTGAATTTCAATCGAACACCGTGGATGTAGAAAAAAGTATCGTACCACTGGGAGCGAACGGGTTTCGTCGTAGAAAAACTTTGCCGTTTCTCCATCTCGGTCAGCTTAATTTATTTGTGCTTCGGCTTTTTGGATAAATCGTTAGGAAATCCATTGCTAAACCGTTCGATATTGTTCCTTTTTCCTTCGATTCACGCCTCGCCAGACTGTACTCCATTGCACGATTCAACTTATCGATCGAATCGCCTATAAATCCACTAGAAAAATAAGTGCAACTGGACGTTAATGTACCTGTTAATTTCTGTTCATAACACATTGCTGCCAATGTCGGTGCGATATAAATCGTTTTGATTAAAATCCTCCCAGATTCACGATTAATTACTGTTCGACCGGCAATTTCCCCTACAATCATTTCATACGCGTTAATATTCGATTTCAAACCGATCTATGGGAAAATTATTTAATTCGACTGAAATTAATACGCTGAATGTTGTAGTGAAAATGGGCATCTGTAGTAAGACAAGTTAAAATTAATTTTCATATTTAAACTTTCAGTTTGGTACATTATATTATCATAATTCTAACGCGAAAAAGCCTAATTAGTTGCCTAGTAAGGAGAGAAAGAATTCAGTGATCAGACACCGCCTCCATGGCGGTCGTTCTAATAAATCTACTTGTAACTGTAGGATCTCCAAATTTTATATATCATCATATTCTAAATAATTATAATTATAACGTGCCATACTACATACGTCCCTTTTTCATGATACCAATTTCAAAACTTTAATTCCTGCACTCTGCGTACCTAAAATGCAAAGTGGACTGTGCATACGCATCAGCGATCAGCTGAAAGGAATTCAAAATTCATCGCAATCGATCATAAACTGTCGAAATTCGATTGGCTAGATTATCGGAAAACAGCGGCCGGAAAATCCAGGGAGAGCGCGGTGACTAGAGAATCAGTAGAGTAGTAAATAATCCAGCGACCCTATTATGCACTTGGTATATATATATATATGAAAGAGAGTCGTGTATGACAATGATATTCCAGCGGCAGGGACGCATGACATTCGGGCCATCAAAACGGCACGAGGCCACCCGTTATGTAACGCGGGGTGGAGGGTGGAAAAAACATGGAAACCGCATATCGTCGCAGCCGCTGGCACCCCCCGTCGTTGGTCGAGGAAGAAGAGGGGTGGGTTCCTTCCTTCCGGCGTCGCAGTTTCATCCCTGGGTTCGTTCGCCTCGTGCTCCTAACAGCGTCTTTAATTAAATCACTCCGACCAGAAATAGTCTACTTTTTTCTCCAACTCTCTGCTGTGTCTTTGCTCGTTTCTACGTTTCCCTTGCCCCTTCTTTCTTTCGTTGGCTACGTACCGTTGGCCTCGTCTGTTTCGATGCAAGGAAATTACGGTGTTACGTTCAGCAAACGAAGCATTGGTCCTCTTGTATGAATCACTCGTGCTCGCGATCGCTAACGCGTTAAAATTCATAGAATCATTGTAGAGATATTCTAGGATAAGAATTCTCTTGAATGTGACACGAGAGCAAGTTGCAAGTCCAAGGCATCAATTAACATAGAACTGGTTCTACATCGGAGCAATTTCAATTCCCATCGTGAATGAGAATCGATCGCGCAGAGTCTCACAGCGATGTTGATCGGAGATGGAGGAATCGATGGAGGAAATCATTGGAGCGCCAAACGAGGGAAGGGCAAAAAGCAAGGTGTTCTCTGACGTCGGATGGGGACAGAACCGGGGGCACGGGGGCACGGGGGTACGGGGGCTGCGGTTGTAACGGATACGGCGCGGCGGTGCGCTGGATGGCGCCGGAACGGTGTCGGTACTCACCTCGACAGTATCTTGGATACACAGCCGTGAGATACCCTGAGTTGTCTGGAAATGTCGCACGGTCGGACGCCGCTGTGCGCTAGCTCGACGATCCTCTGCCTCACTACATCCGGTAGGGGCCTTCCGTTCACGAAGACGCCGCCGAGCTGGTTAACTCCACCGTGGCCTGGAAAATGGAAATCGATAATGCATTAGCCGTGAGAGAGCTCTTCCGCGAGCGGAAAACGTCGGTACGCCCGGTTCGAAACGTCGACTTGACCGAAGTCCGCTCGCTTAGAACGTTTGAAAATTAATAATATTTCTAGCGCAACCCTAACTTATCCGCCTCTGTTAAGTTGAATCATAATTATTCGAAGCAACCTGCTTCGAATCATTCGATTTTCCCCGACAATGAAACATTAGCAGACCCCCGTCCCGTTGGCAGCTTTATTTTCGCGCGTTACAGCCACCTAACGCGATAACTTCGTTCTAATATCGTAATGGAGGGTCCTGGACCGCGACATATGTCCCCGTGTTCGTGCCAGTGTACCGATCATTCGATGATCATGCCTGTTTCTAATCCCCTAACAGAACACAGCGATGAACTTGCCCGCCAGTACTGTTATTGCTAACGACGGCCCACACGATTCGACCCCCTTCCGCTTTTCTTTTTTTCTAGACGATCCGAGTTAATGCAGGATCAAACTGATCCATCGAAATACGAACGAGAGAAAGAGACCGTGTTCGATTTAACCTGGTCTAGCAACGCGGTCGAGTATAACTTCTCTGATTGATGTCTCCTCGGTTTCGCGTTTGAATCGAACAGACCTAATCTACTAGAAAATTAATCCTCCACCTGTCTCGTGATTGTTCGCCGTTTCATGAAATCAGGGAGTTTCCTTCAACAGGTATTCTTACGTTAAGACGAAATTAACCCTTGGATGCTGGCTTATTTAAGGATCAGTTCTTGTACGGTGGCTCGATTCGCGTTTAACGGGGACACAGCGCGGCGTTCTGCAGAGAAACGATCGGCGCTAATTAGCAGGATTGTCTGGCCGTTTCGATGAGAAGCATCATTGTTGGCCGGTCGAGGTGCGCCGTGACGCGTGAACGGCGTCGAATCGTTTCTTTTCGTCGATACCGGGCTATCGCGTTGCAATCTCCGCAATAGCAAGTCGCGGCAAAGACAATGAGGGATCCGCGATCATTACCAGAAACGATACGCGCTTTCCGGTCGCAAATCAATTCGCTCTCGTGTTTATGGTCGCATCCCCGTGGCGATGCCGGTAGTCAAGGGGGATATCGGTAGAATGATGGTGGCGCGGTGGTGGCGGTGGCACGGGAAAAGCACCATGACTACCGTACGAACCTCACACACGCCGTCACGCCTGCTGACCACAACTATACGAGCTCCCTGAATTCAGCCTGGACCACCCCCGCGGCCGAATCCAGAGCTACCAGTGCTACGAATTGTCGAGCCGTTGCTCTCGCAGCCACCGTATCACCGAAGCTTATTATTGTCCCCGACGAGATGCGTTTCTCGGCTACGCTGAATCTCGTTTTCCTTTTAACGCAGACCCCTCGTTTTGTTGCTCGTTACTCGCTTACTTATTACCCTCTTCTTGCTGATATTTTCTTTCTCCTCTTTCTTTTGCTCTAACTATCCGCTCCGTTTTTTTCACAATTTCTTTTTATCTTCTCACGGATTTTCATTGAGAGAGTGTCTCTTCGTTGGAAATTATTCTTTTGAAAATTAGACAGTCTTAATTTAAGTTCAGGAAGAAACTGAACTTTCTCACGATCGATTGACATCAGCTAATATTTCTCTTCGCGGATCAACAAAGTGTTTATAGGCATTTCGACTCGTCATCAGAGAAAGCCAGCCTTCTTTCCTAATCCGTCGCGATTTCAGCTGGTAGCAAGAACGACGATACAAAATACGATGACCTGGCTGTCCGGTGAACTGATACGGACTACTTCCGGACTACCCACGATTTTCATTAACGATCAAAATGATTGGAACATCGATCGCTCTGCTAGCTTTATATCAAAATCTAATTTGTTAACATCCGCCCGTTACCGTACAAGGATTTTTCAAGATGCGTAGGAAAAATGAAGCTGTAGGCGTGCGAGCGTGTATCAGCAGTAGCCAAGAACTTTGATATAAATTCCCGACTAGTCACACGATATTTCTCCAGTAGCTTTGTTCCTGTATTACATTACACTCTGACATTACGTATTGCAAGCGTGCTGCAACGCGGTACACTTTATTACTCGGTCCTTTGAAAAATAATCAAAAACGTGCAAGCTTGTCTCTGCTTGTTTTTAGGAAATTTATAAAAATTCTCATTTCTCATTGATAACGTTTCATACAAAATTATAATTCGACGACTATGGGAAAACCTTGCAGGTTCAGGTTTAAATTCTCTTTAAACTAATAAATTGTTGAACAGCAATTACACAGGCAATTTTGGGCGTTCAATGAAAGAGACTGGTCGCAGAACGATTCGGTTGCGATGCGCTCTCTGACCGCGCCGTTCTTGTTAATGTTTCATAATTATTATCATCCCATTAGTTTGAACGGAACCATTGGACGGCCGCGAATGAACGCGCGGTTTCGATCGGTGCTGTTTTAAAACGAAACCCTACTTTAATTAATACGATCCGATAGGTAATTAAACGGGAATCGTTGGCAATTAATATTTTTCTTTTACAAACTAGTTATCTAACGTTGAATGATATATTTCTTATCTTCAAATATACTTTCGTCTGGTATTTTCCACTAACGATACATATTTTTTGTTAATTAAAAAACCGTACAACCTAGTTAACGTCGAATCACATGCTTTTTGCCCTCGATTTTCTTTTTACACGATTCTATACTTTTCACCGCGAAGGTTCAATGATTTCGATTCTTCTACCAGAAGAAATCATCTAGTTTTTATAAAAGCGATTGAAAACAACGAGAGTACAGAAGCTTCTGATTTTATTTGGGCTAGAAGAAAGAAGATTTTTCGAATTGAATTTTCAGGTGATAGTTTTCGATGTTCTTTATGACATCCGCAAGGTTTCACCGCGAATTTAGGGGAGGTAAAAGAGAGCCGGACGATTCCGCGAATGGTTCCTATGCGGAACGATTGCAACGATTGCGGTTTAGTTTTTTTTACCGATCGCGGTACCGCTACGAATCGAACGTAGCGAATGAAGGTCATCGGATTTCTCGTTTTCGCACTCTCGTTTGTACACGGACAATGCAGATTTGTCGTCGACCGTCGCTCGACTTTCCTATCTACCCAATGCTTCGCTTAATCGATAGAAAACCCCGAGAGAAATCGATTTTTACGCTATCGGCTTCGCTCTCACGATCGTGGAAAACGAGCGGTATCTGTTTCTCCTCGGTCAGTTTTTACTGGTTCCCGATTGAAATCCCTACTGATCCGACGAAGATTATCTCCGTTGAAAAACCACCGAGACTTATATCATTATTTCATACCGAGTGAAAAAGGTTTCTCAAACAGATAGCGAATCAATCATTTATTTTCTACACCTGTTCGAAATTCAATCGTGTAGTTAAAACTTGATAAACAATTTACTCGTCATTTATTTTATAATTTGCAAACGAAAGCTTACGTCTTACGACGTAAATGATTCAAGCCGTCAGCTGTGCAAATTAAAAAATAAAAAAATCCAAAAATCCAAAATTTGAGAAGCTAGTGAAGAACGGAATGGTACGAATGATCAGCTTACAAGTGTAATATTCCATCATATTCTGATTGTAACGATAGGCGGTGCTGAGGTCCATCTCGGCACCTCAGGAGCCGACGGCCGTCGGCTATGGGAATCCAGCTGGTTCCTCTCGCCGTGTAGATTTATGTATAATACGTGAAAGCCAGGCTCGTCTCTATTGACCACCGATAAAGGGCTGTTACACTCTTCGAGAAGTGGATTTCGTGTCTTTCTTACGGGATCGGTAAGGGCCGGTCTATGGCGACGCGGTACAATAAATGTCATCAGGAACGTCTTTGTACCGGACGACGGGTGGCTTCGGCGAGCACCCGGTCGACCGTCGCTTCATCTTCGTGAATCGAGAATTCGAATCCTCTTTCCTCTAGCACAGCTCTACCTGTGGGACACTTAGGATCTAAGATATATTCCCCCGTTCACGGCACTCGCGGATGCATCACTGAACTCCACTTTCGCACGCTGTCCACAACGATCCGCCCACGATGCAGTCTTCGAAAGGGTTTTCCGGCTTCTTCATCGTTAGCTCCGGTGTCAGGACGTATGATTTATCGGAACAGTTCGTGGGAAGGAATACAGAGTAAAGGTTCTAGTTCTCCTCGAGATTACACCTAAGTCACTTTACACCACTTCACCGTATCCAAGAAACGTTCACTCTCGTCAATGTTCACTAGGTTGAATTTGAACCGATCCGAAATAAGAAAATCTACCACCGATATAATCCTTGGGTAATCGAATTTAATCCATTTGGAAAGGTAAGCACGGGTGTCCGTTGGATGTTTCGAAGCGGTGACCGTGTCCCGTTTGAGAAGTAGGCAAAAAGGTGGTCGGGTCACGTCCGACTCTCGTTATCGTTATCAGTCGCGGTGACACGGTGGCTGGAGGGTCAAAAAGCGGCACGGTGGTGCGGATAACAACGACGTGAAAGCGCGAACGAGGCTTCTGCCGATGGGCACACGTGACTTGGCCCAAGCTTTTCGACCCCCGCCTCGATCGTCGAGCTTTCATCCCCACGCGTATCGCAACCCCGCCTTTTGCATCCCTCGATCAGCATCCAGCCAGGAGGATCCGAGTCACGATTGGTCGGCGGGTGATCACGTGGAGACGAGGTGGGGCGGCGTGCGGCGCGGAGCGGCGCGGAGCGGAGCGACGCGGGGTTTCTACGGAAACGGCGGCAGCGTCGCGCGGGATAACGTCGTTATTGGCATCGGGTGCGGAGGGATACCGGAGTGAAAGAGAAAGAGAGAAAGTTTTAGCTGTATTAGCGAGAGAAAGATGAGAAGGGGATCGTCGGGATGGAAGAGGCAAAGGTTGCGAAATAAACGTTCGCCGGCTGGTCTACCGCCAACAGTCCCACGCGAAATCACGCGGCGCACACCCCCGTGAGCACTGCTTATTCATGAGCCTGTCCCTCTCAGGGAGGTTCTACCTTGCTCCACCGATACCGTGTCTCGCCTTATCGATTTTATTTATTTAAGAGTTTCCCTTTGTCGCTTCGCTTCCTTCGGCTGACTTTTCTTCTTCGTCACTGTTCGACCGTTTTGTCTGGCCGCTGTTTTTCAAGACCGTTCACCACCACCCCCGATTCTCAAGCCCGAACGAACCATCGAGGATCCCTTTTCCCGTGGTCTCGCTTCGTCTACCTTCGATCGTTCATTGAGAATTATCGTAAACGACCGTTCGCCACTGGCAATTCTAACGTCACTAGTATCTTCAGAAGAATAAGATCAGAATTATTCCGTTAAACATGCAAAGTCACTTTATGCTTCGCGATAGTACCGAACGGATAACGTGGACGTTTAATCGATTTTGATCACTGCGCACAGTTGACGGAACGTGCGAAGCGTATCAGTCTCAGCGACGACTAATTACGAGACTGATTACATCGGGACAAATACCGTGGACACTGTCCATAGTCCGTGGAGGGACGTAAAAGGTGGATGAGGGAGGAAAGGGCTAGGAATGTGCAAGTTACACGCGTGACAGGGTGGGGAGATGAGCGTAAGGTGGGGACGATATATACTGGTTTACAAACTGCGCCCCGCTTCTTGGCCATGGATATACTTTCCTTGGGAAACTTGTACACCCAAGGTATATAGAACATTTACGATAATCTATAGATGCTTACTCGCCGGAAGAAACTTATCACTTTTATGCAGGCTATAACTCGAAAGTTAGGCAATGCGCGATGCATTCCAATTACCCCTTCAGCCAGTCCAATTACTCATCTCTACGGCTTTCCAATTTTTGCTCGTCCCGAATTATATTGCGCTCGTGCGTTATGCGGCAAAAGTTTCCGAAACTCGTACGAGGATTTATAGGTAAGGATCCTTGAAACATTTACTCGGAGCAGTTTTATTACCGAAACGCATTTTCGTCCTCCTAACCGCTAGACACCGGCGTCTCTTAACCCGCGGTCCACGGAAAAGGGGGGATGAAGCATTAAAATCTGGAGTAGCCTGCCTAAAAATCCAAAAAACTTGCAGTTGTCTTCGCACCGGTAAATGGTGCATGAAACAGATACGATTCGCAGGAGATGGTAAAAAAAATGTATCGAGATCGGTGGAAAGAAGAAGCGACGGTGGTCGTGGGCCCCCCTCGGTAGGGGGCGAGAAGAGGGATCAGCAGGGGTCCCCCACCTATCTAAATGTTACGCTGGGAAGCGTCTGGCTTGCGTACGAAGCGACTTGGATCAGCCGGATCGCCCGGAAGGTGCGGTCAGCCATCGGCGTCGGTGGGACCGTTGTTGGGCCGCGAATCTCACAAGGGTCCGGTTTACATTCGAGTGCGTTCTTTCATGACTCCTTTCTTCGTTTCATTCCACCTTTCGTTCCGACTCGCGCCTCGTTCCTCTCCTTCGCCCACCGTTCACAAGCTCGCCGGCCTCCGACATTAGATACGTGAGATCGGGAAACGCGCCTCTCTTGTCAAACGACGTTCTTACGCAATCGGTGTTACCACCCGACACTTGTCTTCGACAGAGATCCCGTAATTTACCTAGCCGGCCGATTCTGCGTTTTCAAATTGTCCGCCGCGCCGTGTCGAGATCGATTGCACGGACACCGCATCCTGTTACGATGTCAGCCTTTCGTTCTTTGTTTTTTTTTTTTTTTTTTTTTTTTAACCTTCGCGAGTAACATTCGGAACAAGGCAAGATATTCTCGACTCTCGATCTCCTCTATGACGAATCAGACTAACGCAGCGGTTATCCGTCGGATTAGGAAGGATAGTCTAGGCAGCGATTAGCTAACCACCCACGTTAGCCCCATGATCGATGCACCCCGAGTATCGAGCTCATCTGCATCTGGCTCCACCCTAGCTCCAGTCGCAATTCCCGACCACACCGTGTAGTCGAACAGTCTCGGACCCTCTAGTCGGCGAAACTATCGTGGCGCATAGTTCGAGCGGTACCCTATTTCGCTGCAAATGTGTCTCGCGTCGGTGTAGTCATGCAGAGGACATATTGCCCGTCAACGGGACCGGGCTCGCTCGTTCGTTCAAGCCAAATGATATGCCAAAAGCGTAATCTCGCGAGATTCCTCCAGAGATTAGGTCGTCCGACGCGATAATGACGAATGGATCGTGAGGATCGCGTGACAGGTGAAGCAAAAATTTCGTCGAGGGTGTCGCGATGAAGGGAGAGACGATCTACTTTGCGAAACGAAGAAGATGAGTCGTTGGTGAAAAAAATCACCGGATGAATTTATCCTCTGGTTGCTTCTTTTATCTCGAAATCGCCGGGGTAAAAGGGAGTCGCAAAAAAGTCACGAGTATCCCACGAAATTTCGCTACTATTCCGCAAAAGATTAACCCCTAACCGTATTACGATGGCGGAGGGCGGCGATAACTTACGAGATTTCATGTAAATAGCACACTTACTTATTCGCCAGTGTGTCGTGCGGCACAAGTTAAAAATACGGAGGCCAAGGTGAGGGATGCCGAGATGAAACGAGAACAAGAGCGAGAACGAGAGACGATAGAAGGTATAAGAGAGGATTGGAAAGAAGAAGACAGAGAGGAAGTGACTTTTTTGCGTAATGAAAGCAATCAATTCAAGTCCCTGGCTCGAGCGTTCCTTTGGTAAGGGAGAATCGTGCCGCAGCTTCGTTCCTTCCATCTTTCTCTCTCTCCGTTACCTCGATCCACGGCTAAGGGCGGAAAAAACCTGGTAGGGGTAGTAACTCACTCTCGCTTCACCCCTGCCACCCTCTTTCTCGCCGCCCTAACAGTGGCCGCACCACTTTTGTAGTCATCATAAAATGCCCTGCTTTCAAGTTCCGACGATTGCTACTATTTCTTTCTTTTTTTTCTCTCTCTCTCTCCTCCTTCTTCTTCTTTTTCTTCTACCCCCTGACCGAGCCGTTCGAGGGTAGTGCGGCGGTAGGAAATAACGAAGTGGTGAGTTCAGGAGGAGCTATAAGGGAGGAGGGAGTCGGAGGGATGAAGGGGAAGCAGCGAGCTGAAGCAGGTTAATCCCGAGTATTTTCTAGCAAGGGGGTTAGCGGCAAGTATCCGAGCTGCTGGGCGAGAGTCCAAGGGATGGGGATGTGCCTCTTTAAAACAGCACTAAAGTATCGTTAATCTTGGAAGGAGAAGCTCTTACTTTCGCCGGGACAAACTAGTTAGACACATCCACTTGATACAAAAATAAATTGCGATCCGACGCGATACATCTTCTCTTGCCCCTTGCCCTCGCAACTTCCTCCCTCCCTGCCGCCGTTATCGAACACGATCATCTTTCGGAAAATTAAAGCGTTTCTCTCGATTTTCATAAAATTGCTATATTGTCGGACGGCCTCGATTACACACGGTCGAAAGTAATTGTTTGCGGCGAACAAAGAGCGCCCGGGGTTCGTCTGGTAAATGTTACGAGAATGGAAATCTGCCGATGATAGACAAAGTCCCGGGCTTCCCGCGGGAAATGCTAAATGTCAAACACACGACCCTCCTCCGTCCCCAGGAGAGATAAAGGCCATGGCATCATAATACGATTACGCGTTGTCTCCTTGTTTAGACGCGATTATTCTACCTTGTGTATTACACACAAACATCCTGATTCTACGTCGAATTTGGAAGTGATTTTGTAATAGAATTTTCAAAGAATTGTTACGATTACAATGTCTTAACTTTGATATTCGAAGATAGACCGTAGATAAACGGTACCGCTGATTTCTCTGATTTCGGTACCGATTAGAGCAATTAGGAAAGACGATTGCTTAATATTACGCAAATGGATCGTTTGGAAAATGAACTTACTGTAGAGCAGGGCCTTCCATCGAGCATCGCGACGCCTATTTTTCCGCTGAGATTGATAATCATTGGTCCATGCCTCGAGCACATCCACCATCACAGGCATGATCCAGCGCGTTCATTTAAACACTTCGTCACTTTGTCGAAAAAATACGATCCTCAGGCGACTTGATCATTCCACGCTCGCAAATAATTTTCTCGTAGAATTCGATTGATCCGTCGCTACTGAATGGATTTATTCGAAAATCGAACGGCGATACTATTTGCTGTTTACGCTCGCGTTTATGACGACAGATCGAACATTGTCTATCAATATTTACTTGTACTCGTGTCGGAAGATCGTGTTGAGATTATATCAACAAAGAGAAATATAGAATTCAGCGATGAATAACATGGAAGAGAGAAGGCAGGATCGATAACGTTTAAAATGTTTTGGCAAATCGAAGTGGCCATTCCCCTTACTCTGAATAGGAGTATCGCGATGAAGCATTAGGAGGGATATATTTGGCCGATGTAGCAATAATTTCTATGCATATAGAGACGCGTATGCGCGCGTACGTGTAGGTGGTACAGTGACGGCACATAGATCACAAGGGCCTGCCGACACGCGACAGCACGTGCTTCCCTGCAACCGCTTTTCTCCTTCTTCTTCCAACACCACGTGCCTCTGTACTTAGGGTGAACTTCATGAGCTTTCCACCCGCCGCAAACGACAATCCACTCGAGTGAATCCCCCTTACACGTATATGTGGCATAACCCTTCTTCCAGCCATTACCATCGCGCTATTCATCCTTAATACAACGGATCTCCGGAATGCTCCTCGAATCGTGGAAATTCAAAGTCGAAAATGCTTTACACATTTTCCTATAATCTCTGAGAACCCCACCTATTCACCCTGCTATTTATTCCCAAGAAATATGCATGGATTTCTGGCAAAGGTCGCATCATTCATAAAACGATCCAACACATTAATTACCATCTAGATAAGGCTGTTACAAGATTGATATTCAGATTCGTAGGAGGGGACCGAGGTTGGACCGGGTCTCCCTAAGCGGGCAGAATCGAGAAGGATCTCCTTCGACATCCGAAGGTGGCGATGCGATGGTGAATAAGGGCGGGCGGCCTCAAGGGGGTTTAACCCGGGGGTTGGTGCATATTTCACGCTCGGTGGTCCCATCTCGCGGAGACAATCTGAACCAGCGTGGATACATCATCGCGTGACGCCACGTAATAACCTCTTGGGCCACAGCGAGTGCCTTTCAAAACCCTCTTATTTATTCATCTCACCTCGTCCTTGCTCTGTCGCCGTTCCACCCTCTTCGGTCTCTTCTCACCGTCCCGACGCGCTTACGCGAAGCCCGGAAGCGAGAAAACATCCTGATGGCTCGGTCGGACGAGGCTTTGATTAATGCGCCCCGCGGAAACGCAAAGGGTCGGATTTTCCAACCGGAGCTACAGCGTTTTCTTATATTTTATTACGAGTCTTGTTGGTGGTCTTCCGTCGGGCAACTTTCGCACTCGATATTGCGTAAAATCCTCGAGTGGCCATGATATTTCAGAGTTTCGCAAATTACGCTTGTTATTTCGCGGGAATACAACAACGATCGAGCTGGTCCGTTGTTCGCCACGAATAATTGCCACGACCGAGCCGCCGCTCGAACGAAGAAAGCATCGATCAGCCCGAGGCTGGCATCGCGCTCCGGCCATTCCACGAATAGCGTCTAATTCATCAGTGAATTCTCTCGTATCGCTTACCCGCCTTGATTTTTTCCTACCCACGACATCCTTGGACAGCTTCGTCGCCAGATGTTGCCGCGTAAGCACGTCGACGAAGGATCTCGCGGTGAAAAGGAACATCGGAACAGGCTACTTTTCACCCTAGCCAACGAGACTCGTGCCACCCTAACGTTGTACGCGTTTCTACGAAGTCTCTTCTTCGCTTTCGTTTCCTATCGCGACTTTTTAGTGTTCGTCGAAATTAGTCCCGGGAATTAGTTGTACTACTCTCTGAAAAAATGAAACTTTTCCCATTTCTTCTTTTTTAAATTTACATATCAAGACTTTGCTTAAATTTTTGCACGATGTCCATTTGTGATGGGATGCCTTAATTGGTTATTCTGCTTGGTACTTTGGTAACAATTCAAGATCGTAGACGCGTAAAGAGTATTTCTGTGTCGGAGAAATATCGTCGAAACGGGCCTGGACCGGGGCCGGAGCCGTGGCCGTTAAGATAATAATAATCTTACGAGCGCGAATCCTTCCGCGGCGCGAGACACGAGGAACACGCGTACGTTCTCGAGAGCTCGTGTCGACACACGTACTCGACTCTTCTCGTGTAAGCCAGGCCGGCAGAAAGGCTATTTGTCGGATGACAAACGAGCGTCGGGCTACGTGGGTGGCATCGGCAGTCGCGGGAAATGGTGAGCACCGCTCCGTGTCGCCGCACGCGCTTTCGTGTCGTTCGGTTTTCGGAATCGGCCACGGATGCGAGCTGAATTCGAACGTGTCCGCGACCGACCTCCAACGTTCCGCCGGATCGGAGTGGATACACGGAAATCGGGGATTTATTTCGGAGAATACCCGTGTTTTGCCGGGGAAGTCATCGATGATTTGTAGCCGATTCGTTCGGGCTTCGCAAACAAAACTAGAGAATCGCGATTTCAAGAAAAATTTTCATGGAAAAATTAAGCTAGATTATAAATTATTCACCGAAGCACTCCAAAAGTAATTAAAAAAGAAATCCTTTGTCTCGACGAGCCTGAAATCGCGTCGGTCGCAGAGGCACGGTAGAAGTAGATGCAAGATAACCGGGGGTAGATTGGAATCGTCTCGTATAAGTATTTCTGTCCGAGCTAATTCGTGTTCACAGTGTATAAATGGAAGTTGGACGATCGTTAGATTCGTGATTCTGATTACTTTATCCGCGTATTTTAGGCACGATTCTCGATGTTACAAAAAGGGATGCTACTGATCAAAGTACCCTCTCCTTCCCTCGAACGTACAACGATACCGTAGTTTCACCTGTTCCATTGCAACGAAGGGGTTAAAATGCGGTCGCGACCAGAGTCCAGTACACAGCCCATTCCGTTACACGTTCCGTTGTCTTCATTCAAGGAAACGAATCACCGTGTCGGTGGTCGTTAAAGACGCGAACCGGCGCGAAATTGGAATTTGTTCGAGCGTCGTTGTCGGCTAGTAGCGTAGATCAGCGCCTAGTATCATAGCTCAGAGAGCATAGCTACAGAGAGAGAGTGGATGCATTTCGGTGGGCAGCAGGGTAACGTTTCACGCGGGCACACACGGGCTACGTGAGTGGCACGTAAGTGCGTGTATGTGTGGCCGGCAGGCACATAATGTCTAATGGGGGTGATTGTGCTCGCGCTCCGTGACGGATCAATCTGCCACCCCCTTCAATCCCCTTCTCTCGGCTTCGAAGAGAGACCAAGAGGGCGGGAGGGCACTGGATACAAGGGAGAGAGAGAGAGAGAGATAGTGGTAACCCTTGGTCTCACCAAGCCGAAACCCAAGCACGGACTCGCGTGGATAACGCGCCTATTCGTCATACCTACGAAGGGCTGGAATTAGACGCTGGAAACATTATTAATCGACCAACGTTCGCAGCCAACTCGCGTCCTTCGTGTTCACCAGCGAATTTGCCTCCCCGAGATCAACGATACACCGTGGAAATCTTTTCGAAGGGTGATCCTGCGGTAATTAACCCCGTTACGCCGTGTTTCATTCCGTAACACCCCCTTCGGCGTCGTTCGATTCACTGAACGAAACTTTTTGATGAAACAATAATCTTTTTTTTAAATTTTTTTTCCAAAAAAAAACAAAAAAAAACACGAATTGATTTTGAAAGACGATAAATTTTGATGTCGTAAGGTTGGACGTAAACGATTGGTAATCGGTTCGTATCACATGGTGCACCGTACACTTGGTCGCGTTATAAATAGAGGCTGGTTATCAGCTTTGAAATACAAGCCGCCCGCGGGAAAAGCCATTTTAATTACCGGGCTAGACGCGTGCAATTCGCCGCCGTGCTGTCGACTTTCCGGGCCCCGGCGGGTCGCCGATATCTCGGACGCCCAACTAGTTAACCAGGAAACGCAATATTTCAGAACGTACGGAGAAACATTTATAAGCGTAACCTGTTTCCAGTCTCCGTTCTGGAAGCGGGCATATGGTATAAAGTAACGAGGCGATCTCTCATATCGAGCCGCCCACGTGCACCGCGTTGACACAAACACGGCCGTTCCCTGTACAACCCGATCGTTCTGGAAAAACAGCGACGATCCGGTGATCGAGAAACGAGCAAGTTCCTCGTTTCTTCGCGGTACTCGTCGATTTCGCGTGCACTCGTTTACGCCTCTTTTTCTTTCCCTTTCTCTGTAAAACTTTCACGACGATTCGCGCGACAAATCTTATCGAAGTTGAAATAATAAATTTTATTATTTCATTTTAATTATATTTTAAAAGATACCATAAATTCCTTCGATCTTTATAGCATTTAGAATCCTGTATTTATCGTGTTACCAGCATATTGCAGAACGATGAAATATGTAATCATTTAACGAGATATCTAAATCTACCTGATCTCCGACTTTGCTGTTACATCTACTTCGATAATATTCATTTACGGCATTTATCCAATATCCAAGAGCAATGCACCCATGTTATGCCCGCGGTTATACACATATCTATACATCTGATACCACATTCTTTCCTAGTTTACGCATTACTTTCTAAGCGATCAGTGAAAGGACAAGATCGCTTACCATTGAAACCTCGCAATATACATAGAAGGTTAAACGTCGATTGATAAGTCGGTCACGACCGAGCAATTGTATTATTGCTTCGTCCACAATCTATCATCGAGTGCAACTAATTTTAATTGCTGTTATTAAACAGCTGAACATTCATAGATCACGTTTCTTCTGTTTCTACTTAATCCATCGATTTCAATTTTTATCTCTTAACTCATAATCAGTGTATCGATAATGGATTATCGGGGTTGATTCTGGGAGCGATCGAAAGGGTCGATCTCGAAGATCCACTTCCGGAACAACTTGGTTTCCGTTCTTACCCACCGAGACTGGTAGCGAGAAAAGTTACGACGCTGCTCGTTCGGCCACAGATGGCAGCAGAAGGTTGTTGAAACAGTTCTTCGTAAGGGTAGCAACCCTTAAATTCAAACGAAACATGTTCTAATATATCGTTGTACAATTTGTATGAATAATTTTTTAAATTACACTCCATTTAATTCTACAGAAAATGGTATAGTATTTACAGTTTGCTGATTACATTGCTTCCTTTGGAATGATAAATGCTGAGAATAACGTTACAACGGATTTAAATCGAACGAACGTTGATTATAGATTCCTTCAACCGTACTTCGAAGACCTGTTGCGAATTAATAGCGAAGATTAGTTATCGCGGATCGTGATCTTAATAGACACTATCGCTTCAGAGCACAAGCGTCGATCACTGAGATCTAGGGCGTATTATTTATTCTTCGATTTCAAGCAATTTATACCACCAGCCATTGCACGCATCTATCATAGGTGGCTCTAGAAAGCGCTTCTTTATTTATCCATTAATCAGTGTTTAAAATTAGCTCGCGATTAAAACTCGACCACAGTCGCGTCGACAGAAGAACGAAAGAAAAAATCGTTCGTTTTCTCTCGATTCGCGCAAGGACGTCGAATTTTGTCGATTCTTAGAAGGAGCATTTATTTTTTATAATCTACTATCGTTTGTTTATCGTATGATGATTACACGTAAAAATCGCGAATGTTCGAAAAGCAACTCCAAAGCGTTTTCCATAAAAGATCATAAATGGACCATAGGAGGGATCGCTAGATCACCGCGAAATCGTTCGAAGGGTAAGAAACGAGAAGCGTCTAAAAATTGATACGGTGTTTCTGCGGTCCGCTGGGATGCCGAGATCGTACCTGCACGTGCGTTATAATCGCGGCAGGCGGAATTTTTTGCCGGCACCCGACGAATGGGATCCATTCTCACCAAATCCTGGGGTGCGGTGGCAGGGCTTTTTCTATACATTGAAAATTCTGCTGGACACCGCGAATCCGGGTCGGTGGCGCGTCGCGTATCCTCGGTGTCGGGATTTCTGCGGTCGTGTCGGCCGGCTATAATTGACCCTCGACGCGTATATTATAAATGCGTGCAACGGCTACCAAGCAGGCAGGTATATCTGGTGGTGGGTAGCGGGTAGTTAAGAAGTGGCTGCAACTTGCACGTGACGCGTTATGGCTTTAACCGCAACAACGCGCCTCCGACCGCAGGAACCCTTCACTTTCCTCTTTACTTCTGGCCCTCGATACGCCACCTCTCCGATACCCCTTGCCGCGCCCATAATTACTCGACGATGATACCAATGGTATATCGATCATCATACGGCTACCCTTCGCTCCTCCGTTCCTCGCCCGTCTACAGTAATCCCCATTAGCCACCGTAATTACCAACCGGTATTATGTACCGATTCAGAGCTACGTTTCTGCGAACGCATCTGTTCCGACCGACTATGATCAAATCTAATTTACACTACAGCATAGCGTCGGTGTGTTTGTTGAATCTATGACGAAGCTCGCTACGTCTTTATAAATAAATTTCTCGGTTTTTCGAATCGAACCATCGTCTTGCCCGATTAACGAGTTAATCATTTTCTCCGTTCCTATCAGAGATCCGTTTCTCGATCGGGAAACTTTACGGGAAAGTAGCCGCGTTCTAGTTGTAAATCACGCGCACACCGGAGGCGTGGATTTATTTTCGAGTCCATTTCATGGCATCGGCTCGCCGAGGATGAGTCATGATTGTATTGTTCGGCCGGACGAGGAGATACAACACAAATCATTTCCTGCCGTATCCCTATCCATCTGCCTTCGCGTTTACGCGTCGAGCCGAGCCGCACCGAGTCCGTGCGTTTCGTGCACGCGTGTCGATCCGCGACTCGCGGCTGTGTGGGTGCAACGACGCGCAACGCATCTCACGCTCGAGTGCATGCGTCGCGCAATCGTCTACCGTCGGACGCTGCACGCGACGACGCCACCCGCGAGAACGGTTTCGCGTTTCCCGCCAACCATCGCGACCACCTTTTTCTTCGATTTCATCAACTACGGCACGCGCTACGACAGCTGCGTGGCCATTACGTTTATTCCGCTTCGCCCTACCACCACCGACGCGGTGGAACTTTGTAAAATTCACCTGCTGATTATATGTAATTCGACTCGAGATACTGCATCGTCAAATTCTTTTTATTTCGAATAAAATTAAATTTTGCATAAATTAGTTAGCCAAGGCTTAAGATACAAGTACAGCTTGCAACTATTCCAGCTAATCTTCCAGACGCTAACATCGATATATCTTTTCTTACTCTACATGACCACGCGAAGCACGGTTTCAAACGTAGCAATGCTGTTTACAGATAAAGATCTTTATGCTAAAGAATAAGGGCATCGAATACCTTTTCTCAAGAGTAATTGTATCAATCGCCGCGATGCTTCATCGGTCGGTGTTTCTGCATGGTAACGGAGGACAGACAGAGTAGCAAAGAGAATCACGTTCGCTTAGCAACCAAAGGATCGCCATAGCCCGAGACGTCTAGCTAATAGATGCCAGCAATCTCGGGAACACCGTCCGTTCCGTTGCACGGCTACCTATTTCTCCAACATCAAACCGAATGTCCGCGCTTCTTCATATCAGAAGCCGCATATCTGTCGGCGTTAATTTGTCGAATCGCGCGGCGTCGTTAAATCCAGTCGCAAGTCGAGTGGATTCCAGTTGCTGCGATTCAACGACGGATACAACGAGCAGTGGTTCAGACCCCTGTCCCCTACTTTTTATTAATTCAATTATATTGAGGAAGCAGCGGCGAGCGATAACCAGGCTCCAATAAACTCTTCTAAATCTCTTGCCTGGGGTACAAACGTCCTTTCGTGGATATTAATTACAAGCCGCGTGTACCTGTCTCTCGTTATCGGTCAATTTGTTTATCCGCGCTGGAATGCGCGTTTTCCATAACGGATACGCTACGTTTCGTCGGATTTTTCATCGAGATTTTTCCTCCTCTCCGTCTCTGCATTCCAATGGACTCGTACCTACTCAACATCCCTACTCGAACGTACGCAGAAGCGTCGTTCGTCCGGACTCGGGAAAAGACCAACACGCCTCATTGCTCCCCTTTATGAAGTTATAAAACGCAGCTCTTTCGCAGTCGTTACTTGACGCACGAACGCACCGAGGGAAGCGTCCAATTCCCGTCTCTTTGCTCTCGTTTGATTACTACGCGATCTTTAGGAATCTAGCAACGGAATTTATGAAATCTACCGGATCGTAAATTAGCCTGGATAGTAATGGTGATCGTTTAATCGACGCTGCCGCAATTGCATCGGATCGAAATGGTTCTAGAGTGGCGTGTGAAAGATGGCTTATCTGTGGCGTCCAGTACGTCTCGTATCAACCGAGCGAAATTACACTCGCTCCAAAAGGATCACTGACGTTTCTTTCAATCTCTTCATCTTTTCTTTTATAAAATATTACAGGAAAAATAGCTACGTCGCGTATCATCTCAAACTTTTTAATAACAAAATGTTTTATTAACAACCTCTAACGACTATCGACCCACAGAAACACGCATTCGAGAACGCGAGCGCGTTTGCCTTTCGAGAAAAGGGCAGTTGAAAGCGAAACACGCGAAGAGAAAGTGTGAAATTGACCTGCGTGGTATGGTCGTGTCTAGTCGGAGTTAAGGTTGTTCGTCATGTTTTCGGAACGCATGAATTTTCCTTTTCTCAAAAGCGTTACGAATAAATTACGTCGACCAGTTTCCATCGTTCCGGTGGCATCTCTAACAAGCGCGGAACGCGAAGCTCGGCGAGGAGGAAGACTGGCGAGGAAACGTTTCGAGTAGAGTCCGCCCTGGCGGGAGACACTGCCGGAGGATCACGGTGTCCCATATAAATAACTACCGGTGGAGTGTCTACCAGCTCGACCGTTTCCCTTCCCCTCGCCAGACGGTCCGCTGTAATGACATGATTGCATACCTTCCACACACGCTCATTCCATGTTTTCCTTGCCTTACCTACGCGTATAGAACAAGGTGGAGGAGGAGGAGGTCGTTGGAGAAGGACAACGGGAGGGAGGGGAGGGACATTCGCGCAGGGTCCTTTCCCTAATAAGAATGTACCCAATTTATTAAAAAAAAAACAAGGGTGATTAATTTTACAAAAACCTAGTGAAAATCGGAAAAATCTGGAAACACTCCGCGATGATTCAACCTTACCAAGCCTCGACAGACCAAGCGTGTACGCTGGTACTGGCGGGAGGCAGCAATCGAGTAGGCATACCGATACCAGAGGTTTGCGCGCCCGGTATAACCGCGAATAAATCCTCTAATCTAATTGATACGGGCGGACGGTATGCAGGCTCGGGTTGGTTACACGCTAAAACGGTGGTTGTTAAGTAGCCCCGACGAAGCAGATAGCGCTCGGCCACCGTAGACCAACGTAGAAGGAAAAACGACGTCGTGGTGGGATCGGCAGCGCATTATAACGGAAGAAACGTCTGCCACGGTCCCGGGATGAGGAATGTTTTCCTCAAGGCTGGGTTAGGCTAGCTAACTAGTGGACGAGTCGACGCGACGCGTCGGGTGGATCGGTTTTTCAACCGCTTCCGGTTGGGAGTGCCTGTTGCTATCACGATCCTTCTGTACACCCATTAAATGTCTTCATCTTCTCGATCGCCGCGCCGGCTAGTTTACGCGCGGCAAATTTCATTGCGCGACCATCGCAAGGGGAGAAAAAAGGTATAGGAGGAGGATTCGGTTCGTTTCGAACGACGATGTCCGGCTTTCTTAATAAGATTGACACGATAAATTAACCGTGAAGGAATATTGAATAGCATCGGTACGGGAAACCGGTTCGCGTCTTGCAAATGATCGCGTTCCGATATCGTCTCGAGCCAAGCATCACCAGACGCAATATCTGTAATTGTTGCGTAACGTCGCTAGCATTACGTAGGCACCGACTACAGGTTATCTTTAAGCTCCTGCCATTTTCCTCGTTTTCCTCCTTTTCCTCCTTTTCTGTCGATTTTCCAACACGCGGCTGTTCGTTTGCTACAAATACCTGTGTCGTATTTGCGACAAGTGGATAGGTACTCACATCCATGAAAAAACCCCTTTCAATTCTCCGTAGAAGAAGAAGATTCTACCTCTGGCACAACCACACCATAGAAATTCTCTGTTTCTCGTATTCGATCGTTCTTGCAACGCGTAAACACGCATAGAATTTATTAGCAGGTTCCTGGACGTTTCGTTCTCTTTGACGTACGCGAACCATGCCGCCTATTGAATGGAACTGACCGATCTAATGGCGGAGTAGAGCAACGAAACAGGAGATTAAAGAGACTCGAGTGGTTGTTCGCTAATGATCTTGCCGGGTTTAGAGTCGTGGCGACGATGTCGACCACGATACCGGCTGTTTTACGGCACTCTCTCTCGAAATCGAAGGAAACAAGATCGCCGAGGATGGTTCAAAATAAGAATTGGTCACTTTGAACCCCCAGTAGATGAAGACTATTCGATTCGGACTGCACCAAGATAGCTGTTATTTCTACGTTTCTAAGCGGATGATAGTCATCCGCGCGGGGTTGTTTGGCATAGTTACCAAGAAATGTTATCGAAGAGGCAAGAAAAGGGGTAAAAGAGAGAGTAAAGTCTTGGGAAGAGAGCGGTAGGAAAGTGGAAGGAAGGGCCCCCCACGAGCCACGAGCAGGCCCTGCTCTCCGTGTGGTCTCCACTACGCCTCGCGGCGACCTCATCCCTTCTGCTCACCACGACCATCCTCTTTCTCCTCCTCCTCCTTCTTCTTCTCGCCGATGCTCTCTCCTCTCCTCGGCGTACATAAATCTCGGTAGGTTGCATTTATACTTAATGTTGCCAATATACCGCTTCATCTCCCTCCCTCCCCCACCCCGTTCGCCTTCTTTATTAGCCGAGAGACCCACCACCCGGCGGAATCAAGGAGAGTACGACACGCTGCTCCTCAGGTTCACCCGGTCAACCCTGGCCAGGGTGAATTTATCGTCCCCCTGGTATCTAATGGATAGCCACGACGCCGTACGTCATCGACGTCTCGTGTAAGATGTTTCAGCTGTGCGCCAAAGGATCCTGCTACGTGGACAGGTTCCTTCTCATCGTTCTTTTTTTTCTACTTCATCATTTTTCTATGAATTTTCTATTCTATTCTTCGTCTGAATTGCAAGCTCAGGAAGGGATGATTTTTACAACAACCTTCTAAATATTGCGACGTCAGTATTTGGACGACCGTTCGACGATTTAGTTGGCAAAGGTTGCAGCCCTGAATTGCATTCTAACAGCGCTGTTAGAGGATCAAGCGTGGAGATCACCCAAAGTGGACGAGCACGATCCACGTGAAGGATGAAGCTACATCACTGCCAGCTCTCGGCACGAATCCTACACGGCACGTCGGCAGTCGGCATGTTAGGCTTGCCTGTGACCTTGAACGACCCTACTGTCACGAGGATTTACTTATCGAACTTCCTTGCAAAGGCTGCACGGTTCCTGGTCTAGAAATAGCTGTACACCTGTTCGCGGATCGTTCGACGATGCCGATCGATCGGTCCACTCGCCGAAGAACGTTATTCTTCTTAGGGTAGTTTTCTCGTTCCGTTGATTAACCCTTTTGATCAAGGCTGAATTTCATCCCGAAATGGTCACTCGTTGACTCGAGAAAGGTCGTTTCTCACGTGTGCCGAAGCGAGAAGAGGAAAGAGGAACGGGGGTTTATCTACGAGCTCGCCAGGGCCGTTTTTCTGTCAATCTCCGCGTGATCCCTGTAATTTCCTGTCTAGAAAACCACGCCGTGGCTTTAATGCTCCATTGTCTCAGCCCGCTCGTTCACCGCTCTCTTCTCCGCTTCGCTCCGAACTGCACACCGCACTACTCCCAGTTTACTCCCACTATTTTAACTATCAGCACAGCGGCTCTCATTCCAGCCAGGCCAAAAACGATATCGGCATCCGTTCGCCCTCCAAGGTGTCCGCTGCAAATTACGCGACCAATTAAAGTTAAGACCGTCATCCGTGCCCTACGACTTGACCTCGTTTCTTCGATGATCCTATCTTGGTTTACTACGCAGTCTACGTTCCGGGAAACGTTTTACGATCTACCAGCAGCTAATCAGAGACTATTCCCAGCGTTGAGAGGATCTTCCGCTTTGCAAATGGTTCCATCGCGGATACCTTTCGATCTTTGCAATTTCGTTAGGTAAATGAAAAGAACGACCTCGTTGACCCGGTGGGGGACAGGGACGGTGTTTGATAGAGGGTCGCGTTGAAACAGAGAAACAAAGTGGCCGTAGCGATGCGCGGTTAAGGGGGTCTGCCGGAGGGTCGGCGAAGGTAGCCAGAGGAAGGGATCACGAGGAAAGGGGCAGAGGCATTGTGATGCGCGGAGATCGGTCACACGATAGACCCGGTCAAGGACGTGCTCCGCGTCGGGTTCCCAAGCGAGTTGAACACACCGCCATGCCATACCGCGTGTACACGCGGCCGTCTTCGTTCCCTGGTTCGCGTCCTCCAGGAATCCCTGCATCGCGGGCAAACAGGTAAATTAGCTCGTTGGGTATAATGGAAAATCAGGCCATGGATGATAAAACGATCGTTTTAACGCGCGTTGATCCGGTAACTATGCGTGTTTCCCATTAAAACTAAAGATTTCAAAGTTTTGCCCCTACGCGACACGGAGATCGTGAGCGGGCAACGTTTGAAAACGGCTCTTAAGTTCAAATCGGAAGCGGCGCTGGAGGTTTGCGAAACCGTGGAGATCGTATCGTGGTGGAAGTGTAGTAAATCGGTGTCACTGGTACCGTGGCTGCCATTCGTGCCGGTTAATGCAATTAGATAGCTAGTGGTGGTAGCACGCGCTCTGCAATCCATGGCGCGGTTAGGGCGGGCGTGTTGTGTGTACACTTTCGCTACACAACGCCGGCAACCTCATCTGACCTCCCCCACTCGTGCTGGCGCCCCTCTCTGCACTTGGTGCCTCGCCAACTTCGATCTTGCCGGCGATATTTCCCTTTGTATCAATTCTGATGCGTTGCTCGAAAAAGGGAGTCAACGTTTCAAAGAAATTCCTCATAAATAACCCCGTCGAAACTTTAAAACTAATCCCAAGCATCCCTTAATTACATTGCAAATTAATTGGAATTTATCGATTCGATAAAATGATAGTCAATAGAAAGTAAAACGCAACAGAAGCGACGAAACGGGTTAAGAGAGTGGTCGGAAGCGGCAACGCGATAAACCTCGAGCGATCCTCTGGTGGTTTGCTGGCGCGAAGGCGCGTGCAGCCACGTAGCTCGTTAAGTCCGGCGAACGATGTCGTTTGTCACAATTTCAAGTCGGGATCGAATAAAGGGCGCAGCTCGGTCGAGCGACTCCCAGAAAAATTGCCCGCTCACGAACTGCTCCCGGAAGTCTCGCGTTCTTCGATGGCGGACGAGGTCGAGCAAGCCGGACGGTGTAAGTTGCAGGTGCACAGGTGTATCCTCCCTAGAGAGGTTGCCTGCACGTATTCGACTGCTCGCTTCCCCACGGTTCTATACACGGTCGACGCGACGCCTACAGGTCCGATCTGACCTCTCGCTTCCTGCAATTTGGCGTTCTTGAAAATCAATGTGCGGACGACTATCTCGCGGTTCCCATCGCTCCGGTGGCGGCTTCGGTTCGCTTTGCTCCCCCTTGAGAAACAACCGGGGGAGACCGACCTAGGGGAGAGATTAACCGAGGAAAGAGAAGCCGCGGCAGTGAACCTCATTTACGCCGACGCGACCGCTTATTTAGGCAGTCCAGACTCGTGTTCCGCTCGAGATTCCTCTTCCTAACGAGTTTCGAATCTTCTAACTTAACTTCCCTAAGCTCGTATCATCTCGAGTTTGCTAATTGCTCGCCAAGCGTTGTTGTTTCTTTTTTCCCTTGATTTCGTCGAGCGTCGTTGAATCATCACTTCCTTTTTCGAGCCCGAACCGCGAAACAATTGCGAAATGTAGGCTCGCGATTGCGCCTCTCCTTGGGAACGCCTTGCGAAATCGATGTCGCGCGATAGCGCCCGCGATACACCTGCATATGATGATTATAATGGCGATTACTCATGACCGGGTTTTCATTTCAACCACACACGTGCGAGGGAAAATAACGCTGAGAATCCCCTTTGTCTATACCGTGTCGTCGCGAATTCTTTGCTAATCACCCCGCGCCACGGTATCGAGTCGTTTAACTAAAACGCGCGAAGAACACGCGATCCGTTTTATCGATTTAACCAGTCAGATCGTGTTGGATATCGATTCCTAATTACCATTATCTCGCTGTTGAAATACCGTATTCTTCTTATCAAAATTTCCATTTCTTTCAACACGCCTCTACTAATTTACAATCCGATAATCAGCTCGCCGAGTAAATTAATCTCGGTTCTATTTAAATCTCGTCTGGGAGTTGTACGAGGAACGAGTACGAGTAAGATCGAGCCGAACAATTAAACAACGCCGTAGGGAAAAAAATGAGGCACTTTCGATGATCGCACGACCCACTGCGAGCAAAACGAGTCGGCGTTCGAGGGGAACAATGAGGGCCGCGGGAGAAAACACAAGGACGATCCCACGTCGTCGTCATCCCGTGTTTTCCCGACGTCACGATATACCAGCAACGCGTGTTACACTCTTCTACGCGATCTTATTATACCGTTTTTACCCTGAACTCGCTCGTTCTCTTATCTTTTATACATGAAAAATGAAATTCAAATCTTCTACACGTGGAAAGCACGAAAAGCGGTGGAAGTTCTCTTGGAGAACGCAATGACTAATTACAAGTAGAAATTGTTGAAACTGGTATGACTGTCTGATTACGAGGCGTCTGATTACGAAAAACACGTGTCACTGAACGTTACCTCGACGCGTTCCCCGTATCAATCTGCAATTAATGATAATTAGTGCAAATTAGAAACTAAGAATGAAGGTGTATTTCAATCTCTCAACAGGAATAACTTCTTACGTATCGAATCGCAACTTGTGTTCGGTTAAAAAATACGAATGAAGACATCGCGATATATGGATCCTTCGTGGAAGAAACTTGAAATTATTTATGCAAACGTAGAAATCGGAGGAATAAGATGGTAGACGGAACGAAGGGATCGGTATCGATGTCATATCGAAGCCTTGAATGAACTGGGCCGCCTGGCCGATTCTGGCTGCCCTTTCTCCGATCGTGGCTGCACTTTGATCCCATAAACTATTTATGCTAATGACAATGCTAATCGTGTGAAGTCAGCGGGCAAGACAGCATCGCTGTCGGAGCTGGTGCACGCCGCGTCGGCCGTTTCGAGCAGAAAAACAAGCCGTTCAACGAGCAACCGCTATGCTAATGTTCCGCTGGCATTAAATGGCGTGAAATTCAATTGGAAAAATGCCTCGTACGTTATCGTTGCTTTGTCTCGAACGACACTAGTTTCCTGCCTAACGAGCACACTCCTACACCAGTTTATTTCATTCTTTTTTTTCTCTTCGATTCACAGGATGCCGAGCATTTGAATCTAACAGTTAATTGTATATGCTTTATAAAAAATTTCGCGACAGAAGTAATTTCTCGATTCCACGCGAACAATTTTAACGCGAACTATAGGAAACAGGACGTTCGAAGAACAAGACGCACGATTCACGGCTCACGAGGAGTAATTTCAGATGCTTTTTGTCATCGTGTAGAGTCGATCGGCTGTTTTTCCATCGTACCAAAAGCGGTATCCTTCATCATTAGTCCTTCCCTGCTCCGCTAGATTGGATAAGCCGGCTTGGATTGCCAGTAGCGCCTGGTAATCCCGCCCAATCACGGGCAAAAACCAGATGAATTTACCGAGTAACAACGTAACGACAACGATCTCGGCTAACGATTTGTTTCTCTGCACGCGGGACGCCCGATTCGATAGACATCGCGAGGTGTCGCCATTAAGGACGATCTCGAAACCGGCAGCGACGCTTACGAGTCGATTAATTTTTCTTCTACTCCATCATCGAATGATTGATCGTTTTTGATTCGTCAAGCTACGATTCACCTTTCTCTGTTTTTTTTTTTTACCGTGGACCGTCGTTGGTCCACGATTAATTGGCTAATTGTAAATCAGGTTTATTTTACAAACTGACGAGAAGACATAGACGGAATCGCGTATAAGAAGAAGAGAAACAGTGTATGGGATAGAGAATCCAATTTGCCGGGATCGTCGGTTATAAATCTGTCGGTTGGCATAGGTGGGAATTTCAGATAGAGACGTTACGTTTCCACGAACGGGGTTGCATCTCTCGTGGTGTTCTCCTCCAGAAAGGGGTCTAACTCGTCTCGCCTCTTATAGCGTTGCTGATCGAAGAAACGATTTCTCGGTCCGCGGAGCGGCGAGCTGAAAGTCATACGGTCGCCGATCAGGCTGCACGACTTTTGCGCCGCTCGCCTTGCATCCCATTCCGAATAAATTATCGTTCATACGTTCGACTGTCGCCGGTGCACGTTCGACCGGGAAACTTGTCGCCGGCCAAGTGCAACAAGCTGGCCCGCCCAATGAGACGGAAGCTGACTTCCGTAACGATCGTGACCGAGCCGCCCTTCGAGACTAACGAAACGTACCTTTCTAAATTTCATTTCGAAAAGCGTATTTCTCTGTTTCGTAAATGCTAGGTGCTCGACTTTGGAACGTCCCAAAGGTTGTGCCCCCCTCCTCGTAAAGCAATCATTGGCGAACCAGAAAGAGATTGGAAAGAAACTATTAGAAGCACTTCCTGAACCCTGTTTTCTTCTCCGTTCTTGCACTTGTCCGCGAATCGAGGATAAGGTACCCCGGTCGATGTTCTTTTCACTGTGTATTTACGGAAATTACGGAGCCCGCGGGCTGCTACTTTTCTGCCGACAGTGATTCGTATACTAGCCACAACCTGTGGGGCAACGATTACGGTTCTCGCGCGCGCTTCTAAGAACCATCGTTGTCCTTAAGGTCCCGAGAACTTGGCTCCGAGGCTCGGCTCTTTCTTTCCCTTCTTATCTCGCGCACAACACGACTCGCTCAAAACACCGTGCTCATACGAGAACAATGCTGAATGGAGAGCACAGAGAGATACACTCGATTTGCAACGTCCTCCGGCTGATTAGCTCGATCGTTCAGATCTACGGGGATGAAATTGTTTGTCTACAAACACATCTGTTTCCTTCCGTTCAATTTTATTCTACGCGTCACACTTGGAATTAATAAACAAATAGAATAATTGTAAATTTACGTTCGTTCAGCTTAATGCTCGATTTTCCCACGGAACAGTAAAATATTCATACAGTATCGGGATCGAGTGACGAGAAGAAAATACGGTGCCATTAGCAGGCACGGAATTAAGTTGCAACTTAAACGCGGACAGGTTCCCATTGGCAAGCCCAAAACTCGTGCCGCTAGTCCCTTAACTAGCTCTCGAATTGAATTGAAATGTGGTTCACCGTAAACGGATAGTCCTTAAATGGTTGGTCGGATTATTGGACGCGAGAAATTCTGGATTGTCAACGTTGCTCGTTAAGAGAATCTCGGTGAACGCGTTAACCGATCGCTTCCTCGATTTTCACCGGGAAACCGAGAACGCCAACGCGGCATTTCATTGCTGCCAACCGGATTTTTCACCCCGCGCACAGGCGAACGCCTCTAATAACCGTTCGAACGCAGTTTATTCGCATGATATATCGGAACGAGTACGGCTTCGCGCTCGAAACCTCGCCGTTGACCACATTCTGCACAGTAGCATACGCGCCCGTGACGTTTTTACTGTGATTTGTGAGGTGCAGCCAGCAACCGAAAGGTATTTAATTTTCCATTAAATGGAAAAGAATATTTAGTAGAAAATTATCAGAAATTCCTCGAATAGTTCTCGAAGAGTATTTCCCAAACATTTATCAACGATTTAATTCTATTAGCCTCAATGATATTTCTTAGCAACAAAAATCAACCGACTATCGGTACATTGGCTGAGATATTTCAAACTGATACGGAGAACTACCCAAGTGTTACACTCACTTATTAATGAAACTTTTCCAGCTTGTAGAGCTCGTCGAGCTGAACACGCCTATACCCCGTTTTGTGGGCAGACAGCTAATTGTTTAAAAGATATTAATAATTAAAGTTAGTTACTACTTACATTGAGAAGTATGACAAACTCACACATACAACTCGCAATCCACGGTTCAAATCCTTGGTTCCTAACATTTTTTTTTTTATAATGATAATTTGTCTCTTTTTGAATAACTATTACATAAAAATTATCATAAAAAAAAAAAAAAAAAATTTTTGGGAACCAAGGATTTGAACCCAGGACCTTTAGATTGCGAGTCATGTGTTTAATCACGGAGCGGATCCATGACTCACAATCCGAAGGTCCTCAGTTCAAATCCTTGGTTCCCAAAAAGATTTTTTTTTTTTTATGATAATTTTTATGTAATAGTTATTCAAAAAGAGACAAATTATCATTAAAAAAAAAAAAAAAATGTTGGGAACCAAGGATTTGAACCGTAGATTGCGAGTTGTATGTGTGAGTTTGTCATACTTCTCAATGTAAGTAGTAACTAACTTTAATTATTAATATCTTTTAAACAATTAGTCGTCTGCCCACAAAACGGGGTATAGGCGTGTTCAGCTCGACGAGCTCTACAAGCTGACAAAGTTTCATTAATAAGTGAGTGTAACACTTGGGTAGTTCCCCGCCATCGAAGAAAATAAAAGAGATGAAAAAAATAATAATTATTGTGGCGCGAAATACGATCCGTTGGAAGAGATCGGAACCCTTTTCACCATCGCCATCAAGCGTCACCGGACAGATAATAATTAACAGTACCGTTAGAAGTACCGACGCGGTTATCAGACGTTAGGCGAGTCCTGAAGCTGCGATCCCGACAGATAACATGCTGGGAGGTTGTTTGAAAGAGTGTCGAGGGACCAACAAATCTGCCGTTTATCTCGCGACGGTTCCTAAGGCTGGTCGTCGTAGATCATCGACAGGTAGAGAATGGTAGGATGGAATTTCAGGTCGGTGGCGATAGATAATGGGAGATGGCGTATCTGTGTAGCGAGGAGCACGCGGCAACTGGACTCTGGCTAGAAACGGGAACGTAGCGCATCCGCTACATAAAGGCGCGGCAGTAGACCTTCAAGCCCGGAAGAAGGTTCGCCGGGGCTACGAGCGTGTACACCGGTCCAGGCGGTATTCAATAGCATCGATAATAAAATCATGGCGGCGTGGTTCGCGCGCTGGTGTGCGTACAACCACCGGAGAAGAGAGGTCGTACGATACGCGTACACCGTCATCGTCCTAGGGCTAATGACTAAATTGAACGTCTTCTCTTTACTATTTGTCTTTCGTTGGTAATCGAATGGATTTTCGATCGAACGATGAAGAAATTCAAGCTGGAAAAAGCACCCACGGCTTCTGAGTTCAGGTACCATCCTGTGTTGCCACAGCAATATCTCGTCTCCGATATACCTTGCTATTAACTCGTTCCCTTCGCGCATTGTTATGCCCGTTCTCTCTCTCTGTCGAGGCTCCGAGGCATTATTAGTCGTCCGCGCGCACGTGTAATTTCAACGAATCCCCGTAGGAAAGTTCGGGATTGGATCGAGGAGGCTCGCGACCCGCCAGGATTCGCCTCATGCTAATTAGATCCGATCGCGCAATTATCTGCTTTCTCCATCGGTCGTGTTCGCTGCTAGCCGCCGTGTCGCGCCGCGCCGTTCTGTCTGCAGCTCGGAGGAACAAATTCCTCGGCTGAGTAACGTCCGTTTAAATTATACTCGTTTCGAAGGGAGCAGGCCCACCGAAACGGCCAATCGTAGCTTCAGGCTCTACCCTGACCTGGGTTCACCGGTAGCACTCTCCCTTTCCATCTTTTCTCAGAGGCTGATGCACCTGCCGCAGCTGGACCCGGTTCTCTCAACATCGTGCCAGCTCACCTGTCACTTTCGCTGAACCAGCACCCTGGCTGCTTCTGTTTAATTAATCACCAGCTACTTGAAATTGCATAACGTTTAACGCTCTTTCGTTACAGCCGCGAGATTGATCGGTATCTTAAAGATCGAAAACGGCGGGGCTTATTTATCTATCTATTTTTAGTTAACGATTATGAAACATTTTCTATGTTTCGCCTCGCAATTATTAGCTTCGCTTCAACGTCGCGTTGAAGATACACAAAATTTCCTCGGTATTCGAGGCGCGAAGAGGCGAAGTCCGCGAAGGTCCTGCGCGTCCCTGTCCCCGGAGGCAAGGACGAGCACGATTACCTCACCTTCTTCACCATCTGCCCGATGCGTTGCACGCTGGCTCGAACCGGCAACCAGTCGAACCATCGTGACCAGCAGCCTATTGCTTTCCAAAGAATTCGCGCATTCCGCTAGCCGAGCGGCGTTACGTACCGGCAACAAGAGCAAACCGATCGAAACGACTAATGCTACCTACGCGATCCTCTCGCCCCTCCCACTCACCTGCTCTTTTCCTTCACGTTTTCCTGCCGTACGGCCGGAATCGCGAGTAACGCGATATGAGCCTCGTATATACGAGGCCCGTTGCACGGACGGTTAAAAGGAACAGAAAAGGTTGCAGTAGAACTGGCACGCCAGGGTCAGTCGGGTCGATTCGGTAGAAGCTCGTCCCGCGACTTTGTTTTCGCGCCAGAAACTTTCAAGCTGCGGTCGCAATGAAAGCGGATTTTCGTCCAGGGTGCTAGGTTTCTTCATTTTTGATAAAATTTTTTTATATTTCACTGGAAATATTTGTTTTAAGAAGTAATCGAAGCCTCCTCCCATTCGTGGCAACAATAACGAATTAATTACGCTCGTGGAACGTGAATCACGTCGTTTCCTGCGTGTTACGATATTTCCTTGACCTCGCCTCCGAGTCAATTCCTGGCCGGACACTCGGGGAATTACTAGTAAACGCGATATATCCGCACTTGCTCGGATCTGTTGAGAAATAAAGCAAACGGCGTTCCCTCCACAGATAACCGGCACTCTCTGACAAGGTCTTCGAAGCGTATTCCACCATGTTCGCATTTTACTCGCTGAAAATGTCAGCTCTGCTCGCCACCGGCTGACCACTCGTAACAAACGTCTTGACCTTCTGTAATAATCCGCCGATGATCGAAAGGGGCTATCGGCAATGAGATTTCGATCGAACAGATCGAGAATATTACTCGTGTACGTCGGTCGATCGATTGCAACGGAGCTTGTTAATCATTTTTCTAATTCCTTTTGTCGATCGGAAAGGACTTTTCGATAAGATGACCGTTCTTAACGAAACGAATTCCTAACAAAGTTATATTTCTGAGGTTTCACCTGCCAACTCCTCTTCGAGAAGGTCACGATATTCCGCGCTGCTCCCAGAGCAATCCTATTATCCTTTACAACGCCTATTATCCTTTACGCAATTCGAAACATCGAACGATTTACGATAACTCGCCGTCTGAACTTAAACGTCCGCGTAGAATCGGTTCGAATGAAAATTCCACCTGTTGAAAACTCGATTTCATCGATTCGCGAGAAGAGTTCGTTTCCTGTCGAGACAAAAGGAAGGAAACAAAAGTCCCAGGTATCCGACAGGGCAACGAGAAGTTACGAAACGCGAAAGCAACGGTCACGTTCGACAACTCGCCGCGGAGATAAGCGGATCTCGCTTTAAGTTATTCATGTATACGCGCGTAGATCCGAGCCGACTGGTGATTATACGATGTCGTGACACAAGATTCAACTGGCAGTGACTCGGCGGAGGCGTGAACGAGCCTGTTGATTGAGCGGTAAGATCCATCCGACCTTTCCAACATCGTTCACCGCGAACGATCGCCTAAAATAAACCGTTCATGCTAATGCACTGCCGACTGATAAATCATTTCCACTCTCCGCTGAAATTGCAGACAATTTCGACGCGGGACGCCGGCTACCGGCGCCCAACCGATCGACCGATCGAGCGTAACGATGCGTGCCAACCTTCTTCTCTTGTTTTCTTTTAATTGAAATTTCCGAAAATCAGACAAATTCAAAAAAAGGTTTCGTCAGAGAAACCTGACGAGCTTTCCAATAAAACGCACAGGAGCATTTTCTCAGATTATATCTTACTTAGTTGTTTCTTTTACCGTCGAGGAGCGAAGAGTCTTCCTCGAAATCAACAGCGCCAGAGAGTATCCCGTCCGCGTATTCCCAGGCGCATCGTAATTAATGGGATCCGCGCTCGGCACGTTCCTCTTCCACCTGCTCGCCGAGCCGTTTAGCATAAAAGTCTTCATTTGCGGTGTCGTGATCGCGGCCGAGACAACCGCGACACCGTCCACCCGTGGCCGGTGCAATAAATTAACCGTGAGAGGGCCTCGGGCGATCGACCAAGATCCCCCTACCATAGCCTCCCTTAACTGTACAGGCCAATTAATCGAGGTACCGGGAACCTGGTAATAGCCTATCTCTCGTTACTCTTTCCTCCCCGTTGTCCAGGTATATACGCCTTCTCCACGATCGCCTTCACCCTTCTCTTCGACTTCCACGCAGAGAGAACTCTCGTACTTTTCCTCGGACTGATTCTCATCCTTCTTCTCGTCCTCGACGATTTTAATGAAATTTTGCGGCTAATCAATTTTCAGAATAGTTCAATGTAATTTAATGTTTCGAGATTAAACGTGGAACGATGGAAGGGATTGTGGTTACCGCGATGTTGCGTTCGTTGATCCGAGGAAGCTTCGATCGAGAGGGAAATTAAAGTAATTGCAACCGCGGAATGTTTTCAGATGCCGAGAAAGTGGCGACAGTTTAGAGACCACCTACCGGTTTCGCTGTTGCTATTACCGGTACACCCTGATTACGTAAATTTCATTACGTAATCCAGCTGAGATTTTTCCTCATAATTTCGAGTTATTCGAATACGGGAACGTCGTTAGGTGTTATCTGTTGTATCAGGTGTTGCATATTCGCGAGGAATTTAAAAATCAATGAAACCTTTGATTCCTGTTTAATTATTCGTTCCATACTCGCTTTCCGACCTTTACCGAGCGGTCAGATTTTGTTGCACGCGATAGCGAACAATGCTTCGACCTTTCGGTTCACAATATTCGACCCCGTTTCTGAGATAGTTCTTATTAAAGCGTATCAATCGGGTTTTTCTTAGCAACCGAAGTCTCTGAACGGTGTTACTGCATCTCATAGCGATACGAACGCGAGTTCACCTTCCCTGCGCTCATAGAATTTGTAAGCGCAACCGTATTGTGGCGCGGAGAGCGTGGATACGGTGTTGTTAAACATGAGATCGCGTTCGATCTCGCATGTAACTGCATTGCACAGTGTATCGCATTAAAACGAGTCTCGAGGCGATGGTGGTCGCCTCCTCCGCAACTTTAGTCCTCCATACAATATCCTCGAATCTCTTGCTACGCTTCCGTGTATCGTTTTCACGCTGAACTTAACGCGTACTCCTCTTTTAGTCGATCTTAACGATTCAATAATCGTCCCGATTTCATTTCCTTCATACGATCAGCGCTTACCGAGAAGTATTCCAACGCGAATACTTTGTCGACTGGGAAAAATGTTGAACACGGTTTTCAAGTTTGCAAGATTTACTTCAAGATCCAGAGACGCGTGTAGTTCAACGGAAGGGCCGCTATTCGTCCACGTTTCCGGCGCAGTTCTCCAAGGGTGATGGTTGATAAACACGGACAGCTCTCGACGTATACCTACGTGTCGGCTGTTCGGAACGTAGTCACGCGAGGAGTTGCAGCACCACTTTTATTTCATTTTTTTAATCCGTTCTTCGGTCGGTCGTTGCTTTCTTCCGCGTACCGATTTAGACGTCTCCGCTGCAATCCCCGATTCTTGCGAGTAGAATTCATTCATATTTCTTCAGTCAGAATCGCAAAATCGAAGCTGGCATCGATTTTGTGTCAGCGAAACGACTTTCAGCCGAGGGTCGCTCTCGGAGCTCTGAAAAGGAGATTAGAAACGATGGTACCCGACTAATAAACACGGAAACGATTTCACCGCCGTGAACAGGTTCCCATGAGGGGCTCGAAGAGTTGCACAGCTTGGCGCAATAACCAATAACCGTGGACTGTGACCGCAGAAAATGTCCATCTTAGGATCGGAGCAGAACGGAGAGGGCCTGCAGGGCAAAATCTTCCCTTTTCCAGCGGAGCGTCATCTTCTTTTGCTTCCCTCTCTTCTTTCCGTAATTCTTCGATTTCCTAGGATCGATTCCCGCCGTGGCCAGCGTGAGATCGCGACCGTTCGCGCTGTTTGTACGACGATAATGACCAGGATGATACCGCTTTGCCGGATCCGTCGGGTCTCTTCAATCTTCCATCGATCCTCGATAAATCATTTCAGTCTTTATTCCCACTAGAAATCGAATTTTCTCCTTCCCTTTCCGAGATCCACGCTTAAATCGTACAGAATGCATCAGAGTCCAGAAAATACTGATTCATAAATCCAAAGAAAATTAATATGCCTAAAGAATCTTTGAAAAAATCCTTGAGAATTAAGTTGGTCAATCATTAAATACGATGAAAAGTTCAAGATCCTCTAATCACGGTATCCAAGTTCAAACAGACCCGTAAACCGGTCGTGATTCAGTCGGTCTACACCTGTGGCGCAGGTTGGTTCGGTACGAATCCCTGGTCGCAGGATCGTCCGCGGCGATCCTCTCGAAGGATCTCCACCAGCTGTTACGATACAAGGGAACCCGGCAAATTGCGTATTTACCCGATCCTATTCCCCGCGGAGGGTAAAGCGTGCTAGAGTAAAAGCGTTCGAGCGGCGTTCTTCAATAAAATAACATTGATATTTCCGTACGCGAGCCGAGTCTCGTTAGAACGCTTGTTTATCGGTGTTATTATTACACGGCACATAGACTTACGCGCGGCCTTGCTGATTACATACCTACAGGTGGTCGCAAAACGACCGGTCGTCGTTGGACGATCTCCGAGGATCACTCGGCTCGAAGATCGGTATCGGATCGGTGCAAAGTCGAGATTTCAGATTTTTCTGCGCGACCGTCTTATCAATCTATCCCGCGCGATCTTTTCACATCGGTGGAGCAAAGGATCAAAGTATAGGAAGCTGGTAGCCAACGATCTCCTGAATCTGCGAAGATCTACGCCCACGATCTATCAAGATCGCTCCTGTCGCGAGTGTTAGCTGTTGATGATACGGTTCTTGTCGCTTTCCACGATCGAATGGCTCTTTGATCAACGGAGCGAAACGCCGACACCTGCTTGGCGAAATGAACGATCTTAACACCATGATGGTTCAGCTACCAGGGTGGGTCGGAGACAAAGGTTTTAAACGTCCAAGTGGATTGATCCAACTATTTATGTTTCTGTCGTTAAGTTCGATTCACGGAGAATTAATAGCAAGCGAAATTACATGGAAACGGCGCGTAACAAAGGGAATCGATCTCGATCCAAGGATCGAACGAGTATTCGAAGGCTGCGTTCAGGGTCGCGCAGCCAATAACGACCGCAATAAAACGTCGAAATCGGCGTTTAAGCCATTCCCTGAACGACGATCCTTCGACAAAAGGATCCCTCCGCGTTAATTCCACTCCTGAATCATCCCCCGATCTTCAAGGGTACCGAAACGAACCCGTAAATCAGCCTTCCGCAGCGAGCGCCGCGAATTCTCGCAATTTTCACGATATCGTTTCAATTTTTATTACTCCTCCCGTGTACGTCGCGGAACAACAATCTCTCTGGCGTTGCAACGAAGAGACGCAAGGCAACACCTCGCGTCCGGCCATCCTTCCTCTCCGTCGCCCTCTTTCCCGTGGTTATTGTCGCAGCATAGCTCGTAAACATAATTACAGCTGGTTTTTATTTTTACCTGGGCATTTTTCTTTATTTTTTTACGTCCGTTAGCGAGCGTCGGTGTTTCTGCTGCCTTTTACGAGCTTGGCCTTTTCTCTTTGCCAAGGCGTGTGCGACGATCTCTCCTTCGCTTCTGTCTTTTAGCCTCTCGCGAGTTTACGACGCGAAAGAGATACGAGTTTCAGCGTTTACAGAGCATCTGTTCAACTATTTCCTTTTTTCATTATTTAAAAATTTTTAGTATTCCAAAGTGTCGTTTGATAAATCATCGTTCACTTTCCGTCAGGTATCAAGGGTAATCCTTAATCCTGGTTTACAAATCGTGTAAGCACGGAAGTACACGTTTTTCTTCCATTTTATCCGGCGAGTTCGAGCCGCGTACGCGTCTGGATTCCAGGATGGGTTATTTACGAGACCGGCCGCGGATCTAGCTTCAAGAACCTCGTAACTCTTCCGAAGCACGTCCTGACGCCGTTTCGATAATGTTGCTCCTTTACATGCCGTAAACTCGATAACATCTGTCCTGGCTGACGTGTTCATTAATTTCGTGCGTCCAACCTTGCCTCCTCCTGCGGCGTTGCTCGATTCGCGCGACGATTCGCACGCGACCAAAACGATTCGATTTCTATTCGAGCAACTCGCGCCGCGGCCGGCTCGTTACAACCATCGCTGCGTTCTCTTTGAAATACAATTTGCGCACGAGAAACTCACCGGCTTCTTATCCCTTAATGAGCTATAAAATCCGTCTGTTCGAGGCCGCTCGGCACACCACGCATCTTTTCTCCGCTTTAACGAAGCCCATTTAATCTACGACCGCGCATTATATTTTAATAATGAACCGTCCACGGAGGCTGGAACGCTTCGAGTATGTTTTACAGGGGAAAAAATGAGACGAAAAACAGCGCCGTATAAGGTGGTATTAATTTTGTTTAGTAAAATTAAAATTAGAAGCGTATTTTAAAATTGTTCATGATTGTCAGCGTTGTCTCGGATGTCGAAGGGAAGAAATAAATAACTAGTTATTCGATTTCTAAGCTACCACACAGGAGCACAGGTGTCGCGCAGCAAGCAATAAAGCGGCGGATAATAACGTGGCAGGATAATGACGATCGGTGGACCATTGTTGGCGGCTGTTAAGGAGCCGTGAACACGCTGCGTTCGCGTGGACCCAACGAGCCATGGCGAGAAGCGCACGCTTCTCGCTAACATTTACAGTTGTTAGCGTCACTCCTACTCGCTTCCATCTTCTTTCCATTCTCAACTTAAATCCCTACCGCGTGGACGTATTCCTTTTTCAATTTTTAATAACACACCATCGCTAATAACTTCGTTCAAGGGACAACCATTGTTTTTTCAACAATTCCAATGTTTCCAGTGTATTATAATTTTTCACGTTGCGTAACCTTTTTTCCACAAAACAAATTTTAACACCTGACGGTACCATTATTTCGAGCAGAATGATGATTGAGAACGGACAATTGTTTAGGACACGTGCCCAATGCAACCGTGACGAGCCTCGTTCATTCACAGTTTTCTAAATTTACCGTATCTCTGCTGGTTAAACAATCATTGATCAAATTTATCTTGACTGAGTTGACAAAGTGTTCAAATTCGCACGGTGTCTGACTTCATTGTCGGTCGGTAATTAAGGATGAAATCATCGCTAGTTGTTTGAAATAGCTAACTTTATCGGATAGCCAGAAATTTGGAAACCAGGTCCCTTCTCGAATCGTCCATCTTATCAGACGAATCATCAGAGCGTTCTTAAATAGGCTCGCGATGACGAACGAACCAGAGCGCGTCGTCAATTGTCACAAATTGCTCGAAAACGCGGGCTAGAAAGCATAGCAGCTTGCTCGACTGTGTTTCCTCTTTAATGGACTCGTTGTCGCCGTCCCTGCTCTAGTCTGATCGAATCGACAGCGTGCTTCGAAGGCCGGATAGATCGGGAAAAAATTAATCATCCAGCGTGATTCATGATTTGTTCGTTAAATAAGCGCAATCGAAACCACAGCGAGCGCAAGAAATATCTTGTGAAAGTTTCCTTCGATTTGTGATACAGGAGTTCAAAGAACATTATTCAGTCTTTGTCTTTTAAATAATTCAAAGTTTTCAAATGAAATAACAATTTCTCGATCGAATCGTCAGCGATGAATTTTGTTAGAAATAAATGAGCAGCAATTGGTAGAAAGGAAACAGTGGAATAGCATCCTCGTCGAATTCGGAGGAGCCGTTGTTGGCTTCCACCGAAAATCATTTGCAACGCGGCGTGATAGCCTATCATCCTGAAACCGCAATCCCGGTTATTGTACACCCGCGTACCAGTACGGATGGGTCGGTGGACTCGGCTCTGTAGCCACGCCAGCCATTATCCACTTCCGGTCAAGTGTTTCTAAACTACGATCGCCAACCCCGTGTCCAATTGACGCGGAACGCGGATGAACATTTAAATCCAATGCCTTCGTAATTGCCCGACCATTTCCTACGCTTCTATTCGTCGTGCTTCTGCGGAGCAGATTCTGCGCGATTACTTCAAAAATCAAGAATAAACATTTTTAAAGTTTCCTTACTGCTTCCTTTTATTCGTTATTCAATTACACGAAATTTGAGGTGGCAAGTATTAGTAATTTCCATGATGGTTAACATGTTTCATCTAAGACACCTTATAGAAGGCGAGAACGTCTCGAGTTACAATTTGTAGTTCAGATAATTGAGAATATTATTTAATGTCACGCTTGAAGATGGTAAAAATCTATGTATGGTCAACGATCGATTTCCGGCACGCAGCTCGACCGCGCGTAATCGCCTAATTATTAATCCCCTCGCGGAGACGCGGCGCGATTTATGGCGACAATTAATAGTAGCATGGCTTTTATGATAAGCAACGAACACTGGCCGGAGGGGACCACTGCGAAATTGCATTCGCGACAATTTTTCATCGCCTAACGCACAAAACGATGCAAGGAAATTGAATCGGAAAGCAGTTGAACGTTCCTATTACATATATTAGGGGTTTTATCCAATCAATTGTTCGTTCAGAGTGAAAAAAGAAAATGAAGAAATTACTTCATCGAGTCATCCCATTTCCATGTATTCGTCACAGATTTCTTCGTAACAGCATTAAACTTGAAATGCAAAATTTCATTATCTTCATCTCACGGTAGCCGTAATTATACGATGCCTGTGTCGTTCTTAATTTGCACGGAGGCGATTAACACCAATTTATATGGACATTCTTAGCGTGGTTCATCGATTAGACGCGAAGGAAATCTTCATCGAGGATCGATCGATTTAGCCGTGATGCTGCTTCCGCGTTAATTAGCCTTGGTCCACGATACAGCGCCTAAAAAGCGGCTGTTTTAAGTTGAATGCAGATGGCGTCGAGCGAACGTGCTCGATTACAAGAGGAAGAAGAGAAGGAAGAGCCGGGAAAAATGAATAAAAAGAGGTGAATCGCGAGGCTCGAAGCGTCACGCAAGCATGCGATTGGTGCAACGCGCATTAGTAACCTGTTTGTTGGCCGATAAAAGGACTATCACTGAAAGTTTCACTAGATTTATGGATCGCACTATAGCAGACAGATCGGCTGGTTAACTGGATCGCGTGGTCAGGTAGCAATATTTACATATTTAGTTTAGAAGCAAAAATTTTCTACCGTATTCCAAGTGCATAGAATTTAAAATAAAAAGTTTTCGAGAAAAATAATTAGCCCTAAAAAGATCTATCACTTTCAAAGTGAGCAAAAATAAGTAAAAGTAACGAAGATACTCGGAAATCGCAATTATCAACCCCTCAATCGCATCGGGAAGTTGCACCTAACATCTAAGACTTTCGAGCGGTTGAAAACGCTATTTTCAGTTTCCCCGATCGAAGGGACGATAAATGGTCAGCTGGAAGGAGCAGCCATGGGAATCAGCGTATCGCGAATTCCGCTTGTCCAAGTCAAAGGACGAACCGACGCGGGAACCTCTTCTCGTCTCGATAGGACGGTCTATCGGCTATGTAGAAAGAGAAAGGGAAGGGTTAAGAAGCTCGAGTGGTATTCCGGATCAATTAACCGAACGGCGCCGAGGTTAACGCGGATATGAAAAGGGACGACGCCGTTACTAAAGCCGGCTGAACGAGAGCTCAGGTATGCGCGGATACTTCGTTCATACGAAACGTTCGCGATACCCCCTCGTCCTGAGTTCATCGCGCGAGTAAACTTTCGTCTATTCTACTTTTTCTAGGATCTCCTTTGAACATTTTTATTTCTCTCTTCCAAGATCCGAATCTTTTGTTGAAAGGCGCGAAATCACAGGCATGCGGGTAGCAGTGCGCGGTGAACGGTCGTAAGATACCACAGACATCCGTAACACCAGCGGAGCGGCGTTTATCATGTGAACACAAACGAGATTGTCACCTGCACACGCGTGACCGCGCGTTCCATTCTTACACCAGGTGTCCACCTTCTTCCGATTATTATCCGTCGACTCGTCGAAAGGGGAACGATGAAATCTTGAAAATTCTTCCCGAGGTGTTCTTTAATCTCGTGGACGATCAACTGATTCGATCAGTGTAACAACCCTCCAATGATTTCTTTATTCAATTCCCCTTGCTCGACGAACGAAAAAAGAAGCAACCTCTCATTGTTACTTTGAAGAAGGCAAGGGTCCAGGAACGAGCATGCATTCCGTCACCCGGTACATATGTAACAGGCGAACGTACACGCGGATGCATTTGCTAAGCGGATGTATTCTCGCTTGTGCGTTCTCCATACGCGGTTCGCTACCACTTGCCGCCTAGTCCACCTATCACCTACCCGAGCGAAACACAGTGGTCATTGTTTACGAGATTGTTTGTTAATACGAGACACAGAACGCGGACCCGTTCGCCGTGAAACTCGTCCGTGGTGTCCGGCTAGCGCGGCGCATCAAAGCGGTTCCACCCGCGATGACGATCGCGCGTACAGTGGCCAGGGTGTTACGCACGCACACGATCATTGATTTTTATCATCGAACAAACCAGTTTCCCGGCTTTAATGTCGTAAACAATGAAATTAGCACGCCGTAATCCACGAATTATCGGAAGTCAACGGTAAGCAAAGCCTGGCTATTTGTATTGGCTGACTTTAATTAACTCGACGCGTAATTGCTTGTCTGTACCTTGCCACCGGCGTACGATCCGCAATCTGGCTGGTGAAGAAAGATGGTACGATTAATAGATTTGCGATTTTGTTATCGAGAATATATAACAATGAATGAATTTTTCGTATTTTAATTATGACGAAACTTGGGAATATGACGAATCGGAGTTGCGGAACGGGTTGAAGGTATTCTTGAAATAAAATTGATTCAGAACCGAGGCAAGTTCATCCGGGTTGAATCGTTAATCGAAATAAGCTCGAGAACAGTCCACGAGTTGGTAGGATTGTGATATATAGCTGGTACACGGTACCGCGAGCGCGGAAGCCGAGGATTACAAGCGGTCGTCTTTATCGGGCCAACTTATCATAGACTTTTGTGAGTCGGGGCGGTTATGCAAATAAACCTCTTTCTCTTGCTCTCCACTCGTTCTCTTCCTCTGTCTCCCACCTGTAAGATTTTTACACGGGGAAAACATTCATGGCGTGGCCGGACCTTACCGTAAGACCCTTCTGGCGAACGCCTCTGCCAACCAGTTCCGCTTGAAACATATGGCCATGGTGCTCGAGCTTCGTCAGCTCGAATTAAACAAAAGCATTGCGAGCATGGAAAAAAAATTATCTCTTCTTCGTCATTCGAGTACGAAAGACTTGAGATAAATTAATTTTACAGGGAAGAAAAATATTAATCTATTTCAATTTAGATTTGGAAATATGCGATTCCTATTAAAGGCGTACACTTGCCGTCCTGTTCTCCGTTAACGATTGCATGGAAAGTTTCTAACGGGTCCGTCGAATTTTTCCGATCTAAGCCGCCGGACGCCTACAGGATACACCAGCAAAACCACTCGATCGCTCCCGGCTTCTAGGGAAATCGGTCGCATTATCCGTGAGCACGACAAGATTATGATAATTCTCGGTGTCCGGCCAGGGTGGACGAAGAGATTTTTTTTTACAATCTCCTCGTCGATGCATCAACGCTGTGATACTCTGCTCGATCGATGCTACCGATAAGAGGATCGATGGAACCTGCGACGATCGCGATCGAAAATCGAGAGTACAGGTCTCTTAATGAACGTCGTATAGAAGAGCCTTTAGGGAACGTTCGTGGAGACCGATGACTCGTTAGAAATCAAATTATCCAAAAGGAAATTTTTCTTTACAAACTTTTCTTCATTTATATTGGAAGACGAATGGAACTCAATTAGGTGGCGAGATTAGTGTTATACATTCTATTGAGCTAAATTTTTCGCAGCATTTCATATCCAGACACTGAACTATTGAACGATAAACACCAAGACACGATCCACCGGCTCGCTAATTGCACCGGGAGGATCGTGGACGTAAATTTCCGCTGAGAAACGGGCAATTAAGCGAAATTCCATGAAACAGAACCGTGGAATGGTCGAAAGGTTAATGCCACGGTAGTATCGCGTTCGAATTTTATATTCAACTTATCTATATTTCCGCGACTCTTGTCGCTGAATTGTTCGCGTTTCGTCGCGATTTCTTGCATATTGTATAAACTCGTTCTAAATTGATCCGCAAAACAATTTGCTGATACGAGGAACTCTCGTCATCAAAATCGACAGCGACATTTATATGCGCGTTGCATCCTCAATTATAGTTATTAGCTCGCTGTTAGTGGACTATAAAAATTTTATGGGATTTCGTCACTGATCTGCCACGGTCTGCTCGTTTAAACAAACTAGTCCCGCTTGAATTGCCTCCGTTCCGTTATAATATCTGCTCGAAGAAATATGTTTCTTACCATGTTTACATTGAATCATTTCGAAATTTGGGTTCTCATCTTTCATTAATTAAATACCTTGAGTGGCAAACGATGAAAGGGACGTTACAACGTTGCGATTTCTTTACGTTGGATAATTTATGACACGTCAAACCGTGAAGATTCAATGACGTATTAAAAGGAGACGAATCGTGTTCACCTGTAACGCGCTTAATCGACCGATTGCACGCGTTGTAAAACGATACCGCGGCCAAAGTCGTCATCGAATCTCGATAAATTTTATCACTCTCGTAAAACACATTAGTCCTTTTTCCCTCGGCTTCACGATCCTCGAGATTTCCTCGAGGTGTAGGTCTCCTGTTCAAACAAGACTCACGGTGTCCGATTATTGGAGGCAAATCATTCACCAAGAAATTTATAGCTCCTCCTCGTGTTCCTACTGTTCGCGTTTCAGTTATAAAATCAGCGAAAGTAACCTTGAAGCGATGAAAAATAAGTGATTCGCGTAAAACGGGGTGCAAATGATTTACAATGATAACTTAGACGATTCGACGAGGCTGATTACGGTTTCAGCTCGTCAAAAGAGTTAGTGGAACGTGAAAATGCTTGTAAATCGACGACAGGATCAAATGAAGTAGCTATTTATACGAAGTACGGTAAATACGTCGATTAATTCGTGTAGGTATTGGTTGCACGAGAATCAATTACTGAAATAACGCTGTCCTTCCACTCGGATTATGCTTACTCTTCGAATGGAATCTATGATTACCATGTCAAAGATATTGATGGTCGATACTTCGGGTAAACGTTCTTTAACTTGGCAAACGGTTAATATTGGAAGAACAAGTAGAAACTAATAAAACATGAAAGTACTTCAATCGTAGAGTAGAAGATGCCGTATGTTCTCTCCATCCATCATTGACATTACCCTTAATATTACATAACACTGTCTCTATAATTCACCACTCAAAAATTCAATTTTCCATACGGATAGGAAAAAATTGTCGAGTTGAAAATTTCAAAACGTTTGAATTGACATTTGGACATCTCAGACGGATCGATCAATCCTTAGATAGCAATCGACAGATCACGCGTGCTCGCAATTTTTACGAGGCTCACACACGTGGAAAGTGGTAAATTATTGCGAAACGAAGTCCACCCGAGTCGTTCCGCAAAGTAGTTCTACGCTGGTAGATTCTACGACGGTAACATTTCACCATGTCGTTCACCATAGGTCCCCTGTCAACTGCTGACGTATCCAGCCTCATCGTATGAGCTTCACTGATTTATTTTGTGATATTTGCCAGCGAGAACAATTAAAGATCGCATCGCGATTCCTTTAGTTTCACTCGAACATGACTGTTCGTTTGATTTCTAACTCAGAAAATAGAACTTGGACCAAACGTTGTTGAATAAATTTTTATTTACGGCTTAAATTATCTCGGTTAAGAGAAATTCGAACTCTTTTCGAATCGTTAAACCTATTAAATGGACAGATAAAACGTGTAATACTCGAAGATAAGCGCGTGTAGTACAGTTATCCACGGTAGCCCGCGTGCCGAATAAGGATTCGTATCGAACTTGAATCAGGGATTGACATTATTTAAACGATATCAAGAATGAGTTCCGCGTTTCAGATCAGAAAACTCTTCGGAAACTCGTCCTTGCCAATTTATCTATCAATCTTTCCTCCTTTTTTCCCCTCTCCTTTAACTTCCGTATTCCAAATGGAGCAGGTTCTCCACTTATCTTCGAAGTCAATGGAGGTCGCGCATAGATCAAGTGCAAAGTATCGGTAATTGGGTTTCACCGGAAATTACGAGGAGGAGGGAAACAACGACCTACTTAATCGGTCGAGGAGCTGTTGCTCGGTCAGTGGCGACGAAAAAAGGAGCATTGATCCTCGCGAAACGTTAGAAATTGCGTGGGCTGGCGGATATTATCGCGGACTTGATCGTTCAGGGAAGTCCAGTCGATCGGCTCGGTCATTGGCGAGGAAAAAGCCGTGCAACGATCGCGTTGCTGCACTTTCTCCTTGACCGAGCTTGCAACGCCGATCGAAACACACCGATTCCTTTACACGATCGTCCTCGTCGCGACCTCGTCCCGTGGGCGTTCTCGCACCTGCTGCACAATCCTTTCTTGGACCCGCTTTTAGACTTCACGGATTCTGCAAATCGATCGATCTTTCGTCACGACACAAATTTTCTACCGATCTTGGGTTAACAAGAGGCACAAGCATATATTAATTAATTATAAAAAATGTGAAGGTTAAGCAGGTGTCATAATTCCTTTGAAAATAAAAATAAAAAAAAAAATAATGCGATCGTCCCCGTTTACCAAGGTGGCTCCTTCAGGAACGATGCTTTCGCGTCTGCCGCTGATACTCGTTTCATATTCGCTGAACTATGTAATGCAAGGAAGAGAGATTAATAATTTGCAGTTCCCACCCCGGCATTATCGGGGCACGAGGCAAGCGGATTGCGAACATCGTGGTCCGAGAGAGCGGTGTGTTCAGCAGCCACGGCTGCAGGGTCGACCGGTCACGATGGCTCGGCTAATGATAGCCTGCCCTCCACTCATAATCAGTCCCCCATCTTAATTTATGTTTGCCCCCGCCCGTCCATCCGTCCGTCCGTTCGTACGTTCGTGCGACTGCTCTTCGATGTAGGTACCTGCTGCTCACCGTTGCCTCTTTACTCCCGCTAATTTACCGTAATTCGACCGCGAGACAGCAAGAGTACTTTTGATTCTGTCGCTGATTTGTTACGAGCAGGCCGGCCGACCCGGTTGACCCGAGAACAGCCCTGAGATTCCCGCTTCCGGCGCGCCGCCGCGATCGAGATCGCTCTTCCTCGCGATACTCTCAATCTTCTTCGTCTAACTCTCTTTTCTTTTTTTTTTTTTTTAATCATTATAACGATAGCGTTTGATTTTTTGGTACTAGAAAAATTTTGCAATTTTTGTGTTAGAATTTAATTAATAAATAATTATTCTAGTTGGAATTTCAGTATCGGTTGCTTAAGAAAATGAAAACGTGTGTTTTGCTAGAGTAATGCAGAAAGGAAGAGATGCTATTTGTTTCATCATCATTTGTCTATTCCGAGTCCTTCTTCATCCCGAAGAGAATTTTTCTTGTCGTTTCAAGTCGGCAGGAGTTTCTCGCTCAATTTTACTCGAACAATTTTTCTCTTTCTCGTAAATCGATGGCATCGATGAATCCTATCCGTGTCAGTCGGTGCTGGAAGGCTGGAATTAAGAGTCCCTCGTATCGTTTGCGTTGCGTGCGGATGATAGCTGACAGGTACACGCAGTTTGTTGACCCTGGCACCACTCGCCTTACTGAAACTATTTGCCAGCTCGACTCGACAGTTGCTAGCTCGCTTCGAGCAAGTTACAAAGAATCTCCTCGTGAATTCTTCGAGTCTTATCTTGACCCTATAAACTTGACCTCAAGTACTTGTAACTTGCGTTGTTGATTGAAATTTTAAGCAAAAAAGCGATCACAATTTCATCTTGGTTTTCCACCATGCGTCAGCACGCTTCGCGCATCGTCTCGTGGATCGCGTCAATTTGCATACGATCGATCGTTGAGTCGATCGGTTCTCTCAGATCGCGATGCGATCCACATCGGAGCGATTAGGATGTTCGGACACTTATCGGATTCTCTGCCTATCATTTTCTCCTATCCCCCTCCTATTTTCTAGCGCGCTAATGATTTCTGGCAAGGATAATTTACGCGTCGATACGTGTGCAAACACACTTCCGGCACGATGATGTCGCTGAAATTATAGCCGTCTACCTGGTAGCTTCGTTCATGGCAAGTAAACTGTTTTAAGCCGAGTATACACGTGAAATAGTGCTGCGGTAATCTTGTGTATCGCATCACCATATGAATTATAATATTTTTGTATCGGTTAATTTAAAACTCGTTAGTGGTAAAGATGATTAATTCAGTTCTTCAGTTCCTAACCACTTCACTGTAAATTAACAAGCGTACTCGAGCACTTACGCGAGTTTTCGAATTTTTAGGAAAATTCCGGGAAAACTGTACCCGGAGGAACGCGTCGCGACGTCCGTACGTGTCGATCGAGTGCGTTAATCTGAGCGCGGACGAAACGATCCAAGTGCGGAAGAAACGCGTCGGGCATTAATCGAACGGTTCGATGGTCAAGAACCAGTTCGCAATCAGTTGAAGCGGAAAACTGGAGCGGGGGACTGTTGTTTCACGTGGCGCGTACACGTGCTCGTTAATGCGAATGCTCTCTGTGTCATCTGTGTCATTGCATTAAATTGCAAGAAATTCGATGACTAATTCCAGCGTTATCCATTTCCTATACACGCTACTTTCCAAACGTCGCGTTAATCTTGAAACTGAAATAGAAGGAGCAAAGAACGTATACTTTGGTGAGAATTGCGAGATACCAGCCAGCCAGACGGAGGTCTAGGTCTAGGAGCCGATTGCCAGCCTAAGCACTCGGGGCTGATATAGTCGAGTGCTGGTGAGGGTGCAACGTGTGGCCTCATTACGTTAATGGCGTCATGCTCTGGCGCCCCCAGACTACTATACCTAGCTAGTCGGACCGATAGCCAATGCTCGCTGCCAACGAGTCAATGGAACCCTCTTGAATCGCTGCAATAAAGGGATGCACCGTAGCCTCTTCTTTTAACCCCCTAAATTTACCATACTATATTAACTCTCAAGTAGTATCAATTTATAACCAGTACACTTATAGCTTTCACTTCTATCGAGATCATAAAAATAGTATTTATCAAACCAGATCGCTACGATTATTTATGCAAGTTCGTTGTACTCAAAGTGTTACAAGAGGTTTATTAATGAAAAGAATATGTAAATATATCGTAATCTGGAAACTAAGTATCTCTATTTATCGATGCAAGGTAAAATGATATCAGAGAAAAGCGAAGAAGGAAAGAGATGAAAATAACAACTGCCATCTTCGTAACAAGGTTCATAAATTTCGAAATCCGATCGAAGCTTCTCCTATCGATCCCGGTATGATCGATACGAGGACGTTCTCCGAGAGTGTACGATCTCTGGCAGAAGGATCGTGCTCGTTAAAACGGATAATACGACTTCTGAAACGGTCTGTGGAACATAGACGAGCAGCTTCTTCCAGACTCGTCGGCTACTTTCTCCAACGACCGGCTGAGATCTGTATTATTAGTCGTTCCGGAATCCGCGATCGATCTCTCGCCCCGTCCTGTCGTACTTATTGAAATTCTTCGCGTCGACCGGTCGCGTTCCAATTTTACGAGATAAACTATTCGAGCAACCAGTGCAGGGGGATCGTTCGGATTCCCTCGCTATATAAATAATGGTTATGCATCAGGAAGACGTCGGATCTCGGGAATGTCTCGGTAACATCTGAATCGTTCGATCGAACAATTAAATCTTACGCCAAACTCGAACCGTTGCAAACGAGCAGATGTACCTTACGAACATTCCTTTCCGATGTTCTATCTCAAACTGGTTGCTTGACATTCAAATGAAACGAGAGGTATTAATTCAAGAATGTATCGAAGATTCTTGATTTTCATATAACTAGAAAAATTCTATATCGCTGTATTCTTAAGTATCATCGTCGAGACGTCACGGACGATCCAAATCCTTTGGATTTAATTGCTTTTCCGGTGCTCGTAGCCGTGGCAAGACGTTTCAAGCGCAACCACTGTTCAGACAGACTCGGTTGTTGCAACTGCACTTCCTCCGACTGTCGTTTGCGCAAGTATCTCCGCGTGCTACTCGAGCATTACGTGGCGACGTTTGCATTGGCAGAAAAACAGGTACTGTATTGTGTGTTTGCTAGCCGCTGGGCTTCCAATTAAATGGGACTGCGCGCGTGGGAGGAAAATTGCGCGTTTCGAGAAGCCTCTTTGTCGAAAACATTTTCCCTCTATCGAAACAATAAATTCCCAAGTAACAACGCGTCAGGTACAGTTTCGCGGTGAAGACAGAAGTCTAAGATCATCGCGAAAAGCATCGGGTAGCCACGCTATCGTGACACTCGAAATCTTGTGGAAATTCGTTTTCGATAACTGGTATGCACCTACGATGATACCGTTGCAAAGCTGAGCCACACCCTTGGCCGTGCACACAAGCATCCGGGCACACGCGATGAAACGAACGGCGGATACACGTGACCGTGTGTACACCGTAGCGGTTGTACCGATTCTATCTGCCCGATCCAGACGCGCTCTGCTCGTGGAAAAGGGAAGAGCCGCCTTGGAATTCGAGGCGAAATCGACCGTTCCTTCGCCTACGGATTCCTTCGTTCTTAAAACATTCTAATTTCATCGGGGGAACATTCTTCCGTTGGAAGATCCTCTTTAGAGAAAATCTGTGAGAGTTGTGAGTACATTGGAAATTGGAATATCGAGTAAGAACCGCTTAAATATTGTGACAGAGGCCAGGGTGGACCCACCCTTTCCCCAAAACTGCGTCCTATTTTAAACGAAAATCCTAATTACATCGTTGCATATATCTCGTGTCGCTTGAAAATGGAAACTGGAACTGAAATTATACGATAATCCAGTCGAAATTGGTACGGCTGTTGAACCGATTGCTCTCGTCGTTCGAGCGCAAGATAGGCACGGATTGCTAAACGCGAGCCGCGGCCGCGTCTGTCATTAAACCAGTATCCTAGACAACTGGCGTTGATTATTTAGCAATACAAATCATTCCGCGCGCGAGATACTTCCATCCTCCTCGTACCTGTCTATCTAGTCCACCGCGAGCCTCGCTCCTTCTCGCTTTCCTCCCGTTTCCAAGCGGGTTCTCGCGTGCGCGGGCGTGGTACGTACCACTTACGCGCGACTGGACGCGTACCTATGTGTACACGCAGACAGGCGAGCACGCGACTACCATCGAGTACAGGTATGTACACTTGTGTGCATCAGATAGCCGCGCGGAGAAACAGTTTCGTTGATTAGCGAGCTCGTTGAACCGGCCGTATTACTTTGTCGAATCACAGAAACGCTCCCAACATCGAGAATTATGGCCTTCTCCTGGTAGCTTAAATATTGTCGCTCGTGTCGGAGATAAAAGAGAAAAGTAACAATTGTAATTAATTTTGAAGTACACCATTGGGTAGGGATCGGTAATAAATACAAATGCACGATGCCTCGAAAATATCGTTGCATCGGAGGAAGACGTTCAGTATGAAAGATTGACTCCGCCAGACGCTGATAGCGGTCTCGGTAAATGATGATCGCGCGAAGAAACTAATGGCCGGCGATTATTTCAAGCGTATTCCGGGTCAGGCAACAAGACCGTGAAAAGCCACGGTTCTGGACGGGGCTTGGTCCAGGTTAAGGTGATATTTCCTCAGGCCAGCGATGCGTTCATGGTTGATTTCACCGAGATTAAGCATTTTCTTGCGATGCTACGAGCTCGAGGCTTGCCTACCTACCGTCTGTCAGACGATGCGCCACCGCCCTGCACGATTCAGGAAGCGAGCTAAGCTTCGAACGTTCTTCTAACGCTTCTTCCCCCCGTTTCTATCTCCTTCTACCTAGGCTGATTAGCCGTCTCGACCCTGATAACATCGATCTGGCCGACGACCTTTCCGATAACGCGTTATCAGAGGATCTCTCGGGCCACGGAATGACTCATCGAACGAGTTGGCGTGGCAGGGATCGTCGTGTTCCAGCAGCGAAACGCTATTGCAAACGATTATCCCCGTGCACGCGGAAACTCGAAGCTTGACGAGTGACTCTTCAACGCATTACAATCTTCCCGAAATGACTTGCTTCTCGTTAGGAGATCAGGCGTCTCCGTGTGTTCGTGCTTGCTTACTTTCGGAGAGGTTCTAGATTTCTGATCGTAGATAGGTGTCAAATAATAATACAACGACCTATTAATTAACAGACGCGAGTAAAATCGTAGCGGAGCTGAAAAGCTTTCTAAAAGAGCAATAAGAAAATTTTATATTACTTTGTTTTCTTTTCATCCAGGATTTTATATTACGATAAGATAGCGAGAGTGGATGTCACCGACTTCCGCCGCCTCCTTTATCGTCCATTCCTCTGCTGTGTCCGGTTCCATTGGCGGGCAAGCGATCTAATCGAATGCGGGATCTCGCGGTATCGTCGATAGGGGATTTTTCTTCTTTTTACGATCATCGAGCGAATCGTCGTGGCCGATGTCATTATCCTAGGAAAGTAGATAATGGCGGCTGGCAAATGCCTGGATCGGCAGGCAAACTATGCAGCAGCCTGGAGCCGCATTATCGCGGGATTACGTAAGCACCGTGCACGCCGCTACTCTTGTGTGTTGTGTTACGCTATAATTAGGACCAGCTTGGCATAACCGCGAGCCGAGCGCAAATACGCCCGGCGTGTAATCCGCGTCCGCGTACTATTAACGACCGGCGATAAACCTTAACGGGCGATGGGTCCTCGGTGAAGAAAAACCTCGGCTGACGATCGAGATGCCGTGCCATGGTGAAAGGGTGAGCGTCCAGCATCTTTTGATCGATCATAGATCGATCAGATCTTTTTGCTTTTCTTTTTCATGAAATTCTAACTCCAAGACTGGTCTATGAGACGCTCTGCTGGTTCTGATCGCCACGAGAGCTTTTGGATCACCGTCATTGTAAAATCAATCTACATATTTCAGTCAAAATAACTCATAACTGATTTCCAAGATCCCCTTATTCAATTTTCACAGTTATCTTCATCAAGACTTTAATTGGTCACACTCTACTTGAAACTTCGACTAACTTCGTACAGAATTTCTACCTAATGTAGAAACCACTTTAATCAATCTTACAGCAAGATTACAATAAATCAACAAACTCGAAGCGTATCATTTTCTTATCTTAAGAATAATTAAAAAGGTATAAAGTAGGTACGGACCGTGGGTTTTCGTACAACATTCGAGCGGAATCGAATGGATACGAATGGAATCGAATGGAATCGAGCTCGGGGTTTCGTTTCAAAGAAGGGATCTCACGGGTTTTATCGAGGCTCTCGATCGCGCTTGCGAATCGCGCGAGCCAGACGGATAGGGCCGCGATACACGTCGGCCAACCTGGCAGCACAATGTGTTCGGATAATTTATGCCGATGACGTAGAGACGGCTGGACGTGTGTACACGTGGTTCGCCGCGGTAGGTGGAAGAGGGTGGTCGTGGTGGTGGTGATGCAGATAATCACAAGTTTAAAGGGTAAACGGGTGAGGTGTGAGGTTAGGCCCTCGAGCCTCTCTCACCGCGCTCAATATTCAACAGGTATTTACATTCGCAAATTGTTTACGTCAGCCCACGATGAAATCTGTCAGGATTTCGTTCCCTCGGCAGCTTAACAGCCTCCACCTTCAACCGCCTTCTTCTTCATCTTCGATATACTCTTCTTGTTTCTTCGTTTGCCCGTTCTCCCTCTCGTTTACTCGACGAGGATCACCACGAACGTACGCTGGCGTCAGCCGCTATCCTCTTCCCCGCGCCTTTACCCTTCCTCCGGCCAGTAATTACATCTGGGTATTAATCAAGCGTACGTCGTGAACGAGAACCCGCGAGATCTTGATTTTCGCCACTTGCCCACGCGGACGATGCGCGAGAGTGTTGGCCAACCCCCGGCCAACCGTAACCCCGAGGTCCGCGCCAGGTTATTAATTTATTGGAGACGCCTGGTTAGCTTGGCTGAACTTGATTTATGGGACCGTGAACGCGTGCTGCGTTTTCTATGCGAATTTTTTTCAGATTCTCGTTTGCGTTTGAAAACTTCACGGTGATAGAACAAGTATTTCATTTCGTACTTGTTATCATTTTTTTTAAACAATATTCTTATTCTCTTATTAACTTGCTGGATGTTGCTTATCTTCGGACAACATCGTAGCAACTTCGTTATAAATAGGACTCATTAAATTATCTCTCCTTCGCACGAAAAGCAGCGAGGGGTTTATCAGAGTGTAACGTTATCATCTTCTATCAACACTAACCTCTATCCGCTCGTTCCATTAATTGTGTTTTGAAGCGCAACTTTGTATCGATCCCTCGTCCCGATATACTTGCGACAGATCAGACAAGATATATCTTTCCGACGGTGGACGAACAAGAGTAAGAAAAATCTTTATCGCTCGGCTACGATTAATAACGCTTGCCACCGAACTTGCTTTCCGTCGATTCCAGACGAAGCGATAATTCATCAAACCGGCTGAAAATTAAAGTTCGTTACTCTACGCACGACGCGTACACGTTGTTCGCCAATTAGATATCGCCGCGGAAACTGTGCGTCTCGAGGCTCTTAAGAGCGATCGATAAGAAAGCGTGTTAGGATAATTGCTTATTTCTCACGATCGATCGCCGACCACGATAAACCAGTCGACGAGTCGCTTGATAAGCTTGCGCGATTCTTTGTCTAATCAATCATAACGGGACATTTTGATAACGGTACTAAAAGGAACTTTTATTATCACTCACCGTCCTGGTTCATCCCGTGGCCTCCGTCATCTGTTCAAAAGAAAGAAAATAATTTAATTATTTCATCGAGAATTGGATCGAAAACATAGCTTTCTGATCGGTAATTAATCAGATGTAATTTATAGATACACGGTTGGATAATCTAAACTTTAGTTTATAAAATATTTAAACAGTGATGTCCGATCAACGATGTCGATACACCTTCGAACGCGTCTAGACGCAAGCTTGTCCCCGATGAAAAAAAAAATAAATAAATAAATAAAAATGGAAGGAGTAGCTTCTAACGTTGCAGGTTGCAGATCATGACGACTTGCAAGGAGAAAACGATAGCAGGCTCTAGTGGCGGAGTGCAAGCTATTTGTACTGGTGGCTGGTATCGCGGCATCGCGCTGTGTTCCTTTATTTAACCCTATAAATAACCGGCCGCTATCTCACCCCGTGAACGTTTCCTTGCTAAATACGAACACAGAGACGGGCATCGCGAAATATTACGTGCTGCCAGTCACTCTGTTACGGGGTTGCCACGATGCGAATCCCCATCAGCGATCCAGCCAGCCCGACCAAAGGAAAAGAATTCCACGCCACGATGGACCTTTCTTCTTTTTATTGTTAGAAAGATTGCGGGTTACAGAGGGGTATAGGATCGCTCGTATCGTCGTTCGACTCTCGTGCTAACTCTTTTAATTCTTTGGTAGGGTGCCAAAGATTGATAAACTACTTTTTATTAACCCTTTCACGGACGATGCAATTTTCAATCGAACCTTTCTTTATTCTAAACGTACGCTTACGAGTGTGATTTTCTTTGAACGTTTCGAGGGACTTGATGCTTTAACCGCGTTGTGAAATGAACTTGTTAATTTCAGGGGACAAGTTCCACCGGCAGGTTCTACAACGTTACATTCATCGTCACGTTCCTTCACAGAGGCGGACAGTTTCGATGCATATGAAATTAATGTACCGGGGTAAGATTTAATGCTTCGTACCTGCTGCCACTGTCTCCATACTTAGCGACGTATTATGCTGGCTTGAATGTGAACGCGGACATTGACAAATCGGGGGGATAATGTAGGAGTGGAGGAATTTTTAGAAACGACGCGTTGCTTTTATTATTCCAAAATGTGAATTTCCCTACGTCAGAGTTGTGCTTAAAGTGTTTAGAAAGCAGAGAATGTTTCTAATAGTAAAAAATTTATTTTTCAGGGTAGTAAGACGGAGGATGGGAGAACGACTATCGTCCAACGAAGGTGAAATCATAGGATTCACGAGGTTAGTAAAGCATACATTAGAATAATTTCAACGAGTATTAGGCGTACGGTTCGCATAAACGATCGCTGCGTACACGCCGGTATTAATTACAAATTAATGCAACTAGATAACCACGCGCCATTAGAGATAATCGCGGCTCGATCTCGCGTTCCCTTCGATCCGATCTCGGCCTCTCGATCGGCAATTAAAACATTGTCGCGACGGTGGTCGACGCGAGAAAATCGAGAAACGAGAAAAATCCGGCAAAGCACGGGAACCCAATTTATGTCCCTCCCATTCTGCAACTCTTCTATTTCTCTTCTCTCTCGTCTAATTAAGCGTTGTGTCCCCTCGTTAAGGATGTACCACGGTTACGTTCGATGTATCGATACTAATTGCTTCGAAGGGAAACGCTGCGACCATTTGAGAAATTGATTCCTACCATACGTTTCTCTATTTGTGGATCAATTAAAGATATTCGGCACTGTGCGTCAACTTAATTCCGTATACAATAAGCGTCGTTGCGAATTTCTTGGGGAAAACGAGGAATGGAACGAAAGAAAATAAGGAAACGAATGGAGCATCGACGGAGACAATGAATTATAGGCTTTGTTCCTTATTATCGAGACGATCTTTCTTCGGCACCGATGATTGGCCGCGTGATATCGATCTTTGACGATCGAGATATAGGCACAATGGCCCGAGGTGGTCCTGCGTGATCAATTTAATTCGAATAGCTGGACGTTGCGCAGCGTGATACAACAAATATTTAGAATCGCATTAACGAAAGGGTTAGCTTTGATTAACCTTTGCGTCGGCGTATGCAATTAGCAGCCTGATCGGTCCATATGGATTTGTCGTTAACAAATAAACCATCCATCAGAAATGTTTATTCGTGGATTTATAATATATCGAATGAAAGGGAACGAAAATAATTGAAGGGAACGATAGAAGATTGAAAATGAAGTGGCACATTCACGTGTGGTCTTCGAACTGATCGAAAGACTTTCTGTCAAATACTTGATATCATTAGATTTAACGACCCCTCCTGGATGTCTCCTTCCTCTTTCTTCTCCGTTTTCCCCCTGGTCCCGTTCACCACGGGCCATGCCGCGTTAGTGGCTGCTGCCAAGGCGGCAGCCTTTCATCTTCCTTAACCAGCGCCACTCTCTTCAGCGTCCGGAACGACTATATACGCGACTCGACCACGATGAGAGTCCACGAAGCGACCGCTGGTTCCGGAGAACTACCGCTTCACCGGACCCTTTGTGCGCGTTTCCTCTTCTATACAGGGTGCTTTCGTAAAATGCACCAGCGTATCATTTACCGAACCCTCTATGTCCCAGTTAGAATTTTGCAATCCTTGATTGTCGATTTCATTTCGATCGATTAAATCTTATGCCATGAAATTTTCATTTTTTCCAAAATATTGAAATACTAAACATCCAGAGATTCCAAAGTCTACCATTTTATAATCAGTTCCCAAGGAGTTAATTGACCGATTCTAGGCAATTTTTTGAATTTCATCCAATCTGATTGAACCGAAGTAGCTAAGGCGAAATCGCCAGGCACACCGTGTATACGTGTATGTACGTGCGCTCGAAAAGATCGTTGCCGTGGAACTCGTGGCAACTTCAGCTAACTCGATTGTTCCGTACGGAACAAGGAGGCCTTTCACGCGGCTCTTGTTCTGCCGGTCTTTGATGAAGGATCGGCACGTATCGGCCGGCTCGATGTCCCGCGAGGATAAGATTCAATTAAGTCGATATTGATGCGACGATAAGCGCAGTAAGATAACAGGGACTCGAGGGTAGCAACGTATCATTACGGCTTAATGAAGAAATTTTGTGCGAACCGATCTATCCGCTAACTCAAACGGGAAATCGTTTTAATTTCCCTCCTACGAGGGGTGTGTACATCATATGCAAACTTGCACTAAGAAATGAAGGAAAAAATATATTTAGAAATTGATGATACTTGGACTGACTAATTGAGTCTTATACTCCATAAACACAAGATTACAGCTCTCAATCGAGAAGCTACATTACCGCTAATCGAGTACCTAAAATTACATCCATCACGTACGCAGTTGCAAATACCGTGAATGCTTACGTTTCGCAATCACGAAATTAATAAATCCATAAAGTCAAACGTGCCAATTTTCCTCGACACAAACAACGCGCCGCTATCCAGCGAACAATCGCGCCGTAAATCATCTCCGGCTTCTCCTAATTGACGAATAAATCGCAGCCGAAAGTGGAACCATTCGTCATTCCGGAGAGGCGTACAACGAGCATCGTAAAATTCCCTCCGTCTGGAACGCTGTGCAAGAAACGGGGTTGATTTGAACCCTTTCACAGTGGCATTTATTACGTCACGATAAAAGGAAAAGATAAATCCTTATTATTCAAGAACTGTGAAAATGAAAATTTTCCTAAAAGCACCAATATACATAAGGTATGCAGCGAAAGGGTTGACGCGTGTGCTTGGCCGAGGTATTTGTGAATTCCGTTGAATTCCATTGAATTAACTCGGCGAACACAGTGCACCGTCATCGCTTGAGATCGTAATAGAAGCGTCGAGCGGCGTGGACGAAGATTTATCGAGGGTTTCCGCGAAGCACGTGCCAGGAACTTTTTGCAGGTGCAACATTCCTATCGGCTTGCGATCACGCGAAAAATATGACCGCGTTATTAGATCGAAAATCGGCGTCGTGATCGATAGAACGATCAAATTTTGAAATAAATGAATCAACGATCCATCGTGTGTTTATACAACTATGATTAACTTGTACCATCGAAGAGTTGAAAGGTAACGATCGCTGTTATGTAGCTTCGATTTCTAAAGGAATAAACTAACATCGCTTCGAGGAGGAAAAAAGAGTATGTACCTTGAAGAAGAAGAATTTCAAGAATGTCCCGGAGCGTGCTGATACACGATGGGCAGGAGAAAAAGCAGTGTACAAGTGTCTGCATCACCTGTAGATCGTTTTTATCGAGTGGACGTTGACTCGACAACGCGAGCAAGAAGAAGACTAATTACGATGATAGAACGTTTTATGTTAGCCTTTTAGCGTAATATCAGAATTCATACGTTCCGATGGGAAATGATTTGAACAACAAACACGCGGTTAATAACGAATAAATAAAATTAGAAGTATGTTAAAATATGAATAAAATTAGAATCGCAGGAAAGTATTTTCATCTAATCACGTATTCAATATATATATATATTTCATCTTAATTCGTGTTTCGAATAATTTAATAAAATATTTCATTTTCATTCAAAATTACTCTTTCCTGCGAAATAGAAGAACAATCGGGATGGATTCGTAAGAAGAAACATACGTTTTTTCTTGGAGTCCTCGTGCATACCTCCGGGAGTTGCAGCTCCGTGATTATGGTGGTGGAGGACCAGGGGATCCTGAGGATGCGGATGAATGGCGGTCAGGGCACTTCCGGCTGGGTCACCTGGGTTGACCCCGACCCCGACCCCCAGGTGAAGAGCACCATGCTGCGTCGCGTGTGCCGGAAGCTCCATGCTGATCATAGCACGCCACCCTTCTTCCAACCCTCCTCTTCCGCCACCCTCCTCCGCCGCGGACAACACCCCGTCGATTTGGACGAGGTGTCTCGTCAACCCCTCGTCTCCTTCTGAAACACGAAACGTTTTAATTAATTAGCGACAACGTTCTATTTCTACGAAAGAAAAAGCCTGGGCACTCTGTCACGAAGCTGTTTTTCTCGACTCCGGGGCCAGGCAGCTGACGGAGTGTCTGTTCAGAAAATGGTAACAGAGTTTCAATGATCGATTCTCGACCAGCTGGTAGCAAGAATAGCGTAGACAATGGGGTGGTTGAATCGCGGTTAGCGGATGGACGAAAGTCGAGCGTGTCGCGGGCGTGCAGAGAGTGGCAGAAAAATCGAGCGGCGTCGCGTCGCTCGAACCGCGGTTGAATCGCCTTTGCCACGCTTTTTACGCCCGCGGCCGACCGTTTCTTCGTTCCTCTCCGCGTAATGACCCGGCAGGGCCAATCTTTTTTGCTTATTACCGTCGAGAAGGCCGCCACGAAGAGGCCCGCTAGCCACCAGTGATTCCTCGATGAATGAAAGGATGAATGGAGCGTCATTTCGGCCGCGTTCCCGCCGATACTCCGCCGACCTCGAATGCTAGCCTAGCCCACGATTTCGGTTCCGTCCAAGGAAATTGCTTTTCTTGCCAGCTACCAGCCAGTTTAGATGATACTTCTCAAAGCTGACTCGATTATCCGAAAAAGTAGATTAAATTTTTGCCGTTGCTTCGAGCAATCTTGCAACTGGATCCCAAAGTTTCTCAACAAACACAAATACCAGCGCGAATAGAGCAAACTATTCCCTAAGTTCTCTCGGAAACGTTCCCTAAACGGACGTGGAGCGATCATCTTCGTGATCGGCGCTGAAAAGAAGCAGGAACGTCGAAACGACACGAAGAGAATCGGCAAGAAAAGGAAGGAGCGCAACCGTTGTTGAAGGTTCAGCAAAAAGTCAGGAACTTATCGGAAATGAGGACGAGGATGATTGTTTAGCTCGTAGGCAGCGGGTAACCTTCTGCTTGGAGGATCTTCGTTCAGGGTGCTTCTCGCTGCAGAAGAAGAAGGGGGCTCGTGCTACCAGGCGGTGGGCCCTCCTAATGGACCCTGGAATGTAGCTAGAACGCCGAGTAAACGTCGGGTAAAAGCTGTACGGATCGTCGATGGGGAGAGGAAAAGAGGAAGTCTCGCGGTCGGTGCGAGACTTGGAACAAGCTTAAGTAAAGCAAAGTGGGTGAGTGGTGGACGGGTAAAGTGCGCGTAAAGACCAGGCAGAGCCCCGAGTCGTTTCGATGAGACTGTGTTCTCTCTGTAACCGTGGGAGTCTGGCGAACGGCGATGCCCGGCTCCGTGTCTACGCATTCGCTAAAACCATTGTTTATGGCAGTACTGAACAGACCGCGTATACTTTGCTAACTAGCCCCTCTCGCGAGGGCACAGCTCTTTAGAGAGAGCCGAGAGCTCTAACTGTCGGGGATGGACGAGGATACGTTCCCGTGCACCGGCAGACTTTGCTTGGAAATCATGTTTGCCTAGGGAATGGGAAACGAGCCTCGCGTGTGGTCAGCGTCTTCCATCAGGATCGTTGCTTTCTAGATCTCCGGCAGTCAGCTGCCTTTTTTTTTCTTCCGAATGATTTGGTCATTCTTTACCTGTCGTTTGTGCTCTATTCAAGTATACGCTCAGGTGTGCGTATCTTTTCAAGCAATATACCTGATAATTATATAGAGTAAGGTATACTTTGAGGATTTCAATTATCTTGATGTATAGAACGTTTCAAGCAACCGGGACAAGCTGTGTCTTTACGACTTCTGCATAATAGACTTCACACAAATAATTTTATTTCTATCTCTGCAAGAAGCATTTCAAGTTAACCTCATGCTAATACCAAAGCGATCGACCTTCCTTCCCATCGTGGTCGGTAAAAACCAGAAAATTCCTCCGTAGAGAATCAATGTACTCGAAGTATTTAATATAAAACCTCGGATTCCTAGATGGAATAGGGCAAGAAACCGGTACAGTCCCGGTGGCTGGAAGGAGAAGCTAAGAGCCATGCAGTCTGTGGATCGAGTCTCTTATAAACTATACTTCGAAACAGATCGGTCTGAACAGGCTGTTCCGAAAAATGACGACGTATCATTAATTCGACGACGTTCTCGTTCATTTCCGCTTTTACGATCGTGGCCAGCTACGTGAGAAAGAATGCAACACGGAAGCTCCAACATCCCCGTAACGCTCCATCTCTTCCCTTCCCTATATAGATCATGATGAGAATTCCACGCGTTCCGAGCAACGATTCGAATAAATTAATAAACATGACCGAAAGGGAACGGAGGCGCCGGTGGATTCCAAAGCAGGCACGAAATCCCACGGGATCGGACGAGGCTGAATCCTTTTTCCGCAGGATCCCATCGAACGTTCCTCGGCTTTCGTTTATGGACCCGACCGGTTGCATAATGTTCAACGCGTTTTCGCGTGATGGTACACGCGAACACACGGATCGCGTAACATTGCGGATCGCTCACGAACGCGTTTAGTACCATGAATCCGTCGGTCGAGCAATTTCTCGATGCATATTGTCACGCGTTGTTAAGCGCCGAGAACACCGCCATTACGAGCAGTCAGTCAGTCGAAGGACCGACCGATGGCGGACGATGGAACAGAGGAAGAAAAGGCACGTTTTGCTTGGGCTACCGGTTGCCTCGACCAGCATCGGCTATTCCCTGTTTGCTGTTTACGTAAGCAGACGATGATCGTTCGAGGTACGCTTGGTATTCCTCTGGAAATTCGAGCGATACTTGTCTGCTCCATTTTCACTCCGCTCTTCCCATGATGCGTTTTTCAGAACCCCACGATACCGGGAGGGTAATTGAGAGATTTTGTTGGTTCGAGGTTTTACGAGGTTCGTGTATTGGGAATTTTTTAAAGTAAAAAGCAATTTAGAAACTGTTTGTAATTTTACTTTCAGAAAATTATTCAACTTTAATAACAGCGCTCGTCCGCCGTTAGGTTAACGATCGAGAGGAGCAACAAAACGGTAATAGTTCGCTTAGGATGCGATCTAGCGTCGAGTGAGATAAATAATTCATAATAAATGGAGGGGATGCGAGTCGTTTTTCCAGGGGACATCGATCGGACGCGTAGAGGCGACGATGATCGCGCAGCTTCCGCATGAATATTCAGACGAGGCGTAGCCCCGCTTTGGTCCACGTAATCGGCCAGCACTCGAGGGATTAGCATCGGCACTCGATCGAGCTTTCGTTGAACAAAAAGTATCTCTCGGTTCGCTCATTAACCCCATTGCCCGTACTTGGCCACCGTGCACGTGGTGCAGCTACGCGTGCAATTCACAAACGCATATATCTACATTAATAGAAGGTACGGTGGCCGGTGTAAAGTTGCCGCTTCGAGAGCTAAATGAACGGTAATCGACCGCTCGTACGGATTGTAACGCGAAAATCCTCGGAAATGAAGACCTCCCGAAGTGGCTTCGAAGCGTTGATTATAGGCTTCGATGCTTGATTACACGCGAGCTGTGAATGCGAATAAATCTGGAAGCCAAGAGACCCGCGTCGAGATTTACCGCGCCTCATTAATTGAATTGGTGTACACTGTCTTTATTAACTTACACTGGTGAACGTAAATCGGTGATCTCAGGATTTATTGAACCTGATAATTAATGGAGATGGAAATTAGAATTTTATTAGAGCGACAAGTCAATTCGCATTCTCGACACTTTTTTTCTCTAAAGGAGTTTTTAATTAAATTAAGTACCGTTTCAATTAATCATCTTAGCGGAGTGCCGAGAAACGGTTCAGAATTCTCGTTGTTAGTGTTAAACGTTCTCTCCTTCTAACAAATTCAAACATAATTGTAAGATCAACTATCGAACGGCAGGTAAAGGAAAGACGAGAGAAGCAACATAAATCACTGGTCCATAGTTTGCGGGGCGTTTTACCGGGGAACGAGGCCGATTGACCCGGGTACACACGGTATCGTTCGCGAATCTGCCGCGTTCACGGTTTATCAGTGATCGGCTCGTAAATCCCGAGCATCGTTATCGCCGGTTGTACCCGCGTGCACGTTCGCCACTTGGTGGACACTTCGTCGGCTCGCGGTGTACTGTTAATGAACAAAAATCCGCCGGTCTACTGGAGCATGGCGAGAACAGCCCACGTAGTACGGGTACGTGCATAAGTGCGTTTACTCGATGCTTATATCGCGACAGCCTCCAGAGATGATTCCGGTTCACTTCCTGTGCCCGATTATTCGACCGAGTAAAAGGGAAAAGACGGCGCCGGTTTCGCGAAACACCGGTTCTCGATGAGCCACCTGTGGCACGTGCCGCTTGCGATCGTTCTTGCGAGACCTCTTACTCGTCGTTCCTTCGTTTTGATTAGGTTTGTCATTGAAGGAAGAGAAAGTTATCGGAAATTCTCATATTTATAAATTATTGAATAGAGACATAAAATTACATAGGCCTCGTATTCAATGAATCTCTCGGCAATGAAAATGTTGATAAATAATTTTATTGGGAAAAGATGTAAGGATCATAAATTCAGTCGACGTCGATATCCTCGTAAGCTATTATAATGAAATTTGAAATTCTTCATGTTTGTAGCGCTATAGTGACACGTCAAGATGGAGTTTCAATCGCGTTAATATACGTACAGGAATGGTATAAAGTTTGCATCGGGACTTGTCGATAGAGCACCGTTCGATTACACAACGACGACAGTAACGGTGTGTACAATAAAGTAGCATGTAATAATGCCCGCTCCACGCAGGGGTCCCTCGTTTCTTCGAGCGAACGAGAGTTTCTCGGTCGGTTGATTGGCCGCTGCACGAAGAAATCGGCCTTCTGATTCCGGTTTTCCGTTCGCGGCTGCTCGTCGAGAAGGAGGCGAGCCTCCTCTTTTCGCGGACTGTGTAATAATGTAACGACGCGCCGCTTATTAATCGCCTCTTTCAACAAATGCACTAGCTTTCATTGACAGAGCAAGAAATCGTTTCGGAAGCAAAACACAATTTCAATTGTCTTCTCGTTACAATTTCGTGGCATACATTTCTAATTGTATATCATTTATTAATTAAATTTCCCCCTCGATTTTCTTACATGAAAATCCGCTCGACTTTCCACGAGAACCTGTTCGATTTTTGCTAAATTCCAGTTTCCTCTAACGCTTTCAGTCAAAGAATTAATTAGATCGATGAATTATTTGAAACTGAAATATGTTTCCAGTGTATGGTAACATTTCCTTTTTACTAAACTGAAGAAAAAGGAACTTGATCCCCAGCGCTATGATTGCCGATTGATCTACGATCCTTCCGTTTGATCGGTTCCTTCAAGGATCCACGATTCTTTGAATTCCGGTTTTCCCTCGATGAAAGAGGGAAGAAGAGGTAGCCAGGAGAAGAAGGAGGCGGATAAGTGAGTTTTAAAAGCCCACCTGTAGAAGGCCGTGGCACGTGCCACACTCGGTCTAATCCCGAGTCGCTCCCTTTGGGTGCCGTCCCCATCATGCAACGCTTGGTAGCAGGTAACAGGTACCAAGGTGCATCCCAGCGTGGTTCGAAGGATCGGCTAACAGCATCTCTGCCTCCTTTCGAAGCCTCGCCCGAGTCCTGTTCGCTCGATTACATCTACATTCTATATAAAACGACGGTTCCCGTGATTATCTGCCGGTTCATCTGCCGATTTCTTGACCCCGAACGCTCCTATCTTCATCGAGAACTGGCTAGCTCGAGTTTTCTTTAAAAGAGATATATACCAAGCAAATAGACGGTAGCTGAAGATCATGGGATAAAGATCTATGATGGTTCGCTTGAATTCAGCTCGGACTGGTTAGCGTTTTTCGAGCGTACGGCCGTTTGCAAGTGCACGGAAGTGAAGGCTGATTAAAGTTGGGGAAATTATAGGGATCAGATATTGGATGCTTCGTTGTAGATTCTTTTTGTATGTACGATTTTCAACCTGATTATTTCTTAATCTTGAATCGATTACGAATCTGTTGAACAGAGTAATCGTATTGTTTTTATTTGAGAAAAGAAATATCGTAGACTCGTATTTGGTACGAGATAAAAAGGTACATTTGTTTTTATTAATCAGCTTTCGATACGCTATGGTACGAGTACTATATCTTTCTCTTACGTAATGCGTTAATTACTTGACCGAATTAATTTTGCAATCTCGCCCGATATGTTAACGTGTTACAATTTCTTTCTTTGGAGAACTAGAAATATAATATTTCTCTGCTCTTCTCCATGTTCGATTATCAGAATCTTCCTGTAAATTGGTCAGCTTTCGTAAATGGCATAAACACGAGCGTACCACAGCAATCAGGACAGATTAATAACCCGTTGAACAAGCACGTAACACGGGTGCGAGCGAAAGTCAAATTAGCAAAACCAACGTCGCTTGCTGACGTGTCACTCAGCGTTTCGCCCGACTAGGAACGAGTTTCGCTAATGAGACGAATAATTAATGCAAGCAACACGCTCGATTAATCGTTCAATCTTTGCTCTTCGAGCGGAGAAGTCGCGGGTAAAATCGGAAATGCGCTAATTCTTAGAAAAACGAACAAATGTCGTTCATGGAACAGGATTGTCGCTCGATGATTACAAGTCGATCGTTCATCGAGTCGACGATCGGCAACGATAATGGCAAGCTCGGTCAGTCGTTTATTGGTTTGTAAGACGAGAAAGGCGTGTTCGTGACCGGAGGTGGAACTATGACAAATCTACCGGAGCTACCGGAAATTAATGTTAACTTTTTGCTCGACCGACTCGAAACCGCGAGCGTTCTTTGCTTACGGAATGTATTCAGTTGCTTCTTTCTTTTTTCAAAACTCAAGATGAATCCAAAACACGCGATAGTTACAGATAATTATTTTTAAAATTACCGGGGATATTTGTCAGTTTACGATTTTTTTTTTTCTTGGAATTCAGAATTTATATTCTATGGGCTCTAAATTATTATAGAGCAATCTCGGCTGACGATTAGATGAAATAACTGCAGAGAAATCCTAGCGGATCTCTCGTGAACGACGTCCAATTGACCGCACGCCGATGAAATTCTTCGCAACGCGTCGCGAGAATTTATATATTTACACCGATCTCTCTTCTCGCCTCTGTTTTATATCATTCAATTATACGAACACTTCGTTTTATCGTGTATTTTATGGAGTCTCCGAATTGACTGATTTATGAACAGCCGAACCTGAAAATCGATTTCTGAACTTGATAAACTTTTCAGAAAAATGAATCCTAGTTGTATAAAATTATTTAAAAATGAACCATCTTTGTACCGTAACATAATTCGAGTTTTTTTCTTCAAATTGAAATCTCTCATTCCTATTGGATGATAGACGATTAACCTGGATCTGGAACGCACGTAACGTACTATGGTGGAGATGGTTGGCGGAAAGCATACTTTAGCGACACAGGTATCGAGACGAATCGCGTCGCGTTGCCACTCTCGTTTCTCTCGAGCCAGATACACACTTAGCGTGGCACTCGGCTCGCGAAACCAGAGTTCAGGATAGATGCGACGATCGTGCGTGAAGATAGAAAAGTTGTAAAGCTGGTCGAGGAGAGACTTGAAACGGGTCGATTCGCGTTGCGTGCTGAACAGGGGCCGGATTAGAATATTTCAATCGCTCTATCGAACGTTCCGCGGTTATTCATATCGAGCCGAGCGAAACGCGTGGGCTACGACTGTGGCAATAATTTTCATCACGGTCCGATATCGTTCGAAACGAAGGGAAAAGATTATTTTACGAAAGTACGAAGATTCGAAGAAAAAGAATCAGTGGGACACCATGTGAATTTCTGATTAAGTAACGCATCGCGTAACGTTTCTCGTTAATGCGACCGATTGGGTTCACTTGCATTCATTAACAATTCTCCTCGGCTTTGTATGTTATTACGTTTTCGTATCGCTTGTGCGAGTATCATGATTACGTAGCAAACAAGCTGCGTATTGCAGTCAAACCTGATTTCAATATTAGGAATTATTGAAATCTCAGGTATAAACCAGGATTTAGAATCTTAATTGCTACTAGATTATAAGCAATAATGGTACAGGGGTAGCGATTAGACAGGATTCAATTGACATGAATGGAATTTCGAAAAGTCGCTCGAAGAAACATACGTTTCCTTTCGGGAAAATATGTATCAATATTTATGTACTATCTACTGTTCGATGTTACAAGAGGGTTGAATTATTTTCTCAACGGAATAAAAAATCTTTTACAAAAGGTATCTACACGGTGGTCACGTATTTCGTGACGCGGTTTTTTCTCACGTGTTTCTTTTTATTTGTATTACATTAACGGTAACACATTCATTGTAGTCGAAGAGATTTCGACCGAGAGAATACAATGGCTCAGGTGGATAATCGATTGATTATACACGCGGCTAACTGTAACACCGTGGACTTCCTACTGCCTTTTGCATTAGGAAAAAAGATCGATTGTGTCAGCTTCTTCTGTGTCTTACCTCCTATCCTATTCAGTTTGCACGTTCCTGCTACCGTTATTACATACCTGCTACCTTAAAGAAAACTAGGATTTTTAGTCCTTAGCGTTATTAAATGAAAATTTTAGAATTTTAGAATCTAAAAATCTTGGAAGCTTAAAAGCTTACATTGAGGAGGCGGCAAATCCACGTTGCCCCCCCGAAAAGTCTATAATAAAGAAAATAGGATCTCATGGGTCGATTTGCGTTGCGTGGCGCCTGAAAGATCGGCTCGAATCCGTTTTATCTATCTCGCTAGTCGAGTCGAGCCGAGCCGAGTCGAGTTCAGTTCAGTCGCCTTCTAGTTGCTAGTCCGCCCACCGTGGCCGCTCGCGGAGTCAGTGAAGGTCCAGGCCGCGTGCCACCTTGCATTTTTATCGATGCCGGCACGATAAGCACCACCGGTGGATCTGCAGCGCAGTTTCTTACACTTTCACGATTCAAGAGGCCGGGAAACTGGACGACGGCTCGCGTTCCCCGCATACAAAACACTTTCGATCGAGGACCTCCGTGCATCTGGCTTTCACGCGTGCTCTGCAACTTGTCGCCGATAAAAACAACCGATAGTTGATTCTACATGACGTAGAGAACTCGTAGACAGAAAGGTGCTCGAGTAACAGAGAAATTGCTTAAAATTTTCTTCAGATAATTTCGCGAAAATTTCTCGATCGAATTGAAAAATAGAACCGGGAGATACCAAGCTGCCGATGAAAGATCGGAAGAGAATGAAAGAGAAAAAGAGGATAAAAAATAGGAAAGCTAGAAGGGAAAGAAGAAGGAGACCGGCGTGTACAATTGATTGGTCCTGGAACATCCTGCCCCGCGTCCTCCGCCCTGTCTTCATGGGAAAGTCGTCCACCGCAGACCTCTCTTACTTTTTGTGCTCCTCCACTTCTCTTCCATCGAACGTTTTCTCACCTTCCCCACCCTTTTACTCTTCCATCTCTACGAAACTAATATCCACCTATCTAGTACAGTTCCTTTGATTCAAAGTAACACCGAAAAGTCTGAAGTCGATCGAGACACCTAAAGATCCCATAAGACGGTATCACTGATGCGATCATATGAAACGATCGAGACCGTGTAAGTGAATATGAATTTGGGTGGATCGAATCGAGAATGGTCAATGAAATTTCCGCCGCTCCGCTTGACGATTGAAAGAAATCGCGTCGAAGCGTATCGAGATGAATCTGACCGAGATCGTAATTGAGACAGATTGGTACCCGTCGTGTGAACATCCTTGAATTGGATCAAAAACGCTGCACGAGGTATTGACACTAGACGAGGAATGTCCAGCCGATTACCGGGATTATACTCGGCCAGGTGTGCGCAGGTGAAATCCCGCGGACGGTCCTAAACGCAGGAAGGATCGATATTGGCGGATCGGTTATGCCGAACGGAGACGAATCGATTGTTGGTCGAAGCCGAGCGAGAAGTAACTGGATTCACCGGCGATGATGACCGACTTCGAGGGCAGACCGATCGTTTCCTTTGCAGCACCAGGAAGGATATCGACTCCGGTCTATCGAGTATTTCTATTATTCGCTGGATCGCCGGATGCTGCGTCGCTGTCATGGGAACGGGAACGTCCCGATCATTTTCCCTTCTTTCATCTCGATCGAGTAATCGATTTGTTAAGAAAATATCGAAAGCATCCCTTTAATGCGAAATCACAGTTACCGATTAACCACGGGGCTGTTAGATCGCGTTAAGGAAATTAAAGGGAACAAACAAACCGCGAATGAATGATGCAAGACGATGGAACGCGAGCAGTTGATAATCGACGCGTGGAAACGCGCGAACCGCAGCCTCTAGTTTTTAAAAGAGCCTCTATAAAAGCACGTAAGGTAACAAAGGTGTTGAGTTTCCAGCGCGACAAGCGACCAGCAGACTTTGACGCGGTAGATACGCGAAGTTAAGTAGTAAGTCTGACGCATTATACGTCCCTCGTAAATTTATCACGCCAGAGGGAAGCTGTCATTGGGACCGTTTTTATTTCCAACCACGATTGTTCCACATACTCTGCTCCATTCGATCGAGATTTCTTTCCTTCTCTTTATCCATCCAGCCTCTGCTCGAATCACATTCCTTTCTATCTCTGTTCCTTTTATTTACATACACAGGCTCCGTATCAAATTCCTCTAAGTGCCATTTTATAGTCGGAGCTTGAAATTCTGCTAATGTAGAAAAAAGAAAGATCAACCCTAACTCTACGAGTAGCTAATAAACATCTACATACCGCTATGAATAAATTAAAACCACCGGCGACGCCCACGCAGAGTGATTGCTTCTCATTCAGCCATTCCTCGCGCAATTCGTTAAGCTAATGAGCACACGACGCCTAAGAAAATAGAGCCAGAAAAGATCACTGATATTACCTCGTTCGTGGATGTTGTTTTATTTAACGATTTAACAGTTGCAATATTCGCAGGTGCATTCGTGAGACTGGGAATAATTTCTGTCTTACGTCTGATAATATTTTAGAAATTAATATTACATGAAAAATTTTTCTTCCAACGGAAGATTATTCGTAAGGCACGCACGAGCAGGTTAATGTCCAGGTGGAAGGACACGGACGCACGTAGGTATCGGTAACACACGTGCATCGAACGGGTAGAGTTGCCGATCGGCCACGCCACCGATTCACCCGAGTACATACGCGTTAACGCAGCCCATTCCCCTCGTGGCCATCGGCGGTCAACTTCGATACCAGGAAGAGTCCTGGCTGACCATCGATACCAGAGATCTCGTCCCGTCTTCGCCAACAATAACGGCCGGTTCTTGCTACACGCGATTACCGTTCGTCCTCACGGCAATTACTATTCCATTACTACATATTCCTACAGACGATCGGCGAACGCGTTGAAAGCGACACACGAACGACGTCGTTTTCTAATCTCACCAAATCACGCCATTCGCGCCTAAAATTATAAATTTCAAACAAATTTTCCCGTTCCGACGGATAGGAACAAAACAACACGACGAGCGTTTATCGTCGCTCTCACAGGTTTATTACACCTTCGCGGCTAATTATTGTTGAAGTTTCTTGTACTAACGTTGCCTTCAATGGTAATTACTGGAAGCACACCTCGCTGGGAGCGTAAACGTTATGACTCAACGAACAAGTATTTTCAGATGATCAATTAACACGTAGTTACGTCGATTGTAACTCGGTTAGAGTAAGCAAGTTCGTGGGTCGATTGTGGATTGTTCCTTTGAAATATGTGAGACTGGAAACGGTGAGAAGTTGCTCGATTTCACCGAAAGACGATTCCCCATTTCGGTGGCCTTGGTAAGTTGATTAGCCCAGAAGATACGAGTATCTGACACGTAATATGGCGACCTTGCTCGAAGACGGGTGCCACAGGAAGTCGACAAGGTTTTTATCGTGACCGACGCTCATTGTTACTCCGACTAAACAGCTAAATGACCAAACGGGTTCTCCTGGTCGCTGCTAGCTATCAGAATTTCGGTAGCCCGTATTTTGGAGATTTCAAGGCTAAAGCAATTTGTGATATATCTTTCATTTGATTCTTTTATTTTCACTAATTTTTATTGTAGAAAATTGTATCGTTTAAAAATTTGTATTAGAATCATTCGGTCGGACATTGTCTAACCCTCCTCCTGCCTTTCCCTTTCGCTCTCGAGTCCAATTGCATCACGGGTTCCCGTGCCGGATGCGTCCAACGGACGTCGAATTCCTCTTTTTTTTTCCACTCGACTTACATCCGCTTGGCGTCGCATAATTGAGAGAAAATCAGGTCGCCTCGTCTCCGTCGCGTCACCGTCCATTGTCGCCAGAAGATGATAAACAGATTACGGTAACTAAAAACATTTTCAATGTTTCTTCCACGAAATAGCGAAGAAATTCTTGAGTAGAAAAATGGAACTATCGGGTGGTTTAAACTGTTCGCTGTCGCGGATGAGAAGCGGTCCCGGGGAGGAACACAATACGCTCGAATCGAGCCGCAAAGAGATTCGATCTGATCTGTTCCCGATACCGTGTCGGAGATACCTACGGGTATCTCGCAAATAATGATTGTTAAACAAGCGGCGCGTTATATAGGGGGCCATTTCGTGCAATTGTGCGTACCACGAGCGTTAAACTTGCTCGGAACGGCACCTCGTTAACAGCGGCAGATATACAACCCCTGAAGGAAACTTTACTTCTCCCCTCGCACAATGCTTTCTTCACTGGAACAATGTTGAACAAGGGTTGCCGAATATTTCATATTGTTTGTATTTGACAAACGCCAGGATGATACGGTGCTAAGTAGAGCAAAGTTGAACAAAAAACATGAATAACATCCGCGTACGCCTACGAACGGAGTTTTAATGAAATAACCGGTAACGGAAAATGTCAAGATAACCCACTAATCGATAATAATATCGATCTCGTTTCGCGTGCAAATAGATAGGCGTCTGACGACCGTTAGAAACGTTATATGAAAAAAAAAAGGGGGAAAAAGAAGACACAAATCTAATTGCTGGTTTCTCGAGGCCGCAAGAGGAAGTCCAACGCCCGTCAGTGGAAAAACTATATACGAGCGTGGATATTACGCTCGCCTGGAAGACAAGCCTGATCGAAAATATGCGACCGTTCCGAACGGTTTGTAAAATCTAAAAGACATCTGGAAATATTTAATAGCCGCGGGAGAAATAAGCGCGACGAGTTGGAAAACGAGTTACGCGTTCTAATGATCCTAACCATAGAGAGAAGAGGACCGCGTCGAACGTGGGGCGGTTATCTCTCGCGAGTTGGACAACATAGTTTACATGCACGAGCATCCTCTTGCTACTAAATTTCCTTTCAACCTTGTTAAAACCACGCCTCGTTAAGAATGCTTCAGAAAATCTGATCGCGATATATAACGGATAATCTTGGAAGGAAATCGTCCTCTCGTGCGGGACCATACTCACGTGCAACAAATTACTGACGTATTAATGAAGTACCGGTTAATAGGTGTCTTAACGTGAAAAACCACTTGTATCTTATATTCGCAACATTAGTTATCTGGTTCAGCTAGCAGTTGAATAATTCTCTTTTATTTACAATTATTTCTGTCGTACATTTCGCTAATTAAATTTGACAAGAAGATGGCATCCAGTGTTACGCGTTAATTTATAGAAAATTCTGCCACTAGATAAGTGTAATATTTTTAATGTCTTACAGTTTTCTTTATAATAAATATTAGTATTAATTTTCTTAAGAGTAAAACACCGAACGCCTCGTCGATCGGTATCATTGTAAGCAGACAATGAAACGTGAACAAAGGATTAATTAATATAACAGGAAGATAAGGTTACTTTCGAATTCTCTTTCCAAACCGTGACACAGTATCGAATCGAATCGAATCGTACAGTCACTCGTACTCAAAGTTCCGCGAGTCATTGTTGGGTACCTTTCTTGATCCACCTATCAATTGATCAAACTGTTGCAAGTTGCGCTTCCAATTAGCTCTCCTCGAATCATCGTGAGAATTTGTCTTACCATTCTTTTTCGGGACTTTAATGAAAATATTGGCAATGAAAGAATATAAGTAGATCGCTTTGAATTTTGTACATGGTAATTGAGCGTTGTCTTAAGCTATTTTAAGTAGATACATTTTCCCACGAATGTACATAATGAAATCAGAGTATGGGGTTGTTTAATTGTACCGTCCTTACTTGCACTTTCGTTCGGAACGATGCTATAATGTGTTTACGTAGCGACTCGAGTTATTGCTCGAGTTACTGTTCGCTCTAGAAAATCGCGGGAAAGTGAGTACTCTAGTCGGTTCAACAATCGAGGTAATGGGAAGGATCGCTCGCTTTTATCGATTGTTTACTCTTACAGTTTGCTCTTCCTTTCTTCGAGATATAAGAATTTATTTTAATAGATTGCGAACAGGGACCATGGAATTTCAAAATTTTACAAATTCGAGACTTGAAAATAATATAAATTCTCTCCTAAAGAAAAGCCTAATGTTAGCAACTTTATTGCGCTGAAGAGGGTAACCGCAGAAACGGCTGCAAACTTTTGTTACACATGGTACGTGCGAGCAGCAGGAGGTTATTTGCTAGATAATTCTTGACCCGCCTCCTTGCATGCCGCGCGATACCCGATCGACGTTCGACCGATCGTGTACGTTCGAGAGAGTAGACCTGATTCACGTGCCTTGCCAAAGCAACGGCTGCGTTCACCATGCGCGCCTATCCTACGCCCTGCACCTGATACCAGCCACCAACTCGATACATCCAATGCTTGCTTACCTCCACTTTTCCTTAAAGCCGATCATCGTTTCCGCACTTTGCTCTTATCGCACCGTTTCATTCCGAATCGCTAATACTGTTAACCTGATAATTGCATACCTGATAAATGCCTCAGCCGACCAATTCGCCTTTGAATTCTAATTCCCATTCTTCTAAATTCTAAAGGATCAAAATGGTTGATCTTGAAAACTTTGGAACATTGTAAGAATCGAAGCTTTGCGAATTCAGAGTCTTGAAATTTTTCATCCACTCGAATTCGGAACTTTGAGAATGAAAAAAGACAGAAATATCTAATTTCCTATTCGTATCGTTTTTCTGATGCATCGAGACTCGTCTCAGTCACGTGCTAAGTCGATCTCTAACGGCCGCGTTCAACGTACCATGCACTTCTGCAATGGTGCATGCACCTGATACCTACGAGTCGCACTTGTTGCACGGCCTACCATTACACACCGCACTAATTCGTACTGTAACCGTTTCCTATGGTGACGCACGTACCGACACGGAAAATATCCGGTCATTTATGGGGGTGAGCCGGTACACCTGCTGTAGCCAGCCTACAAATAGGGGTTTCAAACGATGACGCGCGACCAGGAATGTAAATTGTCACTTCCCGTCCACGAATAATTGCACCCCTTCCCGTGTCGACGTTCCCCTTTCTTTTCTTTCTCCTTTTTTTTTTTTTTATGGGTGTCAATGAGAAACGAGCACGTCGGCTGAAATCTGACAAGGGTAATTGAATTCAACCATGCTCGTTACCTTTTCAATTTGATAGATTAACTTTCCCGGTCAAAATTAAATCTAATTTCAAACTAAACGCAGCAGTATAAAGAAAAATGTGTTTGGAGGAATTAGAAAATGGAATAACAAGAATTTTCACTTTAGAGATTGATCAACGGGTATCAAACGCTTGGACATTGATTCTACATACATTGTAGAATTCCAATGTAGCAAAGGGAAGCTCGTTCGTTCCCTAAGACAGAAAGGCGTGTACTAAGTGCAGGACCATGTCAGAGGATACCGTGCGCAGCCGGTGTACCTACTGCTTGTTAAGCGTACGTCGCCACACTCTCATGCAGAATACTCAAGCTTTCCCACGGAAATTTCCGGCAATTTTGCGAAACGTTCCGACGCGCGTCTCCGCGTCGTGCCAAGGTCGCATCACGCTACCAGTTGTAACACTTTCTCGAACCGCTTCACGGAATACCTGCTGACTAACAGCAGCCGAAGGTGTTAGGTTCTGGTAGATTTTTCCTCGAGAAGAAAAAAGTATCAAGGAAAGAAGAAATTTGAGAAGTTTTCAAATTCGCGATGCTGAGAATTCTAAGCTTTGCAATATTCGTAGTTTTACAAATTTGGAATTTTACATTTTTTGAAATTTTACAAAATCCACCTGGAAATAAGGACAGGTGATACTTTCTCAGTGGCTCCAACGCGTGGATAGATAGGAACGTATTCATTATCGGCAATTTGAAGAGTACACAACAGAAAGATGATCCAACCTCTCCTAGAATGATTGACACGCTTTTATGATCCTTAATGGACCGCTCGATCCATGGGATGCAACGTAAAGCGATCCATGGCGCGCAACAAGGGGCATCCAGCTAAACAGTTTTAAACCGAAACATCAGGAATATATCATGTTTGACGCGCACGCATTCCACGCTGCACCGCGTGATGCATCGCATGCAGAGCTGCATCGATGCACGCTTCGCTTTTCACCGGAGACATTAATTAGATCGACTAATCTGAAATTAATCAGATTTTTGTCACGCTTTTAACACAACCAGATGATTTTTTATTTATTCGTTTCATTCGCCCAATGACAGTGAAAGTATTAATAATCATCTGAAGATACGTTGAATGGATATCAAAGGCTGATTCGACGTTGTTTATCGAGACTGCCAACGATTTTTCTTTCATCTGAAAATTACGATTCGATCGTAGAAATCGGGAGCGGGTATCGGCTAATTTACGAATCCCTAGCGTGCATCGTCGTTCCTAATAATTCAATAAACGACTCGCGGCAATAATTATTCCACTTGTCCGATGCAATCGAGCCTGATTGGAGTTAACTGCTCGGTGTTGTGCGTGTACGTGAATCGTACCGGGACAAGAAAGTGTATAGCCGGCTCCCTGATTGATACAGATGACTACATCCGAGTGATGTCCGAGCCCGCAGAAGGAGGCGTCCGAGAACAGGTTCGCTCATCCCCGTGGAATGGCTGTTGAACGAGGGAAAAACGGTGCCTCGGAACTATTAATGGTACTCATAGGGCTGTCACGACCTCCACTTTGACGGGTATCAAACGTTTCGCGCAAATGGAGTTTAATTTTGACCGTAGCTGTCTCGTCGATGCCACGCCAGAATGATTAGTGGTTTTTCAAACAAGTGAAATGTATGGTGTCGATGTTACATTGATGATACTCATAGAGATATCATGCTTGTTTGATGGGTTTATCCTTTTCTTCACCTATCCCATAGAAATCATTTTTACAGAAAGTTGTTTGTATCGTTATTGCAAACATGCTATTTTAGTGTATCATTAGTGGTACTTATTGTGGTGTTATTATTAACATTATATTCGAATGGAGTTAATTTTGATTGAAGATTTCATAAATAACTCAACTTGCGATTATACGTGAATGACACTTGAATTTCACATCGAATATATATCATTAATGATTCTATTTTATTTAACGTTTCCTTTTGACAATATGAAAATTGCGTGGGGTTCACTCGCGACAGGTGGCCTTTTCAAATTGACACTTTTCTTTGCGACACGCTGGTGTCGCGGCATTATAGATCATGAATCTTTATTACACCGGTTTCGAGTGCTCGCCAACCTAAGTCGCAATTTTTTCCACGCCGGAACTCGTTTTACCCTGAAAACAGTGACCAGTCCGGCTGCGACCGGCCACCTGCGCAGTATGTAAATGCTCGACAACTAATTTCTAATTCGCGAACGAATGGACTGCGAGTAGTACGCTTCCCTCTCTGTCTTTATTATCAGCATCGCCGAGAGCTTAACTTTGTTGCAACTCGATAAGAATCGAGTACTGTTAACGTTGAACAGGGTAATAATTAAACAATCCGTACGGTTGTTGAAAAGATATTGAATATTGGTTACAAATTAGCTGTAATAAAATTTCAATAAAATCGCTCTTGATAAGAGTTCGATATGTTCTACTTCCCCCGGTGGTAGAAATAGAATTTTAACGGTACAGGAGTAAAAAGAAGGTATTGATGTAAAATTGATACTGTAAACGAGTTAAGTGAACTTACAAGGATTTAAGTTACTGGAAAACGCAAGACATTCTACCTTTCATTTAAATTTTGCCGACATTCGTTCGAAACCTAGATACTTGACTACGGAATGTTAAGAAAGCAATAGACAGCAGTTTGTTTGAAATAGAACAATAAAAGCACTGTTGGAAAATTGAATAGTGACACGTTTGTAGGAAAATGATGAAGTTCTAGCAATGAACCGACCAGTTGGAGAGCAATAACCACGCGGTGATCCGAATGACCGGCGGCGGGGTGCCATTAAAACCTCATGATTCGTCCATCAAGCAGCATTTATCTCGCTCTCGGAACCGTAAGAACAGTAATTCCGTTGAAAACGCGTATTCGCTGCCAGAAAAAGCCGTCTGACCAAATAGCGAGCTAGGAATACATAAGAAATGCCAGACGAGTGGCTGATTAGGCGCGAGTAAAACGAGCGAAATAACGCGAGGAGAAACGATGTCTCTAGGAAGAAACGATCGAAGGTAATTCGATTGAAACGCGATGAAAAAATTAGAAGCTTTGCTTTGAAGTATCTTGAAATATCCGAATACTCTCGGTCACTTCTGTAACGGAGGGATGATGAAGAAGGTACGAAGCATTTTAGTTATGATGGAACACCAATAAAACTTATCGTGGCTCGCATTAAATTCGCCTGCTGCACTCGCTGCATCGTAGATATCGCAAGTGGCTGGCGAGTACGCGGCCAGATATCTCGGCAGCAGGCTAGCTGGCCGAACGAGCGCATAGTTGAGGAGGTTTGCAAGTGGAATAGATATATAGGTAGAACGTAATCGGGGCCAGGTGTGGCTCGGCCTGATGCTGTAAGCGGGGAACAGATAACGCGAAGCGTTTGTTGGTTCTGTTCAATCGGCAGTCTGTTGCTTTGCTTTCTTCGACTAGCTTTTCGAAGAAGCTAGTGGAAGAAAGTAAAACCTCTTTACTTTTCAAATTTGGAACTTTTCAAACTTAGCGTAACTGCGAATTAAAAGCATTAGAAATTGAAAAGTTTAAAAATTTGGAACTTTGCAAAAATTAATGAGTTTTGAAGCTTCGCAAAGACGGAATGGAGAAGAGCAAAGGTTGCAAGGGACCTAAGGAGGGTGCAGTACTGTAGGTACTATCGTGTGTATACTGGCGATGACTATAAATAGATCGGAGCTACCTGTGGAAGCTCTCGGTCCGGTACAGTTGCGAGCTAGGCGGTGCAGCATCGTGGCGGAGTGCACCACATGCCGAGAGTACACGCGGCGAGCGTGGCCGCGGTTAACTGTACAACCGCGCGACTCCGTGCAAACAGCGGGCCGTGGCAGGCCGCAATTAACCAGCGGATGACTCGCCGCTCGGCCGGCTAATAAACGAAATAAGAGGAACACGAGAATGCCAAGCACCCGCGCGCATCCTTGACATGGCCGCGATCAGATCGGCCACCACCTAGACCGCATTCCGATCCTCTCGTGACAACCATCACACGAGTCGCGCGATCAATGATCCGACTACTTCTTCTAATTACTTTTCGAAATATCTCCGATTAACCCTATGATAAATGAAAATGTGTTTCTACAGAAAAATTCAATTGATCCACAGTGAATGGTACGTTATAATTAGGTACCATTATTTTCACTTAGGTCACCTGGGTATTCAAGGTGCTAATACACGTAAATATAAATAGAGAATTTAGAATGGATAATGATCAGCGATATAAGACGCACGGTGTATCCATGAAAGGCAATTTCTCCAGCGTTCTCCAGCACCGTAATCTCATTTTAATCCGAGCATTATTCGAAGCAATAAAAACAATGAAACGGAGCGAAACAGCTCGCCACCGTTCACAGTGTGATCGCTTCTTTAGTCGCATACCAGCAGCCACGGCAATATCACTTTGTTGTCCGTTGAATGAGTCGCAGGAACGGTTTGATAGACGTTGGATTAGATCGGTCCGAAGTTTTCGAGACGGTTTTACCGGCGGGACCGCATTCCAGTTGCCGTGCACGACACGTAATAGGTGCGTAATACCACGATCCGCCATTCCGTGTTACTTTTAGCTGCAAGGATTTTCAGGAAGGACTCGTAGGAACCGGCTAACACGAGAACGCCTCGAATCGTTAAAGATGGCCTGTAGTGACAGCGCGAAACACCCTGCCAGCTTGCGAATAACACGATAAATTTTCCAATAACGATCGTCCGTAGCTCGGGAAATCGAGTGGTCGAACGGCGCCGTAAAGTTTAAACGTTCGCTGTATCGGAAGACGATTGAAAAATCCCGCGATTACGCTCGATCACCTATCAATGGAGACGATCCAACGATCGAGCTTCGCTGACGTTACGCGCTCTTAAATAACGATCTTTCGGTGAATCTTGCTTAGAGATCGGAGATACTGCCCGAGTTTTAACATCTTATTAGACCAGCAGACTTTTCCGAGCTGTAAATTTGCCCGCTTAATTGGAATCGGCGGATCTTATCGTCCCATCAAATGATCCATCGACTATTTGTCTCCTGAAAACGCCTACTTTATTTAGAAAATAAATACTGTGAATTCCGATGCAGGAAGTGCAAAATGTTGCGAATTCGTAACTTTGCAATTTTAATTCTCTGCGGAATTGAAACTTTGCAAATTTTATGCTTTAGAAATTTGAAACTCGAAGCTTTATATATTCAGAGTCTGAGTCAATTAACTTTCGTCCTGGTATCATTAAGAATATAATTTATCCTCTACGACTCGTGTATCGTAAATTAATCGACTAACTATTAATTGATACAGTGTATCGACGTTTTTTCCAACTCGCCGATTGACTCTCTTTTTTTTTTCTTACACGTTCCGCGACATTGCTGCATAGTAACGAGCTTAGCGAGGGGAAAAATCATTGTGAAATGCAATTACGCGATCGGGTCACGAGGAAGATAAACAGGTGCGACCCTCGATCGATCGATTACGAGCGGATTTGACGGATTGCACGGTGTCGCGGCTCCGCAACGAGAGGAATTGTATAGTTCGATGCGAAATGACAGTACAAAATTACTCGGATGTCCAGCTGAGATAATGGTCTTGAAGTCAGGCGAACGTTTGCCGTGTGATTGGTTCAAGTTTCCAGCGACTTGCCGCGCACCAGCGTGCTGACGGGCATTATTTATTACAAGCGTTGAACGCTTACGATGCGAGACGAAAAACCGAACGCTCGATAATCCGAAATCCACCGATTCGAAGATTGACCGATCATAAAGAAACTAAGAAAGCATCTAATACCGAAATTTCGGTGAATCCCGTTAGAATCTAACGCCACTTTCCTAACATCACACATGCTTTTAATAGGATCAATCATCCATTATCGAATCGATCAACTTAATCGTCCGCCTAATGTCTGTTATCAAATTTAACGGAAGTAAAAGTACATAGAACCCTTCAAACCCTATCGTCTGACAACCCTTGTTCCCTAAACTGTAGACGATTCCTTGGGTCTTTACTTCAACGACGGCCACCTGACGCAACAACTGCCCCGAGATGGCAGTTGTCTCGAAGGGTGGTTGGCAAGGGTGCAACAGGGCAGATGCCCCGTTGGCTCGCGATTAGAAACGTATTTCTTGAAATAACGTAACCCCTCCAAGGAAACGGGCCATTCCTCTGCTGTTCGATCGTTATCGCGATCGATCAGTCAAATTTCCATGCAAAAAGATGAAGCCGGTGTCTCGCAAGGATCTTACGTGTCGCAATAACTGCAATCGTTCTTCGTGCATGTATATACGTTTATGAATATTCATTTGATAAATCGACGATCGGAGAAGATCGTTAGAGGCGGGAACACGATGTCTGTAAATTGAATGCGTACTGTGCTGTCGTATCTGGTGGAAACATCCGTGGAAACGATGCGCGGTTCGATTAATTTTCTTTCGCGTAATTTGTTAGAGGAAAATTTACAGTCCCAATATTTCTTTTTCGTAAGTAAAAATGAATACATGAAATTTTTTGAAATTTCCAACATTCTATGAAACAGAAGGATAACATAGGAAAGAACGTTGATGAAATTTCAGTGATATTTAGAGTAGATACTTGTCGTTCGCCAGTGAACATGTGACGGCAGATCTATCATTATTACGTAAGATAGCAATTGCCTATAATAATTGGTGAATATGAACACAGAGTGTACCAGTTTGCAAGCGTAAACTGCGCGTTGCTTCCGTGCGAATTGCATTGATTCTTTTATCAAACGGTACAGCTTTTATAGCGAAAAATTGAAATTTTACAAATTGAGCAGGAACTGAAATAGACGAAATATTGATTAATTCTAGTAAACGATGATTATTGTAACTTACCCGAATTGAAATCGCTTCGTCGTCGTGGTCGTGTTCGTCGTCTGCCTGTATCCCTCGGTTACCTTCTAACCGAGCGTTGAAGTCTCTGAATATTCACTGAACACTTCACCGTTCGCTCGGCCCGTCGCACCGTTCACAATTGTCTATCATAACCGCACTGATTCTGCACAGAACAAGTTCGTCGATTATCCTTATCCCAACAGTTTCTCAACACAATTTCAATCTAAAATTCAATCCTTCCTCCCTACTTCAACTCGCGACGAAACTCTTCAAACTTCCCGATTTATTTCACCAAGGTAAAACGATTTCTTATTCGATTGAAACCGTCTGATCGAACAGCACAGAGATGATCGAATTCAAAGTCAACCGATGGACACGCGCGGATTCAAAAAATTCGTTCGATAGAAAGCCGACGTTTCCCGATCATCGTAACAGATGATTCACCGATGACACCGATCACGTCTCGCAGATGCATCCAATCGAGGGGATGTTCAATCACCGTGGATCAGGTGTTCATTAGGACTGACCGGCTCGTTGGTCACCGTTGCGCGAAACCATCCGGATCGGTGATCCCGGTGATCGCGTGGCTGGACGCGTGTGATGTCCAAGGGGTGGGGGATGGTGGTGGTGTTGGACGGGTGAAAGAGGAAGTCGATGTTCGAACGGGGATGACGATAAAAATCCTCGACGCAACTGATCACGGTTATATCGGCGAACACGCGTGTTGGTGACAAGTGTCCTCCGGTCAAAGGTGCATCCTGAACGATGAAACGAATCCAAGATGATCTCAGGATGATCTGACGCGTTCACGAAGCGTATCGTACCACGAAAATGATCGATTTTCATCAGACGGATTTGCCGGATTTCCCGCGAAGAAAACAGACGGCGTTCAGCAGCGTCCGACTTGCGCGCGACAAGGGGACACGAGGATGAGGTTTGTCGTTTATCCTTTCGGAGGACGAGTCAGCCAACGTGGTAGCACAGCCTGGTCCCGCGCTTACGTCCTACGTCCTACGTCTTCGTGTCTACGTTCGCCGTTCTACCTCGTGGAGCGTGCAGCAGGAGGCGTGCTGTCCCGGACTGGACTAGCCTGGGCCCCTGGAGTAGAGAGGGCCGGTCGCGCTTCACCTCCGCTTCACCGACCTCCCTCCACTTGTTCGCTCTCCTCCTTTATCTTTCTCCCTTGCTCTCTTTCTCTTAAACCGACCGCGTACCTTCGCTCGTTCGCGGACAACATCGAGGCTTTACCTGTCTCTCTGACTCCCCTTCTACCGCCACCGCGCAACCGGCGATATCAGCGGCCCGAAGAGGGATAGAGACGGATAGACAGATTCATTTCGGTTAAACGAAGAGATTGTTGAAACGTAGAGAGAGAAAGAGAGGGGTAGGAAATAGAAGGGGAGAGGTAACGATGAAAACGACCCCTTCTCTTACCGACTTTCTTCGAGTCCTTTGGTGGACTCGGGTACCAAGACGCCCCCACACGGTGGTGCCGACGTCTGAAGAGAACTGAATCACTTTGGAGTCGGACACGCGGCTACCATCCGTGTTCCTCCTTCCTGGTCCCCGACACGACCGATGATGTTTGGAAGGCCACGGTTGGTGAACCTTTGGCGAACTTCGATGCCTAGATGCTTTAGGATTTATCATTTGTTTTGGTAATTGAACTTTTGGTACCTACCTGAAAGCTTTAGAAATGTCGAAATGCAAAACTGCAACCGCAATCCGCAACCACTTGAATTTTTAAACCTAAAGTGTGTCAAGTTGGGGGCGATCACATCGAAGACCGTCGAAAATTCCATGGGCGACTTGGAGGTCCACGCGGAGTTATTCACACCGTCACCGTTATGGGCGGAACCGAGCGGAACCACGCTCGTTGCACAGAACAAAACTTCCCTCTCTGCCCGGTTAAATTGGACTTTGGGCAAAGTTTTATATTCCCGCGTGGCTGCTTATAAATCAACGCGCTCGCCCATCGAGCTTAACGAAGCGCGCGGGCGTGTGAAACGGATCGAACGGAAGGGCATTGAATTTTTGTCGGCATTTCTCCGGACGAAGAGACGCGCAGGATACGAACGATGGCGGAAACGCGATATCCTGACGATATCCTCCTGTCCGAAAGACTTGATTTTTCGTTCACATTTTATTAATCTTTCAATAGCTCTATCAAACGAGAATGTAGACGGTGCTTTTGTGTTATAAAAATTCAAATAATTTGCAAACGTTCACGCCCTGATATTCCCCATTAAACTATCTTATTCGTAATTAACAGTTAACGTATTCGTGGAAACATTGACCTCATTTCCGAACCGAAGGCGCGTTCGTTACGCGTAGAATATTAAAGCGTCTCGAACGGCTATTTAACGATGTACCAGATGAAAAGTCGAGCGCACGCATCCTGTCCGGCTGGTTCAACGGTCGCGCCGTAAAAAAGAAGGACTCGCAACACCTCGTACACGACCCGACCAAATAGTTATGCACCCCTTTGGCAAGGCTGCAACAGTTCTAATAGCCGTCCTCCGTCTATCCTACTTGTTTTCATTACACTTGCTGAAACAGCTGTGGCACCTGTTCCTCCCTGGCTGGTGGTGTAAGGTGCAACCTTCCCTTCAATGTCTCGCACAATTTCGTCGCGTTTCCACCCTGTAATATCCGGAATAGATGATTAGTCCCGGGGTTAATGCCACACCTACGCCTTTCCTTTCCCTCGGTTCTTTCATTTCTTTAACAGAAAAAAGCTTCTTAACTGCTTTCAGATAGATATAAATTTAGAGACCAGGCGGTTAATATTTTGAAGGCTTCCTATAAATTTAATATTATATAATATTAATTTCATAAATTTCCAATTGAAAAATAAATATTAAAAAAATGATATGGAAAGATTAATGGCTCGTCGTAGCTGGGTTAGATTCCTGGTAGATTCGTCACTGACCCCAGATGCCTTATCACCCACTCGTATCTACCAGGATCGCGACAAGAAAGGGCACAGCTACCGGAGTTGTGTACGGAGTTGATCGTGACGAAAAGGGCCAAAAAGGGCCCCGCCCATTGTAGAAACGAACTCGTTACAAGGCGTCAGGTGCCCAGGACCGTTGACGCGGCCGTTACGTACCATCCCCGTAATAATGTATGCCATTAATAAGAACACCGGCGAAGGAGGAACGTGCGTGTCTTCGAAGGAACCCTTCGCCGTCCTACGGGCCATGTGCTCACCTTCGCGAAGGGTGAAGGGCGTTTAACGGCCAAACGTGCAGCGTTCTCGATATCGGCGAACACCAGCTGATCCACATTTCTCCCTACACACCATTCGACCATGTGTTTCCCGCGCTTTTCTTCCCCTCCGGATGTGCTCTTGCTATGATGGTCTAGGAATTGAAGAACTCTAGTGGCTTCCTTTTGTCCGCGTTACTAGGCTGTTGCCTCTGGAAAAAATTCTTTAATCCCATTAAGCATCGGGGATAATTTTTAAAAAGGGAAGAAAAGATCCTCCAGAACCCTGATGGAAACAAACGCTGAAGGTAATGCATGAAAATTGGCACCTGAGAGGATGAAGGTTCAAGATAAAACCTTGCGTTGAATTAGATAGTTATGGGGGTGTGCCAGGTGTTATTTCGCCCTTGAACCTAGCAATTCTTCTGAAAAATTAAAAAGAGGCGTAGATGAAACACCACGTGCCCCGTGAATGATTATGCTCGAGGCGTTGGGCGTCGCAGGATACGCGTCAAGAAGTAGAAAATAGAAAATGGAAGAACCGAGTGGAGTGAAAGCAGGCCGTTTGCTGTGAAATAGCAGCCTGCTAACGAGTCGAAGTCACTCGAAAGCGACATTAGTTAATTTCTTGTTGCAAGGTAAAAAAGATTTCTAAACAGGGAAGATAGTGTTAGTATACACCGTGTTCGCGAGGATGCAATTTGAATTACGCTGAAAGATTAGCAAATATCTTGGCGGGAAAACGATTACCGGGGCAAACTTCGATGTAATCGTAGGTCAGAAAACGTATCCAGCAGGTGCATGCTTTCTTTCAGCCCCTCCGGACGTAGGATAGCTTGGTGTCTCTGAATGCTGGCTATTCAACCCGCTCCCTTTTTTTCCCTCTCCCTCCGAATGTGAATTTCATTATCGTCTACCGGTGAGATACCCTTATCCCCGTGAATCTGCGACTCCGCTTTATTAATTATACCCGTTTTACGGTATAAATTAGTTAGCTGCCGATAATTGCCGACTGATAGGGGAGGGGAGTATATAAATTTACGCTTTGACGAGCGTACCCTAATTGAGACACCACATCTGATATTTTTGCTCGGTAATCTTAAAGGAAAGCGTGGTTGAATTTGAAACGAAGAACGGAATGCCGGTTTCACTGATCGCAGGATTTTCTTTCGACGAGAATTGAATTGATTAGAATCCATTGCTTTCTTCTTGCGGCTTCTTTGTCAGGAGAAAGTGTCAGAAAAACAATGTTGGCACTGTGTAAGACGTCAATTGCACGTTATTCTTGTTTTCCGACTCGTTAGTTAACCCTCGGCTGGGTGTTTTGCTGATCCAATGTACGATTTAGAATTAAAATTCTTATCATTTTCTAAATTTTATACCATTCCTCTGCGCTCGATGGGGTTGTACAATTTACATCGGACATGAATAACCCAGGTGTTGTTTCATGGCTTTATCCGACGGTACGCTACTTATCGTTTCGACGCCTTCATCGGTATCTTTCGGCACCGGATTACGCAGCCTCTGGCAATATCGCATCTTCATCGTTCAATGTAATGAGAAAATAACACGAAATTACACACCCTGACCGAGCGTGCCCGACCGCTCTGGCACATTTGGTCTCCAATTCAAACGCTGGATGGACATGATGAAAGGGAAGTTGGGAATGAATCTCGCGATCGATTCTGTACCATTCAATTGTGCCAATTATTCACGGTTAAACAATGCCAAATTCAATCGTAATTAATCATTAATTAACCTGATCCACTATAAAGGATTTCGGGAAAGTGACGGTGGATTACTTTGCACTTTTTGAAAAATTACAAAAAATGTAAAGAATACGGTTTTATTTCTGATGAAATGTACAAATGGATACCTTGGCGAAACATAAATGATTCAGTGAAGAAACGCCTATTTATCCTGGCCAAGGTATCAAACGTGAATATGTTGTTAGCCTCTCAGCAGCCTCTCAACCGGTCTACCTCTTCACTGTATCATCCAAACACTCGAGAACTTCTCGCTCAAGGCTACAGTCGCAATGGACCTTGATGTTCCACCTGATGACAAGACGCGTGTAACCACCTCCTTCGTGTACCCTTACATCAAATCGTGAAAGGATCTTCGATAAATACGACTGGAGGAAATTTTCTTTGACTTTCAACAGGAATAAAATCTGGGATTTCAAAGGTTCAGGGGTCTAAGAATCAACTTATAGCTAAAGAAATTATCAAATCAACTTTATTCAGAATTAACCAAATATTTAATTACACTTAACGCTATTGAAAAAGAATGAATTTGTCACACGGCTGCCATTGCACGAAAATCAAAGTTTGGCCTTAGGTCCGCGACCCATTTCGACCGAACGGTGACCGTCGCTGGTTGTTCCTGGTCCGTGGTGGGGTCATTCTAGTGTCGTGGTCGTGGAGGTAGCCGGAGGGAGGGGGAAAGAGGGCCCGGAGGGGCCAGAGAGCAGCGTCGGACACGGCCGCGGGTGATTACGTCGCCTGTCGGCGCGGAACTGTCTCCTCCTACCCGCGGCGCCCACCGGGCTCCGATTGGTCAGACTCCCTGCCAAGGAATCGTACCTTACCTCTCTCTCTCTCTTACACTCGCTCTCCTCTCCTCTCCTCTCCTCTCGTCTCTTCTCCGCTGGTCCCATTCGCCGTCTCGCTTTTTCGAATCATCGTTCCCCCATTTTTTACTGGGCCCTGCCGTTACTCCCCGACGCGGCCTCTCTCGACGCTGTCCAGCGTTGGCCGACGACGTTCTCTACCTGCGCGCTTTTTCTACTTTTCTTTCTGTTTCGTTCACCTTGGCTCCTTTTCGTCACCAGTCAGCTCGACGTTCGGCTGGCCCGCTACCATGGCCGCCCTTCGCTTCCGCTTACAAATGTTCTTCAAGATGTCTGCTGTTTCAAGATTCATTCTGGAGGATAAAGATGAGGGTAATGAGGAGAGACACGTATCATTAACAAAATTAACACACAAGAATTTAAAAATTCTGAATTTAATTCAGTTAAAATGTAGAAAAATCCAGTCTTCATTTAAATATTACAAGAATTCATATGAAATTGCGTGATCTTATTACAGCACACTCACAAGCGTTCTGATGAATTTATCCGGTCGCGTTGCAGCCGTTTGCACGCGATTCCGCGGAATAGCCAGCCGTATGCAAAAAGAATTTCGCTCCCGTAACGAAGTGAAAATTGCTCGCAACCGACTCTGCCACCTTCCTTTTACATATAAACGATACGCCACCGTTAGAGCATCACCCTACTTTCGTTTCAGACGGAAGCACTCAAGAATAGGTCGATGAATTTTTCCCCATTTCTTATTGTTTGTTTTTCGTTTTTGCCGCTTCGAGTATGACACTTCCTGACAAGACTGGAAAACGTTTGAAACTTTTTGGCGTTTCGTAACGACAGAATAATGAAACTTCAACGAGGCGCCATTTTGTTAAAGAAAACGAGAGAATTTGCTTATGATGTGTTCAGGACTTTCACGATGATTCGAACGGTTTCGACAATGTCAATTATCGAGCGTTCTCTTGATCAAGTAACCGTGACACACCTTGCTCATCCAACAGACGGTGGTACGCGATGGTGGTCCGTTTTACCCGAAGCGATTCATCTCGTGGTGATCCAGTCCGAACAATTCTCCCACGAGAACTTTGCGAATTATGGATTCTTTCTAACGGATGATGACCGCGACAAATCTGTGAACAATGATGCAAAACCGACCGGCTATTATTGTACCGAGAAACCGACGTTATTACCGAGTCGAAAGAAAACTACTTAACAGTCGTGCAATGCTAAGCTAGCCAGGGAAATTTCTTAGAGAAATGATCCTTCTTAAGAGCAATTTGTGCTTGTGGAAAAAAGGAACAACTTCATTTGAAGATTATTACACCGGATCGCAACGTCGATGCCACTTACAAACAAAAATTGAATATTAACACTGTAATCGCACCATCAATTCTAACTCTGTTTAAAATACAAGAAATATGAAAATTGAATACTGAATTAATCTAAGTAGACACTTGGATCCAAATTGGAGATAAGGGGATGAGAGTATTGCAACAAATTTAGATAGCAATCTGTACGATCAAGTGCTGTCGTTTCAACAGTCTCGGACGGACTGATAAAGTTTAGAAGGAACGGGTCGTCGGCACGCTTCTGAGAATACTTGCACCTGGTCGCACCTGTCCGCCGATACGATCGTTGTTGAGCCGTATCAACGATGTTACTCGGAGAAAGCAATATTACCGGATGGAGATGTATTTGTTTAGCAAGATCGACGATATCGTAGCAGAATTCGAAGATTTCGATGCACGGGGCAGGAGATCGAATCGATGAAGTTCCATTGTGTGGAGATCCAGATCAGATACGCATCGCGAAAGATCCTTCTTTCGTCGCTAACAATGTGGTTACGATCTTCGAATGTTTCTGCTTTTATCATTCTTCGCGATGACTTTAACGATAAACGTTCTATGATACGGGGGTGACTCTTGAATCTTCATAGGAATCTTTGCCAGGGTAAACCTGCCTGTTTCTCCCAAAGCGTGTACTGGCTTTCCCAATATTCTAAAATTTCATAATTTCTAAATTAAAAAATGTCCAACTGATCAGGCCCACCCCCGAAAAAATCTACCCGTTTCCAAATCAGCTCCTATGTAATCCATTTAAAAGGGAGAGAAAACGATAGGGAGGGTCCGCAGGTGGCGTGAAGAGGTAGAATATTGATGTTTCCAGTGGCACGTAGCGTCAGCTAAACGATAAAGGCTGAAACGAGGGTGTCGGAGCGGTGCAGCCGGTCGCACCTGTCTCACGCCGCGGTTCGTTCGCTTCAACAGCGGAGTCTCTTTAGTTCCGTGGGCATAGGCGCGAGCGCCGGGGGTTGTGATCGCTGGACCATGACGAACAACCAGCTCTCCGCGTACTTCTAGGTAAACGTAATCGTGCTCTACCCTGCCGAGGAGAACGATCGATCGCATGCATTTCATCTTTCTTCTTCCACCAAAGTCGAGGAACAATGGAGGCTTACATTCTTCAAGATACAGGTGCATATGCAGAAAGTTTCATTAACTTTCATTAAGTTTCATCCAATGTTCCAGGAAAATAAGAAGCCCAGGTAGATTATCTTTTCTCAGCGATTACTCATTAACCTCTCTATCTCAGCGTGAAATTGTCTAAAAATCCCACGGTGTGGCTGTCTGTTCAGACGTAAAACAATTTTGAATTGGCCAACAATTAAAGGTACTCCCTCTGTTACAAATAATTTTTGTTTTCGTCAGAACTCGTCGAGTTTCACTCGTCTTTGTACATTAAACCGAAGTATTATCATTTTCAAGAAAGATACATTTCACGCACATTCACCGAAAAATACACGAAAAATTGAGCGGAAACGTAAGCCGTGAAGCGTAACACCGGGCAATCTTTTACGTGGACCACTTGTTGCGACGATAAGAAAAGAAACCATGAAGTTCGCGAAGGGAGCACAGAGAGGCCGTGTTTCTGCCAGCAGACCGTTCAATCACGCTGGCCAATCACTGTTGTCACGGCCGAAAACGCGATTCCTTTGATCGTCGCTTTAATTATCCGCCACCGATTCACTACACCGGTTTTTGTCCCCGCGTTTAAAGGGGAAAACAGAAACGAAATCCATAGTCGACACCGCGATCGATTACCGGCTTGAAACACCTGTTAAACCGGCCACGGATCTCGCCACTGTCATTAAAACGATCTACAAAGATTCGCTACTGTTACAAGCACAGAAAACGATCGAAAGAAACAGTTTACAAAATCGTATTTTTCTCTACCCCGCGAAATTGCGACAAACTGTGACGTGTAACACAGCCTTTTAATTTTCTTTCAATTTTATTGGGATACGATTCGATGACAGGTTAATTAAAGAAAGAACTACTGTATACGTCGTTAGCTCTTTAACGACAAGAATATAACTTGGCCTGAGGAGGAAGTTCGGTTAATTAAAAAACCATCAGATGTAAAAAAAAAAAAAAAGAAAATGAAAGAAGAAGTAATCATTCGCGTAGTTAAGTTTCACACTATCACGATGAACGTTTTTCCTTCCACGAGTCTGGATCACGTATCACCGCAACGAGATGAAGGCTGAGCATCCCGGTCGCGCTCGCGCGTTCATTCAACGCGTTTCTTCTCTTATGAATGAGCTCGGCGATCTGTCATTAGCATAGTCACGATCCACGGCGACATCGCGCGTCCTCCCGTACCGTTATCCTCGTTGCCTTGCCACCGGCTAAATCGTTTCCCGATGTAAATTGCACCCGCTGTAAATTGCATAATCATCTTTAACGGGTCACGTTCGATCGTATGAAAACGTTCCACGTACCTTCCAGACACGTAACATCGTCTGGCAAAAAAGGATCCTCGCGAAAATTGCTCGTGAAAACACCGTCTTCGATTCTTTCTTTCTTTCTCTGCCCTTTCGATGATTCTCTGATATAGGTAGAATGATTGTGAATCGAAGTTCTTATTTTTAAAATTTACGCGAAGGTGCATTGAACCCGAATGAAAAATTTTTGGCTTAAATTCGACCCCGTTCGATCATCGGGAAGCAGTCATAATGCATCGGTAAATCAGCTCGAGCAGATTCGAAAAGGAATAATAAAAGTGCAAAGAGGGTGCTGATCGAATCACGAAGAGGCCGAAAACGATTTCAGGTGTGAGCCATTGGTCGAACAACCCTGGCCGGTATATTATCCGGCAGGCTACTATGAACAGTTCGGGTATTAGCATTCCCGCCGGGTGTATTATTTACACGTATAGACGAGACAGGGCTGCGGTCGTGGCTGTAACACCAATAATCGCCACCGGTCTCAGACTCGGGTTAGATTAAATTGGGACAGGTAGCAGGCGAGATGAAGCGAAGAGTATCGAAGTCACGTGCAGCCTCCGCGCGACCGGAAACATGGTATAAAGGCAAGCCGGGATCGTAAAGGGCCGGCAGCCCTCTTTTTCCTGCCTCTCAAACGATGCTGCTTCTCTGTAACGATTGTAGATCGCTTCAGAGAGAAAACGAGACCGTCGAACTACATTGATTTCTTTGCTCTTCTAATCGTTTGAGTGATTAATTAGAAGGAGGTTAAATTAAGTACCGACTAAATTTGAAAGCTAATTATTGTTTTAATTTCCTCTGTAAATGAACTGTTCGATTGAAATTGATTCGCTCTCGATCCCTGGGAATTGTATGCATCGCACGGTGGTTCGTCAATTTTTTTTTCCAAGGTTTCACTGGTATGCGTTCACCAGCATCCTAGGATCGGTTTTGCCGATCGTGGAGATGGTCGCGTCGAGCGGAATGCACGCAAGAAAGTGGCGAGATGAAAGGCGAGGACGCCCGATTCCGATGGCCACAGGAAGAAGCCTGGCCACGGGATTACGTGGACGTTGAGACGACACCGATGTTCCTCGAGCGGTGAAAAAGATTCACCGAATTCCAAAGAAATCCATCGGCGTACCTTCTTACGGAAGACGTCGCGTTGTAAGCAAATACTACGATACTTTTTCCACCACCGCTTCCTGTCTTGTTTTCAACCAATTCCGTGATAATTCGATGCTCAATGTTCTGTACCACGGAAACAGGGTATTTTACAAAATTATTCCCCGGTACGAAGCTTCGCGAATTCAATTTTCAACGAACAGAAACATCTATTACGACATTTACAACGCTGTTACTTTCGTTTGCATTCTCTTCTCGGTTTCGTTAGCTCACGAACAGTTCGATCAGCAACCTTCCCGCTTTCTACTTTTCATACTTCCCTTTCGCTTCGTGCCTCCCTTTTATCTCTGTTTCAATAGATTTTTACGAGTAAAGAGATTCTTAAAGGTGCACGAGCTCGATGTGACACGAACCCCGTCCCGCAACAAGCAAATCTGTGTCAAGTCGAAGCTCAGCATCGATACAAGCCGATAGTTCAGCTCTGATTCGCATTGACTCTCGTTGCAACGGGCCAGCAGGAGGCTGTGATATACTTTCTCTTAATTTATGATACAAAGAACAGTGATAAGGGCTCTGTGCCGTGGCTATGAATGCCACGTTTCAAACCCGCGACACATTTAACGCGTCGAAAGTAAAAGTCTGATTACCATTGATAGGAGGCATTTTGCAATCACGGCCTAATCCAATTTAATGGTTATCTAATACTTCTTCGAGTACTATTTACACTTGGAAATATTTTTTCTATTTTCTATTCCATTCAGCTCGCAATCTTCAGAAAACAAAAAGTAGGGAAAATTTCAAAAAAATTGAAATTTAGAATTTGAAAAGTGGAATCAAAATTGTTTAAAAAGAGGGTAATTCTTGTTATATTTAAAAAATATTTTTTTCGTTTGTTTTAGCGGCTTGATTTAGTCGTTAGGAATGGATCGAACGTTCCTGCGCCGGAGGATAATGACACGAGCGTGTCTGCATAACGAGATGGAAAACGGCGGCAGTAAAGTAGCGGCGACAAGCGTTAAGGTATCGTAAAAGCGATAATTCAGCTGGTTTATCAAGCGCGGCGGAACACGGTCGCGAGCTGTCTTTACGACTGATCGATATTAATACCTATTGTTAAAAACGTAACAGCGATACCGATCGACGAGCCCGAACACAAATTGCCGAGACACGCGGGGCGTTCCCGCGTTTGAATTCGAATTAATATAGCGGTTATGGTCGACCCGTTGGTTCAATGGTTTCGCGAACGAACCTTGTTCTTTGTCGACGTCTCTTTCGTTCGTGGTTCACCAGATTATCTCGATGACTTTACGAATGTCTTTTCGAGCCCCGGTTACGAACCGATCTCGCGGTTCGATTACCGGTAACTCGATTATAATCATCGCCATGGTGGATTTCTCAGCTGAAATATTTTATTATTTTTTAGAACTTTTAATGATGGTGAAATTATGAGAAAATTGGAAACGAGAGAGGGTGAATTGATCAATTATTCCACGGTTGATATAAAGGGTGAAAAGTTTTTTCTTTCATCTAAATCAAAAACTAAAGAATCTATAAAGTATCCTAAAAATGTGATCAGAAATAAGAAATCCAAAAAGCCACCCTTAATTTTCCCCACCTTCTGTCCAAGCCGGTATTTCTCCGTTGATCCGCAGCAGGGTATAATAACTCGACGTCCGCCCTCTCTGATCTATAGCAGTGAAAGCTAGGTGTGGAATAAGAGGCGTGACAAATCGTAGAATCAGGTCGATCAATGTATGAGCTGCGTAAGTTGCGTGGAGTACACCAGTCTCGAAAATTGCAGTGTCGTTACACGATTGTACACACCCGTATCTTGTCCCTCTTCCCCTAGTAAATCTCGCATACTAACACGTAACCTGTCAGTGATTAATCCTCGTACACACGCCCATAATTCGCCCCTGAATTAGCTCGTAAACGGGCCGGCTGGGCGGATTAAATAAGAGCTTTCCGATACGGCTTCTGGTCTTATCTGCGCTACGATTCCGTGTTATTAGCCCTGACATAAATTGATTTATTCGCGTCCTCGCACCGACTGGTTTCACGATTCTAATTTTTCTTTCCTCCGCGATTTTCCGTCCGTTTTTTCTCAATCGTTGCGGTTTCTTTTATTACAACGACAAGGAAGTCGACGCAAATTCAAGCTTATGATTATTTTCAATTTTCTGATGATACGAACGTTGGAATGATTTAGATGTTTTTGAGTAAGTTTCAAAATTTTCAAATATCTTGAAAAATTGATAGAACGATGAAAGGATTCTTAAGTATCATCTTCATCGAAGGTGTCCATAACAAATGACAAAGTTACGTAAATTTGCTTAATACGATAGCTGCACCTTCCGTGGCCATTCTTCATCTCTCGCAGAAGTCCAGTCAAACCAGTGTAACACGAAGAACGAAGGCAAAAAGCACGGCCATTGTTAGTAGTTCCTGTTACAGGCTACCAGCACAATACCATTGCACGCTTCCTTTGCAACCGTGAAAAATAATCCGGCTTTGTCTATGATGTGCGCCACAATACGCCACTCGTGCAAGCTATCGCCTGGTCCCGCTTCAAATGTGTTTTCAGGGTAAACTCGCGTTCCTATGCCTCTACGATCCGACAAATGATACTTTTATTTTCAATTATTTACGTCCAATCTATAATTATTAAATTTTGAAATTTTCTAGATTTAGGATTCAGAATGAAATAGAATGTTTTATTTTGAAAAATTGATTTATAGGCCACAGTTGTTTCGAATATCGTCAGTGGAAACTTAGCAAATTTCACTGTAGTAAAATTTTCATTTAACAAAGTGCAATGTGTAACAAAGTGTAATTACAGGACGAGTATTTCGGCACGTAATTTGATTTCGCAAATGAGCCGTCCACCGCTTAATATTCATAATTCCCGCACGTTGGATAACCGGTTATACAATATATATTGCACAACAATATAGCCATATAGAGAAAGAGAGAATTCAGAAGTGAAAGGTAGATGTTAGAAGCAAGAGCGAACTGGTGGCCCTACCAGAAAACAGAGGATTTTGCTGAGTTAATTCGAACTAGTGGGACAGGAAGACGAGATTCGGCATGGGTTTCGACGGTTCTGCTTAATGGACACAAAAAACTCAGGAGTCCTGTGTTACTAAAAAGAACAAACCGTGAAATTCATAAAATCATTTCGATGTTGCCCACCTACACTGCTACCCGTAAGTACTTAGACACTTGCTAGGACCTGACACGAAACTTCCCCAAATGAACTAACGCTAATTAATTTCAAACATTTTATAAGTAAATTCATGAACGATAATGTATATAGCTTCGTGATTTCATAAACAAGCTATAAGTTATCGCAATCCCCTTTCACATTTCATAGTTAACGATTTAATTAATCGAAACCCGTTTGTTAATTGCACAGGCACGAAAATTGTGAGCGCGCATCGTAAACGATAGGAAAATTTGAATATTGATTTCCAACTAATTTGACGGTGGGTTAATATCAGAGGAGATCATGATAGAGAAAATGATTTTCAAAGGCAGGTGTAGGAAACCGTAGAATTAAGTCCGCAGATCAATTTGTCGCCTGATTTCTCTTTGCAGAGCTGAGTCACCGGCCTTTTTGCTCGCTTCACGGTGAATCGAAAGCAGGTGGGATTTCTTAGATGTAGAAATCTTTGTGCTGTCGCAAAACCAACGATCAATCGAATGGATTCACGTTTGATCGATGTTTGCCAGCCGATTCGAGGCGTCGTTAGATTTCATTAAATCCTTAGGTTAGTCTTTAGCTTCGCATTAAAATCGTTAATTATTTTACGATAAAACGGTGGGTGGGTCCTTCGAATCCGTAATAGCAAGTGGCCTCAAAAGGCAACGGGTTCCCGGTACCACTTCCGGGACCCACGTCACGTTTCACCCAACGAGCTCTGCCGAAAAGTACAACGAAGTAAAAAAGAATAAGAAGAAGACAGTAAGAGAAAACAGTAAGAATGAAAGAGAATGAGAAAATCAGCGCACGGGTACCATGGACGGCACGGGGTCAAGCTGGCCCGCAGGGAAGAATGGCAACGTTTAAAGGGGCTTAAAGTCATCGGGGACGTAATCGGCCCTGTCGATCTTCGGTGGCCCTCTCGTGGTGCCATAATCCCGAGCAAAGGAACCATCGGTTCTCCTCCATTCAACGGCTGCTCAACCAGTTGGCATTGATCATTGTGTCTCAGAAGAGATCGGCTCATAATAGGCCACGTCGTTTCCATCGTTGCTCGGTGCTGATACGAGAATAAAGACTCTCGATCGAGAAGAGACTCGCTTTTTCTCTCTTCATTGTGTCCTCGAGGAACGTGTCCAAGGATCGTGCCGGTTCTGGCACGCACCGACTATCGAAAGCGCGTCTCCGCGTCGACTTGCAACCAGGGACCAGGGTTGCCCCTGATAAGATCGTGATCGATCGTACGCGAGATCGATGTTTCCTCCGTACCCTGTCGATGAATTCGTCGGCGGAATATTTCAGCGTCGAATTTTAGGACTACGTGGACGAGATTTCGTTGTAAATTCAAAGCGTACGCTTTTGGATCTTCGATCTCGCCGCGTGATTTTTCAAGTTAAATTTCAACCGTCTTGCGTGTACGATCAGCCAGACGTAGAAGTCTGGCGAATGTGGGATGAATGAAAATACGGGTACTTGAGTAAGCTTAAATTACATTTCATTCATGCAGGAAAAGCAGACACGCGGGAGTCGGCCTTCCGGCTCGCGTTGCGCACGTAGAAACGGCAGAGCTTCTGCGTAATAATAGTCGGCCTATAATGTGTATTATCCAGACATCCTCCTTTTGCGTGCAGCTTTTCCTAGCCACAGACGATCGTTCGATTGCGACAGCCATGCTAATCGCGACGATGTTTCGCGTTTTCTCAACCGTTTGCGATTTCAAGCATTCGATGGAAAGTTCACGGGGAGTTGAATTTTATATTTCTACCAACCGGGTATTCTGTTTTCTTGGCACCGTTTAACTTGGATTTCATAAAAGTGTTGGTATAATTGTTTAACCGGTGAAAGTGGACATCCTTTGCGAAACACGAATTCTGGAAAGCACTGCTGGCTTTAATCGCGAGTCATCGAGCCGCCGCGCCGCGTCGTTTCAATGGGGGAGTATGGTGTACAGGGGACAGGAAGGGGGTAAAAATCGGTGAAGAGGAATCATGGCTGGATGCACTCCCTCCCTATGTTCACGCAGTTTTACCGCCGAGCCACTGCTTCTATGTTTTTCGAGGGGAACCGACGACCTGTTGAGCCCACAGGAATCGTTCACGATTCGTTTCGAATAGTTTGAAAAGAATATCGTCGCTATCAAAATTCCAAGGTCTTTCAAGACTTCTATGTTTATTTCATTTTAAGTAATCATCAAAGAATTTCTCGTTTAAAAACGTTTCTATGCACTTTCACCCGAATCTTTCCCAACAGAAACTCGTCGACTCCACGATTCGCAACGTGAAAATCAAAGTAACCCGCTGAAACAATATGCTTTCCAGCGACGCGTCACGCTGCTCCACTTTCCCTTCTGTCTTTCCCTTTTTTTAATGACACTCATCGGGATCGTCGGTAATGATCGGCCCGAAACGACAAATTATATTTTGCATAATGTTCTCCTCGGTGTACAGAGGGGCGACAAGTGGCGTATAAAAAGAGAAAATCGAACGACTCGCAACCGTTAGTTTCAATCCAATGGGACATCCGAGGGTGACGAAAGTCGCGACGATCGCGATCGTCCTCCTAGCTTGCTACTTTTCCAAATCCCATGGGATTTTCCATGGAAACGATCGAGGGAAGTCGATCGAGAGGAGGCCACGAACGGCAGGTGAATAAACTTCTTTTTTAGAAAATCATTGGAATTTAATTTCTGCGGAAAATGAGATTAATTTTTGATATCAATATCATGCGATGTGGTCTATTTTTGTCTTATTTCAAAGTATAATTTTAATTTATAACGAAAGATCTTAAATTGAAACGAGATATCCACACCTGTCAAATTTTGAAAAGGGAACTTAAGATAAAGTAGAATCGAATGGTTTGTAAATTCGGAAAGCCGGTGTTTCCAGGTATAGCCGACGAGGCCATCAGTAGAATTTTTCGAATTATCTCGACCGGGCCGTCGAATGAAAAGGATGACGAGCAGCTGGTGAAGCTCGTCAAAGAAGAAATCGTACGAACGGCTCAGAGCATCAAAATGCCATCAGGATCCATCGAAGCCGCCGCTAGAAGAGCTCAGAAATTAGTAATCGAATTGACTGCGGCTTATACCACCGCCATTTACAAATCGAAATCCACCGAGGAGGCCAGATTTAATTTCATGCGTTTCCAAAACTCTGTGCAACAGATCGTTGATTTTATAAAGAGCGGGCAGTTTGTTGTGTAAAATAATATATCAAATAAAGCTATCCAACGAACGATTAATCACTCCAATTAATCCGATTATTAATAAAGACTGATTTATTTTTCGTAAGACCGAATGTAATAAAAGAGAAAAGACTGAAAACGACAGAATATGGGGTAAACGATCCAATTTTACCGTTTCCCATCGAGTACGGTAAGAAACGTTATCGATCATCAACAAACGACCGACGAATCTATGGAGAACATCGTACACGTGCCGGCAACAATTTCCCCGTCGAGATCGTGAGGATATCTTTTTTTTTTTTTTCTTCCTTTCCTGATGGCCAGTGTGTGGCAACAAAATTATTCCCGCTGACGTATGAGTCAGGGCAGACGATCCATTGTAAAAGCGGCATGGGCTCATAATCTGGCGATGTAGGATCTCCAGGCCGAGCTGACCGGAACTGCGCCTATGCTCTCTCGCCGGAAGTGCCGCTGCCACATGTAGTAATATAAATTATAATGCCCTTACGGTTTTTCCTTTCGCGGATTTGCATTTAAAACACCGGAATGGCATTGTGGTCGAAATCCGATTTTCATGGAAATAAGAAAACCCGCCGGTGGTACACGGTGCCTCAACTTCCATGTCCCTCGCGCAGTGGGACACGCGGTTTTCGCGTGTAAGATAAAACTTACAGAGAACAGAGGGAACAGGGAATACCGCGTTGATTTCCATCGAATCGTGCCAAGGCTAATCGAAGATCAAATCTGGAAACGATTCGCTTTCACCCGCTCGGACAATGGATTCTGAAGCTTTTCTAATTCTTTTCTTCTCCGTGTCTGCTAATTTTTTGGAACATCGTTAACATGGAGCTTGGGCACAGAATATAATTAATTAATTATCTGATGTGTAGTTCGAAAATTACGAAGGATATCGTCAAAGGACATTGCAAAATTTTACATCAATAACAGAATATTAGGAAATCGATATTGCAGAGGATTAGACGGAAAACCTTCCAGTGGATTTCTATCTAACGTTGTACAATTTTCCAAGGACCTGCGAGATTCAGGAGAGACAAGGATATCTTGAAAAATTATGAAAATTAGAATTACCTAATCAAGATCTTAAGGATATCCTCAAGGATCATATTTTTATCACAAATCATTCGATTTGAAATTAGAAAAACATTAGATACCAAAGGATATCTCGTTCAAAATGAAAATACCTAAAACCCTGCCGATAATTCTGAACCTGTTCTCCAGTAGAGTTTCTCCACAGGATTTTCCAGGGTTCTAAGAAACCACAGGAACAGGAGGGTACGAAGGACGTCGTGGAGGAAGCTCGTCGTGCCTGGCTCAGAGTTACGACGGAGACTCGCGTCGTCCGTGGATTTTATATGGGAAACTGATTCGGCCACGAAGCCATGGAGGATAATATAACACCGGGGCATTTTGTTTTGTTGCGCAACAGGATAATAAACATCGTTCGGGCCTGCTACCGTGCCGACTAGATAGCTACAACGATGAAACAATGCGGCATTGTCCCGGCAAGCCGAACCGCCAAAGCACAGCCGAACCCAAGCACCGTGCTAAGTCATGAACGGCATTGCACGCGGTCTTAGAAGCTGGCTAACCGAGACTTGACCCTCCAAAGTGTGCTACCATTGGAAAAATCCCTTTTCTATATCTGCGATCGTTTCTTCAAATAGTAAATCCTTAACTATGAATCTCAAAAACAAGAAAATAGTTAGGACTGTCAGTGACCCTACGAACTATTTTCTATTTTTATAATTTCCTTAATTTTAGAAATATTGAAATCTACTTCGCGCTGAAAATTATTTTATAAATCCTCCTTAAATCGTACAGTGTCTTATGGAGAACGGAGTAGCCGTACCGCTTTACAAATAATTCGAAACGAAGAGAGTCAAAGGACGATTCCTTCGGGAATAGATTTTTCCGGTAGGAAAGGCGGCTGGCTCGATTGTTCGCGGTTGGAACAGTGCAATGAAAGCTCGATAGTAGGAACAAAAAGCCGTGAGGTAGACATAAATAAATAGGTGGTGGGTGTGGTTGGTAAGGCCGCACACATGGCGTCGTGACCCGTCTCTTCTCTTCGTGAGCGCAGGGCTCGCTTAAGTTATGCCCTACGGAATGTTGCTGCTCCTGCTTCTTTCGGTGTCGTGGCTAAACGCAGTTTCACCGTGCTCTGTTTACTTCCACCTCCTTTTTCTATCACCGTGCCATTTCGAATACTCGTTTTAGATATTTCATACCGTACACGACATGTCAATTCGAATGACGGAAACGCGTGTTCCTTCCCAAACTTAGGCTGCTCGATTTTGTGGAATTTTATCCTGACAATTTTCCCATGGGTATGTTTATTCTTCTGCGGGAAGAATCGGTAAAAATGCGGGGCACGCGTCGCGTCCGTCGAAATCGTGAGGACGATGTTGACCGGATAAGCTTCGAACGAATGGCAAAAATGCGGAAGCTGGACTGATCCCGTTCCTTGATGGTCTGAATCCGTTTTTTTACTCTGTTCGTTATCTTCGTGAGAATTCCTTCACTCTGTGAAAAAGGACCGAAGGATGAAATTCAACCCCCGTTTTACAGTGGCTCCGAATCGCAAAGTAAGCGTTGCCATTAATTCAAATTTATTATGTATAATTGATTAATAATCGATGCGCTATGGATTTCTTTAATACCGACCATTAATCTCGAACTTCTAAGAAGGACTTCCCGAGGAATCGTGTGCCGAAGGCGAGGAAAAGTTAGCTAATATTCAAGGCAACGGTACAACAGTCGCCCGTTATATTATAAATTAGAGTCGAATAGAAGATTCGCTTCACAAACTACGTGAATAATTTATGTGCAGACACGAAAACCGCGCGAGCCTCTCGCACTGAAACATGAAGGATTCAATGGCGTATCAAATATCGCACGAAATATCAATTACTAGAATTCCTATGGATCCTTTCGACTTGTTAACACCTTCTACTTAGTGCAACCTGTGTCTGATTTACGTGGCAAGGTTGATGCGAGTGTCCAGGAAGGAAATCAGATTTCAAAGATGGATCGTTTAGAACACGACACGAGTTTATGTTCTCTTGAAAGTAACAAATTAGAAAAATTTTAAAAAATAAATTCTTGCAATATTAGTTTTCGAAATACGGTGATTTTTGTGGTGGTCATAATCGCCGCAATGAAAATAGACATAAGTAGTCAGACACAGTTTCACTGAAAATTTGAAGCGATCGATCAAACGTTTGTTAGATAATTAACGAAGGTATCGACTGAAAGGCTAATCCAATTAATCGAAATGTGAATAATAAACGAGACACATGGAACGCCGGAGGCGACTCGATACAGGATGAATCCGACTCGTTAATCTTAAAGAAGGAGAACATGGTTGACCCAGCGATATAGTGTTTAATTATCTAGAATTTACCTGGGTGTATACCGTTAGAGGCGGTGCTCAATGTGTACACAAATATGGCACGGCTCGTGATTCGCGGCATACCGTTAATAACCCGCAAAGTGTCTAAAATGCGCCGCCATTATTCCAAGCGGACCATAAAATCAGAAGCGTCCTGGGTATTCAGAAGGATCCCTAAGTTCTTTGGAATCGACGAAGAAGACAACGACGAACGTTGAAAAATGTGAAGAATTACACGGATGAAATAAAATTGTTTTTTTAAATCAAAAATCCCTAAAGCTTCGTGTCTAAACTCTCGCAATTAATCTGTCTCGGCGCATTTAGTTGCCCAATTACGGAAAACTATCCTCGTACATGATAATTACGATCACGCGCGCTAATTAAACCCCATCAATCTTTTGCATCACGGAGTTGCCGTTGAATCATCCCCGTTTCACGATACATAAAATCAGATTAATAAAAGAATCACGTCCTTATCTGTTGCCCCTCTCTCTCCAGTGGACAAGAAGTGCCGACCACGGCTGTATTCGTTTAAAAACCTTCAAACCGGAACAATGGCCTCGCTGGTGGATAATGAAAAAGAGGGAGGGAAAGAGCGAAGAGCAGTGGAGGAAACGAGAGGAATAGAAGAAAATAAATGAAACTACCTATGGTAATACGACAAAGTTACGATCGTACAACGAAACAGGCGTACGACCGTACGCGTGCAATTTTCTTTTTTCTTTCTCTTTTTCTCCTCCTCTGCCATCACCTTATTCTTAGCCGCGATTAATTCGCGCTGGCGCGAGCGCGAACCTCCTTATATCGCGGCTCGATCGCCGCGGAGGAGGCAGCAGCGCTTTTTAAATAACTATAATGAGGGCAATTATCGTGTGCGCCGGCAAGCAGAGTGTGACGAGTCGCTGTTACACATTGCGGCACGGAGGATGATCGAGCTAAATGAAGAAGCGGCATGGGTGAACGTAGAGGGGTGAAATGTAGGAGAGAGGTAGGGGATCTGGAACGTAAGGAAAATTCGAGAAAAATGAGATTGGACGAAAGCTGTTCGTGTATCGCTAACGAAATAAGAGATTTTCAATAATTGAAAAATCAACTGATGCGAACGCAGAAGTTAAGGGATGTAAAGAAACAAAAAGGTACGAAAGAAAATTAGTAATCAATAATTGTAAAATTGATTAGTAACATGGCAAAGAGAAAGAGGATCGCCAGAAAAGAAAAAAAAAAAAATATTAAAAAGAGTGGAACGAAGATGGTTCGAAGAGGGAGGAGGAAGTGACGGTGTAGGAGAGGCAGGAGGTGATTCAGAAGAGAGAGGAGAGACAGGTAGCGCGTGGCAAGCCTCTCCCCTGTCGACCCTCTCCTCTTCCTTCAACTAATGCCTCCTCGATCCGTACAACCACCTCCGCCAGTCGAGGCCTTAACTACTTTCTTATTCGCTCGTTTCAGTCCGGCCTTACGGGCCCGTGCATAATGCCTCAACGTTCCTTACGCATGCTGAGCGCCAAACACACCCCCTTTCCTCTTCTTCGCCTCTCGCTACCATCTTCTTCCTTCTCCTGTTGCCGTTGTTGTTCCTCCACCTCCACCTCCCCGGAACACTGTACCCCGAGAGGAACTGCGGGTCAGAGACTGCCAGGCATATTCGACGCACACTCGTGGCTCGTGCCTAGATCCATTGGCGTCTACTTTCATGAATTCTACTGCTTGAAATATCCTTTTCCTAGGAACATGGTTATGTTAAAGAAGGGGTGAATTCTACGATGTGCAGATAATTAGAAAATATTTAAAGAGGTGAGTGGCATCTTTCTCTTAATTAGGTTATTGAATGTTGAATCAATTTTCCAAAGACTATGAGTACGGTACACTTTGTGCCGTTGAATGGCAGACAGGGTTGAAGGGCGGTCCAAAGATCCGTGATGTCGAATCAAAGGAAAATTCCGAAAGGAAACAGAGAAAATAGAAGAATAAAAATTGCGAGGATCACAGACGCAGAATTTAATTTCTTGACTTTATTCGAGCGACGCCGATGCGCTAATATAACAAGAAACGTGGCGGCTGTTGCGCGGAGCGTACGGGAGCGAAGTAGCCTCGCTTATGGTCCGATGGTGCTCGAGGAGCATAACAGCTCGCGGAGCATAACGCCACGAGCCATCATATCCTCCTTCCAGAAACCCTCTCTGGAGTTCTTCTCCTCCACTCCCCTGTTCTATATGGAGCTCCCCCTCGTCGCGAGACAGCACGAGTCGTCTTCAAGAGTGTACGCGTCACGCGTGTCCGTGCTCGTGTGGGGGTACACGCTCTAGGAAATAAAGGATAATAATTTTTTTTTTTAAGCTTTGAATAATTTAACGATAATCAAACTTGAATGCATCGAGTACCATTTCGATGGCTTAGAAACAATAATATGAAAAAAAAAAAAAAAAAAAAAAAATATGGAATTGAAGTAAGGAAAGCCGTGTGTTGTTCTCCGGGCGAATCGAAGGGAACAGGAAGGAGAGGAAAGAAAGAAGAACGGCGCGGATTGCATGCACACGGATACGGAGGTTTCGCGTGTATTCGTCGGCGAACGTTCGAGCGCGTGCACGTACGTTTATGCACAGGTATTGCCGGCTTCCGCGAACTAGATCGGCCAAGCAGATATTAGGAACGCGTCTGCCCCGTTGCCATTGCGGCAAGTGCTGGTCATTGTCCACCCGGCGGGCACAGGAAGTCGATGGCGACCGGCGAGGGAACAGAAAGCAAAGAGAAAGAGATTTTTCGGTAGGATAATCGCGTAGAAACTACGACGAGGTGAAGATTATCGCGCTGTTCGCCACGACGATGCGACCCGAATCATGATTTAAGAATACCTCCTGGATTCTCGAGAATTTTACCTTAATTTCGTATCACGGTTAATGTTTTATACGATACAGCTAGGATTATTTCAAATCGAAAAACTAACACTAATTTTTCCTGTTTCTAACAGAATTTACGGTGCTGTTGCGATAAATAATCATCGTCCGTCGCCGGCAGGAAGCTGGCGAGGAGTTGGTTGGCCACGAAGAGATTTTCGGTATGATAATCGTAGGGAAACTCCGGACACCCATTGTGACAATGGCCTCCCGAGGCAACGCGATAATTACACCGGTAATAACGCCGCGAATAGAAAAGAAAAAAAGAACGTTAGCTATCTTCTTCCTGACACCAACCATCGAAATAATTTCCTCACTGACCGTTCAAATTAATTTTCTTCATATTTCTTGCCAGGACAACGATTTCGAAAGTTCTTAATTTTCAGTTTCTTCCATGCCCGCTTCTTTCTTGTCTCGAGCGAAGCGAAGAGGGTAAAAATAAGTGAATGAGCGGATCAAAATGGAAGTTGGAAGGAGAAGGATCGTCAGGGCGGCACCTGACCGGAAAGCGTCACAGTCACCGCATTCAGCCTCGTTCTTTCCTTTCCCTTCTCCTCCAACTTCGCCTCTTTCGCCAACCTTCTTCCTCCTCCGATGAAGGGTTGTTGCTCGTCCCTTTCTCGCTTGTCGGTTTCGTCAACCGAAGGAACCTTGCATGTCCAGACGACAACGTGATCGTTCGATTCACGTGTCCACCGTCGTCCCTTGAATGAACAGCGCAAAAGGAAAAGATTACAATGAGCATGATTGTTCATTGAGCATTCTACTGAATCTTTCGCTACTGAAGCAAACAACAGGGGGTGAATTCCAATTATCTAATAAGCAATTTGGATTTTTTAAAATTTGAAGATTTAACAAAGGTGCTCAATCTGAAATTTCCACCCTTCTAAACCCCTGTTCCTTAATTTCTTAAAATGTAATCTTCTTCCGTGGAAATTTTTAAGCAATCCCCTTTGATTTAATAAAATATTTAAAATACTTGCAAAAATGTATTACGGTAGCTAAAGGTGGATGTACAAAGTGAGAGAGAAAAGGATAGAAAGAGAGGAGGATGGGTCGAGTAGGTAAGGACACATAATAGCAGGATGTTACAACGCCCGTGTCCGGTACATAAGTATCTGGTTTCATAAATGAAAGTGTCTTCATTCATAGATACATATTTCCATACAATTGCCGCTATTGGCTCGTATCTTATGATATCGCCATTATGTGTGGGCTGCCGCATTACATATGTACATAGCACCATTATATACAAATTCCTAGTAATGCGGTGCCACTGCTGCATTAATGATAAAGTTGTTTAGATATTGTCTGATATTACTGGCAAAACCGTTGCGTTTCGCTCCACGAAAAACAGGAAAAACCTCCGACCGGATTGTGATACATCAGAAACTAACTTGTCTTCGTTACTGGATGACTTGTAACACCCGTCTTAATTAACGTGAATGATCGAATTAATTGGCCATTACACAGTGGTATTACCGTGCACTGGTCAGACACGCTATAGCTAAATGAAAATGGGAAATTGCCAAGTAATATCAAATTTGAAAAATATATCTTAAAATTCTTGTTACACGTTCCCTTGTTAAATCGAATAAATCTAGCTGAATGACGCCACCGTGGACGATGGACGCGCCCTGTACACTAGGTAGGAAGTCATCCTTCCTAGCATCCAGAGTCCACACAGGAAATCTCAGACGCACCCACCGAAACAGCCCGCCCCCTCTGTCGGAGTCGATTTAATGTTTCGTTTCCTCTGCGACGATAAGGGGCTACAATTTTATAGCAGCCCCGAGCCGCACCAACTCCATGAAAGACGAACGAAGGATAACACTGAATTGTTAATTTCTAAGTTTAATTTCTAATAAGAAGCTCTCCCTTATGAGTTATAAAATTATTACACCAATAATGTAATGCAGTTAATGAAAAAATCATGTCGGTGCATAAGACACATTCGTCTCGTTAAACATGACCTCCTCGGTTCTTGTGGAGAACCGACGACGGAAAAGTACATAATACCTGGGTAGGATAGTAAATTTTCTAAAATAATACCCTGTACGGGGTTGCATATTCATTTTTCCGGAGGGTCCTCCCCCATGGCCTCTCTGTGTCCGGGCCGGTTCTACTACATATGTATGAGCTTCTGCTGGACTCAACTGGTCATGCCTCGGCGAATCGAGCTTTCTGCCCTTTATTTTTGCTGCCAACGTTATCCCCTTTCGCAACCAGGCCAAATAAACAAGCGTCTCTGACCCGAAAAGAGAGGGTGGGTAAACCGGATGATTAGCACTCCTCGCCGTTCCTTCCTTCCATCCTTCCTTCCTTCCTTCCTTCCGTGTGCAAGATGCACAACCATCCACGACTTTTGGATTACATCGTACCGAGTAGAAAAAGAAAATCTCGTGTATCTTGTGTGTGATATTTCATGTCGTCTAGCTGGCGTTTCGTTCTACTTGGAAACAGTGAATTTTTATTAATGACGTAGACTTGTTATGATACTTTGAATAAAGCTTCAGAGAAAACGTTTGAATTTTTAGAATTTTAACAGATAGAAATTGTTATTTTAAAAGTTTCAATTTTTCAATGTTTCTAAAAACAGAAACGATTATTTTAGGTATATAAATTTTTATTTTACATTATCGGAAGGATTCCAATAACGTTAAATAATTCTGAAAGAGTCAGGGTAAGTTCTGGTAGCCTCGAGGCGAATACCTGTAGTCAAGAGCCAGATGTGTGTGCGAAGTCGAACAGGTACGTGCTCGTAGACGAAGAAAAGGTAAGGGTGGCACGCGCGGCCCGCTTCTATCGCTTCCGGGCATCAGCGTGCTCGCGAGCCGCGGCTAATTGCTCTTTAATGCAAGCGAGTGAGCGAACGAACGAGCGAGCGAGCGAGCGAGCGGATTGCTTTTCTTAGACGCCGAGGGAAACTGACCGCCGCCGTGTACGCCATAAGAAACAGAATATACGAGATTTATGGCGATCGCTGGACTTTTCGTCACGCTTTGCTTGGGACACGGTTCTAGTTTTCAGAAAACTTCTTCGTATTCTTCCTTATTTGGACAAGTAATTAAGGTCTGCCGTGAATTGATTATTTCAGTACAATATGAATAATTAACGAGGGTCATCGGTAGTACAAGCATGGAAAATTTGATTAGTTTAATTTTCATAGGTGAAAGTGGTTAATGTAATTGTACTGTAATTGGACCTGCTTTCAAACGTGAAATTTCACGAGGCACGATACTTGTTAATTTAACCTGGATTTATAATTAGAACAATCAAATTCAATTATATATATTGTTGAACTTTCAATGATATAAATTCTCAAAATTTATTTTAATCGAGCGGTTCTCTCCCTCTTTCTTCGTCCCTTATAAAGACGTTAATGGTCTCATTTCCTTTAGTCTTCTGCCGGATGTTCTCCACCTGTTTAGGGTCAAATGTAGCTACGAAATGAATAACATTAAGGAGAAAGTAGAAACAGTAACTGTTTTAAACACTAAACTAAAAAAACAAAAATATAAAAATTCATTACTTTTTTGTTTTTTCACAAAAATAACATTTTTGTTCCTCTTTATCCCCAAGTGTTTCTGTTTGCTCGGCGGCGTAGCAGCTCGCTCAATTACCGTCGCAGATAATCATTATCGCGGAAACTGCATCGCTGGGCCTCATTGCCCCAATCCTTAATTAACCGGCGGCCAGACGGTAATTGGTACGAGCCGGTGTACGACACTCGATCCATTGGCGAGAACTAAGGGCACGTGGTGGATAACGTACACGTACATCCGCGCCAGGACTCGCATCCTGAACAAGCGTAACGATGAAACGTTAAGCATGTAATTCGATGGTTCGATAAGGTATCCCTGGGTACCTGTTCGCGTGCATCGAATTCATATTTTAATTTATTCCATTACCGTATGGTTCCGATTTCATATTCATGCCAGAGGCGTAGAATTTTTATAAAAATTCGAAAGATTTGTTAATTTTTCTAACGGAAGAAATATGAAACCTCCTATATTTTTTAAGTTCACAAATATCCAAGAACGAACTCTTTAATTCCCGGTGGTCCGTTAGGAATTTGAAGCCCAATTAATTTAATTAAATTGATATAAGAGATTTAATCATATTGTTAATCTCTCGGTAAAAATTTAAGTCCCAATCGGCCCCTGGCGAACATTTTTTCAAGGCAGGTTCGATTTTCCCTTATATTTAATAAGATATCGTAAATTGAACTTTTTAAAAATTCCTTCCTCCAGAAATTACACGTTACCGCGAGCCTTTCGTTATGCAAATCGCATCGTAATAATCGTTAGACAGGCTTAATTATTAGCCTGCAAATATCTCCGATTGTAAAAGATATATAAAAGTCGTTCAAAAGGGGTTCGAATACGAACACCTCATCCTATGCTAGCAAACGTTATTCATCGTTCTTGATAAAATGCAGGATGAATTTAATACCGTAAGTTGCACGTGCATGCGCTCACGCAAGTGCACCTATGCTACGGTTAATTGTAATTTATGTACGAACGACTTAGGTGTACATCTTGCACGGTTGCTTCATTTATACGGTTGTCCTTGCTTTTTGTCTTCGCGCTGTTTGATTAATTTCACGAAATTATGTGTTTAATTAATCGATAACTAACGCTTACAACACGTACCCTATCCGCGTTATTATTTATTACAAACCACTCGGTTATTAACAATAAATTCAAATTTCTAGTTCGAAAACAAATCATTGGAAAGTTTATGTATAGGTAAACGATTCAGATTCTTGAAATTTGGTTCTAAATGTTGATTATCTTCATTCTTGGTTTTACGTCTTTTCAACAGAACAACTCAATTGTCTGCGGATCTGGCTTTGTTTCGATCGATGTTCAGGAAGAAAAAGAGCGTACAAATCGATCCTTGGCAGAATAGACTGACCAAGAATATCTACGAGCAAGGGCCGACGATTATGTGAGCGGGCAAAGATAAAAGGTCGGTTCGGTTGCCATAAAGTGCAGTGCACGCGCGGCTCCACTTTATGCTGATCGATTTGTGGTGATTTTATAACTTCTCTTGTCCATGCTCAGCCTCGAACAGATGCCACGGTTCAAACGAGCCGCGATATTTTATATCCAAGGTGTAAACGCGAAATGGAGCTTTACATATTCCAGTAGAAAAGGCTGAGACTCGTAACAGAGTATTCTTTTGTAAGAAGTTTCTTTGTGTTTCCATGTTCGACGATCCATTTGCTTCAAATTACTTTATCTAAGAAATATAGGTTTAAAAAAATTATGTGAATTATTACTTTCATTTGTGAAAATATACAATTTTTCATTTTTATTTTCATTAGTTTCAGAGATCTATAAAATATATATTTTAGTTACCATCTCATTGCTAGCCCTATATTAATCCCTAAGTGTATGAACAATATTACACAATTGATTAATCCTAATTTTTATCAAATTTATAGATATATATAGAGAAATATTTACTGTTTTATGTGTATATTTCTCCTATAATTATTTCTTCTACGAAGAAAATATAGTTTACAAATGCATAGCGGTACAGATATGTTACTGATATAATGCTGTTGTAAACGTATCTGCTGGAAGTTCGCATCGGAACTGATCATTTCTTTTGTGTTACAAATATAAATTCTATTTAACATAATTAATGGAGATCAGAGCAGCTGAATACTACAGCTGTTCAATACTTCAAATTGGACATTTTGATTCTGTCGAACCTTCCGATTCCGTGGGAAGATCCTCGGCTGCCAGAGCAAGAACTTCTTCGCATACTCGTTTATACACCCACGCGTTACCCTTTAATCTTTTCCTTCGAATACCGACTAATTTATCGCTCGAAACGCCTTCCAATAAACAAACTTCCAACTCGAAGGAGCAGGCGTTTCTCGAAGAAAATGGCCGTACCGTATCTTTATCATCCTCGGTACAATCTTCTGTTTCTCCTTGAAGGATAAACCTGCAAATATAATACAGTTATTTATACTTATTTAAAATGTTTGATAATACCTTAACATTACCCTTTTTGATGACACATTATTCCTTTACGGCGAAGTGCTCGACGTAATTGCGATAGAACATATTTCGGATCGTCGCTGGATGTTGAAGACACATTACAAAGACCCTTGAAAAATAATTAAGAAATTGTTAGAGTTTAGTTTAAAATTATGAACATCGTATAAATAACTAGATGCAAACTTTTCCAGAAAGTATGTTTGGTTGATCAGGATCAATATTTTCATTCTTAACGCGCCTTTTAGGCGTAAGAACACAGCGTACACGATTTAGACCTCGCTCTAAACCCATCATTACTTTTCTTGCACTTCCTGGTGTGGATGATTGAGATCCTCTAAAAAATACTTACATTCAGTTGCATTATTTAATCGATACTTATACCGTCATTATTATGAACATACCTTGTATCGGATACCGGTGTATTAGTTGGGGTAGAAACAAGCCTATCTTTTTCTGCAACTCTTTTTGCAGGAACTGTAATTAATACTTTATTTGTAATTATGTAAATTTCATAACATTTGAATTAAGGTAAAAACATGGATAAATAAAAGTCAAAAAGAACGGAGATAAGGAATGGTAGAAAGGTATTATACCTTTTACAAGGGGATGGAATAAAGAATTCTTACACATAGCTATTTGTAACTCCAAATTGTGTTTGTTCACAAGTCGTTGCTCTCATCTGACTAATTATCTGCTTTTCACAGAACTACTGCAATTTATGGCACTTGGAAACTTTCATTAAAGTTTCTAATTAGGTGGCTAGCATCACCTAATTAGAAGTAAACTTTAGAAAATATATTATAAAACTAAGTACCATAGCTATAATAGAACACAAGTAGATCTAAAAGTTCTTTAATGAAATGGGATGTCTACTATAAATAAAATTTAATATAACATAGAATAATTCTTAAAAATGTTGAGGAGAAATGTTTCAGGGCATCAATAATTAATACCATTTTACAAAACATACCAGGAGAATATGCATCATCTACATCTTTACTGCGAAGTCGTTTTCTACCAGGTACATGTGGTTCCATGAAATTGTCAGCTACATGAAAATGAGATATTAACAACTTTGCATTATATATATTTGGAGAAACAATTATGGCTTACCATTTTCAGGTGTTTTTGGTAGGACATTGTAAGTGGTATCCACTACTGGTGACTTCTTACCAAATCTACTTCTTGGAGAATAATCAAGTTTAGTTATAATATTATTTATTCCTCCTCCACGCTATAAATAAAACAAAAACGAAAAGTAAAATTAAAATATTGCTGAAGATATATTTAATACACAATATACTACCTCAGCTCTGAAATGAGACTTTGCAGAAGATGATATTCTAAGTGAAAGTCCACGGAGTTTTCTGTCTAAAAGTAAAAGATATGTGGCAGTTCTGTAATCAGTTCGACCGCTTTTTACTAGTTTCTTCCATATTTCTGAAGCATGTTCATTACATATTGCAGACATAGTACTTAACACATCATCATCTTTTTCAAACTGTAAACGCATTCGTTTTATTAGAACATAAAAACATGTATATATTCAAAAACAGTAACAAGATTTTTTACATTAGTCTTATGAATAAAAGAAACAGGATTAAGGAATCCAGCTGTAATCCATGGATGATTGCACAATTCTTGAATAGTAATTCTCTTTTTTGGATCTGTTTGTAACATTGCTCGTATCAGCCTTTTACTACTGCTTGATAACCAATTTGGTTCATCATATTTGCCACTCTAAAATTAAACTATCATTAATACCTTTCTCAATGTAACTGATTAAACACATCAACCTTACAAGAATTTTTCTGTACAAGCTCTCTATGCTATTATCATCAAAAGGCAAGAAACCACAAAGCAATGCATAAAGAAGGACTCCCATACTCCAAATATCTACTTCTGAACCTATAAAACAAATATAATTAAATTATTTTTACTATAGCATTTAATAAAATGAAAAACATACTATATACCTAAATATTTTCTTCCTAATATAAGTTCTGGTGCAGCATATGTTGGAGAGCCACAAGAAGTTTGTAAATGTGATTCAATTCCATTTTTTGGTTTAGCACATAATCCAAAATCTATAAGCTTTAAATTTTCTTCCCTATCAAGCAGAACATTTTCCTAGATACAAAATAACATCTCTTACCATTTATACAAAGATTTAATCAGGGAAGAGAAATGTAACTTACTGGTTTTAAATCACGATGAGCATACCCTAAACTATGTAAATAAGCTACTGCAGAGACAATTTGACGAAAAAATTTTCGTGACTCTGTTTCAGTAAGCCTATTTTTTTCAACTACAAATGAAAATAATAGAATAATCTTCTGTTTAACACCACAAAGAATGTAAAATATAAATCAAATTACCTATATGATCAAACAGTTCTCCACCTGAACAATATTCTATTACCATAAAGTAGTGGCTTTCTGTTTCTATTACTTGATATAATCTACATATGTGTTGATGCAATAGAGTTTTTAATGCTTCAACTTCCAATTTAACTCTTGGTAAGTCATCCTAAGGATTCGAAAATTTATTTATAAATCAGAATTATGCAAATTTATTAAGTATTAAAAATCACTTACGCCTAATGCAGTTTTATCCATGATTTTAATAGCAACTTTTTCGCCGGTTGCTATGTGGGTAGCAAGCTTAACTTTTGCAAAACCTCCGCTCCCGATAGTTTTCTCCAAATCGTATAAACCCTTAAGTGCAGCATATCGTACCATTTTAACAAATTTAGGTAAACTTCACTGGTAACTCTAAATGTATGCTGTCAATTTGCATTACATTTAAAATCACAATTTCTAACGTAAACAAGTTTTAAAAACCAATCAAAACGAAGTTTATACGTGGCCAATTTCATGCCATTGATGGTACCAATACAAAAGTCCAGTCTGAAATTGCTACAAGAACTTTCAGACTGTCGTATGAAAAGTTATGAATGATGAGGAAATTTGTAAAAAAATATAACATTAATTTTATGAACCGTGTAGTAGATTTTTATTTTAAATGATGATTATACAACATATGAATACAAATACTTTCTTAAATTATAAGAAAGGAAAATATTATTCATGGTTTATGATACTGATGAACTTTTGTAAATACCTAAAACTGAAATCTTATTTAGAACTTATGTTTGAATTTCCTCAGTACTTTTGTATACAAATATTGAAAAAGCACAGAATGCTTATAAAGAACAATTCAAACATAACTTATAAGTATATATTATAACTTACTATAAAAGTATTTTTAATTTACAGTATTATGATATACAGATAAATTCATTACATTCGTTATATAGCTTATGTTTGCTTGAAAGCAGTGCATAACTGAAAGTTCAAAAAATTGTATTATTAAATAATTTCAACTTCTAAAAAATTGAAATTTTAATTCAAACATTGCAACCAATATTACTTAAATAGTCACTTTTATATAGAGTCATATAGTATTTAAAAACAAATTCAAATAAAAAATTTGAAAAAATAAAATATATAGCTTACTACATAAATTATATTTTTCCTGTATTATGCAAAAGAAAGAAACAAGAGAACAATGCATCTTAATCTTTGGAGTGTTGACTACTAGAACTAGTTGAACGTGAGCGACGTTTGAATTTTGGTTGATTGTTAGAGTCCGAGGTGTTATCACTTTTCCTTCGGTTTTTATCATAACGTGACGTATTCATATCTGTGTCATAATTGAAGTTGGAATTATTCGTTCTTCTATAATCATTACGCCTATCATAATATCTGTAATTATCTCTACCAGGTCTGTTCATTCTGTAGGAATCTCGTCTTCGCGGATAATAATTTCTTCTGTTTCTTCTGTCACGACTGTTCCTACGATCATAATCTCTGTCTCGAGACCTTCGTCGATCTCGGGATCTTGAACGAGCACTACCTCGCCTTCTGCTCCTATCCCGTGAATCGCGACGTGAAGATCTGTCACCATACGACCGGTGTGAATCACGTTTCATTAATTTTTCGTTCTTGTTCTTTCCATCTATTTTCTCTTTCATCATAGTATCAATAACATTTAAATTAGTATTCAAATGTTCTTGGTCCTGTTCCACGCTTTTATTGCCATCCTTTTTATCATCTGACTGATCATTTTCTTTATTTTCTAAATCTTCGCATATAGGTGCTTCGGCGTCGAATTTATCCATCATCTGGTTTTCTTCATCAGGATTTTCACTGAACTTTTTAATTCTATCAGCTTCCCGTTTCTTCAGTTCTTCCTCCTTCTTCATACGTTCTTTTTCCAATTTCTATAACATAAAATTGAAGCACGCAAAATATACTTAAAGCGTATAAAATGTATACAATTCAATGTTATTATATGATACCTGAAACTCGTGTAATTTAATAGTGCGATTTTGAGCTTGTTTCCAGTGAGGTGGTGTAACACTTCTTGAACGGCTACGAGAGGGTGTATGATATCGCTGTAAATTTATTTACATACATTAAATCGTTATTACATACAAAAATCGCCATATTTAAACATAAAAACTTGTATAATGATATGTTACGATATATGTAAACTTTATACATACCATGTTTCATATATTGTACACAAATACTTACGAATATTCCTCTTCCTTTAAATACGCGACCAGTTTTTCTATGCGACCGTACCCGATCTCTTCCATAATGTTGCCTAAATTCTTTTTGATTTGCATTATTAGTAGGCCCCGCTCTATATAGAAATTTATTCGCTGGCACCTCAGGAATTTCATCGGGATCAATTTTTGTCACTGAAACAAGTGGATGAGGTTTCCCGAGATCATCCTCGTTCGAATCATGAATTTCGCCATCTTCTGATTTTGCTCTTTTTTTACTGTAACAAATAATGATTAATATTATGTTTTTATCAATAGAATGATTTTGAAATATGAATTTTGGTCGATACCGTACTTTTTCTTGACTTTCTTTTTCTTTTTAGGCTTTTCTGTGAATGAATCGGAATCTGACTCGGACGAACTGCTTTCCTTTGCTTCATGTTTTTTTGCTGTAAATAGAAATAAATTACATTTCAAAATGTTAATACAAATCTTCCTGAGTGTAACAATAAAAAAAAAAACTAAAATATACCTTTATTTTTGACTTTCAGCACAAGTTCTCCACAATTTACAACCTTAGCATCTTGTAACGGGCGAGACATACGATCTACTGGGAGTCCCTCAATATGTGTAACAATTTCCTGGCCAGACACTACTTCTCCAAAAACCACATGGACACTAAGATGTTGAAATTTAAATATAAAAAAGCGCCTTGTATAAAGTCACTATAATAATGAATTGATCATCAACTACTACTTACTTGTCGAGGTGAGGCGCTGGTTGTGTTGTACTACAACAACAAAATATGATTAAGGGGATGAGAGATGAACAGAAAGAGCCAGCTTTCATTGGTCATTGTGTTGTAGTAGTGGTGTGCAGACCCTTCCCTCACGACTACACAGAAATATAGCTAAGTTATTCATTCCTCCAAAGATATCCTTACTTCTATACTTTTCACCAGAAAATTCATACAACTCATACAAATTGCTACATACTCAATGACTTTACTGTAGCAATTGAAAAAGAATAAACAAACCCAATTTTTCCATTTATCTAATATATATCACCTGTTCTTTATTTGAAACACATTTAAAAAACATATTAGCTTAAAAGGATGTTAAAATAAATATATATTAAATTCCTATTACCTTTACCTTTGAGGTTGACAAAGAATACATCTGTCAGCAGAGAAAAATAATTTTGAGCCAGTAGAAATATTAAAAAATAAAATCTATACACAAAATATTCTCTTTGCAACGATGAATATTAACCTTTAGTAAGCTAATCACTTTTGTTAATAATCACATGCAAACTAAATTCTCAGGAAAATAGTATAATGCATTAATGATTTAACATTTTAATAATTGTATGTATTATAAACTTATCACACCATACTGCACTTCTTTTTATCTTTTGTGGAGCTAACAAATTACTTTTAAATATTTAAAGTTCATTTCATTAAAAATTTAGCTAATTGCCTGTTGATTAATACTTACATAAAAAACTGTGAACCATTTGTATCTCTACCACGATTTGCCATTGATAATAAAAATGGTTTATTATGTTTTATTATAAAATTTTCATCTAAAATGTTATACATAATTAATGTTTTTAATCCCATTTCAATAAATGAAATATATTTATAAATGTTACCTGCAAATGTCCCTCCATAAATTGATTCTCCTCCTGTTCCATTACCTACTGAAAAATCACCACCCTGAATCATAAAGTCTTTAACTACTCTATGAAAAACAATTCCTTTATAATGTAAAGGTTTTCCAGTGGTTTTGCCAAGTCCATTTTCTCCAGTACATAGAGCACGAAAATTTTCACATGTAATTGGACAAATGTCCGCAAAAAGTTCAAATATTATACGTCCCATTGGGAGCCCCCCAACCTCTATATCAAAAAATACTCGGGGATTGACGTTAACCATGGTGTTTTGTTCTGTAAATTCCTGAAATGATATACAAAATAACTTATTACTGCATAGAGAACTTAATAAAAGTTGTTATCAATATATAAGAACTAGAAACATTTTTATATATGTTTATTAACAATTAAAATTGCTATGATGAATGAAATTACACAAAATTAAGTTCTTACCGTTATACCAAAAAATAGAACTATCAAAGAAATCCACAAATCGCAACTTTCAGAATGAGGTTACAATTACTCAACGTAATTGTTTCGTTTACTTATTGCGCTATCTATTGATTAAAGTTTACACAGTACTTCTATCATTTTCCCTTAGGTGAGCATACGATTACTATATCAATACGATAATATCAATAATATTTAATCAAGGTACTTCTACAACTAGTCTTATACCTTTCGATACGATGCCATATTGTTAAATCTATGCCAGTGACTACAGTCACTGGTTATTGTGTTGAGTATAGTTGCCAACAAAATCGCAAACATATCTCTTTCCCTATACTAATTCACAGTTGATTTATATATCCCTAAATTACGTGTGTTTTATATAAATTTTAATTGATTGAAGTACATTGTTTACAGACATAAATTGAACTTGTTAAAAAACAAAGTACATGCTGAATCATAGCAGATTATTTTCATTTTTCAATTCACATACTTTTTATATTGACACTAGAAGTTAAATCATTTTTATCTCACTAAATCAATTGTAGGACGTATAAATAATATCATAAGAATTGCAATATGATTTTTGATACCATTTATAACACTCTTCTGTAAGACAAAATGAACAGGTGATTCGTGATAAGCTAGGGAAAGCATATGTATGTATACCGCAGTTCACCAGAGTCCATAAGTGCGAAAAGACCAGTTTTCGTTCTTCGCGCATCTCCAGTACGCATCTTCGCCCTGATTGGCGATACTCCCAAACGAAGTGGAAAGCGATTAGCAGAGAGCTCGCTGCGTTCCCCCACCATTTTCCAACCTGCGCGTCGCAGTTATGGACTCTGGTGAACTGCGGTATATATATATTTAATCTGTATTCTGTATATATACTTGTTCACAGGCACAATAGTAAGATTGGTAGGTAAACTGTGAGGCGATGTATGACGAATGCCATGAAAGAATTGTCTCACTAGGAACATCAACAGTGCAGTATTCAATGAAACAGTTCTATGACGCTAACAAGATTATAAATTTTAAACTTTGCAAATTTGCTACATAGATAATTAAATTTTCATTGGAATTGATCAAGGCAAGAGAATCATGAAGGAGTGTAGACATTCTCATAAATGAACATAAATAATATTAAAACGGTTATGAATTTCTAAAATTTCATTCAAAGAAACAATAGCATTTATTTATGCTTGTAATTGTTTTAAGTGATCATTTTTACATTCAAAATCTGGTTGCACACAATTTTGTTTCAGTTTCTGTAATTTATAAAGTACATAATTTTCTAGGTAAGTTATCTCATTAAATATACAATCATGACTCAGTATTTATAAACTACATACAGATGTCACAATATGAAAATACAAAAAAAGTAAATATACGTTCAAAATTTCTTTGCTAGTTTAATTATTAAAACAAGAGTATTCAAAATATCTTAAAAGACTTCAAACTGATATAGAAATATAAAGTATAAATGTAAAATAATTAAACATCTGGTACATGTAAATGAATGTTATACTTTTACAGGTGCATGGACCACAAAACATTAAACAAATACAATGCAGTCACAGTTACCAGCAACTCCTAGAAAATTACCAGTATTTGTATTTCCCCAAAGTATCACTTTTTTTTTAGACGATCAATCTACTCACAAACAAGTTTTAACTTTGTATAACCCATATGATTTTCCAATAAAATTTAAAGGTATGTAATTTATCATTATATAATACTCAACTAGTAAAAACAGTTTAATATAATTTATATTTATTATAGTACTTTGTACTGCACCAAATAAATATAAAGTTGTTGATCCAGAAGGAACCATAAAAGCAAGATGTTGTGTTGATATTGTTGTAAGACACACGTCACTCCTATTAAGTAATTGCAATGTCACTGACAAATTTAGAATACAAATGCAAGAACATCCAACTAAACAGGTAATTAAATGTGTTTGTAATTATATTTGATAACATAACATAAAAATAACACTGTTCCAAATAAATTAACAGGCTATAGGAAAAAGAGATGTTGAAGCTAAATTACTTCCTGGGACAACAGATTCTGCTGGGAGATCTACCCCAGATCCAGAAATGTTTCAACAACTTCCTATAAATGAAAGTAGACAACAACAATCTTATGCACTTATAGCTCAAAATAAAACAATTGATAGTAAGTTTGAAATTGATTATTTATATCATATTCTTATTGAAATTATAGTTTATATATAAATAAGTTTAGATCTATTTGAAATGCACAATCATTTACAATTACAGAATCTACATTCAAGACACACAAAAAGTCATTAAAGTCTGATTTGTTTCATAGAAGTATTCAAGATAATAGTCTATCCACAAATATAAAAAGTGCCAATTATGTTGTTATGGATAAAGGTTAATAAGTTAGTATTTGAAATTAGTCTTTACATTCAAACATGTGTGTAGTACATAGTTAATTAGTTTAAAATTACCTTATAGTATTTATTTAATACACTTAATGCCATCAAAGTTTAGTTTAAAAAGTAAACTCTATCTTCAATTAGATAACATTTTCATCTTGAATATTAAAAAATAGAATTTGAAGTATTTTATACACTTATTTAAACAATAGAAACTAAATAAAGAAAACAATTTTAGGAGGAACAAATTATGTAGCATTGATTGCTGGAATCATTTGTATAGTTGGATTACTTTTACCTACAGAGGGAGAGCAGAATAATAGAGTGCCTGATTATCTCCATCTCTCTATAAATTTTAAATTAATATTTTCATTTGTATTAGGTAAGCATATTTTGTTTTTATTATTTGGTAAACATATGAATACAGTCTATTTATATATTCCAGGTATGGTCACGATTATTATTTTAAGGCTGTAATTGTTGGCTTTGTTTATGAAAAGAGACTTTATACAATCATGGGACAAAAGCACAATTCATGGTAGGTTTCCTTGGCATGAAACCATTTTTTTGTTACTAAATATACCTGAATCTAGTCTATAAAGAATTAATTGTCACATTATATTATGGATAATGCTAATATTTATTGACAGATATAAAATTTTTTATTCTTTTAATATATACGGAGTTATACATTTTTCTTCAAGTTCGCGCTTTATAGCCTTATGTACGCGTTAAATAAATTTCTACGTATATTACAATTGAAGAAAAATCACTTTTTTTAGATCTTACAAATTAAAATATAATGATAAAAAATGTTTACATCCAAACTAGTACTTCGTTTTAGTTAAAATGTTTGATGTTTAAACGCATTATGTACAAAATACCTTATAATTATGTACACATTCTAAAGAAACATGATGATCTCGTGTAAAAATGTATAAATATCTTATCCAAAATGGGCTTCGAATTTTAAGTACCTTTGAATAAAAATACTTAAAATAGAAAAGGATTTTTCATTTTTATAATTAAATGCTGTCTACATTCGTAAATGGAATATAATATATAAAAAGTTGAGATAATTAGGTTCATGATTTTATTTAAAAAAAAGAATAATCATAAAAATGAAACATATTTTGGAAACAAGAATTCTTTTATTATTAACGTGAATTGATTATTTACATAAGTTACAATGAGACATTTGTGAATAAAATGTTTTACCGAATAAGATGTCCATTCAAGTTTTTTAGTTGTAAAATATTTTTTTCCTAATAAGTATCATCTTCTCATAAGTATCAATTGGCTAAATATGAAAATACATGAACGGTATTATCTTATAAAGAAAAACCTTCTGAAAAGGATCATTTTAAAATAATCATGAAAAAGAAAGATTACCTAGAAATTCGTCCATGAAAAACTCAAACTTCTAAGTTTGCGTCATGACAAATTAGAGCCGATGAACGTTCTTCAAACTTTCATTGTGAGTTTTATATTCCATTGAGGCACTTGCTGGAAGATGCAGTACTCTCCTTAGTGTATCCCTAATACGTGCTGTTGTTGCATAATCAGATGCAGTCTTATTCCATACACATATTATATCTTCCTGTTATATTATTTAATGCTATTAACAATGATATATAATACAATTATGATTTCAGAATGATAAAAGTATTCTTACTTGAAACCTTATAGATACAACAGCTCCACATATTTCTTCTCCAACCATGAATTGTTCACCTAACATAGCTAAAATAAGGTTCTCCCAACACCTAGACACTAAACCTTTTCGTAGTCTTACTATCCATTTTCCGCCTTTCTGGTTTGCTTCATCCTAAAATAAAACCCATGTTATTACTAAAAACAAGGTAGTTATTTTAAACTTAAAGAGACACATTAAAATATACATACTTCCCACATTGGTTTTATGCCAACTTTGAAAAGATGAAAATCTGTATGTGTTGTTAATTCTGATGGTCGGACTAAGTGACTGTAGAGACTCCAAAATTGTTCCACACTTGCAAACCTACCGACTAATTTTAAATTTTGGTCATAACTTTGTATACTTGGTTGTATACCAGGAGTACGTCGACTGTACCATAAAGCATATGCATACTGCAATTTGTGCTCATTTGGACTAATTTCTATGGGAGGCTATAATAAGTATATATTATGCAATGCAAACATATTATAAAAGAAAAGAGAAACAGCATATTCTTACTTACTAGCGAATCTTTTTCAACTTTTTGATTATCTTTTGATTGTATTTCATCATCTCCACTTTCTTCATTAGCCTTTAACCTGCAAATACTATTAAATTTACTAAGAAAATTTTTAAAATACTACAAAAACAACATAATATTTTACTCAAAATAATCCTAACCCCTATCTTGTTTATTAAAAAAGGCAGAATAAAATATGAAAGATAGTTTCACTTACGTTTCGAATTTATTGGACATGTTTTGGGCTGTAATATAAATGTATGTACAATACTGATTAAATATTACAAATAATATATTTCAACACATAAATAAAAATATAAAGAAGTCTTGTTTTCTGTTTCTTTTTCACACGTTCCTTCATACATATGTTTTGATAAATTGTTGATCTCCCCCTCCGCCTTCGTTTTTATCACTTTGTAATCAGAGATTTAATATTTAAATGTTGGTCATGCTAACAAGAAATAATGTTAATTGGGCGGGAAATAGAACATATTTATAATCATCGTAAAGTTTATTATAATAATCGTATCAAGATTAACAAATAGTTCAATACAAAAGTATGTGTGCTTTATATGTTAGATTTATTGTAATTTTATTAATTATTTTTTATTTTATTTGTCGAGAATTGTTGTTCCAATCTTTTCATAATTTCTTCTCGTTGATACATAACTTCTTTATAACATAATGTTGAAAATGCAATCGGGCATTCGTATTGCACGGTTTCCATACATTTTGTATCGTTAGATCCGTCTCGATCAAATCTAAATTGCGAGATCGATTCCACTGAAACGTGAATTACAATTTAAGATCAAAATCATTTGCAAGTCTCATCAGTGTATCAAACCAGCCTTTCGTGTACCAAGAAATTTTGTCTTTCATAAAAGATATTCACTTACAACATCCGAATTTGAGAAAGAAACATGTATGATGTTTCGAAGTGATCAAGTAACCATTATTATCCTGGCGTATGGCGTAATGTCCCTGCGCTACATTTCGAATAATTGGTATATGACTCAAATGTTCCGTATATTCAACCGAATACTTCCAGTGATCATAATTGCCACTTTCCGCAATAATATTAAAATCTTCTCTAAAATTATTAATTAAAATCATGTTAGCTATTTCAGAACGCTTTGTAAGAAAAAAAATTAATTATTTTACATACATTGTTGGATTTAATTTTTTCATGTTGCTAAAGTCTGCAACAAATTCCCATACATAAATAGGATTTGTGTCGCGAATAACAGCCTCGAACATTACTTGATGTTTCTTTTTATATATAAAAAATACATACAAAATAAAGAATGTTAAACTAGTATACAACACATTTCTCGTTTTCCATTTCATAGGATTAAAACCCATTTCTGGAAAAAAAATAAAAGAACATTCACTCTTAATTTTTCTTTATACAAGTTGTTTATACTTAGAAAAAATATTTCTCACTTACTTGCAGTTAATATTTAAAACAAAAGTAGTTTTTCTATTACTATTGTTCTATTTTTTTTATAAAATCAAATATATTCTACAAACTACTTAGATCTTTATTATATACATATGCGTGTTAATTTATATTTATATTTGATACTGTGAGCTTCCGTTAGCGAGATAAGCTATGACAGAGGTACTGTGTCAGTTTCAAATATCAAGGCAAGATTCGTATTATAAAAGTATTTGTCGCTCCACGATTTGCTACGAACGGTCTGTTTTGCTCTACTGTATGCTTGAACCACGCTTTTCGTCATTTGATTGTATACATAATCCCCACTACATTCTATGATGTTTATCCCCACTTTGTTCGAGTATAAAACACACATGTTATGGAGTGGGCGATAACTACATATTAGCATTGCAATAATTTCCAGTACATGGTGCCACAGAAAATATACATTTTTGACTCAGTTTGATTCTATCTTTTAAAAAACAATTACAACCAACACAAGATCAAAAACTTATTAAAATAATTGTTTGATGAACTTATATTTACAAACTTGTATTTTAAAAAGCCCGCCATAAATCAGCTATTTTTGAAATTCGATCGTAGCGCCATCTATACGAAAACCGGTGAAACTACTCAATAACTTACCGACTGGATTTCTTTCTTTCTTTTTTATCGACAGAAACCTAGTCGGTATATTATTGAGTAGTTTCAGCCGTTTCCGCATAGATGGCGCTGAGGTCGAATTTCAAGTGGGTACTGTGTTACCCCCCGCGTAGCAGAACAGTAGAGCTCTAGCGCTTTGGTACAGTGCATTGTAATTGCTTTTTTCTGTCTTTTTGAAGGTTTTTAGCGTTTAAGCATTTCGGTTTTTATGGTGATTAGGATAAGTGCTTTTTGGTTTTTAGTGGTTCTGTGTTTTATGTTTTGATTTTTTGCCCTGAGTCATCGGGTATTGTACCTACATGAAGCTAGCCAGAAGGAATAATAAAATATGATTATTTTTAATTTTTCTTAGTGTATTTCGTTTGTAAATCGTTTGTGATTGACTGTGAGTCTATTTTTAACGTTTGTGACCAATTAGTTCTTTTGTAATTAACAATTTTATTTCAATCATGATGTGAGCCGAAACTTTTTAGTAATTTTTTGTAATAAACAGATTTTGTGATAACTGATAACTGTAATTGATTGGAAATCGTTTGTGATTTATAAATATATCATTTTCATTGTTTGTGAGTGAATAATTTCTTAATTATTTACAGGTTTGTTTTATAATAAATAATTGTAGTGCGCAAGCGCTACAGATCCGGTCGTACCCATCACTATCCCGAACAAGTGAGTTTCACGATTTGTTCGTTTTTAGGTCTTATATTTCGCTATTTGCTTCGGGGTCCTTGACACCCCTGAGGCATAATATTGGTATGCAGCGTCACCGGTACCTCGGGGTCTCAGATATCCCGAATGCCGTAGTGTCGGTAAGCAAAGAATGTCAGTCGGTGCTTCGGGGTCCCTGACACCCCGGATACCAAAATGTCGGTATGTAATCAGTGACACAGGTGCTTGGGGTTCCTGATACCCCAAGATGATATCATGCCGGTATGTAGAGATAGTCACTTGTGCATCGGGGTCCCTGGCACCCCGGATGTTATATTATTGGTATGCAAAGATAGTCACCGGCGTTACGGGGTCCTTAATACCCCAGATGATATCAGGTCGGTATGCAGAGGGCGTCATTGGTGCAGAGGGGTCCCTAACACCCCTGGACAATATCAGGTCCGTATGAAGAGGGCACAACCAGAATAATTTTTTTAATTTACTTAATTTATTTTTGTTTGGTTAATCAAATTAACAATTATTTGAAATTGCAAACATAATTTAATGACTATACCATTTCTTTTAAATATTTGAAATTGCAAAATGTACACATACACATATTTTCAGCTTCTCATCTAGTCTAGGATTTTTTAATACATTTAAATATTCTTCAATATATACACAACAATAATTTGCAATTGTTATAAAATTTCAGCCTAATATGTACAAAATTATAAAAAATAATTTATCATATATTAACAAGCAACTGTAATAAATTTAACATGTTTAGTTATATAATAGTACATAAAAACTACAATTCTTGTTTTATACAACGTTCATTTACTGTTTTTTGTGATTTATTCAGCATGAATTCAATGTGTCGTGGTAGTAACTTTTTCAATTCACGTGACACAGGCATATACTTGAAAGTTAACAATCTTACCAAACCATTTTGATAACCAATTGCTAACCACAAATAACTCCATGGATTTGGATTCCACGACATCTACAATGTATTATTTAATGTTATAATATTTAAATGAATAAAATTGGTAACAATATACTCACTCTATTTACTGACATAAATGGATACTCTTCTACTGGAACTGCTGTTAATTTTTCTGGGTGCAGTCCTGGTTTCCGAGGGCAGTTTTCAATATCCTTTAAATAACATTCAATTCAAATAATGACTGAAGTCAAATGTGATAAAAAATATTAAAACTACTTACTTTCAAATTATCACAAAAAATGACACCAAAACGATCTTTGCATTCGTTATAAGTTCCTGGCATGTAGTAATAATCTTTTGAATTCTTACTGTCCTGATTATCATTATTACTACCATTCTCTGTTTTCAAAAAATCTACTATCTTGATAAATGAACTTAGCTGAAAGAATTATTCATTTTTATGTCGAAAATGTTTTTAACGTATCGACTGAAAATACAAAATATAAGAAAAATAATACCTTTCTTTTCTTCTGTAATGCTTTATCGAGCTCTTTACTCTGAATCATCTGATGAGGAAATATCGTTAATACTTCTCCTGCTAATGTACCATGTGTAATGCTATTTCCATAATCCGAGACTGCCAAAGTCTACAACATTTTTAAATAAAAGCAATTTTATATTTATGTAATGTTTGTACAATTCCTTAAAAATACTTACATACGTCGGAGAATTTGTTGCTAAAATAGGGTAAAATTTGTATTCGAGTTCTCTCAATGGAATTATATACGAATTTGTATGTTTATAGCTGTAATGGAAAGTTTAATAGCAATGAATAAATTTTATTATATCATACAAATGATTTTCGAATAACATTTCTTACCCATAAGCGTCATCAAAACTAATAACAGCACATGGCCAATGTGTCATCCATGCACCATCTAATATAATACCTTTTTGTATGCAATATTGAGGAATACTTGTATTTTGTAAATCCCAAAATTTATAAGTTTTATCGAGACTGCCAGAAGCTAGAAATCTCTCTCCATTATATGGAACTAAGGCTAACACTGTAATAATAATAACATTGTTAAACGTTTATGTAATCAATATAATACTGTTTAAAATTTGTCAAAAAAGAATAAATATACTTACTACTCACGGCATTACCATGTCCATAAAAATATTGAAATGCATTTATAAACCATGTATTTCGTCTTTTTTGCATTGACAATGGAGACTTGTATGTGAGGTCCCATAACGCAATATAACCATTTGAAAATCCTGCAGCAATTGTGCTAAAAAATTATATAATTTTACTGTAACTAAATAATAGGGAAATAGTAAAGATACAATGATAAGAACTTACTTATGCCCATGTTCTTTTGTCCAAGATAATTTAGTACATTGCCAATTTTGATCGTCGTTGTCGTACATCGAAATATTTACAACTAGTGTCATTACTGGATCAGTGTAATATATGGGCCATCTGTAATGATAAAAAGTAATAATCATAGGTAATTAAAAACTAAAGAATTTACTACTTACTCGTTTTCTGAAGTTTTTTTGAATTCAAGTTCCTCTGGAAAGGGAAGTGAATAAATATATACATTGCCATCTGAACAAGCGGCTGCAAGCATACCAATGCGCTTCAGACTAGATTGCATTTTATTTTCTTTCTTATAATTATTAAGACTTTCATCTTGGTAACAACCAGATGGACACCATTCTAAGCACCATACAGTACCACTGTTATGTGTAATTGCATATGACAAAGTTGGAGATTCCTTTTCATTATTAGATCTGAATAGAAAAAATTATATTTGAAACATTTACTATAGTCGCACATACTCTTTCATTTATATATTCTTATTACTAACTCATTATCTAATGGTCCTACGTTCCAAATTTGTATCATATTACATCCACAATATGACTTTCCTATTGCATATTCACTCTCCATAGTTGGGTGAGTACTAATTGCAACATATTGGGAAGGATTTTTGGAGTACATCGGAGCTGGTATAGGTAACCAAGCTAGTGCCCATACTGGACCCCCAACAAAAAAAGTTGCGACACCTATGAAAATATAATACATTAATAATCATGCAGTTTTAATATAATTATATAAAATTAATTACCTGTATCAAAACCACCTTCAAATTTTTTCCACTGTTTCCACGGAATTTCGCTATTATGCGATTCATTACTTGGACTTTCTACTTTCGTTCGTATGGACACCTCTAATTCCGGAAAATATTTAGCAGCATCAGTATTATTTAGTAATGTAAACTGATTTGTGGTATAATCAGTAAACAAATCAAGTTCATAATTTTTCTGTTCACTATAAATGCATATCAAATTTATAATAAAATATTGAACACTAAAAAAAAAGTGATGTTATGAAAAGTATAAATATTTACAATTCCATAGACCATTCCAAAGTAGGATGATATGGTTCTTTCCAAGGAATTTGATGCTTCTGGTCCGTGCTGAGAAAATTAATTTTATGAGATGTTCCTAAAAGTAATAATTATTATGAAATTTAACAATATAAAACTTCTTTTTTGTAATAGGACTTACCTTTATTATCATCTGAACTATGATTTTCTTCTTCATAATCTGAATACTGTTCAGTTCTTGCTAACATCGCATGTTCTGTTGTTACATGCTTTGTTATCTCTTCATTAGAATCACATGAAAATTTGCATGCCTTGCACATATAACACTGCAATAAAATAAAAATAAAATTAATTTCATATAAATTTTCGTATAAATTATTTGTGTAAATTATACCTGTTTGGGCGTAAAACTACATTCAGCAGAATGTTTACACATTTCTTCAAAAGAAGAACATTTATAAGTACAATTTATTTGACGGCAACTAGCTACTCCTTGTGAAATTAATTCTTTTTTCCAAATACCTTTCCATACTGTTGGTATATCTTTACTTTTTCTTGGTGGTTTTATCAAATGTTTCTGTAACATTAATTTTACATAATTAAGTGTTTAATGTCATAAATTTTATTAAAAGAAAATACTGTAAAAACATAGCACACCAGTGAAGAAGAATCAAGTTTTAGTTTTTTTCCAGGTGGTGCATTATCCTTGACGTGTTCGGTAAATTCTAAAATTTTTGATACTGCTCTAAAATTGGAAACATTATATTTCTGTATTATTTTATATACCTTTAAAGTATAATATATTTATAATTTAACTCTTACTTTTCTGCGGCTCTGCGCTTTATTCTTTCATTATCAATGGAATTCGGTAATTCTTTCACTTTGTTTCGTTCCACTTGTCTATGAGTTCTTTCATGTATTTCCATTGAAGATGGCATCATAATAGCTCCACAAAACGGACAACTTACCATTAGTGCTTGTCTTTCCTAATACATAATTTAATTGTTTAAGTTTCGTTAAGCAAAGTATTAAAAACTTTAATAGAAAAATGATATACTTCATCAGATTTTCCACAAAATTGTGTATGAGATATAAAACCAGCTACACTACGTTTTACAGATCCACATTTTTCACAAGCTAATTGGCCCTTTCTCTTGTGAAGAGCGGCCGTCAATACTCTTCTCAATAATTTCACGTCATTTTCAAAGTTCTGAAATATAATATCTTATCATAAGTACAACTATAAGTTAACAAAAATGATTGTCATTAATTGATGTATAATATATTTTACCAGAGGGTCATCACCCTTTATCCAACTCATATTATTATGATTCTGCAAGTTATGTGAATTCCATCGCTTCTTAGATATTTCTACTTCACATTTGGCACAAGATACTAGGAGTTCTACCTAATGTTACAAAATTAACAAAAATTGTATAACCAGTCATGAAAACATCCATCCTAAAGACTAATATTTTATAAAACTTACTTTTGGTATATTCGAATTCTTTTTTTTGTCTGTAATTGCTGGTCCCTTCAGTTTTGGTATATAATCAATATCTAATGAAGAGTCTGACAATCCTTTACCTCTACCTCTGCCTCTGCCTCTGCCTCTACCTCTACCTCTACCTCTGCTTACAGATGTATCTGTTGACATACTTTTCTTTCTATTAATAATTGAATTTGGAATGTTATCTTCAATACTGCTATCATCACTTAAATCATCATTATTGCAAATATTATATGATCTGTTACTACGTCTCTTACTACGAACAACTGCCTCTGTAATAGAAACATTATTTACGTTTTTTGCAGTTTCTAAATTATCTGCTGATATATCTGAAATGTTTGTAGTCTGTTGTAGGGTAGGCACACCTCTTTTTGGTCTACCTCTTTTTCTTACCGATGGTGTAGTTATTGAAGTTTGATCTGTGGTACTTTGATTTAATGTACTGTTACCTGTATTTTTGTTCTTTAAATTTTCTGTTCTGTTTGGTCTTAAATTTCTCGCAAACGTATCATTTTTTTCTCTAATATTATGTTCTACTATAGAGGTATTCGTTGCTCCCATATGTGCTTCACTATCATTCATATTATTTGATTCCATTGTACTTTTTGACTTCTTTAATTTTACCTTATTTGCTACATCTTTTGAATTTTGTAAACCTTTTATACTAAAACTATTTTTATTACTTATAAGAGTAGAATTATTTCCAGAATTATTACTGGGATTTAAAGGCAGTGACTTTTTTGTTACAACTGGTATGTTAGAAGCATTTGAATTCGTTTTAGTAGTATATTTTTCATTTTGCATATTTTGAAGCTCTTCTTTTGTACATTTTGTATCATTAGAATCATTTAACTTAGTTGTATGCGATGAAGAATTGTCAGAAATAGTTATTTGTTGCAGTTCTTTATCGAAAGTATCTTCTGTTATCTCATCCAAATCTCCATTTTCTTTTTCAAATAACTCTGTTTTGCAAGTTACAACATAATCACTAAATTTAGTTCGTTTACGAATACGTTTAGATCTACCAAATAAATTTTCAGGACTACTTTCTTCAGATGCTGAGTCTGTTCTTCGAGGCTTTGGTGTATCACTTGAGGTAGTTTGATTGTTTTCTACTTTAATTATTGATCTATTTACCTTTATATTATCTTTTGGCTTTTTGGTATCAATATAAGGATTATTTTTTACTTGTTTTGTGCAATTTATTCTGGATATTACCTTTCCATCATTTCTATTAGTTTCAGGCACTTTTATTGCATTCTTTGAGCTTTCACCTGATGTAGAAATCTGATCATCACTGTATTCTTGTGATCTAACAGTACTCACAGTATCATCCTCTTTTTTAACTTCTACAGAAGCAGATACTATGCTTCCACCTAAATCATAAAGCACCACGACAAAATTTAAATAAAATTTATTCTGTATTATATTAGTAATTATATTCATTCAACAACTTACCTTTTGTCTTGGAGTCAGTGATACAAATATTTTGTAATACATCTGGTGGAATAATAAACATTTTTGTATTATTGGATTTATTAATAGAAGAATTTATGCTATCAGATGAAGCACTAGAATCCACAGTCTTCTTACTCATTATTAAGATTACCTAAATAGACATTAATAATATTATATTTCATTCAATTTCACATACATATTTTATTTTTTTAATAAAATACTTTGACACAGAAGAAAAATGTACGTAATTCATGAAAAAAAAAAGAAAATAATTCTTACGGGGTTCGAACTCTACGACGTACACTAACGGATTGCAGCTTCTACGATCTTCTCTAAAATAAAATGTTAACTTCTTATCCTTTCTTTCAAATATATAGAAAGAGATATGAAGATTTTATAGAATAAAAATGATTTTCCAAATATCACACAAATTTATTAAATCCATAGAAAATTAATCGTACAGGTCACCAAGCCTTCTACATCTGTAGCAATCTGTAGTCGCTGTCGATACGGTCCAAAACTCGTTGTGCCCTACAGAGTGCGTTCCCTCGCACCCTACCACCGACGAGATAATACCGACGACAATATCTCGTCGGTGTCTTTTATAATAAAATAAATTACCAAGCAAAAAGTATTTGAAGGAATTATGTAATGACAAAAATAATACAAGATAAATATTAGATAAGTATTTATTAATTAAACGATATTGTATGTTTTATAAAAATGTGAGGACGAAAAGCGAAAAATCCCGGACCTCTTTTTAGGCCTATTTTTGCCGGTAATGTCATCTCGCTGCATTACCCGTGTCTACTTCCTAGCATTCGCCAGATAGCGTAGCTATTCAGTTTCGAAGCACGGTTTTAACTTATACCGAATATTATTATAATATTTTCATAACCACCCAGATAAACCGATTTTGAACTTTTATCTGTATTTATCGTTAAAAATAATCGTTCACATTTTGTAACTTTCAACAACGAACGATATTGTTATGTATGTTATCGCGTTAAATATTTACAATGTGATTAATTTGTTATTGAACAAAGGAAGAACATGTACAAGTTAAACATTCTACTATTCTTTTACTGTTTTGCAACTGCTGCTGTTTTTGCTGTATGTATTGAATTTACTTCTTTAATGTTGTGTATTCATATTTTTTAGATTAATAACTTGTTAATATAATATATTTAATGGTTAAATCTAAATATCAGATATTTGAAAATGAATTATTAAATTTCAAACTGTATTATAATTATAATTCTTTTCTTTTTAGCAGAGCACACCTGATAATTTTTGTATAATTCTTGAACCAGTTCTAAGAACTTTTTCTTACAACTTGACAAGTCTTTCAAATCCTGAAAAAGATGTTACTTTACATTATGAATACTTGAATGAAACTATACGATTACAACTATGTACTTCATTAAAACAAAAATGCAATGGAAAGTATGGATACAGTATTTGTTTGACAAGAAATAATGAAGAGAAAGGGATAGGTTCTAATATTTTCTTATATCCTCTTTGAAATATTAAAATTATTGTTATTTTTTATTCAGCTAATCTTATCTTAATGTTACAGGAAAGATGCCTCCAAAAGTAGATATAGAAAATGGTAGAATAATGTTTGTATTTACTGGAGATGATTGTACATCTGAAACTAAATATAATGTAAATATTGTTATGAAATGTGATTATGAAGCTGGAAATAATTCTTTTCCTGAGTTATTTTATCATGTAAGTACCAATGATTTTATAAATAACTTCTGTTTATAATTCATCATATTTTAAATTACATTTCATTATTGAAATTTTAGACATTGACCCAATGTAATTTATACATGGTATGGAAAACTGCTCTTGCTTGTGGACCTAGAATTACACAAAGCTGTACAGTAACAGATAATGGATTGCATTATGATTTATCTCCTTTAACAAGATATTCACAAAATTATGTTATTCATATGGGTAATAAAACATCTCCAAAAATTATATTAAATGTATGCCACTCTGTGATATTTGAGTACAATGCTCTATGTCAAATGCATTCGGGAGCTTGTTTACAAGATGCCTCAAAATCTAAGTATATGTGTTTCTATTTTAAACTAGAATCTTTTTTTTAAATGACAGTTCTAAATTTATATTATATTAACAAAAATTTATTTGTAGATACGTGAATTTGGGTGAGGTGCAACATCCACCATTTTTAGAGGATGGAAAATTAAAACTTGTATATCAGGAGGGAGATATGTGTAAAATGAACATTACAGAACCACATATTAAGACTACTATTTCTTTTATATGTGACTTTGAAGCTATGGTAAATTTTGTAAATCAAATCATACCCAGTATTCAACTTTAAAATCTTTTTTTTTTAATATTTGTTAGGAGACAATCCCAGAATATGTTGGAGGGAATGAAGAATGTCATTACCAATTAATATGGAAAACTGCAGCAGCCTGCAGTGTAGAATCTTTGCGCAACCATAGTGCAATAACTGCTGGCAAATGTACAGTGAATAATCCTCTTACAAATTTTACGTAAGATTAGTTCAGATTATTCTAAACATATGTGTAATATTGAGAAAATGTGTAGGGAATAATATATTTTAGGTACGATTTACGACCCCTGATGAATAATGACTCTTATATTAATGCACAGAACGGAATAAAGTATCAATTTGGAGTATGTAAATCACCTAAGAATTCAAGCTGTGTATCTGGAACAGGTTATTTAAAATATTTTTAATCGTACCATTTAATTTCTTTACTAATAATTTGTTTTTATTTGTTATGTGCAAAGTTGTGTTATAGTTATTTTTGGTTTTAAATGTAGGAGCTTGTCTCACTAAAAATAGTACATCTATGGGAAGAGCAAATACAAATCTTATGTGGGAAGAAGGTGGACCTTATCTAAATTACACAAATGGAGATCTTTGCGAAAATGGGCAACGTCGTTACACAGTTATTGCATTCTTATGTGGAGCAGAAGGATCTCCAAATGAACCACTTGTTATGGAACAAAATTCGTGTCAGTTAATTATACATTGGAACACTAATTTAGTTTGCGAAAAAAGGGTTAGAGAATTAATTGAATACAGTTTTTATTTTATGATGATTAACTTTTTAAATCCTTCTGAGTTACTTTAATGGTGAAGTACATTAAAAAAAATGTTTTGATTTCATAGATAAAGTGTGCTACGGATGATGATGAGATAAATTTAAGTTCATTGATAAGGTCTACTAATAATTATATCGTAAAAGTGAATAAAACTGAGTTTCATATAAATATATGTAGACCGTTGGTCCCGGTACCAGGTTTAACATGTGCACACGGCAGTGCAGGTTGCAAAGCTTCAATAAGTCCAACTAATGAGTATGTAAACGAAGTCGTAAGTAGAAGTTGTAATTACATGTTCATTTTTAAGATAAAAATGAAATAATTGATAACCATGTAATATTTATTAACAGAGTTTAGGATTCCCAAAAGAAAGTCCTATAATAAATAGTGATCATGAAACAGTGTTACGATACATAGGTGGATCACCTTGCCCGGAAAATTTAGACAAATTAATTTCAACGAATTTCACATTCCCATGCCGTTCTAACGATAAGGTAATATGCATACATAACTTTGACTGCAATTTCACGAGGAAATGTTATAATTATGTAATTATTTTATGGTTGATTCTTTAAGGGATCTCCAGAATTCAAAGGATACAAAGACTGTACTTATATGTTTGAGTGGAAAACAAGTATTACATGCGGAGCTGTAATGGGAAATTGGACTCCTCCTTGTATCATAAAAGATCAGTTACTTTCGCATGAATGTAATCTGTCTTTGTTACATAAAAATCAACCGGTATATTATGTAAGTTCAAGTTTTAATAATAACATATAGTTTTTACATTAATAAAACCTACGTTATTTTCAATACACTTAGTAATAATTTAATAAAATTACAGGTAAAGAATAAACAAGGAAAAACATACAGTATATGTATATGCGGAGGAATAAAGCTCTGTAATAATTCTGCCATATGTCAAGGAAACAATGGTTATGGATCACTAACAAATGTAATTTTTGATTATGGTAGGAATATTATAAAATTGCACTATTCTAATGGTGGCAAATGTAATGTAAATAGTAAGTAGTATATATATATATATGATATCGTCCTCCTAAAGAGTTTTTTATGTAGGTTATAAATTGATTTCTTTTAAATTAGGTTCCTATACATCTGACGTGCGATTTATATGTAATGAATCTATAGGAATTGGCGAACCAAAATTACTATGGGTAAGCAAACGTCAGTTTTATTTAAATGGAATAATTAATTAAGCATATATTATGTATAAGATTTGAAGGTGGTATGTTTGCTGATATGGTTTCTCATTTTTTAGTTCCTTTCATATTTTTGTCATTAACCTCACGTTTATTGGATAACATTCTTCGAATTAATTTTACAGTTCGTTTTTAATTACAAAACGATTTAGAGGGGAAGACTTATATTTTCTATTTGTATTGTTCATAAATATAGGAATCGCAGTGCAACGCAGAATTCGAATGGCATACTAATGTTACTTGCACTTGTCAGTCAAACTCTCAGCAGCCTACGGCTTCTACAAATGTACATGAAATCGTGCAAGACTTTTCTGCTAGTCATAGTAAGTATAAGACTACCATTCAACCTTCTAAGAAGTCAGATTTTATCATTTTATAGAAACATTATCCTAGGTTCATAGACTAATTCACAGAAAGTTATCTTTTAGCAGATGTGTTACTTACTTGTTACAGCTGGTACAGTGGCAGGTATCGTGTTAAGCGTTATCGTCTTGGTAGCAGCATTTCTTTATTTTAAAGATCCTGATAAAAGAGCTTGTTTCCGTTCTTGTTTCAATCCCTTTTCCTCGAGAAGAGGCAGTGGCCGCGTTCAGTATTGTAGGGTATGTTTCTTAATCTTTTTATTTGTTAACAAAACTTCTGTTACAAAAATCTGTATATTTAAGTAGCAGTGGATATTGAATTAACTAAGTAATAATTTATGCATATTGTTTGTTTCAGGTCGATACAACGGAAGAAGCTCGTCTTCTGCTTGATGTTGACCCCACACAGTGTCAAACGGATAGTGATGACGATATGCTGAACGCGTAGTAAGTCTCAAATGAAGTAAGTAACATTTACAAAAGCAGAAAATGAGTTATGCTGTCGTGAAATATCTCCTCGTTTAGCTTGCTGCTATAGACTGACATTCATTTTGAAATTTCTTATAGTAGTTACGCTGCATAAAATGTTGGAATATTTATATGTATTATATGGTACTATGTGGTAAGATCGTTTAATATTTTTGTATCAAATGTTTCTTTTCCTGTGACTCAATAATATGTCTGAAACAGTAAAGAAACAGCATAATAAGAGGCTTTCTAGTAACTAAAGACCATATTATTACTTTAATTGTTTAGAAGAATTTTCAGAATGAAAATTGAATAGTATGGTTAAAAAAAAGGTGCATAATATATATTTTCTTTTTTAAATTCACTTACTTTCTGAATTAGCATTCTTACAAATTCGTAAGAAATAATTTCTGTTCTATTATACTCTTTTTAACATTAATCCCGGTATATTGTTACAGAATATATTATTTTTTATTTTTAAACTCATTCAGAAATTATAGGTAGTGAAGTCGTAGTAAATGTTCGAACGGATGATTTTCAGTATCAATTTTTTATTTATTTGTACCGTGATACTAATTAAGAGAACGTGATATAAAAAAAATTCAACAGCAAGACTGGTTAATTTGTCGTGAAATTATCCCTAATCTTGTTTAGAATCGTAGAAATGATTAGGTTTCCTGCGCTGATGGACAATTTTTAGTAAATTTTATTTTACTTATTCAAGGAATGGAATTTACAGTCAAATTCTAAATGTTTTAATGTCACAACTTACAAATTGCTTAAGAATCATATTATCAAAGAAACTAATTTTTATGCAACTGATGAGTAACTTTATTTTTCAAACTTGACTTTGTTAACTTTTGTTTGATAGTGTATATAGATTATTAATTGCATTTTTTTTTATATGTATCCATGCAGATAGCAAAGAAGAGTATAGATTTTAATACATTTGGTAGACATTCCAGTATATTTTTATTTGTTAAATGAAAAATTTTATTTCATGTTTGCAGTTTCTTGTTATGTGATAATAAGTATTTAAATTGTTTCATCATTTTTGTTACAATTATTAAAGATTTCAAACACTATTAACTGATTTAACGAAATATTGTATATTCTTATTATTTCTTAAATACTTCATGTAAAACAGACCATTTTACATTTAAATTTGTTACAATTTATAATGTATGTAAAATGCAATATAAACAAAGCAATATAATATACGATAATAGAGAAACAGTACCAACCTAATTCTACAGAAACTTCAGTTACTTCATTTTTTTTATCATAGATGAAATTGTCCAAATTGCGATTAAAAATTTCTGTACTAGTCAAAATATCTTGTTATAGTTTGCGAGTAAATAGTAAATGTAAACTTTCTACAAAGCTTTGTATCTGTTGTATTTATAAAATATTTCTTAATTACGGGTTGTGTGCTCGTTGTATCTTTACAATTATGCATACATGTATTTATAAGGGGATTCTTAATGTGTGTATAAAACAGATCAAGATTTTTAAATAATGATGTATCTGTAAATAACATTTGCACTGATAACTGTTATATTTTACCTCTTTCCTTATATAAAATAATTATCAATGATATAATAATAAGATTCAGTATATTTATTTTTACTTCTATTATTTCTATATTTTATTTTGGTGCAATTTAATGAAACCTTATTAGTCTGAGTCAGGATTATTAATTTCATAATTTCATAAAATTCACGTTTTATAAAGAGATTCTTTATTTATTGTTGCAGTCGTTATTTTTGGTGAATTCTATTATTTAATTATTTACGAATAATTTACGTTTCGTTTATAAGATTAGATAACAAAATAATTATCCAGGCTCATAAAATTGAGCAATAAACATGATTGTGTAGCAACATAATACATCTATGTACAATATAAATCCTGTAAGTTTATAGTATGCTTACATCGAAAATTAAAATTAAATGATAATGTTGATTGAAGTACAGTATGAAAATATAGTTATGTTTCGTACTGTATATATATGCTATAATTGAATTATTTAATATTATTTCAGATATTGTTCATCACACGATTCTATATTGTATCGAGTAAAATAGGTTTTCATGGAGAAAATGATGATATACGAGAAGCAGGAATTTTTAAAATGTGAATTTTGACGATATTAGTATTAAAAGTGATTTGGAAGCAAAATGATATAATTTTTAATTATTAAATATTATGAAATTTAGTATATAACTAAAAAGTACGAATAACAAAGCGAATTAAAATTTTCCCGCGTTAACGTTTACACGCTAGTGGCGGTCCGCCACAGGCCTATATATATGGGGCCTTCTCCCCTTCATCGTCATTCTTTCCCGGGCTATCTAAGGGGAAGGATGGCAGTAGGGAGCCCGGGAAAACTTTCGGCAAGACCTGGGAGATCATCATTTTCCCTGGAGAAACCTACCATATTCATTGCAATATATTTAAGGCGACACGAATTCTATTTCTATCATGATGATTTCAACAATAATCGCATACATATCTAACTGTTATTTACGAACCATACAAAATTATAAAAATACTTATTTACAGGAAGCTAGATTTCTTTTAAAACTAAATGTATTCAGTCCTTACGTATAATTTGTTCTTACACTTAAACAATATTAGTATTAAATGACACGTTTAAAAGCTAATTAAATATACATATATGCTAGCTATCTGTATAAAATGAATGTAATATTGAATCCCAGACATTGCACTATACATATACATCATTTATACAGAATGTGGCAGGATATGCGGTACAATCTGACAGGGAATGATTCTATGTAGGAAAATGAACTAAAAATTGAATCTCGTTTGTTAGAAAATTGAGTTTGAAAATCTATGGGATACATGTGCATTTGATATGGTATAATCAGCGCGAAAATATAACGCGATGATAAATATCATAAATACATATACGAATGAAAACGGAATGTAAATATTACGAGTGTCTATTAACATGGCTTAAAACGAAAAAATGTCTTTTATTTTCGGTTGTACCACGCATCCTGAAATTATTCATTCATATGAAGAAAGAGATTTTTTCCCAGTAAGTTCAATTTAAAAAAAAAAAACTCCATAAAACTATGGTCATACAGTGGTACACTGAATCTTGTTCATAAAATTATGTTTCGTTATGTCATCAGACGTGATTATGAGTTTAGCGTTACTATTCACCGGAGATATCTTTTCAGGATCCTTTTTATCTTCATTCTTCTCATTACAAATAAATACTTTAAGAGAGTCCGCGGGTGGTGTAGTGAGTGCTTCAGGAGTATTAATGGGATAAATGAGATCTTTCTTTTCACCGCTAATTTGAATACAAGGCTGATGTCTCTCAAATATTTTCCTTTTGATTGTATTTTTGGTCAATTCCGGTGGATGAGGTAAAGCGTATCTTAATTTATCCCAGAACCAAGGGTCACCCCATTTCACGTATGTATTCATATTCAAGTATGCCTTAAGTTCAGGATCCAAATTATCAGTGGGACCTATTTCACCATACAGGACCAAAATCACTCTTGCTCTACCTTCGCTCAGTGCTTGACAGTGCGCTGCTTTGAATTCCATTCGTCCCCAAACGCTTTCTATAAAATTGGACGACAAAACCACTATAGTTCTTCTGGAATCCTCAACGGATCTTGCGATTTGAGTAGGTATGTATTCTCCGGCTAGCCAGTCACGAAAGTGCAGGCACAGTTTGAATGGTCTGGGACCACTTTCCAGTTTCTGCACCAGCTCGTTCACAACAAAGTCTTCATCTTTGTGCGAATAACTGATGAACGCGTCGTACAGCTTATCCTTGTCCAGTTCATCCTCGGTTACCAGCCATAAGCACCATTCGTGAGCGTACAACCATACCTTGATTTCACGCTGGTACCTGTAGTACAGTGCTATCAAAGTACCGATGATCAATCCAACGATAGCTATGGAAAAACTTGCTCCCACAATCATCATAGTGTCAGTTGGACACAAATCTGTCACGGTCATCTTTAACATTGGAACATTGATATCTTGGCATATGATGGATGATAAATGAGGAATCATCACTCTGACTCTGGTTTGAATGAAGTTCAGAAAATCTTTCGCATCGCAGTCACATGTCCATGGGTTTTCATGCAATGTAAGTTTCTTTAGCATTGTGGAATTGCTCAGGAATTTCAAAACGTCTGATCCTAATCTGTTGAGATCATTATTGTGCAATTCTAATACTTCAATGTTTGATGGCAATTCATTGACAGATAGATCCTTCAGATTATTGTTGGCTAGAAGTAACTTGGATGTTGACACATTGTTCAAACCAAGTTCAGTTAAAGATGGCATTTTAGTTAATTTATTTCCCATGAAATTCAATTCCAGTCTGTAATTAGGAATGGTCTTAATGTTTTCTGGTATGCTCGTCAAATTCTTGTAGGAACAGTCTACTAGAAATGCATTATCGCTTTGTCTTATCCAACAAGAGCACTCTTCTGGACATGGTTCAGGTTTTGGACAGATGAAGGATTCTGAGTGTAACTGGTCCACAGCTGTATCGTTTATGTAGTCTGGACCGTGACAGGTCAAGTTTCCTGGTATTATATGGATGTAATTTTGAACGTTATTATGCATTTTTCCTTCTAGGTAACGAAGGAAGTCGTACAAAGCACAACCGCAAACTATGGGATTATTCTGGACATATATTATCACATCACGTGGAATTTCTTGATATTTTGCCAATTCTTCTGCGTCGCCTAGGTAAATATCTTGTATTTTGTTGTGGGTCAGATCCACTTTGAGGTCGTTGGATATAAATTGTAAATCCGTGGCCTGAAATCATACAAAAGGTTACCGATAAAATAAATAAGATACAACAAGAGAAATAAAAAGTTTATCGGTAAAGTAATATATTTTTGTAGCTACTTACCAATATGTAAGGTATCTGATTATAGCTGAGATTCAATAGACGCAACTCTATACCGTTTATAGTCCAATCGGAAAATATCTCGGAAATATTGTTATGGGCCAAATGTAATTCTTTAAGAGATTTGCAATCATAGAAATATGATTTCCTTCCAAACTCATCTACGAAAGAGGATGCCAATTTAAGTTGATTCATCGAGAATCTCGCAATTTCTAGATTCGCCAAAGAAATAAAACTCCTATCATCAATTGTTTCCAACTGATTTTGTTCCATATTTAAAATCCTCAGTGATTTTAAATTGTTAAACAGATTCCTGTAATTGGTACCATAAGAAGAATTGAAATTATAATATTTGATCAATATCGAATAAAAATATTAGAATAAAAATAACACTTACGCGGATATGGAAGTAAGATGGTTCTTTTCCAAATTCAAATAGACCAAACTAGTTGTATATGAAAAAATCTCATCTGGCAAGGACATCAATTTATTAGTACCAAGATCTAGTTCCAACAAACGATTCAATCCTTCAAAGATGCGTTTAGGCAAAGTCTCCAGATAATTATTCTCCAGACTGATATTCTTCAGAGACGTAGAACCCCAAAACAAGTCTTCAGGCATGGCGATCAATCCGCTTTGTTTCAATTTCAGCACTTCAAGCTGGGTCAAATTTGCGAAGAACCTTCTCGGCAGTGTCATGTTCCTTTTATTATTAGACAGATTGATATTCTTCAATTTAACATTGTTCCTTAGCAGATCCTCTGGCAAGGAGGTGAAGTTGTTATTGTACAAACTCAACGCTTCCAGATTTTCCAATCTCGCGAAAACATTCTCCGGTAAGGTAGTCAACTCGTTCGAATTTAGATCCAGAGAGGTCAAAGAGACGAGTTTGTCAAACGTGTCTGGTTTAACTTCCTTGAACTTGTTCAACCATAAGTTCAATAATCTAAGATTCGTCAGAGGGTCGAATATACCTGGCTCGATTTGACTGATCATGTTGTTACCCAGTTCGAGCACTTCGAGTTTCGGTGTGTTATTGAAGATCCCTGGGGATAGATAGACGTTGTTTTCTCGCAAGTCGAGCCACATTAGGTGAGGTACATCCACGAACACATCGCTGCTGAGATTCGTTAGGCCATTGCTGGAGAGGATCAATCGTTGCAATTTTGGGAAACCTTTCAGGTGTCTTCTGGTTAGATTGCCGCTCAAATTGTCGAACGATTGGAACAGTAGCTTGTCGACGTTCTCTGTGCCGAATCTGTTCGCGATTTCACCTAGGCTCGAGTTCGTTGGGAGACCGCACATCCGAATGTACACAGCCCTCATGTCGTCTTTGGGGAACAGGTTCAACAGACGGAAGTCGGTCCATCGTGGATAGTTTTGACACTGAATCTGAACAAATGAAATTTTATTTTTAGGGTAATTATTTACTATCGTTATCATTTATTTTTGATTCTGATGCTTAGGATAATCTAAGCTACCATAAATGTAAATTTTAGAATGTTTATCATGAATTTGTCAAAGTTGTTATGAGAACAATTGATGTTCTTTCTAGTAATTATCACGGAACATTTTTCTACTTGAATTGTGAGAGTGTTTCGCAATGGAAAGTGAAAGTCTCGACTCTGAATACCGATGAAAATTCAGGAGCGAAGCGTACAACTACAGAAGAACTTGAATGATATTCTATTTGAACATTTTTAGAAGAAATAGAAATGAATTTTCAGACTAACTAGAGTATCAATAATTAGTGCATTTAGACATTGAACATTTTGAACATATTTGAACATTTTTAGAAGAAATAGAAATGAATTTTCAGACTGTCTAGAGTATCAATAAGTGGAGTATAAAATAATAAAGCAAAGAACTAAGAACAAGTATATACTCTGTACAGAACATCTTTATTTACCGAAGAATGAACAAGAAAAACTTAATTATTTCGACTGAATAATTGAAATATTCCAAAACCATATTACTGTAATATATTCTTCAAAGAACACCGTGGAAACGGTGATTAACATGAAGCTCACGAAAGCACGTGTTTTGTACGAAACCATAATGTACAGTTACATTCCATCGGTTAGTTTTACGTATCCTATCATCGTGGATACTCTTTTAAAAGCATCAGTGAGTCACGGATGCTCACCTGAATATATTCGTGCGGTTGGACATTCACGATGAAGGCCGAGTTCTCGTCTGTCGGACAGTACAGTTGAACTTCGGCTTCGTAAGTATTGTGGCAATTACATCCCCATGCCGAGCACTGACGAGTATCGAAAGCGTTGCACGTAGCGAGGATGACCGAGATGATGATCCAACATGACCCGATCATTTTGTTTGTACCTCGTGTACGCTTGATATCTGCTGCAACAGAAAATTATACGTAATATGTTATTGACCAAGTTCTTCACGCTTTAATCAAAGTTATTTATTTGTGGAATTTATTCTACGTACAGTTTTATGTATTATAAGGTTGAAAAAAAGACAGGAAACTATGGAAGAAGGTGATTCTACATTTTCAAAGATCTTTGCCACTGCATAGAAATGAGAAGGATAAAATAATAAATTGAAGCATTGTATTGAAAAATTAATTTTGAATATTTTTAATATAAAAAGAATTGAAGGAAATTCTAAGATTACTTTATCTAAGATTAATATTACTTTAATTTTGTAAGTTGTTAATTGAACAATTTAATTTGCGTTATTGCTATTGCAACGTTATCACTGCAGTAATTAACGCGTTAATTACATTATAATGCGTGTACTTAATGTGAGTAATGTTAAATAATGAAAAGGAAAAAGAAGAGTGATCTGATCATTTCGTGATGAATTGACGAAGTTGGTAGAGAAGTAAAATCGGAAATAGTGGTACGACGGATCAGATAATTGTGATAACTTCCTCGTGTGATGATAAGAACACCATGTTTCGCATCGCAAAGCATACTGACATTGATAAACTCTTTTCCTGTTTATACTATGACTTACGATGAAGCGTTTGAGAACGAATGTTTATATGATATTTGATGAATTTCAATTTGAACTTTTTAAGAAAATTAATTTAAAACATTTTCGAAATTTTGAAATCAATCATTTCAATGACTGCTTACTTAGTGACAAATTAAGGGGAGGTCTAAGGAACTTACGATTTCTTGACTTACTGGACTTACTTTCTAGGAAGTCCCTTTACAAGTCAAAGAATATTAAATGAAAATTTTTTTGTATAATTTCTCTTTTTCTGTACGATTAAATATTATTTCATTTTATTTACAATAAATTTCAATTTTCCCAAGGGGGACTCTTCGGAGGTTTGATAGTCCTGGGCCCCAGAAATCTTCATCCGTTCCTATACCTACTGATAATTATTCTTTATATAATTGCAAATGAAATTTTTCATTTATCTAACAATTCAATTTTCAACCTATCAGGTTTCATTACTATTTGAATTATTTATAACCAACAATATATTGGATCATAGTATTACTATTATAATTGTCATTGGATCAGAGAACAAGATTAACGTCAAAAAATTTCACAATGAACGTCTGTCTCCGTAACTATGCTCCTGTGAACGAAGAGAAAGAAAAAACAGTCTTGGGCTTCGTTCAAGAAGAAAGAATGTCGACAGAACATGTCTGTCACGTTTCAGATCCATCGCGTAACGTAGATCCGGGCTAACGACCTGTATAGAAGTTTTCTCTAAACGGGACACGCCTCTTTCTACGTACTCATTACAAAATGCGTAATGCATATACGGGTCTTAATACACATGTAAGTACGTTGTACACTTCGCTGCAACGACGCAATGGTTACTTGATTCGCGATAGATCTTTGAAGAACCGCGGTAAAAAGCCAAAGGAAAGCCTAACATAGATCTTCCTGGTTTTATAGATAAAAAATTGTTAGAAAATAGGCAAATATTTTAGGATGTTTTCAAGTTTTCAATTTATATGTATTCTACATAATTCACTCTTTTCTTTTCATATACTATATCTCTTGCATCTCATATTATAACGCAGAAACATGTTCGTGAGTTACGCTGAGAAATATCCAGAGCTTATTTATCATGTTGGAAATAAAATTTGCGATTACTAGCACTATGAAATAACACTGAATAAGTTCTTAATTAGATTGCTGAAAAGCGAAAATTATTGATAGAAATCAAATAAGTAAAGGTATTTCGTATCTGCATTTGCGTTTTGTATTTTTGAAATGACTCTATAAGATGATCCATAATTATTGTTTTTTACAAGTGAAATTATAATAAAAATATAAAACAACGATGTCCCAGACGGAATTACATTATGATTATCTGTGTACTGTTAATTAGACCAAGTTCGACCACATAGGAATAGGTCAGTACATTTCAAAGTATTAGATAAAATTCTACATGCTTTTGAACGTCACGGTTATGAAACATAAGTGTTTCGATTTTTTTAATGACCCAGTTTTGCAGGTGTCAACTATCCTGATAAACATTCTTTAAAAGTTTTGTTATATACGATATTTTTTGTTCATAGTTAAGGACAAGAAGATGGTTAATGATTGGTTTCGTGATTTTCCTCTGTGATTGAGGCGAACCATATTGATACCGATGTTTCATAATATTGAAGATAATAGTACAAGTTCGCGTAAGTAACAAATCTGGATTGTTTCAACAATTGCATGTTGTTGTTCTAAGAAATAAGATTGGAGATTATATGTCTGGAGTTGGGAATTTAGAAAATTAAAAATGTAGGCAATTGGAAAATTAGGTAATTAGGAAACTGCCAAATTGGGAAATTCGAAAATTAGGAAATTGATAAACTAGAAAATTGGCAAAATGAAAAATTAGGAAATTAACGGCTTAGAATATCAGACAATTAAGAAACTACCAAATTAAAAAATTGGAGAATTAGCAAATTGGGAAATTAGAAAATTTGTGAAATTAAAATATTAGGTACTGGAAAGATAAAAATTAGAAAAACAAATAACTAGGAAATTACAAAAACTTAAATCTTTTAACACGTTCTTTAATTACGGGAAAATTAAAACAAAGGCTACGTATTGTACTTTGCCTAATTAACATTCCGTATTCTAATAAATATGATGGATTATGATTATGCGTCGCGTATCGTGTTAAACAAACATTATTTCTTTTAAATTCACGTTATTCATTTAATTATTTTTCATATACAAACGATGACGCGCAATATGTTCTAATCAGGTAAGATGTACGTAACCGTGACCTCTCAATCAAAAGAACTGTAATCTTCTCTTTGATGTACATATTAACATCTTATATAATGCGATTAGATAGAGTAAGCGCACAGTGTTTAACTCTAGTGTACATCATTCACAACGAGCGAGCAATGTTTGTAATTGTAAAACAGAATTATCTTTGGTAAAGATACCTAGATGGGTTCTATTGCAGTTCGTTCAAAACTACCGAATCATCATAGTGCTTGATAAATTGATTTTCCACCTTTGTTTCTATTAATTATATATTATCATTTGCTCACAAAGAAAATAGATATAATTGTATTATATAATTTAGTAGTCATGGCTGCATTAAAAATATCATTCCTTGATCAAAAATTTGTATTTTTTAAAGCTGTAAATTATTTGAAATAAATCTTCAATAAGTCATATAATTTTATTAATATGAACTTACAATATATGTAGTCTATTGATAGAGGTTTAATAGAAACTTTTTAATTTCCATTAATATTCTGTATCCAGCATTAACAAAAGACGAAAATTCAATATCTACAAAAGTTGTTTATCGTAAAACATTTTTAACTTCCTAGAAATTTAGAAAAAGAATGCTTATCAGGCTTAGAAGTTTAATACACCGATTTAATCAAAAATCCATCCAAATGCAAGTAGAATTAATCATTCATAATAAGATTAATAATATAAGGTTGAGATATATTGAAATTTTGTGTTCAAGTGAACATGCTATCGAACAAAAGATTTCCACGAAATTACATATTTTGATAATAAAATACGAAGAAGTTGGCAAGAGTAAATAATACCTGTGGAGAAACAGTCAGTATCTTTTGAGCTTTTCATTGTACTTACATATGATTCACACTAGAGGTGAACAACTCTGAACTAATAAGACTAATCTTGTAATTTTATTTAAATAACCCAGAAAATTCAAACGTTTCTATATAATCTTCTAAATATTGCATGCGCACTTGGATTACAAATTAATTCGTCTTTTCTGTTTATCAATAGATTAAATTAATCTTAAATCATAAAATTTGGCTTCGTTTATATTGGGTCTTATCGTCTATATTTATAAACTCTATCTGCGTTGATATGAATCGTCCATTGCATTAAAAATGATTTTCTGGACAAATTATTGAATAAAGATACCATTGATTATATCAATTAATGATTTATAGATAATATTACAGTTTTCTTTTTTTTCAAATATAAAAAAAAATGAAGAATTGGATTTATTTTCTAAGTTAATTGGAGTAAGCTTATTGTATTTATTTGTTTATTGTTAAGTGAAAATTTAATGTTGCATCGATTATCAGGTCATTAGTGATAGGATTCTGTGTGAAGATGATCTTACAGGAGACCCTCGTTATATTGCTGCGTGAGTAATTTGACCTATAAAAAAAAATAGTAGTGCTATTCTTTTACTATCATAGTTTATGATAATGATACATTTCTATTTCTCTTCCACCTTTTAAATGAGAGTTTGGAAGCTTGACAAATCTTCCGCTCCTACAGTCCCGTTGGTGGCAATATAATGAGAGATTACTGCGTTTTATTTTCTATCAATCTATTTGAGTAATCTTATTTTCAATTTTTTTCATTTTTATAACAATGTCGATATATTTATGTACCCATCTCTGTTTTTATACATAATGTAGGTAGATATAGTTATAATTTCAAAATCTGTACATATATCCTTTGAAAGCTATTTTAGAATATAACCTAATAAGAGGCTGAAGAGAATTAAAATAAATGAATCAATATCCAGATGGAGCATTAATAAACAAAATCGTGGTCTGCAGTTCTCCAAAATAAAATAGAAATTTGTGACCAAAGTTTCCTTAATGTCAAGTCAATTATGCAAAGTTTGAGCTAAATCAGTGTCGCAAAGGTCGTGTATTCTCCTCGCCAATAAAGTCTCTAGACTTTCATCGATAATGTATGTGGAGATACAATACCGATTTAGCAAGACCAAGGACGATCGCCATTCTCTTTGTTTTTGTACTCTGCTTCGTGAAACCTGTTCACTTATGTATGTGCAAAACAAAACAAAAAGATCAGGATTTTACTAACAAGTTCCTCCTCTCCAAGATGTGTACCAAGAAACGGTACCTACACGGTAGAGAATTAAATAAATATGCAAATCATTCATTATTTTAGATAATTATTTATTTATCAACGGAATAAATATTCAAAGTGTAAAAGGAATGAATGGTGTTTCGTGGATACGACTGTAATCAAAAGAATGATTTATTTCTAAATGCGACAATAATTAAAAAAATTGTTGCTTTGTTTTAAATTGACCATGAAATATAATTTATCAAAGCGTGTAACAGCGAATTTAATGCGTGATGTATAGCATACTTGACGTTGCACCTCAATTAATTATCTCGTAAGCTCATAAGGATTAATTTTCGAAAATTCTAAGAAGAGCAATTATTTATTTCGCTCGATAAGGAGAAGCAAACAAGACTTTAAGAGCAGATGGTTTTATTCAGCAAAAATAATACATTTTAACAAATTGTTAGCAGCTCTAATTTTTTATTTTTTTTTAATTTTGACGTATGATTTGTATATTTAGAAAGATTTCGATTTAGACTTTATTATCTCGATTAATTAATAACAAAAAATTTATAAAATAAGTTACAATTGATAACGGTTCGGACTGAAGGATTTATCGATTTCCGGTTGATTAAGTATTAATATCTATACATATATTATAAATCAGTAACATTTCAGATGACTTGTTATCATTTGTTTATTAATATTTTCTTTCGGTCAGCAAAAATTTGTGCAGTTCGATTCATTTTTCTTTATAGGGCAGTAGTGACCCGTAGGTAATATTATTATCTGATAATAATCTTAAACGTTTAAGAACTTTTTCTCATTATATAATAATCAAGGCTATTTATTCTGGTCCCAAATAAACAAAATGCTCCTTTATCAATTCTGAGAGTAACATACGATCCAAATTTTATCTACTTATTCTACCTGAATTTGATAATCCACTTTAAAGAGATAATATGCTATTTCAAATGAATCTTTCGATTGATTACAAGTTGTACAGATTTAAACTGCTTCTAAAAGGTTGGTATCAGTGAAATTCCGGTTATTAATAATGGTGCAATAATTTTATAAGAATTAAAATTCAATTAACGCTTCTGCACGTAAAGATGGACTTTATTATTATTTTTCTTCCATGATAAACAATTATTTACCTGTTTAAAATTCCTAATTGCAGGTATATAAATATGTATCAATTCTTTAAAAATGTTAAGGTATGTGAAGAACGTGAAACGCGAATTCTCATTAATTATTAATATGAATATTAAATTTTTCCTTTCTAGAATTAAACGTTTCCCCAAACTACATTATAAAAAATTTCTACCTTTTACAAAGATAGGTGCTTATCACATAGTATAATTTCCATATTCCATGAATCATAATAATTTATGTTATTCAAATTGAAACTTATACCAAATTAATAAGAAATAATAATAATTATTATAGCGTTTCTGGCATATATTTACTATATTTCTTTGTCTTATTATGTATGAAATATTATTTAAGCGCATTTACATTATAATTTCTTTTACAAATCATACTAAAATTATAATGAAATATTTATAAATATGTACACGATGGAACACAAGACAAATATTTTGGTAAAAAATGTATCTCTGATAAATGAGTCAGTTCCGGATATAAACATGCGAATAATTCTTCACAGATAATCTGCACGCGAATAAATCTGCTTTTAAGGAAACTATAAAAATGACGAATCAAAAAAGAACATGTGTGTTGAATGTTGCAAATGTTTTTTTAAAGCTTAGCGTTTCCCTGTATATGATATTTTGTGGGATGTTTTAAACGTCGATATAACAGGATTGTAAAAATTTCCTTTGCAAATTGCACCTACTCAATTTATACTCTTTTATACCGATATGTTGCGAATGTAATTATACCTTGCATCGAGAATTCAACATCCGCGAAGAAGTTACGGATGATAAGTTCGCTTTGTAGAATTATCAACTTGTAGAGGAAAAACACCGAGGAATTAAATTCTCTAACTTATTGTTAGATTAATAGTGAAATGTTGCAATTTTATTCTCTGATCTGATCTTAATTATCATAATTACGATCTACATATTAGTCTAATGATATGTATACACGTGTTATTATACAGTGCATAATTATTATATTACTGTATATTAATATTATTATAATAATTATCACACTAATTACCATGAATAATTGAGGAAGATATATTAAACAAAATAATTAAAATTTGAAATAGTTAACTTTAATTTTTCATGAATAACATTTTATTATTTTTAAAATTATATTTTTAATTTTAAAATAACAAGAAATTGAAAGTCATAAGATAAATAATTATTGAATATAAGAATAATACAAATTTTATTAAAGGTACATAATAGTTATCGTATGGTTATAGCCTGAATATTTTAACTAGTAATATTTATACGCTTCTTTTTGATAACTAATAAAAATTACAATGATACGACAATAATAGATCGTATCAGACATCCATTCCCGCGCATAATCTTCCTTCACTATAAAATTGAAAAACTGAACTTCAAATCACACGTGGCTGATCTATCGATACCTAAGTTAGTCGTTACATCATCGATAGGTAGTTAGATACCGGGAAATTCAGACACGAATTTTAATCGACAAATTAATGTATGGAAGAAACTATTCCTACGAGTATTGTAGGCTATAAGTTCAACCATTTCCAGGAAAACACATCACGGGAATCATAAACTTCTACAGCGCGTCGTTTACAGTGAAATAAAAAAATGAGTTGTTTCATACCGAACAGTGTAACCTTAACAGTAATGCAATATTTAAAATGACAAACAATAATATTTATTTTGACAACAAATTTTCATTTATCCTATTAATTAAAATATGTATTTATAAAAATAATACTAAATTTCTGTACAATTATATGCATTCCATTGCAATGTACATATAATATAATAATCAATAGTTTGAAATTGAATATTTAACTTACCAGATTCAGCGTAGATGATTAGCACACGTCGCGACCATTCGTTGTCGTTGTTTGTTTTGTTTCTTCCTCGTCAAACAATACTCGTTCAATTAAACGAACACACTGTGCACAATTTCACAGACGCGTTCTTTCTTGTCACGAGAATCGTTCGATCGTGAGACACAACACTTTAGAGAAGCAGGAAAGGAATTTTAAATGCAAAAAGTCCAATTAAAATTTATTTAGAAACCACCTACGTGAACGGTTCGACGCAAACTGACGGTTCCCTGCGAGCTCTCGATGGCTCGAACTCGGAATCACGGAACTGACCACGTGATCACCGAGTGGACCAATGGTGGGAGCGGGATGAGCGCGCATGCGCAACGAGGTAGGGGAAAGCCCTTTTTGAAATTTGCGTAAGCAACGAAATTTCTAATTAGTAATTTGTTATTAATCCTGGAATCTGACGCTATGGTTCAATATTATTATGATTCGGTACTGATTCGGTTATCAACAAATACTGTATCAGATGTAAGGTAACCAAAATATTGTTCTTTATAGTTTGATATAGTTTTATTATATAGAATTAATTATTTTACAGAATTTATTGTTGATTTAATTATTAGACACAATGCGCGTCAACTGTGAGTTCATACATTCAGAATCATATCGGTTTCATACTTTTTTTGTTTATACGCTTCACTGAGTAATCGTCAGGAACCAATGATACATTGTGAAATATGGAAAGTTTTACAGAGGCACATAAAAAAATGTGGAATTACCGACAAAATATTTGAATCTTAGAAATTCAGTATCACGGAAAAACTAATTGCAATAACATGTTTTTGTTGCTAAGATACTTCCATCATAAACGAGTGTATATGTATGTATACTGATGATGATATAATCAATATAAACACGAGTGACCCATTTAAAAGAAACATATCAGTCACAATAGAGTGAAATTTAATTAAAAATTAAATTGTTTTCATGTACGTAAATAAAAATGGTAAATTTTGGGACACCCTATATATACAAGGGTTACGTGTATGGTTTCCCAGATGTAAATACATGTAACAAGATATGTATAACATCTCGAAGAAGCATTGCAGACAGAACTACTTTTTCCAGACAACCAGACTACTGGTACTTTCCCTTCTCTAAATATTTATCTAGATCAGTTTTTGCTTCTTAACAATAGAGGAGACCCTTGAAAACATCAGCAATAATCATTATTATAGGAGCGAAGCTATTGAAACTATTGGAATAAAACAAGTCAAAATTATATTATCAAACACAGAGATAAGGAATTTGAAATCTTTTTACTGTTTTCAACATTTTGTACTCGTAATAATTATTCTCTTAAACGCAATTCACACAATAATTGAGAGATTTATGAATGATAAAAATAAATCTGATGATAGTGCCGTATCTATCTCATTGATATTTTTAAAATTAATGAAATATCAGTCGAACCATTTTATCGAAATATCTGTGTTATCATAATTATATATAGTTTAATTTACTACAGTAATTTTGCAATCTCTATTACCTGTAAAACTGATAGATAGTATATCATGGGTCATATAGTATTCAAATTTTATAATTTATTTTAATCATAGAAATTAAAATATAATTTTATGGATATTCATTATTTGGTATTTTTTTTTGAAGATTTTCATATAATTCTTCTTATTGTTATCCAGATGGCTTTGTTCTCTTTCAGACGTTCCAATGCTTACTTTTCAAAGAATTCAAGGAAAATTTCTCTCTCATTTCCCTTCCGGTAACTGAGGATTCTACGGCACGTATTCGAGTACCCAGATGTCTTGGGTCGTTTCTGTTCTTGAAAAGTTCTGGTCGCCACATGGCCTACAATAATATACTTCCGTACAGTTAGGTTTTTTCCACAGGACCTCTTTGCCGTGAAAAGCATACTCTATTTAGAATGTCGTGCCCCTTGAAAAATCTTGTAAGATGATTTCAGAAGGGTAAGCAGATGTCTAGCTCGGTGCTGTATTACTATTTCCGTTTCCGTTTCTTTCACTATCGCTACTGCCACGTGCCGAGTTTCAAGAATATAAACATTCTTTTACATATCAATAGAGAAATGGCTTTTGTTGCTATTTCTATCTTAATTTGTGATCGGTACAAGATCTTTCTTGCAAGAAATCTTATTCTCATTCATACACAATTCTTATAGTAATTTTTATAAAATTATTCACTTTAAGCTTATTATATTTTCATGTGCCATTTACTATTTTATTATACGTTTATAACAATATTCTGTTGTTTTATTCATTAAAATTTGCTTTATTAATCATTAACTAATTTTTGCATTAAATATACTGAAGAATAGCAATAAAATTTCAGGTTTTGATAATAATTTTCAATATTTATCTTTGAAGTTTTTAGTAATATTTAACAATTTTGCAGTTATAATAATAGTTATCATTTAGTAGATATTACATTGATTAATCAATGATTAATTTGAGCAAGCATCTTGAATCTTCGGATGTCATTAAAGTGGCATGTGGTTAAACAGATTCGAGCAATCATATGCTTCACAGAATAATTACGATACGTTTACCTTTACCCATGGAATTTCCAAAGCTCTATAGAATTGTCTTATAATTAGTTCCTACGTACCTGGAAATTTCTCCTATGGGAAAATGTCGAAACTTTCACCTCGAGTATGTGATTAACTCTCAGGTAGATGATTTACCCCCTAAACTGGGAAATACATCCCCTGGGGAACACCTATATATGTTATAATGAATTGCTTCAAATTTTATGAACGCTGATCATGAAAGGACATTTTGATATATTTAACTTTATACAAAATTCTGAATGTTGAATTTTAAAGTATTGTGAATATTATTAGAAGAAAAATAATTTCAAGTTTAGAAAGGATATTTATGGTATCTAAAACATGTGTAGTATTTTTAATGATACATATATATTAAAATAGAATGACGATTGATAAATGTGTATGGTACATAAAAGAGGGCGGTGTAGAGATTATTTGGTGGAAATAGCTTTCATATACGGGGTGGTCAATATTAATACACCAATTAAATTTTTTGTTAAGCAAGATACTGAAGTCTTGTAGAAAAAAAGATATCAAAGAGTCGTCGAATCACTTATTTATATTTTAAATAAATTGTATAATATAAAAATAAAATATTCTTTGATAAATTATAATGCAAATTTTTATGTTTTGAACATGTGCTGTTTTTCAAACCTGAAGTGGTTCTAATAAAATGACTCTTCAAATTTCGAATTAACATCTCTCGAATTTTTATTCTAGTGATTATGTAACAAAAAGAAATCATTCGAGGTTCATCAATCAATAATTTAGAACGATACCAAGGTATATACAAATTGAAAACTTAATCTAGGTTATCAACATAAAAATACTTGTTTACGTTAAAAATAATTCCTAGGAAATTATTACGGATATCTAATCATATTTAAAGCGATAAATTTGAAATTTTTAATTATTACATCTGTTGTGATTTTGAAATAAATGTAACAAAAATTTCTTATTATTCATATCTATCATTACTACATATACTCTAATTATCTGTTTGTAACTAATGTTTCGTTATAATGATTTAATGGCAACCTTTTGAGGGTTCTTAAATGCTATTAATGCAACCTTTCATACGCTTCTAATGTAGTTGGCAAGAAATAATTATCTTCTCGTTACGTACTGTTACGAATGCTCTATTACATGTACAAAAGCTTTATGACTTTTGGAAAATCCTGATCAGATAAGTAGCACCAATTTCTGACAACGGTATCAGGGTAATAGTTAAGACCTACACTTATTCGTATATAATAATAATATATTATTTGTGTAATCTTTAGTAACTGTCTTAAAAAAAAGTCATGTCCGTATTTTTGAACTTAAATTACAGAAAAAAAATTAATAAACAAACATATTGAATACGTATGAATAAAAGTTTGCTGTGTTTAAGCACTTCCATCGCTTACAATTTCTAGTCGCAAAAATAAGAAAGGAATATTTCTAATCATTGATATTTAAGACGTACTCGAGTACGATTCCATGATATGGATTGTCATAAGCTGTGTGGAATCTAATCATTCACAACTTACAATCTATTTCTATGAGATTGAATATGTATTAAAAATTTTTAAGAGAAAAAAATGTTTAAAAGTGTGTACCTATATTTTTCACAAAAATATTTGCAGAACAATTGACAGTGATTTTAGAATTAATTAAATTATACTTGAAATAAATCAGAAATATTTAAAAAATAAATAAGAAATATTTAAAAAGAAAATAAATAGGTTTCAAAGAAACATCTAATTGATCCAGGGATTAGGGATAAAAAATCTACTGGTATGGAATGAATAAAAGCATCAGAAGTCCACAGAATAATGTGTACATTAATTTATGTAATATTCCACTCTTTCCGTAATACACGCCAAGACATGATTGAAACAAAAACCTCGCCCTTTCGCGGATATACAATAACGTTTGTTGCGCACGTCGAAACTATCCACAATTAGGGTGAAACGTAAATTATTCGCGTAAACTCGGCAACAATTCGTTCGCACGATTTTATACCACTTCTTTTTACGCGTGATACATCGATATTAATTAACAACGAATTTGTTCTTCGCACAGTACATCGTTCTACGGTACGAGAAACGAAAGATCGTCCCTAAAACGTGTCACATCCGATCCCATGTATACTTTTACCATGCTTTCTCGCTCTTAATTGATAGAGGATAATACGGAGACGCGTTCGCAGGAAGTCCGTCTACAAATACAATAAATAAATAAATAAATATGAAACCTAGGAGAAGGTGTTCGTCGAGTTCGCTGATAAGGAAAAATTAATTCAATTCACGTCGAATATGTATCTCTGTTCTTATTTATACAGGCTGTTTCACAAATTGTGAAATTTTTAGATTTCTTTATATTTAATATTGTTTCTGAATTATTATTTTCAATGGTAGCTGATTTTACTAATTTTCTTATTATACTGTTTGATAGATTCTTGGTATTTGCAGAATTTATTTATATCGTGCAGCTGGCAGTTTAACTCATCAATCGCTGATTCATTAATTTTTATCTGCTAGATAAAGAAACTCACGTAAATGCGATAACCGAAATATGTTATAACTGATTATTCATGAATCCTTTTACTTAATAAGATATCTTCCTAAATTAACAGATTAAATTATAAAAATGATAAAAATCAAATTTCTTCTTTCGATATGTAGAAATTAATCCTTATCAATGTTTTAAAATTTGCTCCACATGTTACGAAATATCCTGTATAATTCGAATCCATTCCTACGGTAGACATGATAAAGATATATTTCCATTTAATCAAATTGAAAAACGAACTCGCGATTCCAATCTGCCGCCGATGCATCGTCCACGCTCTGAAACCGGATGTCGAGCACGAACGACTGAGCCCATACATCATTGGCAGGTTGTGACCTTCTTCAACGGGAGAGACCGATCAACCATCCGGAAATGACAGTCTCTCGATAAGAAATGAACCTTGGCATCAGGGAGAGACACCCTCGAAAAATAAATCTAGCAATTATTTAAAAAGAGGATGCAGGAGTAGCGTGTTTCTACAAGCGTCTCTGTTGCAAAGCGAACGAAAGGAGGCGATGCGAGCGCATTCTTCGACTTCCTCTCGGAACGCGCTTCCGTGTTAGAGTTCGCGCGTGAATGGCATCATCAATGTTCCTCGATGATCGAAACGCAACGCGACGCGACACGTTTTTCCCGTGAATCAAATTCGTGTTGCCTTCAGGGAGGACATGATTATTTCTGTTCAATGTCCGGCATGCAACGAAACCAGCGGCTCGTTCTCTGTCGCCTCGAATAAATTCTTTCCATCATATCTGTGTGTGTTTTCTTTTTGGTTTTACGCCTACATTTACAGTATTATGTACAACTGTTTGGCACCGAAATTGTCTCTTAACCGAACGATGCCAACGAAGGGTCCAATATGAACACGATCCACGATCCCATGTAGCCGATCCTCCTCTCTTCGATTCTATCACCCATTAAAAAAAAAAAAAAAAAGAAAATATCCAAATCGGCCCACGAGTGGTGTCCAAACAGCGTGAAAGTGTTAGCACGTTAGAAGTTCCTTTGGCATTGTTTAGAAATGTACATGCGTCCATCTAGCTCTCGACCACGTTACAGTGGAATGTGTTGCCGACCGTTTGGCTCAGGCAAATAATTGTGTTTCCTTCGTGGAAGAAGAAGAACTTCGATAGAACCGAGCGGAGAACGTTTGCCAAGTCGCCCCTAACGTTTCCTCTTCATCCATCTGGATCCAGACGAATTGGCAAATATTTGTTACGTTTATTCGTTCTCTGATCTTCTTCGTTTCTTTCTTCCTCTTTTTTTTTGTATGTTTTTTATTTCTTCTAGTTCGTTTTATTTTCACGTATCCTATGAAATGACTGACTGCCACTGGTATTTGTTTTCTCTTATAAATTCCAGACTGCCCAGCAGTCAGACGCACAACAGTTATCACAACTTAAGATCGTAATACTAATACATTACTCTTCTTTGTTTTATTTGTAAATATATTAATATTTAATCATAAATATTTTATATATATATATATATATATATATATATGTATATATATAAATATATATATTAATAACAATTTTATGTACTCGATACTCTTGATAACGGGGGCATTCGTACCATGATATCTCACCGGTGAATCGGTACAATACCGATACGATAAAAGTCATGTACAGCTACGGTTCACCATCGTCGCTTGTCCGGGACTAAATAATCAACTATACCAACGTAAACGCACAGGTATGTCAAGCGAATAAACAGGAGAAAAATTTTCATTCAATACTGCTTTCCTTGGTAAAACGTTATCTCGTAGTTGCTATCATTTGCTCATTCACATTCACGCACTCACACACGCGTACACACTCGTCCGTTCGTTCGTTCTCTTTTTATCGTCATCTTTCTTTTTCTCTTTTTCTTTTACTAAAAAAATATCGATCGAAGCTACGTACAATGCTATATAATGATCATTAACATTTAAAAATGAGATCTAGTTTTCCTAGCAACTCGGAAGGGGACATTAAAGATTAATTGAGTTCATAATGAAGTGTCCTTAGACGAGCGTTTGTTTTTTTCTTCTTCTTCTACTTCTCTTTCATCTTCTTCGGTAGGTATCGTTTGTTCATCCTGGCTTTTCCTGGAGGAGTTTCCCTTGCGTTTTTCGTGTGATCAGACCGGGTGTAATGGTATTTTTGATTTTCTTTTTATTTTGTTGTATTTCTGTTTTGTGCATTGAGTTTCATGTTCGTACAACGTGCGACTGTGGTCAGACAGACGAATTTCGAGGCCGATTTCGTGTTGTGCTAGAGCTGTGCCGCTTTCGCGTGTTAATTGTACGTGACGGTATGATTCGTGACGCGACATCCTCGTTCCGTTTGCACGGGGGAGAACGATCGGTCACTCAGAAGACTTCAGGTTCCGGGTAATTCGAGGGAGCGGCCTGAAGTGCCAGCTGCATGCTGGACTCTGTGTTACGCCGTTTAATTTTACCCTTGGTCTTCTTCAGCATCGTGGCCTAGGAAGGGAGAGGATTACAGGGGCCGCCACAGAGGAGCGCAATTCAAAGATAAGTGGCAAATGCCAGCCAGACCGTGAAAGAAAAAAACACACCGACGATTCTCGAGCTCGTTACAACAGCCAGAACACTCAGAGACCAACAGAGAGGAGGATGCTCGTGGAACGAATAGAGAAGTGAAACGAACATTTAATTAACCATCGAAGGACCTGGATGAAATAGTTACATATCGTTTACTTTGAAAATATTTCTCTTTGATTAGCTAAAGATTATTTTTTAACTTTTTTGTTAATTTAAGAAGTATTGTACACTCTTGTGAAATGTAATCTCTTGTTGATTAATCCTTTTTTCAAATGGATGGTTTCGAATCTGCTTTACAATGTTTACAAATTTGATAAGATAATTGAGGATTAAAGAGTGTTTAATTTTAAGATTTCAGGGGTAACTACTGCCTCTGTTCGAAAAAGGGTTAAGGGTGATTTTCCCATAGGGGGGGGAATTTCCCACCATCTATATCTGATCTTGGGAGAACCCAAGGAGAAACTAGAGAAAACCTTACCTAGAATCTCTTTAGCTTTGTTGTCTTAACGAATGATTTAGAGTTTAAATTTTATTTGAAATTTCACAAGGTCCTTCAAGGGTTAATTGTAAGAAGTACAAGCTGAAAAATATTATTTGAGAAAATATGCACAATTATAAAATCATTGATAGTGTTGTGAAAAGGTATAGGTTTCAGAACAAAAATCTATATTTAATATCGCAAACACAATTGAATTTCTTTTAAATTCAATATGTTTTAAAAATTGAAAATAAACCTCTCCATTGTTAATCATATATATATGAAATAATCTTTAAAATTTTCGAGTAGCATGAAAATTATAAAATTGTAAAATGTAAATAATTTTTAAGTTAAACTGTGCTTAATAAGATATTTAATCAAATGAAACAATCAATTTATTATAATCAAATTTTCACCCTTCGTATAAAATAGATATAGAATTTATCATCAACAGTAATTTAAATTTACATTTATTCACAAACATATGGATTAATCTGTGTTCATTCCCATTTTTCAAAAATTGAAGCACGATCTTCCTCATTTAATAATCATAATAACATGATTGTCATTGCGTATTGTACATTGCTTGACAAAATATATCAACAAACTTTTGTTAAACCTTCAATTTTTCACAACACTGCATTACGACAAGCTTGAATTGCGTGGAGCATTAAAGTGTCAGGATTACTAATAGTTCTTAGATAAGTTTCAATTTATCAATCACACTTCTTTATGCTACTTAAAATTGAACTTAAATCTTGATCACCAGAACGAAATACAAATAAAAATTAAAAAATTAGCATCATTCATTAACAAATATTTTATAAAATAAATAATAGATTTAGTATAGTAGAGACTTTCATAAGTATCTCAGAATTATTTGAAATTATTTGAAACACTTAAAAATAATAAAATGACTCAGTTTATTTGCAAAGTGTAGAAATAATTTTGGAAAGGAAAATTTTCTAAGAGCTAATTAGTTATCCCGATGTACATCAAGAGCATTGGCACACAGGGCATGCGGCGGAACATCGATGGTGAGCTCTCACTACACCGGAAGTATACACAAATGTGTTCGTCTGTGATGTAATGTGTATTTATATAATGTGTGTGTGTGTGTGTTATTTTGGTAGGGTGGCCACACCGAAACTCCCCTATATCGCTGCACATTATGCACATTTTGGGGAAGTCTAGGTGGTGGTTACGGGTTGAAAGTTCGTTTCGTGGAATTAAACCGATCGATCTAGCCGCAAACTTCATTTTAGGCTTTGTTGGTACTCTCGTCCGTGCTCTTGCACCCCTCCCCATTAGCGGGTGGGATCGACGGTTCGGTATTCCGACGCTTGATCTTATTTTTCTTCAACATGGTAGCCTGGAGCGAACAAAGGAACAAGGAGAGATTAGTAGTGTGCGATTCGGGGAGGAATGCATGCTCTGCCGGACACCAGCAGTTGGGTAACACTCTTATTGATGATTGCTACAGCATCGTTAATTAGTATTGTTTCTAGCGGCTAATGCGTGCGATTTATCCTGCGGGATATTCAACGTGCGACAAGTATTTAGATTGTTCCACTATGTAATTCTATGTGAAACAAGACAGAATGAATGCCTCGTATAATATCTATTGTTGAATCCTTTGACAATTGACAAGAGTTTAGTGTAGATAAACAAAAGTTTCAATTTTAATTAAAAATTTCTTATTTATTTTAGAAATATCAGGGGTTTTTGTTCAAATATGTGTAATTTTAATTATGAATTAGACCTAAATTACATTACTAATAAATTATTATATGTCACATTAGTTAGATCTAACAATTTTTTTTGACAATGCACTAAATAAATAATGTAATCAATTAAAGTTGATAATCAATAGCTAAATAAAATGTTCTATTGCACAGAATTACATTTTACAGAATTTATGACTCTTGTAACTTCGTATGTTTTTATTTATATTTAAAAGAAGATTATTTATACAATTTTATATGAGGCTTAGACTGTATTACAAAATTGGATTTATGATCGATTTAGAGTATACTTATACAAGTGCATCCATTCTGTTTTACATTTCGATAGAATTATGGAACCGTTACAAATAATTATAACAAGATTACCTTCAATGCTGACTTTAATACAACAATATCTCCTGGACTCTGGATCCACGGTTCTCCGTCTACTTGTACTGGTATATCAGAGTGCAAATGGATTTTTATATGACCCCCCTATAAAACATTTATCAAAAAACAATTAGATATCAGAATATTATTTACATTTCATTATAGATGGTAATTTGGAAATGATTAATCAACATTGTTAAAAAGAATAATAAGGTAATATAAAAATTGATTCATATTAGGAATTTCAATTTCTAGAATAATATTTGAACCACTAAAAATCACTTCTCTTTAGTAATTTAGAATAATTCTTAATTACAGGAGCTGCAATGAAACTGCATGGTAAATTCAGTGATGCAAGTCAACGACTGGTGCAACGATAGTTGTAATTCAACGTGTTAAGCATGCATCGAAGAAAATAAAATAATTTTAACGAATTATTATTTAATTAGGACGTACCTGGGCTATCCTCATCCCTGTACGAAGACCAGATTGAATTTGCCCCAGATGCATCACACCTGTGACACCAACCACCTCTAGGATTCCATCCCCATGGTTCGGTGTATAAAACTGATCCTCGCTGGTATCTGGTCCCCAAGGATTTGCCCCGGAGCCCCAACTATTATTTAAAAAGAAATTACAATGCAATTATCGTTCAATAATGAAATTTAATTTCAGAAAAAGCAGCCACTTTTCCAAATATCTCAAAATATGTTATCTGAACCAAGAACGAACCGAACGAATTACCTCAAAATATTCATGATAATTATTCCCTCGACTTGAGGTAATTCGACAAGCCTTCCGTCCACCTCCAATCGGATTTCTTTATGCAGATCTTTGCACAGTGTCCGTTTCACCATTTTCCGCAAACCTATCGAAACGTAGACACTTTTATTGCGTAATCTGCTTCGAAATTTATTCGGGTTCTCTTCTCTGGCATTGTGAAAGTCCAAGCACAAGTCAGCGTCCAGACCGATACCGAAATAATTATTCATCACGAATATCTGCGTATTATCCTCGCTGGTGGCGCTTGCTCCTGTAACATGTAAATTGAAAAAGAATGATAAATCACGTTCGAACCGATAAAATTCGATCCGACAGACCTCCAGCATTGGTAGCCATCTGTTTGTCCTCCTTCTCTTCGGGATGAAAAACTACCGTCCATCTGTCCAGCAAAGATTTTTCCGCATCGATAACGTCACGGAGTAAATTCAAAGGATCTTCGTCGCCTGTGTAACCGGCACCCCAGCAGAGTACACGTGCCAGGTCGTTTCCGGTACCCAAGGGTACGATGGCGCAAGCAGGTGAGGAACACTCGCTGTCCTGACCTACGTTGTCCAAACATTGCAGTACCCATCCGACCGTTCCATCTCCACCGCATACTAAGATTTTGTAGTCCTTGATGTGACGGAAAACGTACAGTCTACGATAAAATAACGAGTAATTAACGCTAGAACTACCGAACCAATCAATAATCACTGGTTTCTAATTTCTTATTTTAATTCATAAATTTTATCGAGGTATTTTTGTTGAAATGTATGTTGGCTATTATCGAGATGAAGAATGGATGTATACAGTGGGCTGCAAAAGAACGTGACTAGTTATGTTCTTATTGTTAGACGAAAAGTCGCGATTTTTGGAAATTTTAATTACTTGTAACTTCTAAGTACATTGATCGATCTTGATGAAATTTTCAGCATACACATAACATACTTAAATTTACAATTTTCATATTTTAAATTTTTATTACAGGTTCAGATAAAAAAGTTAAAAAGTTGCCTTTTACTATTTCTTTCCCGATTTCGCCGAATTAACATTTTTTAAAACGACAAAAGCATATATCTTATTGTTAGTAAATTAATTTGCATAGCTTCTCGAGAAACCTCAAGTCATTTGGTCGAATTTTAAATAAGGTAATCTGTTGAAATTGATTATTCGTATCTTTTTTTCTTGCATACCCGGGAAGTGGACCTCCATTGTCGAGATCAAACACCTGATAAGGGTTCAATAGTTTACGAAAGCTGGAGATCAACTGCAAACCCTGGCAACCACCAGATTTTACGTTCACGAAGACAAGTAATGGTTGCACGCCAGATGGTACCATACTTGGTTCAATACTCGGTAACAGCATAACTATAAAAATGAAATATTGTCAATGAAAATATTCTTTTAAAAAATACTTATCAAATCGAAGGGTATGATAATACCTAAAAGGTGTTTATCCTCGTATTTTGATTCTCGCAAGGTGTACAATGCTCTGACTGCTTTGTTGGAATCTTCATAAATAATCACCATCGAGCCGTATTCGTAATATATCGGACCAATAGAGGAGAATTTGTTTTCTAGATAAAAATTATTATTAGTTACATAAATAATTATTATGCGATTGCGTAGGGTTTTGAAATTTTCTAATTATTCGATTCACTTTTTGATTTTCATATATTTAATCTTTTCTACATTTTAGATTTCAAGTTTTAAATTTTATATTATATTAAATTTTAGGTGGTATTCAATACCTTCATTTTAATTCTCACCTTTGCCTAAGAATTCGGTCAACATATTTTCATAACTTCTTTCAGAGAGATTTGGCGGCAGATTACCCACGAATAAAGCTAAATTAGGTCCATGGGGATCTTGTTTCAGCTGCAGGTAGAATCGCATCAATTCCATTTGTCTGATAGAATCTTTGCCTAGCTGTTTCACGATTTCCCATGGCTTTTCGTCGCGAGATAATACCCTTTCGGTGACTGAACAAACGCAATTATTATACAAAATTGATATCAATCAGAAGATGTTTAAAATTATTTTAAATAAATGCAAATCAAAGATAACACAATATATTCAATTTCTGCAGTGCTATTTTTCATAATAATTATTTAACAATATTAACATGAAAATGTAATATTACACTGTTTTGAAAGATTAAGAATAATTTTGTGTAATTTAAACCAACACTATTTTTTTTTCGTTTCTTTTCTGAATAGAGAATATCATGAAGATTAAATGGACATTTACCATCACGATCCAAAAGGATCTCGCTGCATCTGTAGTCCTCTGATTTGAAATTTTGTAAACCGAATCTCTGAAGCGCTTCCTCGATTAAATCTGCGACGGTTGTCGTTTCTGTCACAGGTACTATACAGAATGGTTCAGACACCTGTAATTTGCCTGGGTAGACACGTACCTCTCCGTTTTCGCTATCCCTGAAACCGAAGAATATTAGATTGAAAAATATTTTTTACGTACTCGGTGTCCCTGTACTTGAAATTCACAGTGATGGATCCATAAAATAATAAAAATTTGAGGCAATATGTTTTATTTCAAATAATATATATGCAAAGAAGCTATCTAAACCAGTAAACTTACTTGAATCGTAAGAAGACAGCCGGACATTTGCCCTCTTTGGAATTCAAGTTTAGAACCGGAGTTGGATCGCATAATTCGGTTTCATCCGTAGCATACAGGTCGGTGAGGTAAAAGTTGCCTAGATTTAACAAGTAGAAATAATGTTAATTGTAATTTTATAATTTTCATTTATTTCTCAATCAAATACCATCCTACGTATTCCCACAATTTCCTTAAATAAAATTTAAAAAATTTATTTACCTCCACGTTAAATTATTATGCGTTGAATATTTAAAGAGAAGATAATTGTATACTTATCAAATGGTTCAAATTAATAGAATCTATTTCTTAATTGAGTTCATACGGGGAGAGAAAACATTTAGCATGAAGCGAATACGTGGGAGTAAAATATAATGGTTAACTGTTTTGCTACTGTGGGCGTATACGTATGTATGTACATCCGATAGATTGAGTTCGCGTAAATGCTATTGACATACACTCCCTTCCATAAGTCGTGGGACACTTGCTACTTTTAGCTTTACGTTTAAATTAATACTATTACGCATACGTAATTAATATTAAATCAAAAGACTATTTGACACCCTACCTTCAACACTTATTGTATAGGATTTTTGCATTTGGATGTTACAAATATTTTCCCATTATGGAGCAAAATATTTTACAAAATAAATAAGTGTACTTTTCTAATTGTAATCTATCGCTATAAAATTTTATTTTTTAAATCCTTGAATGACTTACAATTAAAATTCTAAATTAGGATTTCCTACGCTTACCTCTAATTAACAAATTTTTATTTTCGAATTTAAAAAATTTCTATTCTATATATTTTTAATTCGGTGAGTCAAAAAACAACTTCTCATTCTGAGGAGAAGTAAAATATCCCTCCCCTATTTTCCCACCAGCTAATGATATAATTTCCTTGGAAAATATACGAGTAACGAAATATAATGTTTGAAGAATTTTCAACACGGTACGTACTAGGATCTTTCGTAATGTGAAATGCACGAAGCGCTGACGTGAGGACCTGTTCGGTGGTTGCTTGCCGTGGCACCGTGATCACGCGAAATATTCGTCGTCTAAGGGAATTGTTGCCGTCGTATACCTTGATCATCTCTACACGAACAGAATGGAATCCGGTAAAAGGTTGACCGTGAACGGTCAGCCACATGAAACATATTGAAATACCTTCGTCACCTCTTTCTTTATCTTCTTTCTCCTTTCGAGAACGTGGATCGCGACTACAGGCAACACCTGATCCTGGTTCACCATTATCACGATACCTTGCGTCCCCGCTGCTGAACTCTTCCGATATGCTTCGTGCTGGAAAAGAAATTGAAAGTGGTAACTCACCGTCTGCCTTTCAAATATTCCAACATTTCGTCGACTTAGCACCGTACAACACACCATGGAACTTGGGTGTTACAATTATCTTGTCTTTCTCTCAACTACCATCGAAAGATGCAAATATATTAATCGATACGCTTGGCAGTCATTACTCAGATAACATTAATGGTGTATGGTAAGCATCTAGAGTAGCTAAGACACTTTTCCACTTGTGTCTTTTACGGGAATCATTCACGATGATACACTGTGGATCAAACGTGTCGTCTTTATTTGATCCAATCCTTTACATGGAGCTACTATGAGTGCTAGTATACGATAATGGGTCAATTGATACTCGATAATGGTTTAGATTGTCAATGGAAGATTAGAATGTGAGATGGTCTGATATTTTGGTGCATTATCTTTGGATGATGAATTCTCTGCGAGAATTTTTGTTTTTCTTTCTATCGTTTGGTGGTTTGTTTGAGGAAAATAAAAATGGTAAATAGGAATTTTTCAGGAAATTGTAATTTTAGAGAAGGTTAAATTGAAAAATTATTGTTTTAGATACATATTCAGAACTTTAACCATTTCCATACATTTTTTATTAAATTATCTATCTCAATAAAATAATTTTCTCCATGAAATTTTATCTGCGATGAGAAATTTTTGTATCTATATTTATTGTTTTTAAATTATAGTCGTCTACAATAACAAATTGGTTTAGAAAATTTTAGAATCTTTTCTAATCGTAATTTTCGAAATTTGAATCAAAATCAAGAAATGAAGAAATCAATTTTGTTAATGAAATTACTGAAACATTTCAAACAAACCATCAATGATTATCCCTAAAAGTTGATATTTAATTACATTAAAATTGTTTATTAATTTTTTTGAAATGTTCTACAGGGTGCATTGTCTGTGCGATAAATACTGGCAATGATCATATCCACAAGAGATGTTAGTGAGAAACGAAGAAGAAATAAAAAAAAAAACAGAAAAAGAAACAGGAGAATACAGGGGTGTTACGAAGATACAATTTATTTCGAATAGCTGCAAATATTAGAATATATAAGTGACACCTCTTACCATCGGGCACGATGGAATTTGCAGAACACACATGATAGGAAGAAGATATATTCAGTAGCAATTCTTGCACTTCATGGTGTGTGACAAGTGTCACGGAACTCTCATAGCATCCAGCTGGCTGAGTGTGACAGTACATGCACCGAAGCAACACATACAACGCATGCTAGAAACGTATATTAAAAATGATGTAACAAACATTCAATAGAGACGGTCAAACACGTGACAAATGAGCTGCGATTAGATTATTTTAGAATAATTTTAGTGATTTTATACCAGGCTGAAATGTAAATTAATCATTGATCCTTGCGGTTCAGTTGTCCTGTAAGTACAGTATCGAGCAAAGTAGGCTTCCTTAGAGAAAATGACGTTACAGGCAGGGCCGGCGTTAGGGGGACGCGGGGTCGGGCAATCGGGGGTGCAGATGCCGCCCTAAATCTCGAGTTCTTAAAAAAATTAAAATCGTTTTATCCTACTTATCAAAAATGCAAAAATGCGTTAAAGGGGAATGCCATCGGAATACACTTTACCAGAAGAGTAGTCCTACTGTGCCGAAGACGGCGATTATTTTTAATTGGCTTTATTTAATTAACGGGAGTTCTCCGCACATTAAAAACTGTTGCATTTGACTCCGTTAACCGAGATCTATCGATTGACACCACTTCCGACCCGATCGGAGTACTCTGGCTCATACAGAACGGTAGACCTGCGATTATTATTAATTGACTTTATTTAATTAACAGGTGATCTCCTTATATTAAAACCCGTTGCATTCGACTCCGTCGTTAACTGAGATCTATCGATTGACACCATTTTCGACCCGATCGGAGTAATGTCCTATACGGAAGGGTTAACAAAATCATCTTTTATACATTATGTATGAACCATGCATGTAGTTTTTATGTCATATAATTTATTGTTTGTGTTTCGAATACGAAGTGATAATTTGATGATTTTGCAGGAGAAATCGAAATGTTACATCATACATATAGTGTTAATCGATTAGTGTGTAAGTAACTATATTAATATTTCTCTTTGAAATCATTTCTATTTTTTAAAATAGTTGTTAGTCGCAATAATTCATCACACAATTGTTAGAAGTATTGAATTGAACTGTGATAATATGAAATTGAATCGAAATTAGTATTATGTATAGGTTTAATAATAAAGTTAAACTTATAAGAGGATAAAAAAATACTCTTGTTACGTAACCAGCTCTTCTTATACACTTTAACAGCTTGTGCAGTAGTACAGATTTGTTAAAAATTAAAATGATCTTTCTTTAAACATTTGTAGACCAGAGATGAGATCCTTCCTAATATAATTTTAATAAAAATAAAGAATTGGCATTAGCCACGAATATTTTAAATAATTTTAACATTGTTAAAATATTTAATGATATTGATTGGATATAGTAATATTTACTCTGTTTCAATAATTATTAATAAAACAGATAATACTCATCTCTGGTATTATCAATTAGCAATATTTGCAATATATATGAACCTTTTATTTTTATAATGACGTAGGACTAAGAATGATAAATAATACTGCAAATTTTTATAAATATTCAATTTCAAAGACAATTTCAAATTATAAATTCGATAGAAGAAATATTTTATTATTTTAAGATAAAATAAAATATTCAAATTTATAAGTACACTGAGATATTAATTTGCAAAACTTACGGCATTTTAAATATAACAGGTTCATGTAATTGAAGCAAGCGCATTAGCTGCAGTGCTTTACCAATGAGACAAAATTATGAGGAAAAATTATTAAAATTATGAAATGAAAGCAGAATTTTGAAACATATTTCTCTTTTATAAAGTAAAACAGAGTTATTTATCCTTTCGGTGCGGTGTTTTCAAAAATCTCTCTTTGTATCTTATAAAAAAATATATTATTATTTAAAACTATATTTTCCATACGTTATGGCCACTTGTTAATTTAAGAACGTACTAGATATATAAATATCATCTACTTTCAATCCTTTTGCTGGAAATCGAAATTTTTATATGGGAATTCGAAACAAAATCAACTCTGATCAAAAATCTTTTATTGCAAATAGAATGTAAAAAAATTAATTTTCTACTGAATTAGATAATTTGATACAAAAACATAGGAGTACAGTTTCTGGCAAGGATGCCCATAGCGAAAGGGTTAATATCTGAACTCTGTACCGAAAGGATGCAGAAAAGTAACGATATTTTTTCAATAATTGAAAGAAAAAATAGAATAAAAAATGGAATAAAGCGAAGAGAACAAAACAAAAATGCCTGACGATAAGAACAGAAAAACAGAAAAGCATGAATAAAGATGAGGTACGAATAAAAAAAATAAATAAATAAATAAAAATAATTAGAAAATAGTGACAAAGATAGAAGCTGAATATGCAAAGAACAATAAATCGCTATGGCAAGTCCCGTTTCGGTCCGGTTTCCGGTTCGCGCTAACATCTCAACATCGATTATATGCTCACACAGATGAATGTTCAGATGATGGTAATATTCTAGATACCTCGAACATAAGGAGGGGAAGCATGACAATTTCCATGGCAGCTACGTGGCAAAACTAGTGAAAGGCGCCTCAAAGCTTCGGCTAGGCGGCCTGCAGCCCCAATTTGTTCACTCTCAGCGAAATCGAATTGCTCTCCGATGTTATCTTCAAATAGAAGCAAACGGTAGACCGGGTTTTTTTATACGATCACCATTAAAATTCTCTCTTGAATCTCTACACAATTTGTCCTTTTCTGCCTTTAGATAACAACACATACAACGATCGGTGTCTGCGATTTACGCCTGGTGCACACGAGCCATTTCTCTCATTGAAATTCATTAACGTTTATATTTTTCAACACATTGAAAATCATAGAAACCTCTGTAATATCATACATTAACATATTAATTATTTTAAAAATTACTATTTATATCCACGATTTAAGCTTTCAATTTCATACTTCACCTTATTAGCATCATATTAATGCTATTCATTTATTCATTTAAGTAATTAATTCATTGAAAGTAATTAGTTCTAATGAAAGAGTGTTAATTACACTACTTTGGGTGCAAGAAGTATCTTAGTATGGCAAATTGGAAAAAAGTACATTTAAATTATTTTCAATGAAGATAAATATTAATTTTAATTACAGTCCTTTAAGGATCAACATCGATTCACAAAATTTTGTATACTTTTGTCAATTTTGAAATTATGGCAAAGTAATTTAAAAGACACATTGTATTTGAAAAGTTCTTGCATGCAACAGTGCAATGCATACTTGCATACAACAATGCAGTACATACTTGTATGCAATTGCATGTCATTTGCCAAACCGTAACGACTATTTATTATTGGTAGTTTAAATATTGAATTATTTATCGAAAATATTTGAGAAAATATAGAGCATCGCCAGTGCGAAATCGCAACGAGGAAAGTCGCTCATCTGCACCGGGCTTTAATCGTACACGCGTGAATTCCGCGTTTCTCGACTCCTATTAATTCTTGTTAACTTTCTATTTTCTTTTTAAACATTTTGCTCTCAGTTTCTTTTTATTATGTCAGTGGTACTTGAAATTGATTTTAAATTAACTTAATAGATTACAGAAAATTGAAAGTATTTCGGTATTCGGTATCCCGAATTTCATTATTTTTCTGACAAACTTTCGAGTATTATTAATTATTTACATAAAAAAGCTGTTGAATAGTACTTGAATTCTGATTTATATAATTCAATCAATTGTAACAGTGATAACGAGTTGGTAATTAAGTATTCTAGAAAAGAGGATATCCATCGTATATCAAAATTTTTAACTTATTGCACAGTTAAGGATTAAATTTTATTATCTATTTTTATAGTAATTTTTCGGTCGGCAAACGTGAAATTGGCGTGGCAATACTTAAATCGCAAACACTTGGTATGGTGTGATACGCAAAACACCATAAATTTATTACTATACACACAATATTCATAAAAATGTATTCACTTTTCCTTCCTCTTCTAACAACAAATCGAAAAAGGTTAACAAAAACGAATCAACAAAACGAATCAAACGAAAGCTTCAAACTTGTGTTTAATCATTGATACATCATTAATAAATAAAGTCTACTTAACTCAATATATAATTAATGTTATTTATTAAAACTTCATCAGATATTTGTGAATGTTTTTGAATATCATTCTGCGTTTATTTTTACATAAATCATCATATCATTGAAAAGTGTATTTTATTTTCTAAGTGTTTAGTGGGTATGTAACGACCCGTGTAATTATAAATGTAATTACGCCTATTGAAAGCACATTGAGAATAGCGATTAATAACAGCGACAGCCACAGAAGCTATAATACGCAAACTAATTCCTTTTTAATGTAAATCATGTTTCTTAAGAAGTTGAATTGTGATAGGAAGTCATTTATCAATAATTAAGTTGCTCGTTAAAAAAAATAAATAAATAAAATGATGTACCAAGTAAAATAATAAATTTAATAAATTTCCACGCTTATGTTAAAAAATAATTAATTTTGTGTTCGTAAAACGATATTATATTTATTATTAAGAAAAATTAAAAAGTAAATAGAAAAAATATAAGAAATTAACAAAACCTATTGAATTCTTTTTGTCTTGAAAAAATAAAAAATATTTCAAGTCTCTGTGAAACGATTTGTACTTCTTTGAGTTTCTAGTGTACTTTGTGTATTTCTGTTTTTAATAAAAATAAGCTCGCAGAAGAATTTCCATGTAACATTTTTCTATAGTGGTTTACTTAAAAATTATTTTTTCTACAATCTTCAATAACACCTTGGATGTAGTCTATATAAAAAATGATTTTTTAAACATCACAGAAAGTAGACGTTTATCAGGTTTTAAATGATTTCATATTTAATAATTCGCAACTTTTTAAATAACACAAAATAAAGTAATTTTGAATAGAAAAGAATTATAAAAATTGATAGATCCTACGCTTCTTAGTAATTAATAATTTTTATAAATATTCTACAATAAAAAGAAAATTTTTCGCAATTATTTATTTCTACTAAACGGAACGATCCAAGAAATTATTATAGAATTCTGTCCCCTGCGAATATCATTTTTCAATGACAACTGTTA